>NC_092802.1:39648065-40393437 GCF_918797505.1 Bemisia tabaci | reverse complement strand
GGGTGGCAAAATTTAATGAGAAATAAAATCTTGAAATTTCACGTGGAATATTTCATGAAATTTCAGAAATTTATGAAAGTTATTGAAAAATACCGGCTCCTTTTCATGTTAGGCAAAATTTAAAAATTGGGAATTTCTTCTATTTTTGTGTGTTTACGTGCGTATTGCATACTCTAGCCCCTGAACAATATGAAATATTTTACAGTCTCGTGAAATTTCATGAAATATTTCACTAAAATTCCCAATCTTTCATTTCTTTCTTACGTTTCATGCCACCCTGCAAAAGTACGGATACTCCGAACCGGTCCAATTCCTCGTGTTTTTCGGTTTATTCCGTCGGTATTCCATCATCCTTCTTTCCCAATCCGAATATACTTAAAATTGCGCATGTGAGGTAAGGAAAAAGAAAGGATTTTTGAGAATCGGCAAAAGAGGAATTTTCGGGAAAGGAAGGAAAAAGCAAGAAAAAGGCACTGAAAAAGCAATGAATTTGAATGACAGGGTATCATTCGACACCCTGTTTCTGTTTAAAAATGGTTTATATCGAAACTTCAACCGGATTGCATTTTGCAAGAAGGAACCAGGTGCATTGCAATTTTGCTAAAATTGTGCAACTTCTTTTGTTTTGGAAGGAAAACCTGATTATCCATTAACAGTTTCTATTTTGCACGCTGAAAACTGTAAATTTAAAACAACAATTATCATGTAAATTTCATATGTTTTCATGGTTTCAGTAATTTTATCGCAAAGGATGAAGTTGTACAATCTTGGCACCATTGCAATTCTTCTGGTTCTTTTTTGCAAAATGCAATCCAACCGTAGTGAAACTGAATCGGGTATTTTGGACCTTTGTCTCGATATCGTCTAGCGAAAGCAAAGAATGGGCTTCTACCAAATAAACACTGTGCAACGAAAATATTGAAATTAAATTGCAATTTGATTTCAGTAAATTGTAATTTTTTTACCATTAAATTGCAATATTTCACATCATTTAGTCGATTCTTGCCGATTTTAAACAATCAACAAAATGAGCTCTATGTGTCAGAAAGATAGGCAATATGTATGCCATGGAATGAAAAATTGCAACTTATTTCAATTTAATTGTAATAAGTTTCAATAAGTGGGGCCCCTTCAAATAGGAGCTAGGCAACACCCAACACTCAGTGGAATTGCAACACAATATGTTTACAATGTAATTGCTATTTATTGCAAGCTGCGCTACTTGGGTAGACAGGGTATGAATTTAAACACAACACTCCGTGTGTTCTCTTCAATTATGGTCTACAGGGAAGACGAATCGCACTACAGGAAGTTTGAAAATCAACTCCTGAACAAGATGTGTTTTCTAGGAACATTGGTTAAATAGCACAAATACAAATGACGTCATTTGTTTAATTTAACTTCCAAGTGAACTGCGTTGAAAAAATTCGTTAATATCTAGTTCAAGAGTTGGGTTCAAAATTTCCCGTTATGTGAATGGTTTTCTATGTAAGATTTTGAAGAGGAAACATGTGATATTTCCTACCACTTCAGACCTTGTCTAGTGGCCTGAAGTCATGGCCTCCAGACCGGGATTCATCATAGAATGAAAAATTTCAGAGAAAATTAGGGGAAAAACAGAGAATCTGTGCCAGAAACCATAAAATTCTTCTTCTATACCGTTTTGAGGCTATTAGAGAATTTGCAGGTGTCTGAAATTTGATGAATTTCATGTTAAAGTGGAAATTACTGAGCGAACTGAATACGAGGATACCCTTGGTTCATGAATTGAACAATTATTGGAGAATATGTGACAAAATTATCTAATTTGCTGAAATGAATGTGTTTAATTGGGAAATGCCGCCAGATGATGCGTCATTAGGCGGTGCATTTTCTCACTTTTAAATATATTTTTTTACCATATCCATATCAGAAACTAATTATGAAAAATACTGTAAAATCAGCTTTTTAAGCACTTTCAGATGAAGCGATTAAAAATTTGCATGCAAATTCTCCATTTCTCCCTTTATCTTTGAATTTTCCCCAGTTTGATTTTCCTTCCTTTTTTCAGAGACGGAAAATCGACTCCAATGCAATACCACAGTGCCACCGCAAACAATGGAGCTCTACACAGCCTGCCTAGACGAATGGGACGACATGAACATGCCCTATCTAGCTCTCTTCTTGGGATCAGCTTGTCTCCTGACCATTATTCTAATTGCACTTCTGATCTGGCTGAGGCGACGTAAATCCAGGACTAGCAGAACTCCCGAAAAGGCTATTAAGGATCCCGAGATGAAAGAACCTTCTCTACTAACTTCCTAGCTAGCGGCTTGTTTAGACTCCTTTTTGTAAATTTGTTAGTTCCTTTTCCTCCTCGTTGAATACTTTTCTTTTTTTACAAACTCGTTTGTACTTAATTATTTATTTGTCAGTTTAACTTAATTAAGGAAATTTTCCTGTAACTCGGGAGTCTTTGATCATTTTCATCCGCCATCGAAGCTTTTTCCAATTCTTATTGACGTTTTGTTAAACCGTTGTGATGCAAACATTTTGAAAACCCGAGGAGCAGTCAAGATTATGATTAGGTTTTTTCCCCTTAAGCCCAATTCACATAATCCAACTTTTCGTTCAACTTTTGAATGCAACTTGTCGTGATGAAAAGTTAGATAGTGTCATACTGACGAGAAAAAACGACAATTTGATGAAAAATTGAACGGATTTTGAACAAACGGATTTTGAATTGAACGGACACTTGAAAAAATTTGATTGAAAATTGGCGGCGCCAATTGGATAGAAAGTTGAACGGAGAGTAATTTGAATCAAATTTTTTTGCGTTCAACTTTCCATCCAACTTTTCGTTCAATTATGTCGGATGAAAAGTTTGATAGTGTGAATTGGATTGCATTTTGCAAAAAGGAACCACTAGTTGCACAGAAAGCATTGCAATGTTGCTAAGATTGTGCAACTTCTTTTGTCTTGGAGGAAAACCCGATTATCCATTAATTGTTTCTATTTTACTCGCTAAAAACTATGAATTTAAGACAAAAATTACCATCTAAATTTCATAGTTTTTCACGATTTCCGCAATTTTATTGCAAAGGATGAAGTTGCACATAATCTTAGAATCATTGCAATGCTAGTGGTTCCTTTTTGCCAAATGCAATCCAATTGGGGTTTACATTGTCAGGTCACAAAAAGGAAAAAAAGAAACTTGAGTGGTGTATCCAGTTGATTCCAGTATCTTTATGTTTTATTTTTTGGCCAGATCGTTTATGTTTTATTTATTTCTTTATTTTTAACCCTCCAATTCTGATTACAGGTTATTGTCTCTCATTTTTCTTCCTTTTTCTTTTCATGATTAAAATAAAACCTATCCACTTTACCTGCGGTATATTTCAAGAGGCCTTTTTCCGGAAGTACACGTTGTAAGATATTATAGGAATTTACAATCAATACCATTTTAAGGAACAAAATCGATCCTATCGTTTTTTATTTTGTTTTTTCCTTGGAGAAAATTGTGTAGAATGTATCAATTAATGTGATATTCTTTACTTTTTAGTGAGCAGACTCTTAATTGTGGGTTAAGATAAAGAATCATTGACTAATTCTGCTACAATTTTAACAATATTGTGCCATTCGGAGCAAATAAGAATTAGATTTTTCTTCTCAAGGTACCAGATCGAGATTTTATTAGAAATTTTCATCGTTAGAGATCCCATTGTCGATTAATTTTATTTTTACATTTGTAAAATCAAGTGAATGAAAATTTTGTTCGATAAAATTTGTATAGAATAGCTCTTTCATAGTTAAAATCTAAAGACACCTATCTCAATTTGCGATGATGCCTTTCTCACCTCATATCTCATCACTTTAATAGAAAACAATCAAATCCATTCCTGTAGAGTATTTATAAATTGTTCTTTTCTGTGTAAAAATCCCAAGCTTCAGGGTCCATTCGCTCTCTTCTGAGAAAATAAAATAAGAACAGAAATTTCGAAAATTCAGATAAGATTCGCATTTTCAGAGTTTAGCGACTCTACTCTGTAAAATAAACCAAAATTTTTCGTTCTATTTATTCCACTCGTCAAGAAGATTTTCGTCAACCTCTAACAATCGGTGCATTCCATTTAGGTTTAATACTATAAGTAAGTCTATTTTTTTGGAAGAATATAATTTTTCATACTGTATTTAACATCTACTTCCTTTTAGTGTAAACTTGAATTCCTATAAATTGAATCGTGTGGAAAAATGCCGCCAGAAAATTCTCTAAGCACTCTTTTGAAACCACTGATTCTCAGACACAAATTCTGTAAGTTCTCAATATTTTGGCTTTGGCATTTGTCGTATTTTGACAATATTACGTGTCCTTAAGATTTGGAAGCATCTAAAATCAAATCGAGAATTAAACAAAACGTAGATCTGTTTTCTTTTGTATTTTAAGGTTTACATACTTAAGCAATATTATCTTGAAGTCTAAACGATAATTTTTTTTATCTAATATTTTACCCTATTTGTACATGCATGCCTGATAGAAATAACGTGTTGTCTTGATTAAATCTTGTTTCTTGAAAATTTTAAATTTTCTATGTGTAAATATGCATACATATTTCTAAAATTTTATGGAGCAGCTTTTAATAATTGCACTCTTTAGTCTTTGCTAGCTGTAAGAATAATAGACTGAAATAAAGCACCCTTAATACAGTGGATCCCCTTCATCTACGTGGTGAACTGTGGCGATTTATGAAAGTTGGGAACTTTGTTCTTCCTCCATTTAAATGCATGTAAAACAATCGATATTTTAAATTTAAATTGAGGCAATACAGTGTTACCTGCTTGCAAACTCGCCACTGGTGGTATAGGGTCCGTGAAAACCTTACTGATAACAATGTTTTGGACAATAAACTGGAGACTGTGAGAACATCTTCTCTACATAATTTTTAGGCCATTTTGAACTCGCCGCCATAATTCAACTGAAAGTTTAATTTTAGAAGCAATACAAACACATCAGGAACAAGGTAATTTAAATCTCAACAAAGTTCACAAGGCTTTAAAATTTGTTTTGTTTTTCTCATGTTTCGCTTCCACGACAACCATGTTTTTGGACTCACGACGTTATACCATTTGCGTTGTCGATTTTACACGATTTTTTTTACCCCTTCACTCGCGGATAAGCGAAACAAAGGGTCGCGGATAACGAAGAGGTTCCTCTGAGCGACTGTCGCAATCCGTGGATGATGGGGATCCATTCATATGTATCTTAATCTACAGGTTCCCTTCTACCCTCTGAGCTTGGATTATTAATCACCCACATCTCCTGTTTTTCAGATGCACGTGGAATAATCTGAGCAGTACGCAACGCATGTCTGAAAAGTTGAGGATTTATCATCAGGTATTAATTGCATTACATTTTGCAATAAGGAACCTCAATATCTGGTCCATTTTAGAAACATCATGCCATCGGTTTCCCTGTGCAGCTATGTAATTGTATGGGAAAGTCAGAGATAGTGCGGTTCCTTATCGGAAAATGTAATCCAATTGGGCCTCCTTTTGCAATTAGGAACTACAATTTTTTATTAATTTTAAGAACGATTAGAAGAACAAATTATATATCATTAGTTTCTCTATAGACAAACGTATTTCTACGTATGAGCCTGAAATTGTATTTCCTATTTGCAAATTGTTCTAAGCTTTTCGAACTTCGTCTCAATCCTTTCCACTCAGACATTTTATCTGTAGTTTAGAGCGAAAGGGTTCTAATCGGACTGCATTTCGCAATTCGGAGCCACCATTTTTGAATTATCTGAGGAAGCACGTATTTGTAAAAGGAAACATACGACATGTACGTCATTTTAAAAATGAGTTCCTAGTTGCAAAATTTAGGCAAATCAACAGTTGTGATAAAATAAGGCCCATCGCATATGCTCCGGAGGGTTCTCTGACTATAAATAATTTCGGTAGTTATCTCCTCTATCGCCGAATTGGAAATGCGAAACTTCAAACCTCAAAAATTGCGAATCACATCATGCAGAGTCATTTTGAACCGGGGAAAAAGATGTTTACGAATTTTGTGCGCTAAGCAACTAGTATGTTCTTCCTGAGAATTTCTTTTAATAATATGTAATCGTTAATTCTATGGATTTAATTTGCAGCTACTGAGAAACTCCCGAAACTCAAAGTAGTTTTTTCTTGTTTGTGCAATAAATCGAACAAACTTCCTTATAAGGCCCTTAAAGGTGCCAATTGCTTAGATCTAAAACGTGTGCCTCAATTTAATTATTTTTTATTGTTGCGAAAATAATTTATTTTTTATCTTATTGATGTAAATATAACCTTATACATTTGTTTTTTCCACAAAAAAATTCTAGTTGTTACTTACTTTTATAATTTATGAAAATGAGTCTAAGCAGCTTCTACATTCCTTCATTCAAACTAGTTTTCGTGGTAATTTTGTACCTAATTGGTTAATTTTAGAAGTAGATAAGTATAGGTTATCGGATTTTTTTTTTTTACTTTCTTGATGTGCTAGTCAGCAGCAGAAGTACCTAATTTTTTATTTTTCCCGCTTATCCTATCACAGTTTTTAATAGCTTTAATCTATCTCTTATAAATTAGCAATAACCAGTATCTACTGAAAAAATAATTTTGTATTGAGGGTGGAGCGTTTCACAATATTATCAAAGAATTTCAATCTCATTATGCCAAAACACAATCCATGAATCTATCTTCTCATTTCATAAATCATTATTTCTTAATTGCATTAATATTAAAAGATTATCAGAGCCCGTCTTTCCCATAAACTTGAAAAGTTTGATTTTTGATGCAATCCCTACTCCACCCCTGTAAATTATTCTTCAGGAGAGTTAGTTCTCAATATCTTTCTTTCTATGCTTTTCCTTAACATAACGGGTGCCTATTTCAATTGGACGTATTTATGTCGAAAGAAATTATGTACGTAGGGTTTACGTAAAACATAGTTCCTTTTAACATAAAGATGTCCAATGTCAAGTACTCTGAATACTAATTTATCGTTCGCGATCTAACACACCATCCATCTTTTTTCAATCACATCTCATTATTTTAATCCCAAACTTAGAACATTCCAATTAAAGAACGAAAAGGGACCTAAAATTTGCTCTGGGATTTACACCATTGCCAGAGTTTTAAAAGAAGTCCTACAACAAACTCCTGCCTCTTTCTATTTTTTTTTTTTTTTTTAATTTAGTGCGTAAAAAGGATTCAGCTATTGTTCAAAACTTTTAAGATTGCATCTCTAGGTATATGCTCATCAATCATTCAAGCAATATTTTTTGTTTTAATGTAGAATGTAACTTATCACATTTTTTATTATATTCATCTAATTTTCCTGCAAATAAAGTTATGATGTTCATTTGTTTACGTAAGTGTAAATTTACTCTCCCTGTTCATTTCTTTTAAAATTATCCTCAGACGAAAAAGAGTTGGCAGCAGTTTCTAATTGTTGGAAGGGTTCGGTTTTGAGCCGGAAAGTCCATTCATACATTGCCACTTATTACTCAGCCTTGTGAGAGAATATGTATTTTTGCCACCATACAAATGACTATTTTTAAGCAAACATATTTTCATCTAATTAATATGTTGAATTGGTGGTGGATATACAGACTAAAATTTCTTGCCTGATACCTACTACATGATTGAAAAACATACTATTTTTTGAAAATTTGCTGATATTTTTCAGATCCTCTTCCCTAACTCCTAACTGACACCATACAAATGACTCTATTTTTAAGCAAACATATTTTCATCTAATTAATATGTTGAATTGGTGGTGGATATACAGACTAAAATTTCTTGCCTGATACCTACTACATGATTGAAAAACATACTATTTTTTGAAAATTTGCTGATATTTTTCAGATCCTCTTCCCTAACTCCTAACTTTTACAGGAGGAACAGATAGCATATACCGGAGGAAATGAAAGAGAGTGTTACCTAAAAATTAATTCAATTCTGACACTACAATTGAATTTTTTTTTTTCTTCTTTTTTTTCTTACACACAAGCACCGAGAAAAAGATTTCAAAAATCATAATTTTCCCAATTCATGCGTGTTTTGAGTGTATAGTAACAGTCCTTCCCCTTTCCGGTGTATAACAAGCAATAACTTATTTTTTAAATTGTTACAATTGGTCAAAGCATCTTTGAGCAACACAACTGTGACTTCAGTTCTCCTATTTTTCAGAAAAAAAAATCCAAGTACATATACCTAATAGAACAGCCACAATTTTTATCAATTTTTGCACAGTATGTGCTCCAAAAAAATGAAGTAGCGGTTGAAATTTGTAAAATTTCTGTTCGTCAGCCATGTCACCATCTCGTCAAACATATAGACGATGAAACCACCAGACCACGTAACTTGTTCGCGGTGTTTAAAAACCTCCGCTCAGTTTTATGTTTTTGAAGGAGAATGAATCAATATCATTCCTTGATGTTTACATAGTTTTCTGCCAGAAGAAAATCCATTGAAGTTTCCAAGAATCGCCGTTTAATAGTTTTTCATTTAAAAAATGAAGTATGACAGGAAATCTGCACCGTCGCAAATCAAAAAACGTGGTTTGGTAATTTCACCTTCGAAATGTGGATCACAACAACTGTTCAATCCGTTGAAAATATTCTGCCTGCTTTTAGAAGAGGTAAGAGAGGGAGAGAGAGAAAAAAAAACAATCAAAGAGCGAATGTCTGCTTGGTAAAAGGGGGAAAAAAAATCCTCGACTGAAAAGGTCCATTTAGAGTGCTGATGTTCAAAAACTGCTGGTATGCTGGTTTCTTTCGCGATGAAAATGCTAGACAGGTTTAAAGTGAGTACATTACATTGTAGCGGCTTTGGTGCGCACAGGGTGAGCAAGAAGTAACTGAAAGTGCCCGTAACTCTCAGTGGCGAAGCGTGAATGATCGATTACCGATGTTCCCTCATTTGAAGCTGAAGTAAAGATTTAAAGAATCAATTATTAAGGTGCTCGTTGCAAACACCCTATTTGACGATCCTTTTTCATACGTTTAAATGGCAGATCAATCGATATATCGCAAATCACGCTGCGCCAAACTTCAAATAAAATTTTCCGGTCTCAAGCATCATACTCCTTGCATAGAGGAGTAGCGTTTCTTGTCGGCGGCCCCTTTTTAGGTTTCCCAGCGAGAGCCCAGTGGCGTGGCGTGCTTTACGATATATCGATTGATTCGCCGCTCAAACCTATGAAAAAAGATCGATTATCAGGGTGTTCGCAGCGAACACCTTAGTAATCGATTCTTTACCACAGCTTCAAATGGCTCAAAAGCGGCTCAAAATTCTTGAGGAGAGATCTGCTGATCTGATTTTTCACATACCATATACCGAGTGCATTAACTGGATGAAATGAAAATGGAAAAAACTGGGATAGGTATTTTATTTTTTGCGATCGCGTAAATTTTTTTCCCGCAATCGTCAGGAAAGAACATAATGTTTTATGCCATTAAAAATGTTTTTCTAAGATGTTACTAATTATTTCAATATCGTAAAGTATTCTCAAAACATTTTGCAAAATGGTATGATGTTTGATCAACATACTGAAACATTGCTATACATTTTTGCTGTCACGGTTTTAACTGCAAACCTTAAGTATTGCCGTAATATATAGTCAATACTATTTCGATATTTTTCTAACACACATTGTATCAATATTTAAAAAAGGAATACTGCCAATGAGATTTCAACTGTAAACCTGAATAAAATGATATCCCATTGGTATCTAAATATTTTTTAAAAGTTTTCGAGGCGGCTTGTATGATGTTCTTTAATTGCTCATTATGTTTTATTTTATAACTTGACGTACAATTTTTCGCAATTTGTTCATGTCACACAACCTGATGATAGGCATGTGCTCGCATTAACTCTAGTCGTCTAAATTTCTACAAACAAAAAAATTTAAATTTTGGACTTAAACCAGTATCGCACTGGTTTGAACCTAAGTATCATACCGTCTACGGAAATATCAAATACTTATTTTCAAAGTTACGGTGTAATATCTTTTTCAGGACTGAGTTACTTTCTGCCCATCCTGTATATATCGCCGACCTAGAAAACTTAGTAGCGTCGCAGTAAATTTGCGTGATTTTGCTATTTTTTTTTTTTTTTTTTTTTTTTTTTTTTTTTTTTTTTTTTTTTTTTTTTTTTTTTTTTTTTTTTTTTTAAGATTCAGCGCGAAAATGGTGACACAATGTCGTGCTTGTACGTTTTTTTCATTGTGAATGTCTCTCCCATAGACGTCACGCAGTGTCAATCATGTCCGACCGAAGAGCTTACAAGGACAAATTTGCATGCCCCTTTTTATTTATTCTCTTCAGTCCATTGTTTCCCCGACGAGGGAACATATAAAGCCTGAATCACACGCTGAATGTGGAAACCGAATGTGACTTGAATGTGGAAGTCATCGACCCGATGCCTGAATTTGCGCGTGTCACGCAAAAGTCAGCGAAGAGGCTCAGCGACCATCGGATAAAATCAGATTTGTCTGAACCATACAACACAGTTAAAAAACCACTTTAAAAAAATGTTGTTCGACAAATAGAGTGATTCTAGCATCAGTCCTCTCGGAGCTCGTGGATTTGACTCGAACACTTCAATTTTTCTACAAGAACGTACCGATACAATTTGTGTCCAAAATTTTGCTGATTTTCATAACAGAACTGAATATAATATAACTAGATAGACATGGCGGGAAAATGGTGGAGACAGTCCTCTCAGCGGGCTGATCATTGATATTGATAGACAAAGTGATAGATAAGGAAGACAACGGGAATAGAGAGCGATTCTGTTGGTTGAGACAGGTTCTTGTTATAGACTAAAGGAAAAAATGATGGACTCCTAAAGGATCCTCAGTGCGTTGTCCTTAGTTAGTCTATTACCCACTTTAAAAAAATGCTTCTTGAAATATTATTTTAGCTTGAAGCGTCGTTTCTTGTCGACAAAGTTTGGTTTTTTGAAGTTGAAGAAACGTTGTTTTGCCGACTTCTTCCTCATGAGGGACTCGCGGAGCTTTTCCGACTGGAAAATCGCACTCAGTGTGTTATTTTCAAGCGAGCTTGCTTGGTTTCGGCCCGATCGGCGAACTTTCAATTTTGACCCTAAGAATTTAGTCCATGTAGCCCCTGTCGATTTATCTCGATTTTGGTCGTGGAGAAAAATTTCGAGATTACAGTAGGACCCTATGTACTTGAAGGCGCTGGATAGAATGAGCCTAGTCCCGTGGCTCGGTTAGGCTTCCTGAGCCGAGAAACTGTCAAAAAGCGGTCGAAAACGAGTGTTTCTGACCAGTATTTCACTGTTTTACAGAGATGTTTTCAGTGGATAGCGCGAAGTGAGGGACTCGCGGCGCTGTTCTGACTAAAAAATCGCACCCAGAGGGTCACTACCAAACGAGTTTCCTTGGTTTCGGCCCGATCGGCGAACTTTCGATTTTGATCCTACGAATTTAGTCCATGTACTCCCTGACGATTTTTCTCGAGTTTGGTCGTGGAGAAGAATTTCGAGTTTACAGTCGGATTCTATGTAGTTAAATCAGCAGGGCGCGGATTTAAAGGTATAAAAAAAACTAAGTAACGAAGCTCGTTCATCTCCAGGTTTTACAGTTAGAAAATACCCAGAATTTCGAAAATCCATCAACCTAAAAGATTCAAGCATTCGTAACTTTTTTGAAAGCTTTCAAAGATTCAAAACGAGCCCGCCAGTCTTTTTCCGGGAAGCAACTCAAGCACTCGATACAATCGTGTAGGGGCTCGAAAGGATCGCAAAGGCGATATGTTACGCATATATATACGCGCCAAAAAACCCGCCAGCAGCTTTATTGTTCAAATTTTGTGATTGTCAATCCGACAAGACCAAATAAAATAGGAATGAAGTTATGTGATGGTCAGCTTTATCAATTTTCTTCTTTGCCATGCGGATTTAGGGTGGATTTCAGTGGCGAGGCGTGGATGATCGATTTTCGATATTTCCCCATTTGAACCTATGGTAAAGAATCGATTATTAAGATGTTCGTTGCGATTACCCTGAATATCGATCCTTTTTCATAGGTTTAAATGGCAAATTAATCGATATATCGCAAAGCACGCCACGCCACTGATGGATTTGACCAGGATTTGACGACCGAGTGTCGGCAAGGATGACTCGCAAAACTGACCAATCACATGACTACATTCTCCTTAAACTTACCTAATCCGGTTCACGAATACACAGTTTTAACAATCAGATTGCAGAGTTAGATATTAGCTTGTGAAAAAGAGCCCATCGACCAATTTCAAGGATGAATCTGACTGAGGGTCATTTTTTCAGCGGTGAAATTAGAATAATTCATAATTCAAGCCTTTTGACTAATAAAGGCTACTATTTAATGACCAATGAATAAGTTCATTTTTTTTATACGCTGTATAAACGGGAATTTCATTCGGCAAACAGCATCTCGTTACCTTCCGGCTCAAGTATCACAAGCGCCAGGCAACGTTTAAAAAATTCCGCCGCCATTTTATTCTTTACAGAAAAATTGTTCAACGAAGCTGTCCAAAAATTTCACTGAATTTTCTGTGTGCTGCCGATAAAATTCAGTGCAATTTTAAAACAGATCTAAGCAACAATTTCTCTGTAAAAAATAAAATGGTGGCGGAAATTTTTATACGTCGCATGCCGTTTGTGATACTTTGGCCGGAATGTGACGATCTTCCTACAGGCAGATTCAACAAGTCCAAGGGTGATTTAAATTTAAGGATGCTTAAGGAAGGATTTGCTTCTCGATGTAATTGCATCGTTTGAAGATTCGCAAATGAACCAGCATCACGCATAGTATTAATTTTCACAGCTTGCAAGAAAGCACGCAAAAAAGCAAAAGTCACTGTTGAGGCGTGCAACAAATGCATCCAGTTTGCTACTCGACAGTTTTGATTGCCGCGAAAACGCCAACTGTAAAGTTGCATAGTTGTTCGTAAGTAAGAAGTACCCTAAGTATACCAAATTTCACTAGATCTTACGTACTCTTTGACTTGGCAGCATTGCATGTCAAAACATGCGTTCAGAGGAGCAGGAACTGATACGTTTTCTAGCATGCTGTTTGTAAATGTTCTTAATGAGATGGAAAATTTATATCAGGATTTTCATCAACATTGTGACAAGATGACGGTAACTACTCATTTCAGGAGCTAAAAGAAGGGTTTTATTTGTTGAAAATGCGTCACTACCCGTAATTTTATCAACTGTGCCCAGCATCTGTTTTGACTTCATTCATGAATCCCTTTTAAGCACCTGCGTTTGAAAAATATAGCCTGTGCCTTTCGATTTGAACTGTCGATGTTGAACATCGACTCAATTTTGAAAAATTACTTTGTAAAGGAGCCAAGAACCTAAGAGTTCCTTTAATCGAAGAGTACAAATGCAGCAGGGCCCTTTTCAGGTCGGCGGATTTAACGAAGGCCTCGTGGGTAATCCTTCGTACATTTTGCTGCTTAATCCAAAAATGTCTCTCGATTCCTTTTTATCGAGTGTAAGTTTTTCAGGAATTAAAATTATTCAAAAATGAGGGTTTCCTGATACATTTTGGTGGGCCGTTGGAACCTCAAAATATTCACCAGTTCCAAATTCGTTTTACGCTTGCTTTTACATAAATTGGCATATTTTGGCAGTTTCCTTTGTTAGTTGTGAAAATCATCAGTTTAATTTGTTAAAATAGGCAGAACCTTATTGTACATTTGTGGCATTTAGATCTTTTGACTCAGCTCCAATAAATACGTCCTAAAACATGCTTCAGTTTTACCACTTGTAACATGTTCTGAGTCTGAAAGCGAGTGGTTAAATATTCAGACTTCCAGAACAAGAGCGTCCTATGTCATTGCCTCCAATATAATGACATTTTTTGCATCCCATACTGTTGGACCGCTGGAATAATTTTAAAAAATAGCTAAACTTGAAGGCCCCCAACCCAACTCCATACCTTTTCAAGATTGCAGTATCATAAATTTGAAACGTCTAAGACGTTTCCCGGTGATTGATAAAATACATTGCAGCCATCTAATATTTGCAGTTTTCTCGTTGAATTAATGTTGCCACGGGCGTTTAGTCGTTGTTGGTACTGACATGTTCAGCATATCGATTCTTCACTATTTTTAACGTAGAATTGAAACTTTACGTCGGAGAGTCGATTTCGTACATCAATTTTTTCCGATGTTCACGTTTCTCTGACGTTAATCGATAAATTCTAATTTCAATTCCAAAATACCACCAATATTCAATGTAACATCGATATTACGAATCGATACATCGACTTCCCGACGTAAAGTTTCAATTTTATTCTACGTCTAAAAATAGTGAAATATCGATATGCTGAACATATTATGTAGCGCCTACAAGCCTGCATGAATACTTCTCGCATTGCACCAAACGCAATGCAAACGTTATTTGAGATAACTATTCGACCACGGGTGTAGGCATATTTCCGCCAGCCGGATTGAAGGCGCGTCACACTGGGGTGATGACTGGGCTCCTTTATCTCCGATTGCAACATTATGCACCACTTTTCATGTTTTATTTTTGATAAGCGTGACGATAAACCGATTTGCGGATTTTACAAAAATTCAAAATTTGGATTTCGTATTTTATAAAATTTAAAAATTTAAAACTGATAGATAATAATCTTTCAAAAAGTCATTCACTTAAAATAATCTTTAATTTTAGTTTGTGTGGATTTTGAAAGCTGTCCGGTTATTAAAACTGCTTCCAAATTTTGGAGGCTGTTGAAAACTGTATCGCCCACGTCATTTTTACTGAAGAATGTCCTAAGTTTGTTGCGCAGTTGCCGCTTATGCCGAAAAATTTCGTCTTTAGCGGAGAACGGTTAAGACGAAAAGCCGCTTATGACGAAATTTTTTTCGATCCCTTCATTTTTCGTCTTAACGAGCTTTTACTGGAGTACAACGACTAGACGCCCGTGGCAACATCGATTCAACAAGAGAACGGCAAATATTAGATGGGATTTTGGTTCCTTTTCCCCCCTTCCCAGCCTCCGAAACCGTTCCTACGCTCACCTGGAAATTTTCCTCTAAGCTTTCGTTCATTATAAGCTTCTATTTCAAATTCCGTGCGACGGCTGAATCGACTGCCTGAAAAGTCGATGTTTTTTGGAAACGACCTCAATGGAAAATCTAAGCAATTTTTAGCTCTGAAGGATAGTTTCAAAGCCGTAGCGACATTTTAAAGGGGGAAAATTCGCGAATTGACAGGAATACGCGTCTTTGTGCGCCACGCTCGCAACTTTAGGCTCTTTGAGGTGCGTTTTAAAATTGTTTTTACCCATTTTTATTTCTCCCCCTTTATTTTCTCTTCAAATGGAACCACGTGCAGGGTTCTTCACTCTAAATACCCAAAAAGTAAAAAATAAGGGCGACCCTAGTGTATATAGCCTGTAACTTTTGTTTTAAGTGCGTGTTCTACGAACCGGGAAAAATAGTTAAAATCTCGCAGTTTTGTCATGAAAGGAGAACGACGGGTACATTAGCGTACCGTCTGTCTGAAAGAATAGTCTGCAATATGCCATTTTCAAGTTAGATTCCAGGAAATCAATTTTTCCTCTTTAAATTTCCTCGTAATATTTTCTCTTCGCGTCATCGCGCCGGCGAATAAAACTCTACCATTTGCAGATGAATTGAGGAGCTTTCCGGAAAAAGGGCACATAGCAAAAAAAGCGTTTGAGAAAAATGCATTTCAAGTTTCCATTATTAAATTCTGGCCACTGATGGTACCTTTCATCGCAGCTTGGACTCCCGATTTCGAACAAAAGTCACCGTCAGTGGCCATAGAGTAATGCTCAAAACCTCAAATGCATTTCTTTCAAACGCAATTTTTTGCTATGTGCCTTTTTTCCGGAAAGCTCCTCAATTGTCATTTTCCCTACAAAAGCACCTAACAGAATTTCACCGTTACCAAAGATCCGATAGAAATTTGTAATTTACACGGAAACTATTAGGCGATTCATTGAAAATTTCGAAGATTTTTCCACGGATTATACCTTGAAAAAATCAGAGAGATTTTGGGCAGCAGTTGATCTATCATTTCCACGTAAAAGAACAATAACGCGTAAGTAGTTTTTTCGACGTTTTCATTTGGGAGATGACGAAATTTACGAGAGACGATGGGCCCGTTGCAATATCTTTAACTAGGGCATAAACAAGAGTTAATACTCATACAGAGAATGGCTCAAAAATCACGATGAGCGCATTGGAAAAGTCTAATATACACTCCTAACTTCACAATCTGCATGAGAAATTAGCGTTTTTTTAAAGCTGCCCGCTTCAAAAACAATACCACAGCGCAGGTGAATATTTTGCAAGAGGAGTACCCTTGCGCACTAGAATGCTACATAATATTCAACATGGCTGACGCTTTTGCGCGCAAATCGTGAAGTAGCTGCATAGACGCTCTTAGTGCCACGTCACAGAAGCAATATATATCGGTTTTTTCGCATTGGTAGCATTGAAAGAGGTTATGCCAATGGTATTGTTTGGATCCAATTCGATATTATGGAGAATCCCTATGATGATGCGGCACTAATAGCGTCTATGGTCCTCATCAACGCAAGGACAATGTAAATATAAACACGCCGGTTGATCAAATCCCGTCTCGTCACTTGTGTTTTAGCGGGTTTGCGTCGGCCATGTGGAATATTTCGTAGCATCCTAGTGTTGGAGGGTTTGATGGAATGACTCCTCTCTCAAAATGATCACATGTGCCATCGTATCGTCTTTGAAGCGGGAAGCGTAAAAAAGCGCGTATTTCTTACGAAAATGTTGAAGTTAGGGGTGGATTTCAGACTTTATCGATGCGCTCATTGTGGTTTTTGAACCATTTTCTTTTAGAGACAACTCTTCTTTTTGCTCTAGTTCAAGTTTGCAACAGGCCCATTGCCTCAGCAGTCATTTTCAATTGAGGAGAGAATGTTGCTTCATTCTCTCCCTCCCCCACTCCTCCTCCGGCCTCTCATTTCAATTATCTTTAATGCAGATAAATCGTCTTTTTCTGAACGGTAGAACGTTACTAAATTACAACATTTCTAATTTCTGCTATTTTTACTCGGAAATTACCAGACATTTTTTTGCACTGAAAATTTCACGGATTTTTTTAAGGATTACTTAGAGAAGGCAGCAAAATATTTAACAGCCATCGCTGTGTCATGTGATCAAAGCTCTCCTGTGAGTATATTTGGCGACTTTGGAATGGAGAAACGTTCCTTCGTTTTGGGGAGACAATGGATTGTATTCGATAATAGTTCGATGTATCGTTTGGCTCAAAACAATAGAACATAATTCCAGACAAAACTTTTAGGATCAAAGTTACAAAATTTGCGCTAAATACATTTTAATGCCAATTTGGCTGGCTTTCATAGAACATGGTAAAAAGATTGAAATAATCGAGCTACAATTTTTCGTTTTGTTTCCTGTAAGTTTTTTTAGTATTTCTCATCTCTATGCAGTTTAAAATATCATGTGTTTAATTTATTTTTGGCTTGTAGCTCGATTATTTCAATATCTTTACCATTTGCGCTATAATAAGCTATAAAATTGGAAATTCGTAACAGTTTCACTTGCCATGTAGAACTCATGAGTATAAAAGAATCAACACGCACACCCGTTCCCTCCAATTACTCGACTGACTTTTGAGGCTATGTTTAAATGCTGAACCTATCGATATTGATACTACCTCAGCAAAACTGACATGCTACGGAAAAACGCCGTATATGAACATTTGAGAGCTGCCAAATTTCCTCGGATGAAATTTTTCTGCAGTGGGAAGTTATGCATTGTTATTCCTCAAAATTTTAGATTAGAAAGCGAACAATTTTGTCTAAAAATTAGAAGAAAATATTCACAATTTGCCCGGTAAATCCATATTTTGAAAAAGGAAATTTGGCAACGCCAAAGGCTCATACGGCGTTATATCCCTCAGCACGGCAGAATGGTAAGCCTGGTTGATTTAATAGTGAATACGATCAGTGGCGTGGCGTATAAATTGCGATACATCGATTGTTATGCCATTGAAACCTATGGTTAAGAATCGATTATTAAGCAGGTGTTCGCTGCGAACACCCTGTTTATCGATCCTTTTCCATAGCTTTAAATGGCATAACAATCGATATATCGCAATTCACGCCACGCCACTGAATACGATCCACTTATCCAGCTCTCATCGTGAGTTCACAAGAGAAATTTGCTCAATTCTCTTTTTCTCTCTCTCCCCACTATATAATGCTCTGATGTTGCTACAGCTTTTGAGTTTCCTTTAGCCGCGACCCGTTGACAGTCGGCTGGCCTCTTTCCAAAAGTCGCGACGCGATGCCGCTTAACGTGGTTAAATTACTGGGTTTTTCAGTCGTTTTTCTTGTGATTTTCGGTGAGATCGAGAATCATGTGTCATCCCCGAATCGCTGGGACAAGCGAACTTCGCCGCGTTCCCCTTTTTCGGGGCGAAATCCCTCTTTTTCCGGACGCCCGGACCGGTCTCCTAGCCCTACGAGAGGGGATCCCTTTGCGAGCCCAAGGCGGAAAAATGGGGGAGATGGTCCCCTGCGGATCGGGGTGACTCTCAACCAAGGCATATTCAAGTGCAGGTGGACGTGGGGGAAAATGACATCCGACGCGATGGTAAAAAATCGTCCTCGACGAACTTCTTAACTCTCAAGATGCCTTCTCCTTAACCTTTGATTTTTCTTCTAGAGTGGACCGCGGTCAGTAGAAACAAACCAAGCCGCATCAGCTATTGACAAATTTAAGTGTATGTAAAACAACAAGTGTATGTAAAACAACAAAATCTATTGAATCGGCACAAGAAAAAAGCGACTTCATACGAGCAGACAAGTTCTGACATTTGCCGCACATCATGAATTATTCCTCTTGTATTTATGAAATCGTTCATTAAGCTTAATAACACCATTTGAAGTATGATTAATGTAAGAGGATATTAGCCAAGGTGTTATGGGTTTTCACTGATTTATTTATTTAATAAACATTTTAAATGTGCTAAAGCTTTTCGGCTTGCGGCCATCATCAGAGCTTACTAAGAAAGGTCAAAAACACAAAACTATAAAAACTTTAAAAAACATTACGCTGGTCACAAGTATCAATAAATTACCGCTGTGTGAATATCGGCATAAAGCTTGGTACGCTGAAGTCTACATTGACACCCTGGCATAACACCTTGGCTAATATCCTTTTACATTAATCATATTCCTCTTGAATCAACATCAGACAGAAAGAACCAAGAAGCGACCAGCGCGATTACTGTGTTTTCAAAATCGCGCAACTTCTTCTCTTCTTTTAAAAATATACGTAATACGTATATTTTTAAAAATTTCACACTTTTATTTTCCTTTAAAATTAACAATTTTCTGTTGGGAAGCAAAAATATTTCGACAATGTAAGTCCGCGATCACATATCTCGTTTGCGGTGTCTGAAAATCTCCGCCTCTATGTTATTTTTTTGAAGGAGAACAAATTGACATCATTTCTTGAAGGTATTGCAGAATTTTCTTCGCACAGAGAAAAAAAAATCACGGCAGTTTTAACGAATTGCCGTTGAGTTGTTTTTCGTTTAAAAAATAAACTATGACAGGAAGTCTGCGACGTCGCAAACCGAGTCATGTGATTGCCGACTTACACAGTCGATTTGCTATTCTGGGAAATTTCTTAGATAATTATGAAGAAGTAATATTTAAATCGTGCTGGTTCCTTTTTGCTGAATGCGATTCATATTAAGAAGAATTTCGTCTGAGTAGGAGCATAAATGTACCGCACAGTTTGCGACGAGGATCTAATATTTTTGGTTCATTTTACACACCACGTATGTGTTAATAGTTTCCCTACGTAAATGAAAACTCATGTGGGTGAGCCAAAATAATTTATGGTTCCTAATTGCAAAATGAGTCCACATCTGCGTGGCTCTAACGATTTACTTAAACGAAATTGGACCGCATTTAGCAGAGAGAAACCAAGCCAAATCAGTTATTGCCAACTTTAACGGGGCAATTTAATTTTTTTCAACAAAATGTTTGTGCGGATTCTTTTGAAAATGTTGAGGAATTTTCTTGTGTTATATGTATGTATGTGTTAATAGTTTCCCTACGTAAATGAAAACTCATGTGGGTGAGCCAAAATAATTTATGGTTCTTAATTGCAAAATGAGTCCACATCTGCGTGGCTCAAACGATTTATTTAAGCGAAATTGGACCGTGTTTAGCAGAGAGGCGAACCAAGCCAAATCAGTTATGGCCAACTTTAACGGGGCAATTTAATTTTTTTCAACAAAATGTTTGTGCGGATTCCTTTGAAAGTGTCGAGGAATTTGCTTCGTACTATGCTGAAATCTACTAAAATCCGCACAACCGTTTTCATGTGATCAATTAAATTGCCCCGTTGAATTTGGCAATAGCAAATATGACGTGGTTCCTCTCTACTTTAATGCGGTCCAAATGTCCCTTTAGCTCCTCGTGGGTTTTGACCTCCAAAACAACTTTATATAATGGATCACTAGACAAGGTACGAATTTAAGCATTCCGGTACATGTTTTTTAACCAAAATTTCACGTAGAACACGATTCGCGCAACGAAAATTACTGAAACCAACTCCTAACGAAGATATTAACCTTTTCGTTTCACATTGGTTACGAGGAATTTGAACTGCCCGCTCACAAGAAACTCAAAGCTCTACGTGAGTCAAATCGCGCACGACAACGGTCTCAGCAAGTTTCTTAATCGAGCAATATTCATTTCCCACCATGTGTTGTTCGAACTATAGGCAATTTGCTATAGCTGAGCCAAAGCGTCAAGATTGAGGTTGCCAGATTTTTACATCGCGCAGAGACTGTCATGATAACGTTTAGCGCGCGATGTGAATCACGTAGAGCATTGAGTTTTCATGAGCGGGTGGTTTGAATTCACGCATCAAGAATCATTAAATATCGTTGTGAGGAGTTGATTTCGATAATTTTCATTGTGCGCATCGTGCTCTACGTGAAATTTTGGTCACGGATCATATATCGGAGTGCTGAAATTCGTACCTTGTCTAGTGGTCCATTTTAAATTCTTTCTCCTAAAATCTTTGAAGCCATTCCTCCATTTTGCACGTTCATCGCTCTGGAGTTTTTTCCCCACACTTTGAACTAATCATTTTTGAGGAGGGTTACCTGCCAAAGGTCACGTTATTCGAAATAATGTGAAAATGATTTCTTACACAATTCTTACTCATTTCCGTTCCAAAAAATCAATCAGTGTTCCACGTACCATCTGTAATGAGACCACACCGCAACTTCAATGAGCGAATTCTTAAAATAGTTAGACAAAGCTGTAGACAAAAAAGGCACCGGGGAAAGGCATCGGCGATCCTATTGGTTGAAACAGGTGCGGTTGTGAAAATGGTGGACTAACTAAATACTGAAAAAAAAAAAAAACACATTGGATCTAAAATCCAGACTCTTAAAAACATCGACAAGAAAAAATACTCTTGATTCAATCAGATTTCAGCTTAAATCAAGAACCAAGCCTCTTAATTTGAGCGGATTTCGTTTTGATCTAAGCTTAAATCTGATTGAATCAAGAGTCCATTTTCTTGTCAATGTTTGCGAGAGTCTGGACTCTAGATCCAATGTGTTTTTTTTTTTTTTTTTTTCCAGTGAAGGATCCCTAGTAGATTGCTCTTAGTTAGTCTATTATTACAGGCAGCCTTCTTTTGTCCATTGCAAACACTTTCTTCCTCTACTAAAATCCCTCCATTTTCTTTTTATCTCCTGCATTTATGACTTTGTCTGTCAATTTCAAGAATCATACCACTGCACTAGACCCAAGTAACACAAGTTAAATGCTGCGCAACATATTTTATCTTCGAAATTTCAAGAGTGAAACGAACCGCACGATGAGAAGTCGGGAAGTCAACCCTTGAACAAGATTTAAGTGTGCAAAATTAACATTTTGTTCAATGGCAAAAATGCAGATGGTGTCATTAGTATGATCTCACCTCCATTACAAATAACATTTTTTTGTTAATTCATATACATCGCTTTAAGGCTGATTCTCAAAGATAATACCATCTAATTCGCTGCTAAGAGGAAGTCTTCTGGAATCAAGCAGATATGGACTGCATTCTGGAATTAGGAACTACTAATTAATGTGGTTCACCCAAGAAAAGCTCCCATTTATGCAGAAAGTTGCGATAAGATTGCGCGAATTCCCCCTTTTTTACCCCTTTGGAAATGTATAGGATTGCGCGAATTTTTCTAGTACTGAAAACTCACATGTTTGCGCGAATATTCAATATTCAACGAGGAAGCGTTAATCTGGCAACCTTGGTAGCTTGTGGTAGATAACTATATCGCAAAAGACTGTTCATTCCCTCCTCACTTACGGGCATGTCTCTCTTCGATGGATAGCCCTCTCAGCACGAATGGCCCAGAGAGCTTTCATAGACATGTAAAAAGTGAACATGTCTGTGGCCGCTAGCGGCCACCAACCACTGGAAAAAACTACACGTGAAAAATCACAGAACAACCATGTTAAAGTTTTTAAAGAGATAAATTGATTCAAAATCCGACGTGTGCACCCGAAAGAAAGCGTATATTTATCTCTGATTGCAACGTTATGCACCACTTTTTATGTTTTATTTTTAATAAATTCTTTTTGAAAAGCCACACACAGTTTTTCTGAAAAGTTTCCGCGAATTTACCTGAATGATCTCAAATAAAAGTATCGAAAATTTCAACGTAATATTTACGTTCGTTCTATTTTCTTTTAATGTAACCAAAGAAAAATTAAATACTATCCGAGTTTCTGAATCATTACAATGAACGAACTTTTTTCCTTTAATTATGGTAAAAAGTGGAGCAGAAAGTCAAGAATGATGGCACGCAGTCGCTTATAGTCTAGTATGCGCTAATATGCGTTTCACGCCAACTGACCGACTGCACTGCGTTTGACGCAATGCGAGAAGTATCCATGCAGTCTTGTAGGCGCTAATATGGGCGGGCGTTACGCCGGCCGCACTGTTTGGCGCAATGCGTGAAGTATTCTTAATGTCTTGCAGGCGCTAATATACGTTTAGTGCCGGCCGCCCGCCGCACTGTGTCTGGCGCGATTATTCGAACTCGCTTTAGAAGAATCGTGGCATCGAATAGTAGAGCTTACAAGGCGTATGTTTTTTTTTCAACGCCAGACGAGCATTCCAACGTTGCCTCGTTTCTCCCGATTAAATATTTTTTCCGAGAAAAGTTAGGAAAGTTCTTTATACCCACGACCATTTTTTAATCTTCTCACTTTATTCATCATCAGAGGGTGAGGCATCGACGATCTGTCAACAAACTAACCTTAACTAGCGTTAACATAAAAATACGATTATTTTCCAACGGTTTCCTCCTTTGCCAAACTTTTACCTCAAATTAACTTCATTTTAAATTCGCGAATTCCCGTAGCAGATGTAAAGGTTTTCTATTCGCGCAATCCTCGTATATTTTCATAGACCTTTCGCGCAATCCTGATTTACCGACGTAGAGAAACTAATGACACATACGTTGTGTGTTAAATGAGCCAAAAAGTGTCGTTTCTAACTACGAAATGTAGTCCACTTATGCTTACGAGAGAGAAAAGACCAAGAAATGTGACCCGAACTGAATGTAGCAGGGTGGTAAAGTAGCGCTGGGTCCACGCCATTTTGCGGGGAAAACGAGGCCAAAAAGGTAAAAAATATCAATTACAGTCAACATTTTGAGGTCTCATCCCCTTCAGTTCTGTGCTGGAACTCTTTAGAGCTCACAATTTTGACTCTAATTGAAATTGTTCAACTTTATCGCCCTGATTTCCTTGGAAAATAATGTGGACCCAGCACTATTTTATTACCTTGTTCATGCTTCTATTCAAAGATTTTCTTCTTGATAGAAGCATCTTCTCTGTTGGATTTTGATTCAAGAGTAATTTATAATATGCGGTAATTTTTTTTAAATTTCTGCTCGTATCCAGTAACCATTTCCTGTGCTATTTCGCTAGATTTCGTTTTGCATACACTGAAATGAACGAAACCCACTGTTAATTGCAAACTGATCTCATTAGTGGCATGGCATGCTTTGCAATATATAGATTGGTCTGCCATTTAAACTTATGGAGAAGGGTCAACAATCAGGGTGATCGCAACGAACATCATAATAATCGATTCTTTACCACAGCTTCAAATAGGGAGATAACGTCTCGCCACTGGATCTCATCGCGTCACCGAGCGTTGCTGTCGCACAATCGTAATTAGAGCTTTTAAAATCAGTCTAGAAGAGGTGAAAGAATGTGATTAATGAAAAGGATTTCGTGTAAAAAATATTTTTGAAAAACTAAACCATTAATTGCTGTCTGCGGCTCATGATATTAGGAAGCCATTTGCGCTGCACTTCATTTCCACACATATTTCCGCCCGATTTCATTACCACCCAATTTTACGTTATAGTTACAGTACGTACAGTTACGTATAGTTACGTTTTACGTTTACAGTTTATTTTTTTTTACGTTTTTCATTTCCACACACTTTCATTACCACACAGTTTATTCTTCTGCACCATTTGGCAACATCTTGTAGCGCGCTGCGAGAATATAGAAAAGAAATACCGGTACAAGTTATAAAAATAAGTAAAACAAAAATTTATAAGGGCAAAAAGTACTCACCAGCTCAGAATTAGGGCAGAGAAGAAGAAGAAGGAACATCTGGATCATCTTCGCAAGCTTTTTGATCGCCATTGTCGTTATTTTTGAAGCTATGCAATTTTTTAATCTCGCCCAATTCATGCAGAAATTGTAGAGTCGTAATATATTTATATGTATAGTAAGCGTGGGTAGCACAAAGAATTTCCGACTCCAAATCAGCCTGCTTCGGTCTTTTCTTGAATACTTCATCCTTCAAAACAGATTTTATTTTAAGAGCAACAATGCTCTGGTTGTCACAAATCTGAACTGCCTTGTGTATGTTTGGGTGAGGGTGGTAAAATTCATTATCTAATTTACTATTGTAGCTCTCTACTCCGTTGGTGGTTGTAAATTGAGAGCTGGTAAATGCGCAAGCCCACATTGTTGGGGGAAACCGTGAGGTCTCAAGAATATAATTCCTCTGAAGATAACCTGCGAATTTAAGACACTCAGGATGGGGAGCTATGGATAAAAGCTGTTGAAAAGCAGAAATGACGTCACCAGGCTGGAGGTAAGAAAGGCAGAAAACGGATTGCAACCAAACTTTGATTTTTAGCAGTTCTTGATTTGCATCAGTTTTAGAGTAGTACGCATTTCTTAGTAGAGGCATTTTTTGTATTTTCCGCCACCAACTTTGGCCTAAATGGAATTTGCAAGCTTTAATAATGATTTTTAGAAAAACATTTCTGGCACCATTGTGGGCTGCTATCTCAAAATCAAGCATTAATTCTTCGATTATTAGGTCAGTCTTAGAAATTTTTAAAGCGATTTCCTTCAAAAGGAGCCACATGGCAGTGTATGTCTCCTCAGTTTTTGAAGGTAAGAAAAAGGTGGCCACGTGAATATAAAAACCATTTCGAAATACGTGGATCGTGTAAGTTTGAGTGAAATAGGCGGGTGCGTATTTAAAAGTTCCATCTGCCAGAATATGTTTGCTGTACTTTGTTAAAAATTCTATACTCTCGGCGAAAGTTACGGCCACAATTTTGTTCGCCTTGTCAGTAAAAATTAATCTTTCGTCGCTCGTTCCTGTCTCGTCAGTAATTTGAGTTATTGCCGCATCAATGTTGTGAGGAACTTTAGGCAACACTTTCCTTCTAGCACGGTAAGTTGCTAGTCTTAGAGAAGGCAAATCAGAGAAAGTCAAATCGTTGTCATCTTTCAAAACTTACCTGATAATTTTAGTCGGTTCAACATGGACTTCTTCTTGTGCTTTTCGCTTGATAGCATTTCGGATTTCTTGCTTCTTTAAATTTTCCTCACATACACCTTCGTGATCATGCTCTTTTCCGTTTTTCTTCTGAATAACCGATATTGACTTATCCGTCCACACCAACACACCACAACCTTTTACTATGCAGCGCCAAACCACATTTTTTTTCTGATCGCGAAATTTGTAATGCTTACAGCCACTATACAACAGTGTGTCGTTACCGCAATTACTTTTGATAACTTTGAACTCGTTATCACTCATACTGACGAATAAAAAAATAAAACACGAAGCACGTAAAAACTTAGGCTAAAAAAACTTAAAAACTTAAAAAAAAACTTACGTAAAAACTACACGCACTCCGGGCCCGACGAAACGACAAAAGGTTACTGATTTCATCGCATGGTGACAGGTCAAAACTACGTTTATCAGTCACCGGCCGTGCCGCCGTTATCAGCGGTGCATTCCTATCGGCTCGCGAAGATCTGCTCCCAAATAAAAGTAAACATTTCTCATTTTCATCGTACACAGTTGCCAAATAGTGTATTATTGGAAAGTGTGTGGAATGAAAGTGTGTGGTAATGAAATTCACCAAAACTGTGTGGTACCCATTTGTAGTATGCTTCTCGTTACGTACCTACACCATTAGCGTGCACGAGCGACCCTTGAGCCATTAGAGCTTTACGCAATCTGCCCTAGAAATGTTTTTGTTTTAATTGCTTTTGCGTGAAATCGCTACATTTCTCCACTTTAAATTTCAGGCCGAGGAAAAATTCAAAAAATTCATGGTTGATTTCAATAAGAATTATGGGAGTACAGACGAAAAATGGAAGAGGCTTAAAATTTTCCAGACAAATTTGGAAATAATTGACCAATGGAACCGTGAACAGGGAACTAAAAGAGATGGCTCCCCGAATAAAGCATTTGGAATTACCGAATTTGCCGATTTGACACGTAAGTAAGCAAAATCGTTTTGGCCCTCACTTCTGAAAATATCGCGCTTCTAATCAAATTTCCGTGAGTGAATTTAATTGAATTTTTGCCTTATTGTCTACCTCTGTTACAAAAAAAAGAAATTCCCTCCTGCCAACGGCTCGCCTATGACATTTGTCACTTCCCGGCTGAAGTATTACAAGCGTCATGGGATGTTTAAAAATTTTCGCCGCCATTTGATTTTTTTTACAGTGAAATTGCTCCACAAAGCTGTTCGAAAATTTCACTGAATTTTCTTTGTGCTGCCGATAAAATTCAATGACATTTTCAAATAATTTAACGAAAAATTTCTCCGTAAAAAAATGAAATGGCGGCGGAAATTTTGAGACGTCGTATGGCGCTTGTGATACTTTGGCCGGAAAGTGACGATTTGGTTTTCATGCTGTCAACAATGTGTGATTGGTCAGCATGTTAAGTGGAATCATTGTCAAGCTAAGGGCAATTCTTAAGTTCCTGATAACATGTCGTCAATTCTACTCGACTATGCACAACATATAAGACAGTTGTAAGACATTGCCGACGAATCATAATACGCCATTTCACCTTCGTCATCTATGGCTAGTTGACGAACACAAAATTTCAATAATCGGCCGGCTGGCGTTGTTTTTAACAGTGCGCCCTCTTTGCTACAGTGAACGTATCTGAAGCTTGATGCGCCATCAATTGGACCGCGTTAAACAGAAAAGAACCAAGCCTCATCAGATATTGCCATATTTAATTGGGCAATTTAATTTTTAACATGAAAACGATTGCGCGGATTTTCGTGCAAAGTTTAGTGAAACATCTCCATAGTTTGAAACAAATTCTTTAAAAATTTCAAAGGAATCCGCACGAACGGTCTCTCGTAAAAAAATTAATTGCCCAGTTAAATTTGGCAGTAGCTGATGTAGCTTGGTTCCTTTCTGTTAAACTCGGTCCAATTGTTTGTGTATGAAACTTATCCCAAGAGTATCCTAAGAGTGTGGATAGTTGTATCCAGGCCTTGTTGTAGGCACTTTGCAATTGCCGCTGTTACTGTGAACTCGGCTTAATCTCAGTACGCCTTCAATTTTTCTTGTATGTAACATGGACATCCAAAGAGTACGAATATTTGCATCCAGTTGGTTAGTCTGGGTTAGTTTGCTTTTGTTCAGTTCAAACAGTACGATCTGGTTGATCAATCCAAATTTTTGGTTAACTCGACCACAACCGTAGGTCACTCCCAGATCTCTCAGTAAGTGTCCTGCTGACCTAATGTAGTCCAAGGTTTCTTCACTTTTATTCACAGTTAGTGACTTCCAAGCGGCTAGCGCATTAACTTTTAGATCCGGGTTTGACCCTTGTGGCTCCCTAGTTCTCACAAATTTGATGTTTTTCAACGTATAAACTTTGGTTGATTGAGGAGCCTCAAGGACAAGGCACACAAGTACAGTTTTTGCTACTTTCAAGAAATGCATGTTTAAAGCTTGAAAATTACATGGAGCCTTATGGCGGAAAGGAAGTTTAAACTCACTTTTCGATACATTAAAGATGGATTTTAGTTGTGAGTTGTTCACAGAATATACTTTCAAACTAGTTTCATTTGAGTTCATGAATATCTCTATGTTTTCAAAAACTGTATGCGCCTTGTCCTCCAAGCCCCTAAATTTAACCGAGGAAAAAACAGAGTAAAATAATATAACCTGTTTTGTGCAGTGGTGTGGAGTGCTTTGCGTTTAGCGATTGATCTGCCATTTAAACCTACGGAAAAGGATCGATAACAGGGTGTGTGTAACGAACAGCTTAACAATCGATTCTTTACCACAGCTTCAAATGGAGGAACATCGGTAATCGATCTTTCACGCCTCGCCACTTATTTTGTGGTATTTGGACGTATTTCTATCAAACAGACCTATGTGCAAGTGAGAAATATAGGGTGTGCTCGTTAGTTCTCTGGCCGTAAGAGTGAGTGAGAATAATAAAGCGCCAGTGACGTCAACGGAGATGGAAATGCCGCCGTTCGCCGCGGTCCCGCCTCCGCTTCGTCTTTAACTCATGAGCCCTGTGCACAACGCTCTCGTCCCATCCTCGCGGCTCATGAGTTCCGCATTCAGTTGGCACATAGGTCTGTTTGATAGAATGTAAAATCCCGCTTTTCCAATTCTTCAAAAGGAATCACGCACACTTTTACATTGCTTCTTATACAGCTTCGACGAGCACACCACATATTTCTCACCTCCACATAGGTCTGTTTGGTAGAAATACGTCCATTTTATGCTCTATCGATACCATTTCAATGTGTGTCCTCAGCTTTAGCGCAATGCATTCAGGGTTATTGAGTTTGCTGCGATCTACCTTTTTCAAACCGCTTATTAAAAAGAATTGTGGCTGTTTTGACACACAATTAAATTATTTTCCGATTCTCCTCTATTGGCTGATCAAGAATCCACTCCTAATTCAATTTCGACCAAAATGGACGTTGTACAATTTGGAACGAGTAGTCTCATTTTCCTTCCAATTTTATTTAGACAAAATTGTTCGATTTTTAATCTAAAATATCAGAAAATTTCCAGGAAAAATATGCATAACTTCCCTCCAGAAGAAACATTTTATGGGTGGTTTCACGATAACTGGAATAGTTTTGTCGCCGTAACAGACAACACATTTTCCGGTCATCTTTTCAGTAGAAATGATGATCACTCGAATTTATTCGCATTAAATCTTCAACGGGTTACGTATTGTAACGCTTTCTAATGATTTATCGCTCTACTTCTCAATTAATATTATGTGAATTCCGAAAATGTGCTGTTTCTTCCGGTAAAAAGTCAACGTAACAGACACATTTTCGGAATTTACGTAATATTAATTGAGAAGTAGAGCAATAAATCATTACAAAACGTTATAATACGTAACCCATTGAAGATTAATGCGAAAAAATTCGAGTGATTATCAATTCCACTTAAAACATACCGAAAACTGTGTTGTCTGTTACGGCGACAAAACTATTCTAATTATCGTGAAGCCACCGTTATCCAAGGAAATTTGGCGACAATCGAATGTCGTAGCATGGCAGTATACTGGGGTTTTTTGACTGAGAAAAGCGCCCTCATACCGAATGTTGCAGAAGAAGAGTTTGCCGAGAAATACTTGATGAAACCCGGGAGAATCAATGAAGGTTTCAATATCGAAAAACTCAAGGACCTCGTAAAAGTAGAGGAAAGCGAAACTGATGAAGGCGAGGCTGATAAAAGCAAGTCGAATGGTAGAAATTCCCCAAGAAAAGCTCGGAGCAGAGAAAATACCAAAGCCAAATGGTCGTTTAAAAAACCTGAATCCGACGATCAAGGACTAGCTCCTCGAATGGTTGGCAGCAGTTCTGGTTCAAGCTCTGGGCCTCCTCCTTCTTACTTCAGCTGGAGCGATGAAAGTTACTACCCTCCTGTCCAACACCAGGTCAGTCTCGACAATGGAGATGTTGCATCGGAGAGGAATTTGCGATTTGACTGTTGATTCTCATGTAAAAGTTTGTGAGAAACACGATGGTGCCACTGGTTTTCTCTGAAATCAACTCAAGAAAAGCTCTCAAGTTGAAGTCAAAATGGAGGGGATATCCCACCCTACCCTGAGAGTCCACGTCTACATCAAAACAAACTCTCCATGCGAAGATAGGGAGCAAATACATTACCAGGGTTGCCACTTTATTTGGGGACTCCAAAACTGAAAATACGGCAACCCTGCTAACGCATTTGCTCCCTATCTTTGCATGGAGAGTTTGTTTTGATGTATAGGTGGACTCTCAGAATAGCGTGGGATATCCCCTCCATTTTGGTCTCAACTTTGAGAGCTTTTTTGAGCTTGGGAGATGATTTCAGAAAAAACCAGTGGCACCATCGTGTTTCTCGCAAACTTTTACATAAGAATCAGTGGTCAAATCGCAAATTCCTAACACATGCAACATCTCCATGGGTCATTTGCGCTAGTCTCAGAATCGTGTTTTGATGCTTGATTCTGGTAGATTAGCCAAAAATAATCAAATCTATCTAAACTGCAACATTCTACGTTCAATATTAACCGAGATAACTCCCTTTGAAAAGTCGGGTTTTTGACGTCATACACCGCGGTAGTGACACGCTTGCTTTCATCCGAGTTTAATTTAAAAAAACTAGTGCAAATTTGCGTCACGCCGCACGGTGGATCGAGTCAATAGGAGAGGTCGGACAAAATTTGGAGACTTTAAACGCTTCTGACTTCGTTTATCCAACACTTTGAGCTTTTAAAAGTTGTTTCATTGGTTTTCCCATGAAATTTTCTCCCATAGGCACTTCTTAAAGTTTAAATGTGAAGGAATAAATATCAAAATTGGCAGTTTTTGTCTAAAATTTCATGTCCGACTTCTCTAAGTGACTCAATCCACTGTGCGCCGACTGATGAAAGAGGGAAGAGGCGTCCTGCCGGCGCGAAACGCGCTCTGGCGCTCACAAACCTATATTGATACTTCACGCACTGAGCAATGCTTGAAGTATCCCTTTGGGTTTGTAGGCGCCAATGCGCTTATCAAGCTGGCTGCCCGCCGCAGCGTGCTACGGCGCGCAACGCCTCAAGGAACTATTTCACAACAGGTGTTGCACAGTATCATACAAAACTTGAGGTTCTCCAACATATTAAGAATGACAGGCATCCTTTAAGATTACGGAAATTTCCTCGCAAAATAAATCAAGATACTACGGCACAAAAAGATAGCGGTAGTCCATAAACTCACCAATTCCTAGCATTCATATTTAAAAACGTTTAGCATAATTTTTGAATTTCATTAGAGGAAAAAATGACTCAATTGTCGCAGAACTATTCTTGAGTATGCCGTGCGTTTTTGAGAGATTCCATCACTTATGATGCGTTGGGATGCCTTCAATTCCATATGATACTGTACATAACCTCCGTGGCGGAATATAGTAGCTCAAAGCGCCGTCTCGAAGTTATCGCACACATGAAAAATCTACCAGACTTTAGCTGAGGAAAATCAAAACCGGTTCAGGTATGACAAAGTGGAATTTTCTTGAAAGATAATTAAGACCTGTTGCACCAAAGAGGTGTAGAAAGTTTTAGTGAATTTTCCCTAAAAATTATACATTTTTCTCCATTGGACCAAACAAACAAAAAAAAAAAAAAAAAAAAAAAAAATGAAACCCTCATTCTTCCGAAAAATGTTACATTCTCATCCAAAAAGTCATGTCATTTGTATTTAAATGTGGACGAACTAACCTTGGATCTCAATTGGTCAAACGCTCTGGTCCAAAAATCGTGTTTTGATGCTTGACTCTTGTAGATTAGGTAAAAATAAGAAGATCTGACCGAACAACTACTTTCTACGTTGAATATTAACTGAGATATCGCGCCTTGAAAAATTCGATTCATGACATAATTCGCCGCGGTAGTACATACCATATCGTGCACTACCGCGGTGGATGACGTCAAAAACCCGTCTCTTCAAAGGGCGCTATCTCGGTTAATATTGAACGTAGAAAGTTGCGATTTGGACAGATCATATTATTTTTTACTAATCTACAAGAATCAAGCATCAAAACATAATTTTACGACCAGCGCAACTGACCCATTTTTCTAACGTCACAGGAAAAAAGAAGTCACGTACAATCTGTTGGTGTCGATGATTCGTTGCTTCCCGTACGAAAGAACGCTACCCCACTCAAAAATTGCAAAATTGATTCAAAATATGTAATTATTTGCAAGATTGTACATGCACAAGTTTTGTCCAGAATTTGTCTGAATTTTTCATGCGATCATATGAAAAATCAGTGATATTTTTAGTTAGGGATACCTAAGATTCTCCTTTAAAAATGTGATTTGGTAACATTGAAATGTAGTTACGGCACTCGCCCCTTATTCCCACATTACCATCTTTTCAACGAGGGCACCTCTGACCTATTGACCAATGTTTCATCGTTGTTTTTCAGGGAAATTGTGGCGCATGCTCTGAGATGTCTTTGCAGTCAGTTTTGGCAATTTTGTACTCCAAAAGGAAGGGAGCATCAAAGCCTCTCTCGACGCAACGTAAGTATTTAGCACAGTGGCAAGCGTGGCGTGCTTTGCGATATATCGATTGATCCGCCATTTCAACTTATGGAAAAGGATCGATAAACAGCTGGTGTCCGCAACGAATACCTTAATAATCTATTCTTAACTACACTGAAAAAAATGGTTATGTGGTGAGAGTCCATACGGCTTGGAAAATCTAAGGTATGAACTGCTCGCACATGCGGTCTGGCTTTCACGACTAGAGCAGAGATGTGCCGTAAATATGGCGTGTATGGAAAAGCATGTGTATGAACTTACCGTTCATATGGTATGGATACTGGGTCATGAGGCATCGATGCTGGGTCCATGCGGCATCGATGCTGGGTCCATACGGCATAGACATCGGGTCCATACGGTATAGACTCTGGGTTCATACGGCATAGACGCTGGGTCCATACGGCATAGACATCGAGTCCATACGGTATACACGCTGGGTCCTAACGGTATGGACTCAGAGTACATGCTCTTCGTATGTAATATTTGTTCATACTAAAATGGACTATATCTCTATTCATAGATCGGCATCAAATTTTTCACAGTCCTTATAAGCGGATCCGACCCATTCTTTATGAAGCGTGAGTGCATACATTGCTTCAAATGGGGAAATATAGATAATGAAGGGTGAATCAAGGCATCTCTCGACGCAAATTAAGCATTAAGCACAGTGGCATGGCGTACTTTGCGATATATCGGCTGATCTGCCAATTGAACCTATGGAAAAGGATCGATAGACAGGGTGTTTGCAACAAAACCCTTAATAATAGATTCTTCAGCATTACCAAGTTTACTTTTTTCACCAATACAAAATGATAATATTTCATAGTTCCTCGGTAAAAAAAACAAATTTTGTTGGCCCCTGTCAAAAAATTTAAGAGGTACAGTAACATATCAACTGACGATACTGTGTCTCTAGGAATAGTATGGAATTAACTAATATAATCTCTTGTCCGCCCGAGCGCAATTCACAGAACTTTTGGGCGTACTTGTTCCCGGACGTACTATACTTCAGCTATAACTGATTCCGCGAAACTCCAGTTCCTCGAAATAATTCGCTCAAATACTCCGCAAACTGTGCCCATGCGGAAAAGGCCTCAACTTTTTTTTTCAACCGAGGAACTTTTAAATACCGACAGTTTTTAATTGTAAAGAATGTTATCTTTACTACACTCGTTTGAAAAAACGAGCTTTGAACTCAACACTAGAAAAATAAGTCTCTTGGATCCCGATTCTAGACACTTTTAGACAAGAAAAAATACCCTTGATTCGATCGAATCGCGTAAGTCGAGAGCCAAGCCCCTTATTATAAGCGGAATCGAGAGTATTTTTTCTTGTCTAATTTTTTAAGATCGTGCACTCTGGATCCAAGAGACGCTTTTTCCGGTGAAGCTAAAACTTTCAATTGAAAGTCATATCGCAGGGTTTTTTTCAGGCTGCATGGGAACGAAAATCCCGCTTTCCTCCCCTCCCTGCCACACTGAAAAAAAAACTTCGTGCGTGGGACCCGAAGTTTAGGTCATATGGATCTCTGAAGTTTTCGGATTGAGCATCTGAACACTTTAGGTCCATGCTGCTGAGGTTTGGATCACACATCTGAAACTTTAGTTCTTACATCTAAAGTACTTCGGTTTTCACATCCGAAAAACTTCGGTTCTCACGTCTGAAGTACTTCATATGTAAGAACTGAAGTTTCAGATGTATGATCCGAACCTCGACAGCTAGACCTAAAGTGCTCAGATGCTCAATCCGAAAACTTCTGAGATCAGTATGACCTAATATTCGCGTCCCATACGCACGAGGTTTTTTTCTCCGTGCAGATAGGGGCTCTTTTTTATCAGACTCTTTCTATAAGGGAATATACTTAAAACCAACGTCCCCGCAACATGCAAGATCTTTATCGCTGATTGGAAAATTGTGTTGGAGAGTATGAACTCGATCGACGTGAATCGATCGAAAAATATAAACGTGGATCGATTAACGTAAGCCAATCGACACCGATTCGATCGACAAATGATGAAAAACCGGTGTCGATTCGATCGAAAATTGAAACGTGAACCGATCGACACCGATTCGATTTACATAATCCGATGGATTCACGGGGTTGTCGACTGATTTACGTGGTTTTCAATCGATTCGCTGGTTTTTCAACCGATTTACGGATTTTTGATAGACTCATTAGTGTGCTCATTGTGAACTTATCGTAAGGTGACTCGACGGTTGCCATTTTTTGTGTCAGAGTGACGTGCGATATATCGCACCAATTCCTTCCATAATTTTAGCCAATTCTGAGATCGCATTTCTCTTGTCATGAGACCAAATAATTTATGTACCAAATTTGACAAAGAAATTCAACGAAATAAAGGCAGGGTTTTTTCAGAGGAAAATATCGCATTCGAGCGCAGTGTTTTTCCTCTAAAAAATCCCTGTCTTTATTTCGTTGAATTTCTTTGTCAAATTTGGTACATTAATTCTTTAGTCTCGTGACAACAGAACTGCGATCTCGAAATTCGGAAAAAATGACAAATAGCTAAAATTATGGAAGGAATTGGTGCGATATTTTACACGTCACTCTGACACAAAAAATGGCAACCGTCGAGTCACCTTAAATTTGACCTAACAGATTTTCAATGCAGGCAGGTTCGTCGATCAAATAGTTATCTATCGGATCATGTTTTCATTTACCCTCCAATTTTGTCATGTTGCTGTATATGCACCTGCTCATGGTCATAAAAAACGTGTATGCTTTCTAGAACTTCTGGACTGTGTCGAAAATAATTCTTGCGAAGTTGGCGCTACATACCAAATGCTGTTGGAGACCTACATGTTGAAAGATGGCGTTTTTTTGGCTCAAGAGAGGGATTACCCTTACAGAGCAGTAACTCAGGAATGTCTACATCGTAATGTTCGGCTACGAGGAATCGTGAAAGTCCTACAAATGGTACACTCCAGAAGCGAGAACGAAATAATCAATAATGTGCGAAGAACCCCATTCGTTGTGTCATTAGTGGGTCAATATCTACAGGTGAGAATGTCTCGAAAATAATTTTATCCTGATCGAGATCAAGGTATTAACCTATAGCCGAGAGCACACGATCAGTCATCTTCGTGGACACGTTTTGGGACTGTAATGCGCTATACGGAGGTAAAATGCAATGCATTTATCATGGATGAAAGCCATGGGCCACTACTGCCGTGCTAAGGAATAACGCCGTGTAAACATTCGAGAGTTGCCAAATTTCCTTCGATAAAATGTTTATTTTCATGGAAGGTTATGAATAATTGGACGTATTTCTGTCAAGCGGAACTAAGCGCCATAGAGAAGGAAGGTAGAGGGGGGGCTTGGATTGGCGGCGGAACCGGGCGTCAGGCTCATTCCGTCCTATACTCGCAATGCTTTTCCACGGCGCCTAGTTCCGTTTGGCGGAAGTACGTCCAATTTTCCTTGACATTTTTGGAAACTTTAGGTAAAATTGCAAACAACAATATCTGAAAAATTGGAAGGAAAATATTCATAAGTATCAGAAAATTCGTGTTTTATCAAAGGAAATTCGGCAACGCCAGAAGGTTCATACGGTGTCCTTCCTTAGCACGGCAGACATAGAGTGCCTTCATAGACAGAGTATGGCCACTGAAGGTACCACTCGTGATTTTACGGTGCTCATAGAATCGAAAAAAATGGCGGACGTCACATGCAGACTACTCTCGAGTGCAAATAATGAGGTGTTATCTGTCTATATGGACGTATTTCTGTCAAACAGAACTATGTGCAGGGGGAAAGATGGGGTGGGCTCGTCACTGCTCGGGCCATAAGAATGAATGGGAAATATATAGCGCCAGCGCTTTAACTCATGAGCCCTGTCAACAAGGCTCTAGATACATGCCCACGGCTCATGGATGCCGCACTTAATTGCTCGCAGTTCCGTTTGCTGAATTGGAGAAGCAGGATTTCACGTTCTGTCAAACCTCAAACGGAACTGTGTATGAGCCGTGGCAGTGTATCTAGAGCGTTGTGGACAGGGCTCATGAGTTAGGCTTCTTCAGTAGCGCTTTGTATTTCTCATTCATTCTTATGGCCCGAGCACTAACGAGCACACTTCATCTTTTCCCTTGAACATAGTTGAACTGTTTAACAGAAATACGTCCATATGACCATTAAATTTACTTAAATTCCGGTTATAGGTCGGTATGAAAAAATATCGGTAATTTTTCCTACAGTGCGGTATAGTTACACAAGTAGGACCCACGTGAATAATATATGAAATGGTGTAATTATCTTACTTTTATTCCATTTTTTCCAGTTTTATACAGGCCCGGATGTCATCGTAAACTGTCCCAATGATGAGAGACCAACTCATGGTGGAGCCCTCGTCGGCTATGGAATACGTAAGGAAAATTATAATATCGCTCCACTCAAATAGAATTAGTGGTTTTTTGCTGATTTTTCCCGGTTTCTGTCATCTATTTTATTCGAGGAGATATGAAGTACGTTAGCATGCTTCTTGGCGGGGCCTCGTAGACCATAGTAGGACGTGTTTCTGCCAAACGGAACTATGTGCATTAAGGCATGAGCCCTGAGACCCGTGAAAATATATGCATAACAGGGCTCACATCATAATGCTCATAGTTCCGTTTGGCATAAATACGTCCAAAAGTGCTTATTTGGTGCTGCTTTTATATGCAATATCTCGCGTTCGAAATTGTTTTGGTTTTGGCAATTGTTTCTACTAAGTTATCCTGCGCAGAGAAAATTTATTTAGAGACCGCACATTGCTATCTTTCCTGTTATGTGAAGTTTACTTTCGGAAGTCAATGCCCAGATTCGCCTGATGGTGACTGGTGGCCGAAGAGTTGAGCAATCGGTACAAAAATCCTAATATAATAATTTGTAAAGACTCGCCTAGTGAAGTCGCTTTTTCTACAAATATTTTTTTAGTCAGAGTTTTTCAGTTTGAGTAGAAAATTCAGGATCATCATTAAAAAGCTTAAAGTAAGTGTTGATCTTTTAAAACAATTGCAATATCAACAATCATGGTTGTAGCCGTTTATCTTTACTGGGAATGATTTTAATTTTACCCCGACAGTCATCAGTCATCATTTGGCAATTATATTATAGAATTTTTGGTTAACTAGTTGCTTAACAACCATCATAAGGTTTAAAGTAGCGTTGACTTCCGAACTGAAATTTTGCCTCGATCAATTATACTGCCGTGCTAGGGAAGAGCGCCGTATAAGCCTTCAGATTTTGGCAGATTCCCTTCAATAAAAAACTAGTTTACTAGGGCAATGTTGAATATTTTTCTTCAAAGGACGACGGACCGGTCTTATGGGAAAAGTGGGCCCGGTTAAATCGGCTGGCGTCTTGATATGTTGTAGGTCTTAACCTACTGATCAAAAGTGTCAATGGGCACTTCTCCCTATCTCGAAGTTTTACCCCCCCATTTTGGGGGTCAAAGTTGCCAATTCGGCGTATATTTGACAGTTTTGACACCCGGGTTTATTGGTCGCCTATGAGATTCTTTGATGGTTTCTTGAGTCTTTTGTATCCTCTGAATAGGCTAGAGACCATCCAAACTCAAAAACTGACAATTTCGCCTTATGAGTAAGGGGGGGGGGGGGTGTTCACGCCACCGATTTCGGAGTCGGCGAGCCGCATTAAACCGATTCTTTCGCCATGTTTTGGAGAATTTTTTATGCAAATGATTGCGACTGCATCTTGAAAGGTCGACTAAGATGCAGCTCAGAATATACCCCCGGGCGGGAGGGGGGGGGGGGCGACCGAACTCGAGCAGCGTAACTGGCTTGCGCGGGTCGGATCAAACCGATCCTTCTATTATGTTTTGGAGAACTTTTTTGCAAGTGACTCAGGCTGCTTCTTGAAAGGTCTACTAAGATGCAGCTCAAAATATACCTCCCCCCCCCCCCCCCCGAAGGGAAAACTGGGCCGAAAAGCCGACCGAACTCGGGCAGCGAAAGTTGCCAGAGTTTGATTGTTGATCGGTTGATGGGTTGATAGGTTGACCGATGATTTTGTCATGTTTTGGAGTTTTTTTTTTTTTTTATCCCAATGAAACAGACTGCATTTCGGAAGGTCGACTGAGATGGAGCACGGAATATGCTGTATGAGAAAGGAGGCTTCTCAATCCGCACCCTCCCTCGCAATAGGATCTCTCAGCATAGGTCAGTGTGGCACTGACACTAGTAGAGTGACACTTTTGAATGTGGCTAGGACGATTAAAACTTCATACCGTTTAACGCATCATTCAATTTTCAGCATATCCTGATGCATTTCAGAATTTCGACGAGGGGAAGGGTTATTTGCTTTTGAAAAGAAAAAAAATTAAAAAGAAGAAGTACATGACCTTGTTTTTTTCTTAGATTTTCTGATTACGTAAAAAAATCTCAGCGAGCTCGCCTCACTTTCTGCACTGAGAGCTTCCAGGATTTGATCCATTACTTATGGAGCTCCAGTAGAAAGAATGAAAAACCCAGAACTCGTCAAATACCTTCAGAACTGATTGCATTGCATATATTGCCTTTTTGCGAATGCTTTGCTTTCTTCCTTGCCTTTCTTGACATTCTACAAAACTGTTTAATGCTCGATAATAATGTGCGATTTCATTTAAAAAATCACCTAGATGATATATTTCTGAAATCAACCGACGTTATATACGTCTCAGCCGTAGGAATCATCTGCACCATTAGCTTTCGCTTATAGAAATATTGGGCTCAGTCGGAAATGCGTGTCAGCTAAAACGACCCTCGGAATTATGTATGAGTGATGGTGGTGGTAAAAAATGCCACTATACTAGTGTCAGTGCCACACTGACCTATGCTGAGAGATCCTATTGCGAGGGAGGGTGCGGATTGAGAAACCTCCTTTCTCATACAGCATATTCCGTGCTCCATCTCAGTCGACACTTCGAAATGCAGTCTGTTTCATTGGGATGGAAAAAAACTCCAAAACATGACAAAATCATCGGTTTGATGCAACTCGCGAGAGCTAGTTTCGCTGCCCGAGTTCGGTCGGCTTTTCGGCCCAGTTTTCGCTTCCGGGGGGGGGGGGGGGGAGGTATATTTTGAGCTGCATCTTAGTAGACCTTTCAAGAAGCAGCCTGAGTCACTTGCAAAAAAGTTCTCCAAAACATAATAGAAGGATCGGTTTGATCCGACCCGCGCAAGCCAGTTACGCTGCTCGAGTTCGGTCGCACCCCCCCCCCCCTCCCGCCCGGGGGTATATTCTGAGCTGCATCTTAGTCGACCTTTCAAGATGCAGTCGCAATCATTTGCATAAAAAATTCTCCAAAACATGGCGAAAGAATCGGTTTAATGCGGCTCGCCGACTCTGAAATCGGTGGCGTGAACACCCCCCCCCCCCCTTACTCCATAAGGCGAAATTGTCAGTTTTTGAGTTTGGATGGTCTCTAGCCTATTCAGAGGATACAAAAGACTCAAGAAACCATCAAAGAATCTCATAGGCGACCAATAAACCCGGGTGTCAAAACTGCCAAATATACGCCGAATTGGCAACTTTGACCCCCAAAATGGGGGGTAAAACTTCGAGATAGGGAGAAGTGCCCATTGACACTTTTGATCAGTAGGTTAAGACCTACAACATATCAAAACGCCAGCCGATTTAACCGGGCCCACTTTTCCCATAAGACCGGTCCGTCGTCCTTTTTCAGACAATTTTGTGCGCAATTTTATCTCAAACATCTGAAAGTTTCAAAGAGAAATATGAATGGCTTTCCTCAAAAATACATGTTTTATCCGTGGAAATATGCCAACTCCCGAATGTTCATACTGCGTTTATCCTTAGCACGGCAGTATAATGCTCAGATTGTTAACGCGGGGTCTTCAAAATGTATTGACTCTGCAAGTAGCGATGCATCCATTAGCCTGGTTACACGCTCAAATTTCCGTCAAATTCCGATCAAAATGATGACCAAGATGGCAGAGTTATCTAGATTGATTAATTAAAATTAATTTTAACTAAACTAAAATTAATTAAAACAGCGTGTTGATTGAAATAAGCATGAAATAAGCACGGTTGGGTGGAAATCAGATGAGGGATGAGCCCCAGAGTTCCATCATTTACCATCAAATTTTTGCAGGCCGCAGAAATTTGATGGTAGATGGTGCGCACCAGTTACCATTTGATCGGGAATTGATGAGAATTTGAGCGTGTAACCAGCACATAAAACGAATGTGTATCGAGTTCAAACGGTGGTAAAACGTGAGAAATCCGTGATTTTCCTTCAATTCGGTGGGTATTCAATTGGGGCCACATGGAAGTTGAAATAGTTGTATTCTGCATTTTGAGTTTACATGCGCAATTCACGAGGTTACGTCACTCCAATTATTAGTGTGGGGTCCCTGTAAAATATATGTAATGTCTCTGTTTCTAGACTGTTCAAAGTCGTGCACCTCTCCCCCTCCCGCCTAAGAATATTGTTCGCTCTTCAATCGATTTCTGCGGCGAACCTAAAATTCAAATGAACTGAAGCTCCTAAAACTGACGAACATATATTTTAAAGAAAGTTTTTTTAGACTGTTAGTGCGGGGCTTCTAAAATGTATCGGAGTACGGTGCGGGAAAATTTATCTACCCTGCCGTCAAATTTTTTGTATGTGATACTACAAATTGAACCAAAGCTGAGAATATGCCTAATCCGCAGTTATTTTTATTATTGTTCGAACAAGAGCAAAATGTGCATGACTTTTGAGTCAACACTTGTTATATTTTGACAAAAAAAATGCGGCTTTAGTTGAATATAATTTAAACAAATAAATAACTTAAATCCGTGTACAGAAAGTTTCCAAAGCTTTCTTGAGTTAAGGAATCATTCAATTGTTGGTGAATAAACCTAAATTTTCCTTTTCAGACGATGATGTCCCATACTACCTTATACGGAATAGCTGGGGTAGTAATTATGGCATTAAAAACGTAAGTTTTTTATTAATCATTGAAATATTTTCAATATATCAGTACATTACGGCTGTCTTGCTTAACACAAGCCTAATATGAAAATGAATGACCCTTTTTATGTAATTGAAATAAAATCGGTCGATTTTTAATCATACAAACGATTTCTAAGAGTTTTTCGGATGATTAGTGGCAATTTGACGAAGAACGGAGGCTTCTTGCAATAAAATTTTCCGGTCAGACGCTTCTGAGCACGTTTTCTCGAATCTTCATTTTTGCACTTGCTGCTCTCTCCACTATCACGGCAAGGTTGCGGGTGCCCGGGCGCGTCCATGCAGATGCAAAATCCTGTTTGAAAAATTGTTTCCAAGTTCCGAAGTATAAATGGATAACTAGACAAGGTGCAAATTTCAGCATTTTGATACATGTTTCTTGACCAAAATTTCACGTAAAACACGATGCGCACAACGAAAATTACCGAAATCACATCCTTACGAAGATATGCAGTAATTCTTGATGCTTGAATTCAAACCACCCGCTCATGAAAACTAAATGCTCTACATGATTCACATCGCGCGCTAAACGTTTATCATGACAGTCTCTGAGATATAAAAATCTGGCAATCTCAATCTTGACGCTTTGGCTCAGCTGTAGCGAATTGCTTATAGCTTGAACAACACATAGTGGGAAATGAACATTGCTCGATCGAGAAGCTTGCTGAAACCGTTGTAGTGCGCGATTTGACTCACGTAGAGCTTCGAGTTTCTTGTGAGCGGGCAGTTCAAATTGCTCGTACTCAATGTGAAATAAAAACGTTAATCTTCGTTAAGAGTTGGTTTCAGTAATTTTCGTTGCGTGAATCGTGTTTTACGTGCAAATTCTGGTTAAGAAACAAGTATCAGAATGCTAAAATACGTACCTTGTCTAGTGGTCCATTGGCACGTTATTCATTATTAAAGTCCCCTAATACTGAGAGTAAAGACAATACGAATCCATTTCTGATTGGTTCCCATATTTTAGGTCTCCACACTGTTCACTGTCACAAAAGGGAATGAAGATTAAATTTTGGCCAATTGCAAAGATTATAAACTGGAATGGACCGTGGAATCGGGGGCACGGCAAGATACAAACGGAATGAGAGAAAGGACGGAGACAGGAATTCGGGAATGAGTTGATCGAATATTACGAAAAGCGTTCAATTTGTGTAATCTTTTTTCCCGTTTGTTACATCCATGAGCCGCGTTGTCTTAACTCTCTCTATGAAGGGACTCTATTTTTTATCAGGTGCGGTTTGTTACATGTTCGAATTTCTTTTCTTGTCCAGGGTCACGTCATGATCAAGAGGGGCACGTGTTGCACTCACTTGTGCACACTCGGATTCCAAATACGCACAAAAACCGCTGCAGATGTTTCATGATACATTCAATTTGCTATTCTTTTTAGAACTAAGTTTAGAATTAATGTTGAACATACGTTCGATTGATTGTACTTTTATTGTCCTAATTATATTTTATTCTCTTTTGGCCATTATACAAGTTCCGAGTTACTTTTTTGAGTAAATAGTCGTAAGGTTATACGTGCGTGATTATACATGCTCGGACCTGGAATGTGGACTTCTTAAGTGGAAACGTCATGCACTACTCTTGAGTTGGCTAAGTTTTGAGATGCAATTTGGATAATTTATGTGGGTCTAAATGGAGGAAAAGTGGTGATTTTCTAGCATAATCTGGCAACAATGATTGCCCGACAGGGCCATGTGGATTGCATTTTGCAAAAAGGAATCTAGATTGTTCCAATGTCGCTATGATTGTGCACCTTTTTTTTACTTTGCAAATATAAATTGTTCGTTTAAATAAGTTTAACCTTTACTACCGATAAACTATAATTTTAAGGCGAAAATTACCTTCGTAAATTTATTTTTTTGCGTGATTTCAGTATTATAATTGCAAAGAATTTAAGTAGAACAATCTTGGCAACATTGGATTGCTCTTGGTTCCTTTTTGCAAAATGCAATCCACGTAATCCTCGGTCGAGTTAGGGTTTCATGAAAAGTGTTACGTCTCTTGAGACCTTAAAATATACCAAACACGCATTATCATTTCTCTTACCCAACGCCTGCCTGCAACTATTCGTACTCATGGATTGTCTATGGTGCATACACGCAAAAGTGAAGAGGGACTGAGGCTAAGGGCCGATTGTACAACCTCTGGTCAGGTGCTTGTCAAAGTGGTAGTTTGAGCTGACCAAAGCTTGACCAGAGGTGGGTGTGACGACTCCCGCTTTTCTTCAAGTCAAGTCCCGGTCAGCTTTTACTCTTTCTCGCAAACCAGTATGGGCTGATTAGAAGACTGACTTTAGGTCAGAGTCTGACCACTAGTTTGGTGACCAGAGGTTAACAAGAGATCGTACAAATGGCTCTAAGTTACTTTACCTTCACAGTTGCAACGAGAGCAGTGTTTATGACGACAAATCTTGCATGCAACTATTCGTACTCTTGGAGTGTCCATGGTGCATAAACGAAAAATTGAAGGCGCAATGAGGCTCAGTTACTATACGTTCACAGTGGCAACGAGAGCAGTATTTATGACGAATTGACGACAAAGCCTGCTCTGCATGCAACTATTCGTACTCTTGGAGTGTCCATGGTGCATAAACGAAAAATTGAAGGCGCAATGTGGCTCAGTTACTATACGTTCACAGTGGCAACGAGAGCAGTGTTTATGACGACGAATTCTGCATGCAACTATTCGTACTCTTGGAGTGTTTATGGTGCGTATCGACAGTGTAAGTTCAAATTGCGACGTAGCAGACTTCCTGTCATTCCTCATATCTTAAATCTCAAACTACTCGACGGCAATTCTTTAAAACCACGGTGAATTTTCTTCTCTGTGCGAGCAAAATTCTGCGAAAACTTCGCTGAATGATGCCGATTTTTCAGTTTATAAAAAAATCAAAAGGAGCAGAGATTTTCAAACACCGCAAACGATATACGTGGTTGCGGACTTACACCGTCGATAGACGTAAAATTGAAAACGCACTGTGGCTCAGTTACTACATTATGTGATTATGTAAGGCGAACTGCCTCAAGGTAAATGAAACGTAAGTATGCTCTTCCCGACCCTTTCGTCCAGAGCTCTGCTTTCGGCCTCCGTCGCTATAGCGCTGTGGCGCGAAGTTTCAACATTTTTACAGTCTTGGCAAAAAACAAATATTTAACCGTCGATGTTGATGAAAACGGACAAATTCAATGAAAGCAAATTCTTTAAAAATAAGCATTCGTTGGCTATTAGTATTGTGGCTGTTTTCTTCATTCTTACCAACAGCAAACGGTAATATTCGTTTTATGCCAAGACTGCAAAGTTGTTGAAATTTGAATTTCGCGCCATTGTCCTACCGGTGCACAGTGGATCGAGTCAATAGGAGTGGTCGGACAAAATTTGGAAACTTTAAACGCTCATAACTTCGTACATCCAAAACTTTGAGGTTCTAAATGTGGTTTCATTAGTTTTCTTGCGAAATTATCTCCTGTAAGCACCTCATAAAATTTAAAATTTGACGAAATAAATATCAAAATTTGCAGTCTCAGTCAAACATTTCATATCCGACCTCTCTAAGTGACTCAATTTACTGTGCGGCGGGAGCCAAAAGTCACAAATGGAGGAAAAACAGTGTTGCCAACTTTGAAGAATCGCCACTGATTGGACTGCATTTTGCAATTTGGACCTATAAATCCCGGCCCGGTTTAAAAACAACGTATGTGCACATAAGTGTTTTTTCAGATGAGCCAGAATTTATGGGTCCAATTTGCAAAATGCAGTCCGATTGTCATCAGTGGCGTGGCCTGCTTTGCGATTTATCGATTTACAGTAAAGGCTCGTTAAAACGAAAAATGAAGGGACCGAAAAAAATTTCGTCATAAGCGGCTTTTCGTCTTAACCGTTCTCCGCTTAAGATGAAATTTTTCGGCATAAGCGGCAACTCCGCAACAAACTTGGGACATTCTTCAGTCAAAATGATGTGGACGATACAGTTTTCAACAGCCTCCAAAATTTGGAAGCAGTTTTAATAACCGGACAGCTTTCAAAATCCACACAAACTAAAATTAAAGATTATTTTAAGTGAATGACTTTTTGAAAGATTATTATCTATCAGTTTTAAACTTTTAAATTTTATACAATACGAAATCCAAATTTTGAATTTTTTTAAAATCCGCAAATCGGTTTATCATCACGCTTATCAAAAATAAAACATGAAAAGTGGTGCATAATGTTGCAATCGGAGATAAAGGAGCCCAGTCATCTCCGCAGTGTGACGCGCCCTCAATCCGGCTGACGGCAAATATGCCTACACCCGTGGTCGAATAGTTATCTCAAATAACGTTTGCATTGCGTTTGATGCAATGCGAGAAGTATTCATGCAGGCTTGTAGGCGCTACACCTAAACCTACGGAAAAGGATCGATAATTAGGGCGTTCGCAACGAACACCTTAATAATCGACTCTTCACCACAGTTTCAAATGGGGATATATCGATAATCGATCGTTTACGCCTCGCCGCTGATCGTCACCCTCCAGGAGCGGATCCAGCAATTTGGCAACAATGGATTCCTTCCATTTAAACCCATGTTAAATAATCGATTTTTGTCGGGGCACCTGGCCCCTCCAAGAATCGATACATTTCCATAGGTTTAGATGGAAGGAATCCATTGTTGCCAAATTGCTGGATCCGCCTATGTCACCCTCTAAGAGTCGAGCCAGGGCGTCCACCATCCATCCCAGTTCTGGGGGAGAGCAGCAGGGTCCAAGCCGTGATCCTGCGGTTCCGCAAACGACGAAGCGTATTTTTCGTAGAGTTTTCGGAGCTCATCAACAATCGATGGATGGTGAGCGGCCACGTCTCGGAACTCGCACGGATCTTGGTGGATGTTGAAGAGACAAGGTGCCTCGCTGCACTGATCCGGTGGGACCAACTTGGAGGCTGCTATTCGCTCCGAACACGCCGCTATCATCCCGCGGTTCAAACTCCTCCTCCGTTCCGCATATTCGATCTCCAGTTCCTTTTCCGGTACGTTGCGTCGGAGGATCTTGGATACCGGACTGCCCGTGACGAGATTCAGCGAATATTTCTCTCCGTTGCGTCCGCTTTCCCCATGGTAGAAGGTGGTGTATTTTAGCGTCTCTGTGTCGTTGGCTGAAAATTAAATCAAACTTGGATTAATTCGTCGTTCCCGGCACGAAGGAACGTAACTGAATTTCAATGTTGCCAAATTTCCTTGCGCAGATTGCACTTTTACTGGGAGAATTCTGGGCATTTCTAACTGAAAAATTAATTGATTTTTCTTCTAATTTTATGCGAAAATCAGACCAATTTTTGACAAAAATTGCACTGGTCTATTCTTGTCAAATATTGAATTGTTTGAGCCAATTTTGCAACCTTGGAATGGAGTTACGTTCTTTCGTCCGGGAGACGACGAATTGCACCGCGTTAAGTAGAAAGGAACCAAGCCACATCAGCCGGGTGGTTTCACGATAACTGGAATAGTTTTGTCGCCGTAACAGACAACACATTTTCCGGTCATATTTTTAGTAGAAATGATAATCAATCGAATTTTTTCGCATTAATCTTCAAAGGTTTACGTGTTATAACGCTTTATCATTATTTATTGCTCTACTTCTCAATTAATTTTATGTAAATTCTGAAAACGTGCTGTCTGTTACGCGGTAAAAAGACAGTGTAACAGACAGCACATTTTTCGCCATTTATATTTTAAAATTGCAAAGTAGAGCGATTAATCTTTGAAAAGGGTTATCACACGTAACACTGTGTAGATTAATGCAAACAAATTCGAGTGATTATCATTACTAATAAAAATATGACCGAAAAATGTGTTGTCTGTTACGGCGACAAAACTATTCCAGTTATCGTGAAACCACCCAGCTGTTGCTAAATTTAATCGGACAATTTAATTTTTTACTTAAAAAAAGTTGTGCGGATTGTTGTGCAACAGCGAAATTTCTGCCAAATACAGAAAAAATTCCCTTAAATTTTCTTAGAAATCCGCATAAACGTCCTCTTGTGAAATATTAAAATGGCTGGTTAAATTTGGTGACAACAAGTAGTGAAACGATTAAACTATATACCTTTATGTTTTAATATCTCTAAAAAAGAAGATAGAGAATTTTACAATTCTTGTTTTTTTAGCTAATCATTGTATTATCTAACGTCACCCTGTAAATTAAATGCAATTTGGTTAGTTTTAGTTTTAAACCATGTAGATACGAGTAGATACAAGAAAATACTTGTAGTAGTTATGTTCTATTTAAATAAAACTCCTTCAAAAAAACTTTTCATTTAAAAAAAAAAACAAAGCTGATGTGGCTTGGTTCTTTTCTGCTAAACGCGGTCCAGTTATTCTTAAATGGACGTATTTCTATCAAACGGAACTATGTGAATTATAACGTGAGCCCTGTTATGCACATATTCTTATGGGTCTCAGGACTCATGTCTTAATGCGTATAGTTCCGTTTGATAGAAATACGTCCAAATAAAAGTAAGGCTTTGTCGCCTTGGGACGTTTCGTGGGATTTGCCCAAGGGAAAAATCTCACTTGCAGTGTTAGGAAAAATATCGAGATTTTCAGCTTCATGCTGAATTTTTAACGCACGTTGACTAAAAAACTCCAACATACTGTCTTACGATCCGTACGTCCTCCGCATTGCGTTGACGCATGCTGTAATTGTCAACGAAACATAGTTATAAATCAGTAAATGTTGAATTTCTTGACCGATTTGAAATTGTTTTACAGTTTTAAGGGCTGAACAAACATTTATACCACAACCGCCAGATTTTCTATAAAATAAATATTTTTAAAAGTTGAGGGTAAAAACTGTTTCGTCAGATGTACGAGAACTTGGCAATAGTGTATCAATTTGTAAGTACCAAGTGCGAGGTTTTTATTTTGAGGGGATACAGATTATCTAAAATTTCAAACTTGAAACCTTTTATTGCATCAAAAGTTTTTGAACGTCAAAATCACTTACCTTGAACCAATTTCCATTTATCTTTGATAACTGCCCATTTACTTCTTTTCTCGTAAATATGCACCAAAAGCTGATTCCTTGAACTTTTAGACTTTACGTCAACTAAATGAGACCACTGGTTTATTCCATCCAACGCTGAAAGAGAATTCACGTCACCACCTAAAAGCAATGCAAAATGAAGAAAAGGAAATAAAGAGGAGAAATAATAAAACAGCATACAAACATAAACAGCAAACAGCATATAATTTCTAAACATTTAAATTCAAAATGGTTCAACGTTCAACCAAGTTTTGGATTAGGGTAGAATATATTTCCCTGCATGGGCACTATTTTCTTTGGGTGCTACAATTGACAACTCTCATGAATTTCTGAGGAGGCGGGAAAAGCTAGAGTGCCTTTAATTTTTGAATAAGCAACACGCATATCTGTGGAACACGAATAGTTGTATCAAAGCGCCTCAACCAACTCAGTGTAGTCTTCGTAGGACGAGATACCGACCAAATTATTGGCGTTGGATACTCAAGCTTCCGGTTATCAAGGATTGCGCGAAAAGTTTAAGGAAGTATATGAGGATTGCGCGAATAGAAACCTTAACATCTGCTACAGGAATACGCGAATTTAAAATGAAGTTAATTTAAGGTAGAAGTTCGGCAAAACAGGAAACAGATGGGAAATAATCGCATTTTTATGTTAACGCTAGTTTAGGTTAGTTTGTTGACAAATCATCGATGTCTTACCTCTGGAACGTGGGTATAAAGAACTTTCCTAAATTTTCTCGGAAAAAATATTTAATCGGGAGAAACGAGGCAACGTTGGAATGCTCATACGTCGTTGAAACACAGCATGGGCCTTTTAAGTTATATTATTCGATGCCGCGATATATTAGTGCTTGCAAGACTTCAGGAATACTTAACACATTTCCCAAACAGCGCGGTCGGCGGAACGCCTATAATAGCGCCTACAAGACTGCATGAATACTTCTCGCATTGCGCCAAACGTAGTCAGTCAGTCAAAGTGCAGTCAGTCAGTTGGCTTGAAACGCAAATTAGCGCCTACAAGACTGTAGGAACGCTGTAGGACTGCTTGTCATCATCTTGACTTTCTGCTTCAGTTTTTACCATAATTAATGGAAAAATATGTATTCTCATTGTAACGATTCAGAAACTCGGATGAATTCTAATTTTTTTTTTTTTTTTTTTTTTTTTTTTTTTTACATTAAAGGATTATATAACTAACAAAAATATCGCGTCGAAATGTTCGATACTTTTATTTGAGATCATCTAGGTAAATTCGAAGAAACTTTTCAGAAAAACTGTGTGTAGTAACAAAACATACATTAAAAATAAAACATAAAAGTGGTGCATGACGTTGATGTATAGATCTATTAAATAATTTCTGCCCTAAAACGGGACATTTGTTCCGGTGGTTTTGATTATAGCGCAAATGACTATCATAAGAAAAGCCCGATAAGCCGTAGTAAAATGTATGTGGTCCAGACTCAAATTGGAGTCACATCTTTACCTGCGGCGTAATATAAACTTGGGAGCCAATCGGTGAGGTGGATGTAGTTGTCGGAGGTTTGAGCGAGGTTCTTGAAAAGCGGACTCCACGCAACTGCCACTCCTCTCACGCCACCCTCGAACAGAGACCCTTTCAACTAAAAATACATTCCATTAATATTTCAGACACATTTCATAATGTGAGCACTCGCTTTTTCGGTAAAATGACGTATGAGGCTTGCAATGCTGCTAATTTGAAGGGTCTGATAATTCATTTTGTTTAAATTGTTGTAATCGTTGTATACATTTTAAATTTGACTTGTGCCAGAGCTTTTTACTATAGGCTGTATGCATCAATCAATTCTATCTATCTATCTATCTAATTTGGTGCAATTTTTCATAGATTTTGCGGCAGATGAGGTTTATTCATAGTCGACTTACTCACTTGCTTACGTGTTCCTCACCATATTACTTAGTATGTAGACAGAAAGTCTCCAGCAAAAAGTCCACGAGCAGAAATTCTACATTTTTCGGTCTACGTTGACAGTGTCTAGAACTGAAGAGTCCAGTACAAAAATGTCTACAAATAATGATGCCTTCTAATTAACTTACACCTCTGAGTGGCCAATTGGATGCTCCCGTTTGGAGTCCGACATCTCGTCGTGTGGTGGGTCCTCCATTGTCGGATATGAAAATGATGACACTGTTCCGTAACATATTGTGCGAGTCCAATGCTGAGACCACCGCCCCCACTGATGCATCCAGAGCCTCCATCACACCTAAAATTCGGCGATATAACACATTCGTTCTTTAGTTCTTCTTGCATTATTGTATCTATACTATAAGCTCCGAGACCTCCTGAATTTGCACATCTTGTAACGCTTAGTTCCAGCGTGTTTCTAAAATGAGCCAAAACTTATACTTGTGTTTCGCAAAATGCAGTCCAACTGTGTTGGGAGGAGCTCTGTTGTGACGGGGCATTTTGTTTTTGTCTCTACTGCAACGCCCGTAATGGGGCTTAAAAAGAGTATAATGTGATTTAAACACACACACAAACAGCAACAAAATTGGGCACTAAAAATTAAATTTCGGCATTTCAGCATCTATACTATAAGCTCCGAGACCTCTTGAATTTACGTATCTGGTAACGTTTAGTTCCAGCGTTCCACCGGGCCGATTTTCATGATTTTTGCAGTCATCGATAGGCAATCCTCTCTAGAAAAGCCCGCTATATTTAAATTTTAAAAATATGACCCAGGTTTTTCAAATTACGTGGCAAAGTTGCGAATTCTGCCATTTCAACAATGTAATTTTTTATTCTTTTGTCACAGTTCGTTTAAGCGTTTTACTGGGCCTATTGCCATGATATTTACGGTCATCGACAGATGATTGTCCCTAATTGAGCCCGCTGTGATCAAATTTTGGAAATAGGACCCAGGTTTTTTTATATAAGAGTAGATCAGGGAGCTTAGAAAGGGGGCAAAATTGCACTATGCGCGGTTGATCACAGAGGAGAATTTCATGAACCGCTACCCACTCGCGGCGCACTATGATCCAAAACTCAAGAATAGGAAGAAATAAGTCGGATAATGACGGAAAGATCACGAAAGTTTCGCAACAGATGTTTTTTGAGTCGCTAATTTTGAAATAGATGTCAAATTGCCTACATTTCAACACCCTGACCTAAAAATTCCACAATTACAAACACGATATATTTTGATCATTATGGCGCGGCGCGACTTGCTGGCCAGCTCGAAACGCGCACTGGCGCCTACAAACCCAAGGGGATACTTCAAGCGTTGCGCAATGCTCGAAGTATCTCCTTAGGTTTGTAGGCGTCAGTGCGCGCGTCTCGCGCTGGCAACACGCCGCGGCTGTCTCGGCGGGCGGGTGGTGACCGATTTCTTGCGGGGAGAGCTTCCTGGCGGCGTAACTCGTATATCGTGTAATTTTTTTAAAAATTACACACTGGTCGTGTGAGGTAATTAGTGAACTCTAAACTCTAGATGAAGTGGAATAATGAAAGGCGGGTCGTGCGCCATGCGCGCTGCGGACGACGTAGGGCGGCTCATGAAATTCTCCCCTGTGCTCTGTCGAACTAAGCGGGAATTGATGAATGTTGGTCTGTTAGTAGAGTAAGTGAATTGAAGGTATGTTTCTTTGCTACAGGCTATCCAAAAGCGACGATACGCTCCGTTTCGTTTCGTTTCAGTCTTGGCGTGAAGTTTAAAATAAATGCCAATTGTTTCATTCCACTCTTATTGGTCCAATCGCTCTCGGCCAGAGGGAGATTGGACAAAATAACGAGAGTCTAGAATGAAAATCGTTGAATTTTTTTTGGTCGTTCTTTTGTCGACGCGGGCTTAAGAGAGCGCAAAGCGCCCTCTGGGGGCGGGACCGCATAGCGGTCAGGGGCTGGTGTTTTAATGTGCTTCGAGCAAAGGCGAATCCTGCAAATCGTGTAAAGAACGTATTTGACTTAGTATTTTCATAGATTTACTCATTTCTCGGGAGGACGCTCATTCATGCACAATCTTGGCCATCTTGGTTCCATATTGGAATCTGGAGATTGACAGTGGCATGTTTTGTGTTAGAAGATTGGCTGTCCTTTTGGTCGCCAAGAGCTCCATTTTTTGACATGTCCTTTCTCGCCCTATGTAGGTATTCTAATACCGATGAACCCTTAATTAAGGGGCTTGGAGGACAAGGCGCATAAGTGCTGTATTTGCTATTCGAAGAAATACGTGTGTGAAGTTTCCAAATTACATGGATCCTCATGGCCGAAAGAAAGTTGAAAGTTGAAGAAAGACTGACTTTTTCATCCTTGAAAATTGGAATTTAGGATCGAATTTTTCACAGAGGATGTATTAAGACTAGTTTCATACCATCAAATTTCAAAAATCATTAATAACTTAATTTTTTTAAGTTAGAAATTTGGATCGATTTTTTCACAGTATATGCACTTATCTCACTTGAAAGCATTAAAATCTCACTTTTTTTAAAGAAAACTGCACTTACCTCAAAATCTTGTCCTCCAAGCCCCTCAATTATTCCTATGTGAAGGTGAACTATTGCAAAATTCCGAGCCGATTCGCAAGCAATTTGCAAATCGCCGATGAATGTTACTTTCATTGGCGGACAAACGAATTTTCTCCATTCAAACCTATCGAAATGTGTAGATTCTTTGAGGGGCCAGGTGCTCTGACATGAATCGATTATTTAGCATAGGTTTAAATGGAGGAAATTCGGTGTCGCCAAATTGCTAGATCCGCCTCTGGTTACTTTCATGTAACAGTGCAACACACACGTAACGAGATTCAATTTCCCATACTGCCGTGCTAAAGAAGAAAACCCTTTGAGCCTTAAGACGTTGCCAAGCAGTTTCTTCCAATAAAAACCGAATTTACTGGGAAAATTGTGAATATTATTTCCCAAAATTTTAAGACAGATTCCTACGCAATTTAATCTAAAATATATGAAAATATCAAAGAAAAATGTGCATGAATGTCGTCAAAAATACATGTCTTATCGGAGGAAGTTTGGCAACTCTCAAATGTTCATATGGCGTTCTTTCTTAACACGGCAGCATATACTCCACCTGCATATAATCGCCTCAACGGGTCGGCAATATAGCTGTATTTCTTAGCATTTTTCTCCTCGTCCCGCGCTTCTAGGACCCCGATTGCGCCTGCATGAGGTGCCAAATGCGACAGCATGAGGAACAGCGGTGCCGATGATCTACTGTGAGCCTCAATCACGTCCACAGCTTCCTTCGTGTAAACGTCCGTCAAATACTTCCCTTCAACCTCATGCTTGCTCCGGTGGAAATTGCGGTAACAGTCGAATCCGGAAGTATTTTGCTGTCCAAGTAAAATGTTAGAATCGGAAGTGACACAACCATTACAAAAATAGACATTTTATGGATTGCATTTTGCAAAGAGGAACCACAAGCATTCCAGGGTCGCTAAGATTGTGCGACTTTTTTCACCTTGCAAATATTTTTTTTTTCTTTTTAAATTGTCGTTTGTTATGTTTTAATTACAGCGGAATTAAAGTTGAGTTACAGTTTATAATTTTTAATAAAAATAATAAAAATATGTATTGAATTACAGAGAAGGAGGAGGTATTAATTGGACTGTATTTTGCAATTTGGACCTATAAATTCTGGCTCATCTGAAAAAACACTTATGTGCAAAGAGAAACTAATGGCACATACGTTGTTTTTAAACCGGGCCGGAATTTATAGGTCCAAATTGCAAAATACAGTCCAATTGACAGTATTCGATTGAAAAAAAAAATCCGAGAGAGACTGAGGGGAGGGGTAAAGGAGCCGGAAGTGCTTTAAGCATATCATCATTAGGAATACCTTGCAAATATAAACTGATCATCCAAACAAGTTTTATCTTTACTTCCAATAAACTGTAGATTAAATACGAAAATTACCACAGTAAATTGAATTTTTTGCAAGGTTTCAGTAATTTCATTGCAAGGAACATAAGTTGCACAATCCTAGCTACATTGGAATGGCCTTGGTTTCTTTTCGCAAAATGCAATCCATATGTGACCAGATCTGTGTAGAGTACCTGTATAGGGAGAGTAGCGACAGATCGGTTCATGGAGGGCTTAGGGCCCAAAAGTGCAGCCACCCTTCTGAGCAACTTCTAACACACAAAATTTCACTGCCAGCCTACAGATTTCAATTCTAACCAAGATGGCTAAGAATGTACATAAATGAGCGTTCTTTTGCAAAAATAAGTAAATTTATGCAAAAAGTAAGCCAAATACATGCTTTCTAAACGACGCGACGGTTCGTAACAATTGTATTTGTAAATCGCTCTGGACATTCGAGATTCATAGGTTGGCTGCCCTTTTTGGCCCTAACTTTATTCGCGGAGGCATCGGTGAAGGCCTGATGGACTTTCGGAGTTTCAGATCTGTCGCTACTCTCCCTATACAGGTACTCTAGATCTGTGATGAGGGACCTTACCTTCTGGGCGAATTTCCCCCCTACGTTTTTGCGGATGTATGAGAGAAGAAAGTCTAGATGACACAAGTTGACCCTAAAATCTTAAAAATTGAATGTGAGACAAGTTCTGGAGATCCAAGACAAAGATTCTTATGTCTATAGATGACTGTAGGTTCCACATAAGGAATATAAGCCAATAAAACAACAGAAGAAGAAGAAGAGTCTTGGGTTATAAAAAAAAGTCGTTTAAGTGTTTGCAAAAATAAAAAAAAATTCCTCCGGAAGGTAAGGTCCCTTTCGTCACATATTATAATTACGAGTAATTAAAAAACAGGTTTTTGAAAATAATCATAAAACCATCCTAGACAAATGGCTCAATGCCACTGCGAATGAATTAAATTCATCAAAAACATGAAAACGTAGGTCGCCAGTTTTATTAAGTATTAACTGGAAAAAGGAAGGGCATATTTAGAGATTGCCATCCAGATATACAAGTAGCATAAAAAACTATAAAAGGATTTTAAAGGCTTCTAAATCTTAATGAAATTGAATTGATTTTTAGTGTAAAGTTGTGGGTCTGTTGCAAAATGGTGAGGGTTAATTCGCTTTTCAAAGAACTGAGCGTTTTTCCGCGGAGATGAGGAATGTTTTCCCCCCTAAGACCTATGAAATGTGAAAAAATTTCCAGAGATCTTTTAGTTCTTCATCCGTTTAAAAATGAACGATCTCTGGCAAGTACTTTTAAATGGACTTGTATTCTTTTAAAACTAAGGATTCGATCAATTTTGAATGGTAATATTGAAAGTTGCAGGTGCGGTGCGCCTCTGAAAAACATTGATGCACTAATAGGGACAAGGAGGAAAGACTAAGATGACTCGTTACGATTTCTTGTCGTGGTGGAACTGACGTGCGGTATATCGTATCGATTTAGTAAAATATTTTTGAAAATTTTGACTTTTTAGCCAAATAAAGGACAATAGCCCCTACGTATGAACCAACAATTCATTCTTAACCCCAAAAATTGGAAATCTCAGAGACATGAAGGTAGAATTCTTTTTGAAAAAATGTCGCATTCAAAATGCAACAATTGCAGCATTTCCCCTAAGAAGAATCCTACTTTCATTTTTCTAAATTTTAAAATTTTTTTGGTTGAGGATGAGTTCTTAGGCTCATGCGCAGGAATGTTTGTCATTTCTTTGGATAAGAAGTCACAATCTGTAGAGATGATTTAGTCAATCGATGCGATACATCACACTCCAGTTTAATCGAGCCAAGCTTCCGGACAAATCATCTTAATGACACTTTATAAGTTGTAAATAGGTTCGCTAATCCGAGAAAATATGTAAATTTTAATTTTTTTGTTTCTTCTTTTGTCCCTCGCGGTTTCATTTTTAGCCATGTGATACTGTTCCGCCCGGAAGATCTCAAATGCTTCTTCATTAGATTTCAAAGCGAACGGAAACTTACAAAGTCGTGGATACCATTCTTGTAACCGACAAAGCCGTTGTAGAAACCAAAATGAGAATGGAATCCTCTTCGAATAGGAGTCATACTTTTCTTCGCCGACCCCACATGCCATTTACCAATCAGACGGGTGACATAACCAAGCTTCTGCAACTTCTAAAATGAAAAAGAAGAGGAAAAGGGTCACCAAATCTCATTTTAAGAGCATCAACGACTGTACCATCAATCAACTGTAGATTGGTGGTGGCCTACGAAAAAACGTGACACACATGGAGCGGTCGTTCGATAGGCGGGCGGGCAGTGGAAATGGTCAATTTCTATCTATTATCTTATGGTCAATTTTCTATTTCTGACTATTAGTCATTTTCTAATGGTCATTTCAATGGTCAATTTCATGACCTCAAATACATGGGATCTTCCGGGAGTTTTTACGATAAAAGATTTAGCTTTGAAATTTTCATCGCGAACTCACTTGATGAATGGCTAAGTTCCATATCTGGACACAGATTTTCAAACAGTTGGTTCTAAATTTGATACAAGTCCGTATTCAGCAACAGTCCGTAAGTAGTCATAGAAACCGACTATCTTCGTTCTAAACTAAGTGTTGCTCCTTGTGTGTTACGAATTTCACTGGTGGCGTAGCATAGGATCCCCTATCTATAGTTTCTAGATCATTGGAAAGCATGCACGAGAAGACAATTTTTTCGCATACACGGTGGACAAGAAGTATGGATATTCATTGCTCGCGAAACAAGTCAAAATCGTCGAAAGTCCTGTCAGTGACTGAGCACAAACATGTTATTCGCAAACTATTTCATTTCATGCACTGTATTTCCTAATTTGGACGTATTTCTACCAAACAGACCTATGTGGAGGTGCGAAATATGGGGTGTGCTCGTTAGTTCTCTGGCCGTAAGAGTGAATGGGAATAATAAAGCGCCAGTGACGTCAGCGGCAATGATAGTGCGCACACGCGCGACGGGGAGATCGTCGTCGGGGCGCTTTAACTCATGAGCCCTGTCCACAACGCTCTCTTGCCATGCCCGCGGCTCATGAATCTCGCATTCAGTTACACACATAGGTCTGTTTGATAGAATGTAAAATCCCGCTTTTCCAATTCTTCAAAAGGAATCACGCCCACTTTTACATTGCTTCTTATGCAGCTTCAACGAGCACACCCCATATTTCTCACCTGCACATAGGTCTGTTTGGTAGAAATACGTCCATTTGATGTCGTCACCTTCCAGGCAAAGTATCACAAGCGCCATGCGACGTTTAAAAATTTCTGCCGCCATTTTATTTCTTTACTGAGAAATTGTTGGTTGAATCTGTTTGGAAATTTCACTAAATTTTATCGGCAGCACAAAGAAAATTCAGTGAAATTTTCGGACAGCTTCGTTGAACAATTTCTCTGTAAAAAAATAAAATGGCGGCGGAAATTTTTAAACGTCGCATGGCGCTTGTGATACTTTGCCTGGAAGGTGACGATGTATCATTAATATGAATCTTTCAAAAAGGATCCAGCGTGTAGAAATTAAACCATTTATAATAGTGAAACTTACCACTATGAGTTAAATGCCCCATTTCATTGACGATGGCAAGGTAGAAGTTAGAATAGACTAAACGATGAACGTTGGTTCCTCACATCATCACTCCTCTGACTGAAGTACGTGCCTCGCTTTCCGAATTAGCCCCAGATAGCATTGATTTATTTATAAAACAGGGTTCACGTGAAAATTGAGATACGCTCTTAAGAGAAAAACTTTTTTTTTATGGTAAATAGGCGAGTATTGGAATTAGCGTGACTACATCAGACGCTGCCTGAATCTCCCTGATGGCGTTTAACTTTTAAACAGAAAACAAAGCAACACAAAAACTTGAGACTTTTTGAGTATACTATTCAAAATCGATGATACAGGGAGTTAAAAGGTGTCAAGTAGTGCAGTTCTCCAGTAAAAAAAATCAAAAAATGAGAGAAAATCAGGCAACATGAAATGACATCGGGCAGATTCCGTTCAATTAGTCGCTCCTCTGGCTTGAGAGCGTACATCTATATCTCAAAATAAGCCCTGGAAAGCATATAGAACATATCGACGGTGTAAGTCGGCAATCATATAACTCGCGTTTTTGGTGTCTGAAAATCTCCGCCTCTATGTTATTTTTTTAAAGGAGAACAAGTCGACATCATTCCTTGGAGTTTTTGCAGAATTTTCCTCTCACAGAGAAGAAAAATAACGGCAGTTTTACAGAATTAACGGTGAGTAGTTTTCCCAGTGGCGTGCGGTCCGGATAAGCAAGGCAAGCACTGCTTGCCTAAAGATTTCAAAAGAAAGAAGAAAATTACACCTATTAAATGTTTTACATTTTAGCAAATATAATTTATAAAATGTGTTCAGTAAGTGAATTGCATTAAAAACAGAAAGAGAGGGAGACAGAAATACGTCTAGAGCCACCAAAGTATGAAAGCGGCAGAGCGGATGGAGGTGGCGCCTGGCGCAGCGCGCTGCGCGGCCTGAACACGGGCCAACTCATGCGCCGCTTGCGATCAGCTGAGCGGAGAGCCACTGCTCGGCGGCGGAATCAAGGCAGGCGGGGAGAGCGGTACGTTCCGAGTCCGAGCCCTTCGCGGCGCGATCGCAGCTCGCTTCTCTTGGCCATCTCTTGGCCCGTCACCGCAGCGCGCTGCCTCTGCCTCCGATGCGCTATCTTGTTCCCTCTTTCCGTCGCGGCTGTAATTGCTCCTCCGGAGCAAATGCCTTTATATTCTATAAAATTTTGCTCACTTGGATCTAATTGGTGATGAATTAGACAATTCTCAATCCTCTTTTAAATGCAGAAAGCCCTTTTTTTGGGGGAAATTTAAGTAACTCAAAAAATTCTAAATGCTGTGGAATAAAGACTATAATACCTCAAATAAGTGGCAAAATTAGGAGTAATGAGTATGGAGCCGTCCTCCAATGATCAATAACATTCGAAAAAAGTTGAGTAAACGAAATCATAAATAAGAGAGAAATAAACAAGCAGTTCCAACGCCCAAGCGTTGGAGGGCGCTTCTTCGACAAAGCATATTACTACCAACTAATGTACCCGAAGACTGACGAAAATGGAATTTAGAGTGGGATTCTTTAACCGCAAATCCCTTCAAAACTTCAGATCGACCGCGAAGATCTGTAACTTTCCACAAGCACTTTGCGATGTGTTTAAGTTGGTGGTGAATGGAAACATAAAGGATGCACTGTAAATCAGACGACGGGAAAGAGCGGCGGAACCTCTAAAGCTGGTGCGTCAACGCGATCTAGCAGACAGCGGCGTCGCGACGCCGCGAGGTAGGGCGCGCAGGTCGCGGGGGAGCGGGGGAGCGGGGCCGCGCTAATGTCTCCGCTAACTGGAGTTGGGGGTCCTTATTCATTCTCTTGGTCCATGACATAGCCTTAAACCTTCCGCTCAATGCCGCAAACAGCTGACGTGTCGATGCTGCATCAAGAAAATGAACCAATCACAAAGTAGCACAGTAATACGTCACTAAAATGAAGAGATCACGTGACTGTTCGTAATATTTTCAAATCGATCTGAAAGTACTGCCTCGGATATAAGTATTTAAAGCATAAGGAGGCCCTAAAATACTTTAACCAGGTAATACGTCCGTGCGAGATTGTTATGCTTAAAAGCAAAACATTTCACGAAAACTTTTACGAATACCAGATGCAGAAAAAAATCCAATTTTCCCGGGTGTACCAGAATGGCGTCATTACCCATGAGGCAAAAGGGCATGTAGTATAGTACATGTTACATCGGGGGAGTCGAACGGTTGGAAAGGGCGCATCTGGTACCCAGAAGCGCCCAATAAAACCACAGTTTTTCAAGACGTTCCATCAGATTTCATCCGAAAAATAGAGCAAATAGAGTAAAATTTTAAGAATTTTCTAGGGAGGCTAGGGGGAGGGGGAAGGGAAAGAGGCTACGTTAAACCACTCACTCCCCCCCCCCCCCCCGGATAGCGAACGCTAGAGCTTGCCCTGTCACTGAAACCACCGCACGCCACTGAGTTTTCCGTTTAAAAAATGAAGTATGATAGGAAGCCTGCGACGCCGCAAACCGAGTTATGTGATTGCCGACTTATACCGTCGATATGCAATGGAATATAGCATGCACGTAGTAGACCAGCGGGCTGATTATTGAAATTGATAGACAAAGCAATAGACAAAGAAGACAAAAAGGATATGGAGGGATCCTATTGGTGGAAGCGGGTAGATGCAATGGACAAAGGACTAGGTAATAGACTAACTAACGGTAACCCACGAGAGACCCGATAGTTAGTCCATTATTTACCCCTTAGTCTATAAAAAACAACCCATTTCAACCAATAGGATCGCCGTATTCTCCTTATGTCTTCTTTGTCTATAGCTTTGTCTATAAATTTCAATAATCGGCCCGCAGGGCTCACGCAAAAATTGAGATACGTCCTTACGTCGCACAGTGAATCGAGTCAATTAGAGAGGTCGGACATGAAATTTTTGACTGAAACTGCAAATTTCGATGTTTATTTCGTCACATTTTAAATTTCAAGGTGTGTTAGCGGAAGAAAATTTTACGAGGAGACCAATGAAACCACTTTTAGAACCTCAAATTTTTGTATAAACGGAGTTTTAAGCGTTAAAGTTTCCAAATTTTGTCCGACCTCTTTTATTGACTCGATCCACATTGCGTCGGAGGAGCGACGAAATCCGTCCAAATCGACTCCTCTGAACTGTATACTTAATACCTTTCAAAGTTTGCGATTACTTTTGTTTGGTGATGATGGCAGTTTCTAAAAGTTTAAACATGGCGTCACGTAGGTACCTGAGGCAAGAGCTGTTCAGTGAGTGGTATTCCATCCGCGTGCCCAGCTAGAGTTGGCATGAGTAAACCTGAATGTACGGATAAAAAAAAATGGTCAGATGTCAAATTATAAGGAAAAAGGATGATAAAGGACATTAATATGAAGGAGGGCGAAAGGAATTGTGTTTGGGCAGTGTTATCAAACGAAAATTAATCCTCATCTCAGAAACAATAATAAATAAATTAAAAAAATTAAGAGATACATAAAATTACACCAACCTTTATTGTATTGTATTGTGATTACTATATGTATTCTTTTATCTCTTCTTCTCTCTTACTAATGATTGTTAAATATTTTCTTTGCATTTATCAATTTAACATATTTAAAGGCTGTTTTATTAGTGCAGTACTTAAATATTCTCTTCTAACTATTCTCTTCGCTATCACGCCATCGTGATTGCGAAGAGAGCAGCAATTGAACAATTTTCGAAATCGAGTTTCCTTCAATATTCGTCTTATCTCTATTAGATAAAATCATTGAAATAGCCATAACAGCAATATTCCTCTTAATTGTATAAAAATGAGACAAACGAGAAAGCCGTAAGTGCGCAAAAAATGACGTAGTTTCAGGCAAGACAGCGGTAAGTGACATTATTCCTCCAGAGAGCCAATGAAAACAGTGACTCCGAGTAAAATGCTGCTTTCTACTGTCAATTTCTTACCTGAAGATGTGTTTGTCGTGTGTCCGAATCGCAGCCACGAAAGCGCGCACGCATGCGTTCACTCCGAACACGGAAAAAAAATGAAATTGCTGTTTTAACAATTTTGTAGTTAAAAAAAGTGTCAAACATGTGTCAATGTAGATTTTACAATAAAAAAATGATAATTTAAGCACCCTTACTATTGTAAAATGTACATTTGAAACAAGTCGGACATATTTTTTTAACAATTGAATTGTTGCATCAGCAATCCAATTTTTTCCTTGAACGCACGCTCTCTTTGTGTGGATCCTCGCCAAAATTCAATTTCAGTTTACCGCCAAGATTTACGAAGGCTCCTGTTGGAGTTTCCCCTTTGGTTATAATAATATTTACGATGGCGCTGTAAATCCTCCTTTTATTTTTCATATTTCTTCGAAGATACCTTTTTCATTTCCGCCTCCGTTGCTGCGCGCCCTACTTACGCCTCGCTAACAGAAATAATATATTTAAGAGACCCCGCAATAGTATCTGTACAATCGTACGGATTTCCAACAAAAAGACTCATTTCTAAGCAAGCCATGGAAGATAGAATAACTAATTCTAACCAATCAATGAAGAAGTTCATATTTACCAGACCACCAAAATGAATATATATATAAACACGCAAATTTTTTAGGCAGGTTGTGCAATTAGGAGTGCATTTCAGACTCTGCCAATGCGCTCATCGTGACTTTTGAGACATTAAATTTTATAAGAAACAACTCTTATGCTTGATTTAGTGAAAGTTTGCTACAGGCTCATTGCATTTATTGTAATTTTCATGAAGAAAGTACAAAGATAAAAAACAAAATACTAACATTCACGAGTGGGTCCGGTGAACGCTCTCCAACGTCCACACGTTGGAATCAACCTCTTGTTTATTCTTCACATGGATGATTATAACTTTGGCAGCACTTTGTCCATTCTAAACTTGCGCGAACAGAAAACTTTCAAAGTTTTGAACATTTTAATGACGCCTGAGTTTGGATACAAATCAGCTAATAGTTCTCCTACGAAAGTGAGGAGACTCGCAAATAAACCTACGATGAGCGCTATAAAAGCTGACTGCAAATCGTTTAGATCATATGGTTTCGGCTCAGCATCTTCGGCATCTGTTCCCTCCGATGGAAATCTAATCTCGGCATCCACATATTTCTCTATCATTCTTCTCGTGAGCCCAGTTTCTACTTGTTGATAAATTATTCTATTCAATTTATCATAGAGAAAAGAATTTTTCAAGAAAGGAAACATTACCGGATACGTAATCAGGCACTCTTGCATTAGATGATACTCAATTTCAACTTGAAATCCATGGGTCATGAGAACATTCTCTTTACGGCTGGAAAAGAATGGTACACTGATCATTGCAGCATCCATCGCAGCCATCGAAAAGATATTCTTTTCAATCTCCACAATACGATTTTTAATAAAATTAGAATCTGCGGATGACTCATTATCATCAGAGACAATAAAATTATTAAGAGGGAAATCTTCGGAGAATATCGCCAAAGAGTATTCGTATAGATTACTCACCAATTTGGCACTTAGCACTTCAGATTGGTTTTGCTGATACAACATTTCCTGTTCCAATTCAAGATCATCATAAGCTAGTTGAATGAGCAGTTCTGATTCTTCCAAGGCTTTCAATGAATCAATTTCCGGATACTGTACTCTCTTGCTAAGAAGCGTTGTCATGCAACCCAAAAAAGCATTCGTTATGATGATTGCAGAAAAACTGAAAATTACGAAGAGGGCTTTTCCTGTTGAAAGATGGCCCAGGCGTAGGTTTCCTGGGCTACCACACATAAAGTACGCGTAAACAGTTAAAAGAGGAGATGAGTTTCTGTAAAATTCAACTTCTGCGTCTGGATAGAAGAAGTAGAATACTCTGCATTGTAGATAATGGAAAGTGCCCAGAATGATCCAGTAACAAACAATCGTGATGACAATGAGTGACCATACGAGTGGAGAAAAGCTTTTGAAAATCACCAGACCTTGTGACATAAAACCACTATGTGGAGTTGCAAAACACAGAGATCTCGTATCAACGCTGACTGAAAAATCATACTTGGAGTAATTTGCTCCGTCTGCATTTAGTCCATACTCAAACGGCTGCAAGTCTATGTCGAATTTCAATCCTACATCAGTACCGTAACTCTTGAATTGGTCTACCATGTATTCCGTATATGGGTACGTCAATGTGCAATTTACTGCACTTTCGAATTCATTTAATATTGCCGCGTACGTAAAAGCCCAAGTGCTTGAGGATGAGGACACAAACCTATATTTATGAGTGGATCCTGAGGTGATGAATGTGCTGACTGATTTCCTGTGCATATCGCTCCAAGAGAAGACGAAGAAATTTTGATTGGCCTCTAGCTCAGTTGAGATGAGTTTTTCGATGAAGGGATTATATCTTCCACAACCATGCGAGTGGCAAATGACTGCTCTTATTCCTCTGAAGAAGCGCCAAAAGAATTTGAAACAGAACAGCAGGCTGGCGACCGGGTCTGTATCCACAGTGTACTTTTCAAGTCCATTCCCTTTTCCAGAATTCCTGGATTTTAATAGTTTTGTATAAGTCGGGTGGCTGTAAAACTCATCGAAATTTTTTAAGATGAAAATCAGATAATTCTTAGAATTCCAAATTTTGTTTATGTACAAACCTCGAGTTGCATTAAATACTCGATCGCTTAGAATCGAGTTTGGCTCCAATTCGGCTGATGATAGTCTCAATTCTTTACTGCATGTTTCATCCCCTTGCGTCCAAAGAGAACGTCCATCTACTGTCACGCAATACGGAGGTAAAATACCCTTCGACTGATGTTCTTTTCTAATTTTATCGTATTCGCGATTGATCGTGTTCTCGCCGTTTACGTCTGAGAGTTTTGGGTATGAGATTGTGTAAAAAATTAAGCTCATCAGCTCTCTCATGTCTTTGAGGAGGAATATGATATTCTTGCCATGATCGGTATTGACAGCGTTTGTCAAGTGACTGTGGTGGGATATCAAAACGGTTTGAATGGAAACTTCATGCAAGCGTTGATTGAAGTGCTCGAAAGAGGGTTCGGAATGCAAACCGTCCTCGTAAATGTAAAATAATTCTTGTTTCGATTCGTCGACTATGCTTCGACATGCGTTGAAAGCTATTGCAGTTAAAGACTCCCATTCGCTCTTCGGAGATAGCGCCAAAATCTCATTGGTTTGCGGACCAAAGAAAATCAGACCAACGTGGAGGAAAAATAAAAGAGAACACACATGCATAATTTGGGAGCGAATATCACGCCTTGCCGTACTGCAAAACAAAAGATAGGACAAATCAGTTTGTAATAGATGTTCTATCCGTGTTTTTTACGCGGATTTTTCCATCCTGATGCATTGGTTTTAGAGTCGATTTCCTGGAATAAGAATATAGTTTAATCGCTTACCATGTTAATTTCCCTCGCTGAAAACAATACATTTTAATAAGTAAAAACACGTACTTCGCAAGATTTTCACGATCGTAACTTATCTTTGAATGAGATTCATTTCTCATTTAAGTCAACCCAGTTACCTTGAATACCGTATCAGCCGCCTCTAAAACTTCTGTTGAGGTTTGTTCAGCACTTGAAAAATTACAGCAAGGGCAAATGTTTTCCCTATATTTTCATGTTTAATAATTGAGCTGTTATCGGGATTGCACCCTATTTGAAATTCTATTCAAGGTCCCATTTCTGTAAAATCAATATATGGGTGGGCTACAAAGGTACGGACGTTAGTAATATGGGCGTATCCGATAGTAGTTCGATGTATCGTTTGGTTAAAAGCAATAGAACGTAACTTCACACCAAAATTTTAGGATATAAGTCAGAGAGGCTGAAAATGACCGTAGCAATTTCAATACTCTTGGCCAATTAGTACTCCGAATATGGATTGCGTACGAATCAAAAATCTATCACATAAAACCCGTTCCGTCAGATTACTCAATTGACTTTTGAGGCTTTGTTTCTGTTTTGAACTAATCGATATCGACAGGTCGCCGGCAATTTGCAAGCGGTTTACACGTTGTTTCAATAAATCGCAATAATGCGCATCGGCATGATGCAATTTTTAAGGGTTATGGTCTTCAAAAGTATGAGCTCGGCTTGAAGCGCCTTCATTATTTGTGATACTGTACGCTCTGTCACGATGTTAGTTTAGTTGCATGACCGATCTCAACCCAACTAATGTTACGAAGTTCACCGCACGATCGTCTGAGTGTGCAAATCCCTCAGTGTGCATATGTTTTTGAGGATGGGAACATGTCTATTCTCATGATAGGCAACATAATCAGCACTCTAATCTTGTTCTTTTATTTTTGAATTATATGATTTTCTATATTTAATCACCACTGGCTTGCAAATTGCCGGCAATTGCTAATTGCCTGCGACATATATTATGTCTCAGGATTTCAGGGAGGGCCTTTTCCGAGGAATCGGACCTTTGCAAAAGGAAACCGAGTATCAAGGAAGGCTAGCGGCTCTTGAGGCGAATTGCACAAACGCCTACGACCTGTTCAAGAACTACGCGTACGGCTCTCGTGACTCAGGTGTCATAGTTCACGGTGATTTTCGGCTGGACAACGTGATGTTCAAGTACGAGGCCGACGGGATACCCATTGAAGTTGTGTTCTTCGACTTCCAGACGATCTGCATCGGCTCACCGGCGCTCGACATATGCCGTTTTATGACCTTCGAAGCCCCCACAGACTTAAGACACGATCGATGGGAGACATTTCTGCGTGTTTATCACGGTAAGTTTGGAGCTCTGCCGCGATAGCGAAGAGAGCGGTGAGTGTCGAATTTTCGAAATCGAGTTTCCTTCACAATTCGTCTAATCTCTTTTAGATGAAATCACTGAAATAACTAAAACAGCAATGTTCATCTTAATTTTTAAAAAAATGAGACATCTGAGAAAGCCTCACGTGTGCAAAAAATGATGTAGTTTCAGGCAAGACATAGCAGGAAGAGACATTATTCCTCCAGAGAGCCGATGAAAACAGTGCTTTCAAATTAAGTGCCGCCCTCTTTTGCCAATTGCTAAACTAGGAATGTGTTTGTTGTGTGTCCAAAACGCAATCAAGAAAGCGTGCTGAAGATAGTACTTACTGCTTTCTTGCCCAACACTAGCCTTATATGAAAATGAATGATACCCCTTCTATATAATTGAAATAAAATCGGCCATTTTTAAGCATCCGAAGGATTTTCAGGCGTCTTTCGGATGATAGGTAGCAATTTGAGAAAGAACGGAGGAGTTCTCCCAATAAAATTTTCCAGTCAGACGCCTCTGAGCCCATTTTCTTAAAACTTCATCATTGAACTAACTACTCTCTTCGCTAGTTCGGTAGTAGAGTGCCTATATGAGAGAGTATGGGCATTTGAAAGATGGAGCTCATGAGGCTCAGAAGAGCAGCCAACCTTCTAACACGGAAAACACTAAAAAATCCTTAGGGGAAAAATTTTAAGGAGAATCGCTCAAAAGTCTCTTCAAAAATACATATTTTCTGAGAGGCAATTTGGCAATAATCGAATGTTTACACGGCGTTTTTACTTAGCGCGGCAAAATAGGTCCCCGGTTTGAATCCGGATGGCGGCGACTCCTCCAGAGGATAGCACTTGCGGCTGTCTTGCCTAACAACGGCCTAGGATGAAAATGAAAAATACCCTTTGTGCATGTAATTGAAATAAAATTAATTGCTCGATTTTTAATCTAATCTGGCGCTTTTGCGCCTGTTTTCTCGAAACTTTACTTTTGCACTTACCGCTCTCCTCGCTATCACTACAGAATACCAACTCAGGACGCAGAACTCATAGCTAACAAGAATGGAAAAATGTAATTTATGATTCCCCCCAAATCTTCCAGTACTTGACCCTATCCTACAAATGCGCTGATTCCTGAAATTAATAGACAAAAAAGTTCAGGTTGCTGTCTACCGTCGTTTCAAAATGGTGGTCTGTTATAGCTTAAAGTGGTGAAATATCGATATCTTCGTTGTTTATAAGCGGATTAGGATAATGTTTGATGCTACTAGTACCAAAGTGTACAATGTCCTTAAAAGATGTTCGTCACAAAAACGCAAAAAAATGTCTTGAGCACTGTACGTTTTGCTGCGACCTGCCTTTTTAATGCTGCTAATTACAAAGGATTCCGGCTGTTTTGGCACACAATTTAATTATTTTCCGATTCTCCTCTGATGGCTGATCAAGAATCCATTCCTAACCCAATTTCGACTAAAATGGACATTTTGTAACTAGTATTTCGTAACCAGGGTTTTTTTTGAAACGAACTGAATAAATCTGTCATCAATGTTCAAATTTATTGCGCTCTTCTCAAGATGGTCGACTCGCAATCGAGATACGCACTTTTCAAATGTGTTATTGCTGTTATATACTCACCCATTCGAACAGGATTTTTTCCGGTGAGCAGTGCTGCCCTTGATGGTGTGCATGTTGGCAATGTGTAATGTCGATCGAGGACAATGCCATTGTAAGCCAAGGCATCTATGTTAGGTGTTGGGATTTGGTTGGAGCCGCGAAAACCAACATCGTTCCATCCCTATGAACAGTGAGAACTAAAATAATTTTGAAATATTATATTTCACATGTATAATAAAATTATAAATACAAGGCATTTTACAGAACAATCGGATTGCAGAAATCCGAGCATGAAATGGAGCTGTTGCATGTGTAAGGGATTTGCGATTTGACCGTTGATTCTCATGTAAAAGTTTGCGAGAAACACGATGGTGCCACTGGTTTTGCCTGAAATCATCTCCCAAGCTCAAAAAAAGCTCTCAAAGTGAGGCCAAAATGGAGGGGATATCCCACCCTACCCTGAGAGTCCACCTCTACATCAAAACAAACTCTCTATGCAAAGATAGGGAGCAAATACATTAGCAGTGATGCTGGGTTTTCAGTTTTGGAGTCCCCAAATAAAAGTGGCAACCCTGCTAATGTATTTGCTCCTTATCTTTGCATGGAGAGTTTGTTTTGATGTAGAGGTGGACTCTCAGGGTGGGGTGGGATATCCTCTCCATTTTGGCCTCACTTTGAGAGTTTTTTTTGAGCTTGGGAGATGATTTCAGGGAAAACCAGTGAAATGGTCAAATCGCAAATCCCTTACACATGCAACATCTCCATTAAGCTGTTGCGGCGTCTTTCCTTAGCACGGCAGCATGGAAGTCAAGCAGCTGATATTTTTCCTTCAATTTCCGAGGTAGGCAAAGAAGCAGCCTTCTTTCAGCAATTGACCTTCATTTCCTTCATTGAAAGATTTGCGGTTTGTGTTTCAACATTATTTCCTCACAGTGAATCATATCTATACTTAATTTGAGGGAAGCAGAATTTGCACAAAGAGTCATACTGCCTTGCTAAGGAAAACGCCGTATGAACATTCGAGCTTTGTTCGCGAATTTCACGAGATTATTTTTGCAATTCAGAGGGTACTTATGAATACTAATGTTGAAATTTTAAAAAAAATTGCGATTAAGAATATCTGAAAAATTGGAAGGAAAATTTTGACAAGTTTCCCCGGAAAATGCGTAGTTCATCTAGGTAAAGGCAACGTCTGAGGGCTCATACAGCGCGGCGTTTTTCCTTAGCAAGGCAGCATGGACATGGAAGTCAAGTAGATGATATTTTTCCTTCAATTTTCGAGGTAGGCAAAGGAGCTGCCTTCGGTCAGAAATTGATCTGCATTTGTGTTTCAACATTATCCTCGCAATGAATCATGTCAAACTTGGACCTGACGATTTTAATGCCGGCCGTGTTTTCAATTATTCATTCTCTGTAAGGAAGCAATGCTTTCTGAACATGAATTGGTGACTAAAGTCGAGAAATGAGTATCTTCGACCACGACGTCACAAATTGTTGCTTATGTTGTTTTTTATTGAAAAGGAAAATAGCAAACAATTTTTCTTTAAATTTCTTTTTTTGCATTTATTAAATAATACTCGTACTTACATGCCTAGAGGATTTCAATATTTTTTTTTTTCTCTCTCGCTCTTTTCAAGAAAATCAAACTTGAGCGAAAATTTTTAAGAGCTGCAATTGGATTGCATGTTGCAAAAATAAACCACTAGCATTGCAATGATGCTAAGATTGTGCAACTTCATCTTTTGCAATAAAATTGCGGAAATCGTGAAAAGCCATAAAATTTAGATGGTAATTTTTGTCTTAAATTTACAGTTTTTAGCGAGTAAAATAGAAACTATTAATGGATAATCGGGTTTTTCCTCCAAGACAAAAGAAGTTGCACAATCTTCGCAACATTGCAATGCTAGTGGCTCCTTTTTGCAAAATGCAATCCAATTATGGTAGGTATGCGTTTAAATTTAAGCCATCTAAATGCAGAAAACGTCACTTAAATACAGCAAACTAATATCTGTCTTCTCAGTATAGCATACACGTAAAACCCACCGAATACTTCGAGCATTTTCTCTAAATATTCATGAGCGAACAGAGAGTAGCATTTTTGTGCTCAACTTTCCTCCCCAATGACAAAGAAAAAACATCAATTTTTGTTAAATTGATTTATTATATAAGTATAATATATTATTCAATCAGGTTCAATTCGCGAAAAAAAATTCTAATATTGAATGTAGGATGAATTTTGACGTCTTCTCTTTCCTAAAAATTCAATGATCGTACGACTGATAAGGTCGTTTTTCCTCATTTTGTCATGTAAAGTAATTTGGTAAGTCCTCTGGTACTCGGAAACTTTTTACAGCAGGATTTCGCTTTATAGTGCAAAAAAAACGCCCAGTGGATCGAGTCAATGAGAGAGGTCGGACTTCCATTTTTTTGATAGAACTGCAAATTTCCACGTTTATTTCGTCAAACCTTAAATTTTTATGGGTGCCTGAGGAGGAAAATTTCACGAAGAAACCAATGGAATCACTTTTAAAACCTCAAAATTTTATACAAACGGAGTTACATGCTACTAAAGTTTCCGAGCCACCTCTACATCAAAACAAACTCTCCATGCAAAGATAGGGAGCAACTACATTAGCAGGGTTGCCGTGTTTTCAGTTTTGGAGTCCCCAAATAAAGTGGCAGCCTTGCTAATGTATTTGCTCCCTATCTTTGCATGGAGAGTTTGTATTGATGTAGAGGTGGACTCTCAGGGTAGGGTGGGATATCCCCTCCATTTTGGCCTCAACTCGAGAGCTTTTTTTGAGCTTGGGAGTTGATTTCAGGGAAAACCAGTGGCACCATCGTGTTTCTCGCGAACTTTTACATCAGAATCAACAGTCAAATCGCGAATTCCTCACACATGCAATATCTCCATTGATGCAGAGCACTCTGCACGCAAACGGAGATACGTGGTTTCGAAATTTAGCCATCTATATGTCCTAATGTCTTTGCGGCAATTCCGACATCCTTTCAGACTCTCAATCAGAGATGCCCTCCTCGCTCGTCGACAGAGCACAGGGGAGAATTACATGAGCCGTCCTGCGTCGTCCGCAGCGCGCATGGCGCAAGACCCGCCTTTCATTATCACACCTCATCTTGCGTTGAGAGTTCACTAATCACTTCACATGACCAGTGTGTAATTTTAAAAGTCAAAAATTAAAAACATAAAAATTTACAGGATACACGAGTTTCTCCGCTAGGGAGCTCTCCCCGCAAAAAATCGCTCACCAACCGCCCGCCTGGAGAGCCGCGGCGTGCTGCCAGCGCAAAACGCGCACTGACGCCTGCAAACCTAAAGGGCTACTTCACGCATTGCGCAATGCTTGAAGTATCCCTTTAGGTTTGTAGGCGTCGGTACGCGTATCGAGTTGGCAGCACGCCGCGCCGCAGCGTGCCATAAACTTGCACACAATTTCTAGGTCAGGGCGTTAAAATGTAGGCAATTTGACATCAAATTCGAAATTAGTGACTCCAAACAACACCACTTGCAAAACTTTCGTGATCTTTCAGTCACTATCGGACTTTTCTTCCTATTTTTGAGTTTTGGACCATGGTGCACCGCGGGCGGCGGCGCTCATGAAATTCTCTCCTGTGCTTAATCGCTCCGCCGTTTTTCAAAAGGTGACGGTTGATCATATTCCAGTATGTTACGTACCTGGGTGTTCCTTACATTTTATTTGAAGCTCATGACCTATCGCCTTTGGGCCGGGTCGAAATCTGAGGTAGAACCGCGAAAAACATGGATTTTCAACGAATCCGGGCTGAAAAGTTAGAAGAGTTCGATTTTGAACTTGCGCTCAAAGGCGACGGTCGGTAATATTCAGTGGCGTGGCGTGAATGATCGATTATCGATATCTCGCCATTTGAAACTATGGTAAAGAATCGATTACTAAGGTGTTCGCTGCGAACACCCTGATAATCGATCTTTTTTCATAGGTTTAAATGGCATAACAATCGATATATCGCAAAGCACGCCACGCCACTGGTAATATTCAAGTATGTTACGTGTGCAGGTACTCCGGACATCATCTCCGAAGCTCATGACCCGTCGCCCAGAGTCTCACTAAAGGCGCACTGTCATACGCTTTCTGGAGATCCGCACAAATTAAATGCAGCTCCTGAGCTACGGCCGTTTTCTTCACTCAAGCGTAGACCTGCTAACTCTAAAACCAGCCTGCTTCTCTGCTTCGTGATCTTGCCATTCTTCCTCTATCTTCGCTTTTGGTACCTTCCATTACCGTACACTTTGCTTATTGCCCCGGCCACTGAGAGCCCCCGGTAGTTGTTACAATCGTCCTTCCTCCTCTCTTCTTATCTAATGGACCACTAGACAAGGTACAATTTAAATGATTCTGATACATGTTACTTAACCAAAATTTCACGCATAACACGATTCACACAACGAAAATGACTGAAAGCAACTTGTAAAGAAGATATTAACGTTTCTATTTCACATTGGTTTCAAGGAATTTGAACTGCCCGCTCACAAGAAACTCAAAGCTCTACGTGAGTCAAATCCCGCACTACAACGGTTTCAGCAATCTCCTCAATCGAGCAATGTTCATTTCCCACCATGTTTTGTTCAAACTATAAGCAATTTGCTATAGCTGAGCTAAAGCGTCAAGATTGAGGTTGCCAGATTTTTATATCGCAGAGACTGTCATGATAACGTTTAGCGCGCGATGTGAGCCACGGAGAGCATTGAGTCTTCATGAGCGGGTGGTTTGAATTCACGCATCAAGGATCATTAAGTATCTTCGTAAAGAGTTGATTTTGGTAATTTTTGTTGTGCGCGTCGTATTTTACGTGAAGTTTTAGTTAAGAGGCATGCATTAGAATGCTAAAATTCGTACCTTGTCTAGTGGTCCATTGAAGTTAATTCACTGCAACCACTCATTTGACATTGTATGTAATGACCCATATATAGAGATATTTTTCCTTGAAACTATGTTTTTGGTAAACAGTTGGAAACTAACATGTGCACGGGATTGTTTCCCCTACGGACCTCGATTCACAAATCTTCGCCCTTCAGACATAAATGTGTTACTACACCTTTTAATGCTGCCATGCTAAGAAAGAACGACGTATGAGCCTTCAGAGGTTGCCAAGTTTCATTGATAAAATACAATTTTTCCTCCTTTTCAGAGAATTTTATTAGCAATCAGATCTAAATTATGTGAAAGAGTAAAGAGCAAATATTAAAAACTCCTCTAAGGAATAAACATGTACTCGGAGGTAATTGGGAAACTCTCAAATGTCCATACGGCGTTTTTCCTTGGCACGGCGAAAGAAACCATATTTCCCATACATATTTTGCTTTCCTGGGTTCATCTCAATGTGTGCTCAGGATCTTTTGTCGTGCTTAATTAACGCCTTGTTGTCATAAATTTAGCATTCTGGATCCATCAACATAGCTCAAATTCAATTCACGATGGAAATAATGAGATAAGGCGAATAAATATGCTTCACGAATACTTACAAGATCGTCTGCAATTATGAAAATTATGTGAGGTGGAGGGGAACTCCCTTGAACCTCGGTGAGAAACCATGACAAAACTTGGAGAATAAACAACACTCTTGGAGGAAAACCACTATTAAGAAAAGCACATACACGTTTTCTATAAGACGGTAATTTTTGCAGTTGCTGGGGAAGAATCACAATTAAATGTTCCGAACTTGAGTTAAAAATCATTTCGATGCTTTTTCTGCACTGTTAAAGTATGCTTCGACCGTATCTCCCGTGCCAGACCAAGGTTACGAGATTCGGTAATCTGCAATCTTTTGATAGTTTTTGAAGAACACGCAATCTAATCAAAGTTGAATGCACTTAATCGAGTACTTCGTTCAATACTCATCTTGGAGGAGTTTTTAATTTTTAACATTACACGTGACTTAAACATGAAGCATTCTTAACTTCCTCTCGAACGATTTGACTGCGCTCTTTTAATTATTTCAAGGAATTTTTCGGGAAGCATAATGTAGTAGTTAAAATTGTAAAAAAAAGTAAGTATATAAAATTCTCAAACCGGACGTGAAAAATGGGACTCAAGTCCTCGGTAGAGTACCTATATGGCGAGAGTATGGACAGATCGCTTCATGGAGGGCTTAGGGCCCAAAAGTGCAGCCACCCTTCTAACCAACTTTTAACACACACAATTTCACTGCCAGTCTGCAAATTCCAATTCTAACCAAGATGGCTAAAAATGTACATAAATGAGCGTTCTTCCGCAAAAATGAGTAAATGTATGCAAAAACTAAGTCAAATACGTGCTTTATAAACGACGGTTCCTAACAATTGTATTAGTAAAGCGCTCTGAATATTTGAAATTCATAGGTTGGCTGCATGTCTGGGCCCTAACTTTATTCGCAGAGGCAACGGCGAAGGCCTGATGGATTTTCGGAGTTTCACATCTGTCTATGGGTGATTTCACGATAACAGGAATAGTTAAAATGTGAAATACCTGAGAAATAAAAGTGCACCAATTTTAACAGGATTTCATTACCTCATTCTAAAGGTATTAAACTTCCTTTTTCCAGCTTTGGCACGCTCTATTTTGATTCAGTGCAAAGTTAAAGTGATTGATAAACAAGCCATTGAATCAGGTATCAGCGCTTTCCGCGGGACTGCTGGAGGTCCACGCAAACATGGCGGCCCTGCCAAATTGTGTCGGTTACGTAACAGACACAGCGTAACCGACACTCAAAAATGTGAGATTAAAGATGATACAAAAGATGAAACTTGGCAATTCTTGAGTTATGAGGTGGAATTAATGCTGCCTTAAAAGTTTTCTACACTTTGGAGACTTCGTTTTAGTTTAATACTATTAAATTGAGGTTTTTGCGTAGTGAGGAATTAGTGCTACACACGTAAAAATCACTGGTTTTCATAATAATTTAAGTTTTCATTGTAAAAAAAACTGACTTATCAGTAATGGTTTTGTCAAGAAGACTTCAGCGAACAATTTGATGGCAGTTTTGAAACTCCTGACTCCATCTGGCGAGATAAACACTGCACTTAATACAACTGCAAAAATTTGTTGCCAAATGTGGCGACACCTCTTTCTTATGACTTTTCTCGCTCAATAATAAACATTTCAGTTCAAACTGGCAATTTTCTTGAACACTAGAGTCTCTTTTCAGCAAATATTGCCAAAGAGTTCATGATCAGTACTGATATGTTACCGCAAATTGCTCTTTTGCTTCAAAATCGGGGTTGGCGACGCGTAACCGACCGGACATTTTCGGCCTTTAAAGTCTCATATTATTAAATATAATGATAATTCATCATATTTTTTAGCATGGATAGGTTCAGGGACATCATTCCTATTGATTAATTAATTTGGTTTTCAATCGTTTTGCCCTATGTCGTTCATAACCCACGGCGACACGACTATTCCTATTATCGTGAAATCACCCCTATACTCTCGCTATACAGGTACTCTAGTCCTCGGAGGCAAAATGGATGGATTAAGACGAAATCAGTATAACGGCATGCATGTCAAGTTTCCTAATTTTCTCTCATGTTTTATTTTTTTAAATAGAAATGGATACTTGCGGTGGATGCGATTAGAGTTACTGTGCGTGTTCACTCTGTTGGTGAACACTGCACCTTAAACCATATTTTGTCTTTTTCAGTGTGCAAGGGATCGCCAATATTTGCTTTTATAAAAAACTAATAATCGCTATCAGAACATGCAAATGGTTCTCCATTTACATTACAACTCTTTGTGCTCTATGTTATCAACGAACAAGCGGCAAGAAATACATCGTTCTCGGATTGATTTCCTCGGTGGTCCAGTAAATTGCGACTCTATATTGTACTCTATGGCTAGGTCCTAGACATAGACGACGTCCGAGACTTAGAGTTCCGAGACATAGAGTTCCGAGACATAGAGTTCCAAGACATACGGTTCTGAGGCATAGAGATCAGAGGCATAGGATTCTGAGGTATAGGGCTCCGAGACAAAGAGTTCCGAGGCATAGGGCTTCGAGACATACGGTTCTAAGGCATAGAGATCAGAGGCATAGGGATCAGAGGCATAGGATTCTGAGGTAAAGGGCTCCGAGACAAAGAGTTCCGAGGCATAGGGCTAGTCCAGTGAATTGCGACTCTATATTGTACTCTATGGCTAGGTCCTAGACATAGACGGCGTCCGAGACTTAGAGTTCCGAGACATAGAGTTCCGAGACTTACGGTTCTGAGACATAGAGATCAGAGGCATAGGGATCAGAGGCATAGGATTCTGAGGTATAGGGCTCCGAGACAAAGAGTTCCGAGGCATAGGGCTTTGAGGCATAGGGCCCGAGACATAGGGCTCCGAGACATAGCAGGGCTCCGAGACATAGGGCCGAGCTAGGGCTCCGAGACATAGAGCCTCCGAGACTCTCGGATGAACTCTCGGATGAACTGCCGTCCTCAACCCCTGGATCAGGTTCATCTTCTAACTCTTCTTGTGCGGTGTCCACTATCAGTTTGGTATCCGCCCGCGTATGAAGAAACCCGGACATACTGCCGTCCTCAACCCCTGGATCAGGCTTTTCTTTTAACTCCCTTTGTGAGATAGCCTCCATCTGCTCGGAATCCTTCCACTTTTCAAGATACTCATCTGTGGCTTTCCTCGCGCACTCGGAGAAGGGAACCGGCCTGTAAAATTGTCCGACCCTCTTGAACATTACGCATTCGTGTTTCTTGCCTCGCCTATAAGAAAACAAAATATCTGCCGTGTTACCGAATAGAGTCCCTTTATACCCAGAGTTACGACAACTCACTTTTGGTTGGGCTGGAAGTGGCCTAAAAAAAATCCAATTCTGATTGGTTCTCGCTCATGGAGGCCGAAACGAGTGCACCAAGATGGCTGGTACCTCCAATGTGAACAAGAATAATGAAAATATTACCTAATTATGGTTTATCAAGAGTAAAGTTGTTATTTCCATCGGTCCAAAATGAAAATAGATTAAGAAATCATTCACAAACCAATCTCATTTTCTTTTTAATTGATCAATTTGTTGATGTTGTTGTTTTTGTGCGACAGACATCGCAGGATGCCTGATCCTTATCCCTCAATATCGTTCGTTTGGGTGCACTCGTTTCGGCCTCCATGGCCAGCCAAGGCCGGCTGCCAGTCAGCTGATAATCGAGTTGTCTTAACTCTGGGTATAAAGGGACTCTATTACCGAAGAGAGCAGCATGCATAAAAATGAAGTTTCGAGAAAATTTACTCGGTAGCGTCTGAAGGCGCGTTCACACTGCAAGCCGAGCTGCTTTTCAGACTGTGTGGTGTGCAGCGTGAAAAACAGTTGCGGAAAGAAGAACAGAATTGTTTCAAGGGAAAAGAAACCCAGTTCTCCTTCATTTTGTGGGTAGGCAGTTTCACCTACAGTATACCTCGGATTATCCGAACTCTGGTTTATCCGAACCGATTTTCGGGAGGACAATTTTTTTACGCGTTTTTTGCACTTTATCTTAGCCGTCAGAACAAGACCATTTTCATAACCCCTTTCAACTCTCCATTTTTTCCCCCCGAACACAGACGTACTCGAATTTCCCTCGTATACCTGCTTGTTGCTCTATCTCTCCGCGGACTCCTTTCGCCTTAAAATTAATGATTATTAATGGCCTCCAGATTATCCGAAATTTTCGTTATCCAAACCGGCCGACCGCCACATTACTTCGCGGATCCAGTCCTCTGCGTTAAGGTGATTCGACGGTTGCCATTTTTGTGTCAGAGCGACGTGCGATGTATCGCATCAATTCCTTCCATCATTTCAGCTACTTGTCATTTTTTACTAATTTCGAGATCGCACTTCTGTTGTCATGCGACTAAAGCATTCGTGTGCCAAATTTGACAAAGAAAGTCAACGTACTAAAGGCAGGGTTTTTTCAGAGGTAAAGTATCGCATTCGAGTGCAGTTTCCATTTTGTATCGAATGCGAAATTTTTCCTCTAAAAGAACCCTGCCTTTATTACATTAAATTTATGTGTCATGAATTCTTTAGTCTCGTATCGCATTCGAGCGCAGTTTCCATTTCAGTATCGAATGCGATGTTTTTCCTCTAAAAGAACCCTGCCTTTATTACATTAAATTCCTTTGTCATGAGTTCTTTAGTCTCATGACAACAGGAGTGCGATCTCAAAATTCGAAAAAAATGACGAGTAGCTGAAATGGAACAAATTGATGCGATATATCGCACGTCGCTCAGACATAAAAAATGGCAGCGTCAAATCACCCTTCTCTGCATCACCGGTAAAAATACAATTTTCTCCCTCACGTGTGTAGTAATGCAATTTTACCAACTTGGAAGTCGAAATAGTTGTTTAATGCTATGCGCCTCATCTAACTTTCCTACTCCGAGTTAAAGTCTCTAAGCCAGCGGAATAAAGACCAAGCCCACCTTCATATTTCGTCGCCCCTCTGACGTAAGTGCGTATCTCAATTTCTACGTGAGCCCCAGAAAGCATATAGATTTATACGGAGAATAAGGCTCGCAAGGAAATCGAAATAAGCCCTTGCGTCAGAGGGGCGACGATCTGTGGATATTTAATTTTAATGTAACCAGCAGGTAACTATCAACATTGACTTGCAGTGCCAAAGCTCATTTTGGCAATACATCGTTGCAAAATTTACATTTTTTGTATCAATTTTGGAAGCACAGTATCATCAGGTGAAATCACTGTTATACTGTTGTCCAGTGGTAAAAATGTATTTGCAACGCTGCAGTGCAAAAGCGAAGCTTTAAATTCAAGCTTGAAACTTTCATTGGAGAATTTTTTGAGTGTAACATCCAAGAGGCTCTTTGATTCCCAGCTCCAGATTGACAACTCTAAACAATCACCGTCATTATGTGGAATTGTTTCTATCAAGAACAAATAGAATAACAAGCCCCATTCAGCTGACAGCCCCTCTCTCATGCTTTTCGAATTAGTTTGATGAAAATATGTACTTAAGTTGTTGCTTTTTAAATTTAAAAATAGGCAAAACATATTTTTTACATGTGTTATTATGTTAGTTTTGTCAAAAAACGCCTTCGAGATTTGTTGACTCCAGATGCATCAATCGACGGTGTTGCTAATTTTTTCCTCATTGTTTCCCTGAGTGTAGGTCTATTTCAAATGAATGACTCACCGATCCAAAGCAAAACATTGTGCGTCGATAAAGCGGTGACAGCGTTCTGTCAGGTCATCGGGTAAAGTTCGGAGCTCCAGAACTGCTTCGTAGCACTTATCGTCAGGCGGCTGCATTTGCTTTTTCTCAGTTTCGGACTTCGCAGAGAGTACAGGTGCGAAAAACACACAGCCTTTTTATACTTTCTACCTTGAAGATATTCTGGATTCGTATCGTAGTCTCTGCAAGGATTTCCTGCACCGCTGCCCACACCTTGGACATTTGTTTTATCGCGAATATCCTCCGGTCCGGCTTCTTTTGTTTTAATGAATCCGTTCTGAATGACCCCTCTCGTGCCGATGATCCGAGTGATTTAGCTTTGGATTTGGATGATACTTGTGTCCTGGAATTGAATGGAGACAGGTTAGCGAGGATCTGCGTTCCAGGTAACCTAATTTTGGATAAACTGGACAGTTTTCTCAGTTAGACGCTTGGATAAAGCCGTTGCGAGTGGCTGCAAAGAGAGTTTCGTTGAAAAAGCCCGTTGAGATGGAGATTTTACGTCTGCTGCCGAATTCTGTGGCTTCCCATTTGGACACACTTGACATCTTTTGGCAGAGACACAAATATCAGCATTAGATGAATGCAATAATTCACATTAAATTTGTCTACAACGGAATCTTTGAAAACAAGAAGATATGTGATCAACACTGGAAAAAAAAATACATTGTATCTAGAGTCCAGACTCTTGAAAACATTGACAAGAAAAAATACTCTTGATTCAATCGGATTTTTGCTTGAATCAAAACGAAACCCGCTTAAATTAAGAGGCTGGGTTCTTGATTTAAGCTAGATTCTGATTGAATCAAGTGTACTTTTTCTTGTCGATGTTTTTAAGAGTCTGGACTCTGGATCCAATGTGTTTTTTTTTCCAGGGAAGGGATGGATTGAATTTTGAGTTTGTGCTGTTAAATGCTGAGTTGAACCAGGAGGTATTTGGACTTGATTGACATGAAAAATGGAAACGTGGGTCGCGACAACTTAATAAAAAATCGGTGTGGATTCTATCGACATGATTCAATCGACACCGATTCGATTGACAGTGAATGTAAAAAACCCGTGTCGATTCGATCGAAAAATGAAAACGTGAATCGATCGACGTAAATCGGTCGACAAACCCGTGAGCCAATCGACAAACTGTGGATGGATTGAGTTCTGGCGATCGAATCGGTGTCGATCAATTCAAGGAGTAAAGGAGCATACCATCAATTCACTTACCCTTCTAACAGACTAAGATTCAACATTTCCCGCTTAGTTCAATTTTTCCTTAAAATTTGAAATTTTCTCCACTATCCATCGGCGTGATTGTCAAATTTTGCACCCTTCCTAAGCTCTCTGGTCTACTCTTATATAAAAACAGACCTGGGTCCTATTTCCAAAATCTGATTAAAGCGGGCTCATCTAGGGACTATCACCTGTCAATAATCACAAAATCATGGAAATTTGCCCAGTAAAACGCTCAAACGAACTATGACAAAAAATAAAAATTTACATTGTTTAAATGAGAGAATTTGCAACTTTACCAAGCAATATAAAAAAAACAAGCAGTGAACTCCAACACAATGTGTTGATAAGGCGCGTCATTAACTCGCACATATCAACCCCTTTAGTTTTCATTTACAGAGATTTCAAAACAGGCAAACAGCACAACAAGAGAATTCACGATCCAACACTGCGAGGTCAAAGACGCACCTTGACGAGACCGTGTATTGTGAATGTAGAAAGCTATTCGATCGAATTTAAGTTTTTTGATCTGCCTCAAGCAAAATCTTATCAGATTCTTGAAGAAAAGTGCTACGGAATAATTTAAGCGAAGAAAGGAAAAATTCTGTCGAACTCCTAGAAGATAAAGTCGATTTAAAGGTATTTTGGGGCTAAAATACCCAAATCACCGGTAGTAAAAATCCCGTTATATTATTGAAAAGAAATTGACTCGATATAAATGCAATTGCATTAAAGACGTCTTGATTTTGTTATTTTAAACGTCTTTCCATGCAAAGAAGTTCAACCATGTCGTTGCTTTATTCATTCATGAATTGAAAGTAAGCAATCTACATCCCGAAAATCTACTGATTTGCCGTAAAAAATTGCAGAAACTTGATATACCAGGTCGATGCACCCACTCGTTGAATTTACCAACCAATTTCGTGAGTGCAAATGTGTAAAAATCAATATGCTATAGTCATTTTGGGTGCATTTATTTTTCATGAAACAATAATAATTTCAATCCCGAAAAACCATCAATTTTCCGTATAAAATCGAAAAAATCAAAATATGTCGACTCCCCGACGTGAAAATTAGATTCTACGTGTGTAAATACTTATGTATCGATATGCTGAACAGAAACTATGTGTGGACACAGTCAGAAGCCCGCGGCAACATTAATTCAACAGAAAAACTGTAAAAATTAGATCGGATTTTAGCCGCTTTGCCCGCCTCTCCTCGTTACTTACAACAAACCGTTCTTATACTCATCTCAAAATTTTTCTCAGAGCTTTGGGTTATTATCAGCTTCCATTTAAACTCCGGTTCGATGGCCGAATCGGCTGCCAAAAAAGCAAGCCACTGTTGAAGGGTTCTATGAGAAATTCGTGATATTATCGGCTCTCAGGAAATCACCCCATGTCTAAAATTGGTGGTATAAATGTTTAAGTTCTTAAAATAATCGTATTCAAGAAACTAAGGAATTAAAATATGGAGTCAATTTCTTTTTAATAATATAACGGGATTTACTACCGGTGATTTAGCTATTATAGCCCCAGAATACTTTTAAAGCGGCTTTGCGTTCCAGAATCTCGACGGAATTTTTTTTTTTTTTTTTTTTTTTTTTTTTTTGGCTTAAACGATTCAAGAGACATTGTAGTTAAAAATATAACGATTTTTCGATTTGGACGTATAAAAAATGTTTAACTCGTTCAGGCACACCGTGTATTGTATGGAGTACTGCTGTTATTCGACCGTTGTCTTCAGGTCAAAATTCTTACAAAGAAGCCCCTTGCAAGAGGCGAATTTTTTGTAATTTCTCCTAGTTTTTTCACCGTTAGGTATATAATTGAATTGCTTGTCAAATTCTGAGGTCAATTATATTTAATTGTAATTTATACTTTCTTTTTTTCCCCTTCATTTTATTTTTCGTATCGAGAAGTCGAGGTTTTGTTGATTTCTTCGGATTTCGATTACTGTAACTTCTCTTCTATTCGGCCGATTTTTATGAATGAGGTCTCTTTTTATTTGTGTTTTAACGGAGAGTAAGGAAAAAATTGCTAAATACACGCGAAACAATTTTTTTTGAAAATTGGACGAATCCTAGCGTGACGGTGAAATGGTTAATGAAGCGTGAGTAATTGGGGTACGGGTATCGGCCGCGTTGGGACCCAAGGCGGCCCAAGGCCCATTGTTCTTCGTGACGCCGACGCAGTGATCAGGAGCGTGGGGACGAGAGGGCTGAGTGGACTCCTGTATGAGCCAGGTTTAGCAAATGGTCTAATGAGTCTCGAGGCTCATCACAGATTGCACTTACCATTATCCTGCTGGCCCCGGCTATCAGAGCAAGGAGTACCAACTTTTGAAAAGGATAACAGTGGTGTGGAGATATGTCAAAGCAACGTTTTGAACAAAACGGAGTGAGTGAAATTCTCATTCAAGGAGTGCCGAACTGGTCAGCCATCCTCGAATCAGTTCGCTTGCTTCCGCTTATATATGCATATTTTAAATCAGCGCGTCGTACTCTTAGGCTTTTTTTAAAAAAACCAAGTAACGTAGACTCTTGGTATTCACTGCACATAAACTAGCGAGCCCCAGAATGAGAAACAACTTTAAATCATAATTATTGACGGATAAATAAACTTTTTACACGCTTTGGAAAATCTCAGAAGTTCGCGGTAGTCACTTTTCGGTAAGGAACTAAGGGACTCGGTTATTGTATCGAGCAGGGTTCGAAACGATCGCAAAGGCGGTATACTACGTATACGCGCCAAAAACTGAGTCATATTTTCAAAATCTAAATAGAGCGAGCTCATCTAGACAAAATTTTCCGTCGATGGCCTTAAAAATCTTGAAAAGGTTTCAGGACATTTTGTCAACGGTTTTTTGTCCGCGCACCTGTTTTACCCAGTAGTTTAAGTCCTTGTGTAAAATTGGTATCAGTGACTTGGTGCAAGCGTCATGTTTTATAGTCCTAGTGTAAAATTATAGTGACAATATTGAAATGAGTAAATTGAGAGAGAAGGGGGTGTTGTTATGATAAGTCATTTTGTAAATGAAATGTTACTTTCTCCTTTTGATTCATCATTTCAAACTGTCATTGGTGAATATTTGGTTTTATTTTTATCCTTAAAATTTTCGAAGCGACAACATCGAAATTAATCTCAATGAGCCTTAGTTTTCTTGAAAGGAACTACATATCGACGGTGAAACTACCAAACCACGTATCTCGGTTTGCGACGTCGCAGACTTCCTGTCATACTTTATTTTTTAAATGAAAAACTACTTAACGTCCAGTCTTGAAAATTTCTGTGATTTTTCCTCTTTGTGCGGAGAAAATTCTGTGAAAATTTCAAGGAATGATATTGATTTGGTCGACTTCAAAAAAATAAAATGCTGAGCGTAGATTTTTAAACACCGCAAACGAGATACGTGGTTTGGTAGTTTCACCGTCGATATATACAAAAATGAATCATAGAAAGAAAAAAAAGAAGAAAGCAATCTTTGGTTTTAACCCGTTTGTATATAGATCTATTAGAGTCAAATACGTCCTATTTTGAGCGTTTGGTTGCGCGTACACCACGCTGCAGCTCAGTGAAAGCACAAAATATAAAATAATAATGTAAAGTGCTTTGGAAATCATTAAATTTGACACGGAATCATCTGAATATTTACAAAACACACAGTATGTTTTCCTTTAATACATATTTTTCCCCCCATCGATTTAGATGAGGATAATTCATGCAGAGTGTAAAATCATGAGTTGAAAAACGCTGACTCCGCGAGCTTAAATAGTGGATCCGAATTCCGAGCACGGGTCGGAGCGTTGTGCTGCCAGCGCGTGTCGCGCAGTGGCGCCTACAAACCTAACAGGGATACTTCACGCATTGCGCACTGCGTGAAGTATCCCCGTTAGGTTTGTAGGCGCCACTGCGCGTGTCGCGCTGGTCGCACTCGCCCGCCGCTGCGGGGCGGCGTACCACGGCGCTTCAAGCAACTATTTCGCAACAGAGATGTTGTACAGCATCATACGAAATTGAAGGCGCTCCAACGTATCAAGAATGACAGGTATCCTTTGAGAGTACGGAGCTTTCCTCGCAAAATAAATGAAGATACTACGGCACAAAAAGAGAGCAGTAGTCACAAAACTCACTAAGTTCTCGCGTCCGTATTTAATAACGTTTGACATAATTTTTGAATTTCATCAGAGAAAAAATGACTCAATTTAGGCAGAAACATTCTTGAGTATGCCGTAAAGAAGATTTTATTTTGATCAAGAATACAATTGCGGAATGAAAACGGGTTTCTGCTCGACGAGTGACTTTTGTTTTTATGTAAGCATATGTTCTTTATACGAGCGTAATTTTTTTTTATTGATTCATAATGAAACCTTCAAGGCGGTACGTGGAGGAAACTCTCCCACCGAAAAAACGCGTGGACGTAAACAACTGAAAAAATAGATGCGCGGACAAAAAATCGTTGACGAAATGTCCTATAACCCTTGAAAATCGACCCGGTAGAACGCTGGAACTAAGCGTTACCAGATATGCAAATTTAGGAGGTCTCGCAGCTTGTAGTATAGATGACTCTAATGATTTTAAAAATGTTTGGTATCTTTGACTTTGATTTATTCGTAAAATATTGTGGACCCATTCAGCACTGTCCTAGCATCCTATATTAATTATTCTTACCTCGGTTTGCTAAACCAGTGATGAACAAACGGCGGGCTGATTCTTGAAAGTGTAAAGCAGCACGGTAAGCTCTATGCCTTTTCTTGTCGTATCGACACATATATTTAATAATCGGGTCGTTGAACATAGTCGCGCCAGCTGGCTGATTATTTAAATTGATAGACAAAGCTGTAGACATAGAAGTCATAGGTAGTACGTAGCGATCCTATATTGGTTGAGATGGGTGGTTCTTAGGGACGAAGGGAGAAAATGATGTACTAACTACACGGAGAAAAAAAACTCGTGCGTGGGACCCGAAGTTTAGGTCATATGGATCTCTGAAGTTTTCAGATTGAGCATCTGAACACTTTAGGTCCAGCTGCTGAGGTTTGGATCACACATCTGAAACTTCAGTTCTTACATCTGAAGTACTTCGGTTCTCACATCTGAAGTACTTCGGTTCTCACATCCGAAGTACTTCGGTTGTCACATCTGAAGGACTTCAGATGTAAGAACTGAAGTTTCAGATGTATGATCCGAACTTCGGCAGCTAGACCTAAAGTGTTCACATGCTCAATCTGAAAACTTCAGAGATCCATATGACCTAAACTTCGGGTCCCACGCACGAGTTTTTTTTCTCCGTGTAAAGGGCCTCTCATCGGTTGCCGTTAGGTAGTCTGTTACCTAGCTCCTTTGTCCATTGTAATCACCCGATTCTACCAATAGGCTCCTTCCATGTCCCTTTTCTCTTCTTTGTCTATAGCTTTGTCTATCAATTTCAATAGTCGGCTCGCAGACGCTAACCTACCTGTTAAGATTAAGACCGTTTAGAGGTACAAAATATTTTTTAACTTACCGGACGGACAAATGTTCCTTGCCAAATCAATGAAAGTATAAAGCTCTGTATTAGCCATTTTATCTTCATCCTCCTCTAAATACATAGAACTCTCCGTTTTGGGGATTTTTATAGCGAAGCTTCTTCCTCGCTTACATAACACTCTGCATAAAAAGAAAATTAGAATATACTTTTTTAAAAAATGTTTAATTTTCCTGTGAATCAACGCGGGTGCCGTGGACAATGAGCTTCTTCGCAGATAATTGGACTGCATTTTGCAATTTGGAACTATAAATTCTGGCTCCTCTGGATAAACACTTATGTGCATATGGAAACTAATGGCACATACGTTGTTTTTAAACTGGGCTAGAATTTATAGTTCCAAATTGCAAAATGTAGTCCAATTTTCAAGGCTTAAAAACTAACGCTAATGCTGATGTCTCAGTGGGTTCTGATTGCACTTTTTCAAATTTTGCCATCCTGCCTGATTATCATCTTTGTTGAGAGGTATTTAAATCAATATTTGGTAATCATTTTCCAAAGGATCTCCAAAGAGAACAAAAAGAGGATCTACAACGCGATTGTCAAGAGCATAGTAACCTACGGGTGTGAAGTATGGCCGATGAAACAGCGGACCCGGGAGGTTTTAGAGGCAACAGAGATGGACTTCTGGCGTAGATCCGCTGGTATTTCCAGAAAGGATCGCGTCAGGAATGAGACGGTACGGGATGTCATGGATGCCAAACAGACCATCGTGCATGACATTATGACAAAACAACTCATTTGGTATGGTCATGTCCAGAGAATGGCAGGAGACAGGTTGCCGAAGAAGGTCCTTGACTGGGTTCCTCCTGGGAGAAGACGCAGAGGGCGCCCAATGAAAGGTTGGAGGGAAAGGATTGAAGCAGAAATGTTAAGGTGCTCAATCCCCCAAGATTTGTGGTTTGAAAAAGAGCAGTGGAGGTTAGGAGTCGTAGAGCGCGAGGGAGTGCTGTAAAGCGACTTATATGTATGTATGGTAATCATTTTTAAAAATGTGACCAGTACATCGAGGGTAAAGACATAGTAATAGTTGAATGAATAAAAAGTAAAGATTAAAATCAAATATTAATTCCCGATCATTGCCCATTATCATGGATTTTGAACTATCTTGAGGACATCAGGATGCTCTGATCGCTGAGTCTTCATATTACGATGGATAGCTCTGAAAAGGTTTATGTAAGTTTTTTCAGAGGGTGCAATTGCAATTTTATATCGGCACATTAAAACCGCAGGAGGTTTGAATGATCTGTCTATACTACAAAAAATTAGAAAAATCAAATTAAATATGTAAAAGTTGACCACTGTCCCCTATTGCTCGTGCGCAGTAATCATTTTCGGTGGCGTGGCGTGCTATACGATAAATCGATTGCTCTATAATTTAAATGCATGGGAATGGATCGATAAACGGGGTCTTCGCAACGATTCATTAATTCACCATAGCTTCATGTGAGGAAATATCGATAATCGATCATTCACGCCTCGCGACTGATCATTAATTTTGTCTTCGAACTAGACCCAGCACCTCTCAATCCCAAAAGGGTTAAGGCTTAAGTTCAGTTTATCCCGGGAAAAAGAAACTACAACACCCCGGAGAGGTGGGTCTGGCGCTACTCATGAGGTTTGCTGAATTTTTGAAAAAGTTTTGCTGGTGATTGCTTGCTTTGATTTTTTTTTCTTTATAGCATGTCTTTTATGTGGCATCTCCTCTCTTGAGGGTCACAATTTTCGACCTGTGGGGATGGATAGAATGTGAAACTCCTCCCTTTTTGCTCTGAAATTGATGGAATTCCGAGAAAGATTTTGTTGATATTGTTTATGCTGTAAAATCAATTCAACAAAAACAATGCCACTTTTGCAGAGAACGAGGTCTAGCTCAAATCCAAAGATAGTTGCGGATCATTGGCATGCAAATGTTTGATTGATATCTGAAGAGCCAATTTTATGTATCTTTTATAATTTTTTTCTGTTATGGGAAATAGTATGAAATAGATTTATAAGTGAGAAAATTCAACGCCAAGGGACGTCATCTGGCAGCATTTTCCATGTATTTTAGCAGATTCGATCATCTTCTTCTCCAATAATTGTTCAATTTATGAACCAAGGGCATCCTCGTGTTCAGTTCACTCAGTAGTTTCAACCTAAAACACGAAATTCATCTTTTTTTGAAAATCTGCGCGCCGACCAAGGCAAAAATAACTATCCTGTTCGCTACGATTTAGAATCAGGGACCGTGGTTTTTTTAGGTAAAAAGAAAAAAGGAAAATAGGACAAAATATCATAATTCGACGAAATTTCCCTTGATTTCAATTCAAATTGTTCGTAAAATTATTGTAAATTTTTCAGAGAATCTGCGCGCCGACTTTTAAAAAATATTGATTCAAATTGAACCATTAACTGGGTTTTCACTGTTGCAATCGAGGGAAATAAGCTCCTTTTCGCGTTGAACCATCTATATTTGAGTTCGTTTACGGCAGGCGTGACGTACAACTATTTGACCACGGGTGTAAGCATGTTGCTGCTTCTCCGGATTGAAGGCGCGTCAAACTGCGAAGATGTCTTGACCGCCCTGCCAACTCTGGCGGGTGGGACGAACGCTTAAATCGCTGCGACACTTAGACGATGCGTCATTATTCATGACTCCAATTTAATTTTCACCGTAAAAAGCAAAAATAACTATCCTATTAGCTACGATTTAGAATCAGGGACCTAGGTTTTTTTAGGTAAAAAGAAAAAAAGGAAAATAGGACAAAATATCATAATTCGACGAAATTTCCCTTGATTTCAATTCAAATCGTTCGTAAAATTATTGTAAATTTTTCAGAGAATCTGCGCGCCGACTTTTAAAAAATATTGATTCAAATTGAACCATTAACTGTTATTTGCAACGTTGCAATCGAGGGAAATAAGCTCCTTTTCGCGTTGAACCATCTATATTTGAGTTCGTTTATGGCAGGCGTGACATACAACTATTTAACCACGGGTGTAAGCATGTTGCAGCTTCGCCGGTTTGAAGGCGCGCCAAACTGCGAAGATGTCTTGACCGCCCTGCCAACTCTGGCGGGTGGGACGAACGCTAAAATCGCTGCGACACTTAGACGATGCGTCATAATTCATGACTCCCCTCTAATTTTCACCGTAAAAAAGAAGAATAACTTTCCTAATAGCTACGATTTAGAATCAGGGACCGTGGTTTTTTTTCGGTAGTAAAATAAACCACTTTCCTTATTTCGCTTGTTTTTTCCGTAAAAAGAAAAAGGAAAATAGGATTAAATATAATATCGCTACGAAATTTCCCGTGATTTCAATTAAAATCGTTCGTAAAATTAATGTAAACGGAGACCTGCAAATTCTGGAGGGATTCTACTGTGGTTTGTGCTATCAGGCTACAAAAAAAGTGATCAGCTGTTTGATTAGCCTGTTAGAAACAACCAATAGAAACAACCAATACTGGAAAAAAAGTCGCCTGAAAACAATAACAAGAAAAAATACTCTTGATTCAATTTGCTTTTTGCTTGAATGAAAAGGAAATCCGCTTAAACTAAGAGACGTGGTTCTCGATTCAAGCAAAAATCCAGTTGACTCAAGATTATTTTTTCCTGTCGATGTTTTTGAGAGTCTGGACTCTAGATCCAAGCGTCTTTCTTTTCCAGTGAGCTGAATACACGTTTTAAGCGTAAATTCGCTCTAGGATTACGTTGGGCACATTAAATAAGTCTGAAATCCGCTCCTTAGCACGCCATCTGCGTAGTTTTTAACACGCTTTTTCAAGTTTCCCGCTCTTGCGGGCATCTTTTCTCACGTCACCACCGACCAGGTTTGCACAAGCAGAGGAGAAAGAGAGAACTACCCAAAGTCAATAAACGATTGACTGAACTAATTTTTTCCATGTATGATTTCATTTGTTTTCAAGCGAGCTTTGTTTCCTTTTTCTTTCTTTATTTTTCAAAATAAAAGCTTTGAATTAATTGAAATCATCCGCAAGGAGAGCTCATAACAGTTTGCAAAAGTGTTCGTCTATAGGTATGGGCTCTCTTCGGGCAAACCTGACAGCCATCCATGAAAAAAAAAAAAAAAAATGACCAAGAAAAACTGCCCGCATACGCGGTAAATTTGAGAAGGCGTATTACAAACTACGCAGGTTGTGCTCCAAGGAACAGATTTCAGACTTTTTTGATGTGCCCAACATTAAAGTATCCCTTAAAAAATGTTGGTTGTATCTCTTGCTTGCAATAGACCCATTGAATCGCTCACATTACAAGTGGATTACATTTTGCAATAAGGAATCACTATTTCCGGCTCATTTCAGAAACGACATATTTGCCGTTGATTCCCCTTTGCAGATACGTGATTTTATGGAAGAGCAGAGATAGTGGTTCCTTATTGCATTATGTAATCCAAGTATCAATATTTATAAACCAAAAATGAGAATACAAAAGGAGAGCTACTCTAGGACCGAAGCAAGTAATGTTGAATTGAGTATTGTAGTAAGCTTTCGAGATATTTATTAATCTAAACTGCAACAACTAATACAACTTAAGGTGATTCGTCAAGCTCAAAAGAAGTGGTTGAACTGGCATGCGATATATCGCATCTTTTAGGTAAAAAATCTCGGCAGATTTTGAATTTTCAGTAAATAAAAGGACGATAGCCCCTGCGCATGAGCCTAAAGAATCATTCTAAACCCAAAAATCGGCAAAATTCAGAGAAATGAAAGCAGGATAGTGTTTGGAAAAAAACCTCGCATTCGATACCGAAATCGATAGCTGAATCGAATGCGAGGTTTTTTTCCAAACACTATCCTGCTTTCATTTCTCTGAATTTTGCCGATTTTAAGGTTTAGAATGATTCTTTAGGCTCATGCGCAGGGGCTATCGTCCTTTTCTTTACTGAAAATTCAAAATCTGCCGAGATTTTTGACCTAAAAGATGCGATATATCGCATGCCAGTCCGACCACTTCTTTTGAGCTTGACGAATCACCTTAACTGAGAAATGTCAGTTCATTTTGAAATATGTCATATCCATGATCAGGAGCCATGACGTCATCATTTTTAATTTTAATATCACCGCAAGACTCACCGTTTTGGAAGGCCTGAACTCCAATCCGATCCAAGTGTCAGAAACTTCCACACTTTGCAAACAAGCACGAACAATTTCTGTAATGTTTGAACCACAAGATATGCAATGCACAAATGAAATTTTTGAATGACGCGGTCCGGTGCGATCTCCTGCAAATCCACTGTTAATATGAGAGCGGGGTTTTTGTTTCAGTTGTTTTTTGCCACTTTTGCTCTCTCGCCTACGCTGTTTTTTCGTGTGTTCCGGCGGATTTTCAAATAGCTTTTTTCACTGTCACAACAGCATTGAAGGGGGGGGGGGGAGGATGGAAATTTTTTCACGCATTCTATAATGACGCATGTGGGGCACCAGGTATCTCCATTGCGGTCTTTCAAAATCTCTCTTTACTTTTTCGAAGAGGAACAAGGCAACATGTATACAGAATATTTTCGTGACAGAAACGAGAAATCAAGAAGGTTTTTAAAAAATCACGTTGACGTGTTTTCCAAGGAAAAAACAAAGTATGAAGTATTTATTTGATAACCTAAATTACAAAATTAAACAATAGAAAACTTTAAGAGTTAAGTATTAAAGTAAAATAGATCAAAATACCAAATGTATCTAAATGAGATTGATAATCTTTAATTTAAAAATATAGTAAATATAGTTATGGACCTCTAAAACGTCGCAAACGGAAGCACATGGTCTCAAACTTCAGCTATCGACAAGCCGTATATTTTCTCCTGCCAAAAACTGGGAGTCTAAACACAGTAATAAGTTTGTGGAAAGGCTGTCAGGTTTCAACAGAGATGATTTTAGGTTTTTTACATACTTCTGTAAGTCAGTCTTTTGTTGTATTATTGTCAATATCGTAATGCACTTACCTTTGGCTATTTTCAAGAGAGAGGGAATCTTGCGAAGGGAACCCCATTCAGTAATTTCAGAGTTGCAAGGAGGTCTATCAAGATTGTTTCAATACAGCAACTTATGGCATGATTTATATAAATCGCTCATCAACGATGGAACTAGAGAAATCGTGGCTAGACACTTTACCCAATTTCTTTTACCCAATACCTAATTGGGCCAACAAATTTTATCCAAGGTATAGTTTGGCCAAATTTTATTATCCAATTAAAAATTTAACCCACCCTTTTTTAATCCACGTTCTATGTAAGCCACAATATTATTCATTATATACATTCCTCGTGTAACAGCTGACTTGTCGGACGTTGCTAAGGAAACTTTTCAATTGCAAAATTTGAAAACTGAGGACGAGAAAATATTATAACCTGTAAGAAATGAGTCAAAGACGAACTCCAAAATTTTTAATTAAAGTCTACATTTGAAATTTGAAATTTTTTTAAATAAAATTATAATTTAAAATTAAATTTTCTGAAATGCCCGGCGAACTGATCAACACGTCCAAGAAAAAGAAAGCGCTGGTTTTGGATGGCTTTATTTATACCGTCCACTCAAAAAATAAATCAGGAACCCGAACGTACTGGCGGTCTCAAGCAAAGGGCGGATGAGACTCGGACAGACTCGGAAGGCGGCGATGATTAGCCACATCATGAACAGACAGCATGTAAAAGTATGAATTTAATTTTTCCCACAAAATAAATATTACCTTGGACCAAAAACTAACGTGGACTAAGTTAACTATTGGTTAAAAAACTATTGGTCCAAAATTTTATTGGACAAATTTCAGCAACGGACCAAACAATTGTTGGACCAAACAAAATTGGGTAAAGTGTCTGGCCACCTAGAGAAATGCGAACGTCAACTGCCGTGTTTGAAAACGTCCCCTTTACTTTATGTTTTCATGCAAAATATTATTGATTTATTACATGGATAAATTTTGTCCTCAGTTTCAGAGAATACTCTTGGGAGAGCTGAGGAAAATGACATCAAATTTTTTCCCACAACGATATACACGGGTCTCAGGAAATTCCATCAACCGCGCACCTGTTTTGCCCAGTAATTTATGTCCACGCGTAAAATAGGCAACAGTGACAATATATAAAGTGACATTATATCGACAATATTAAAATGAACAAAACAAGTCATGTGAAGTCCAAATTGCGCGTCTCAGGATAGGTCACACTTTTTTCACTCACAATCATATCATCTCCAAAGAAAATCAACCCATCTGTCACTTCTGTAATTCATCACCTCTAACCATCAAACACATACTTATGGACTGCTCTGCCCTCCGATATCTCCAATCACAGATCTACTCCCCTACAATCAACAGAAATACAAACCCACTTACATGCGATGAACTCAATATTACTACCAAAATTCTGAAACTCTTCAACTCTCTTAACTTAAACATCTAAATTTTCGTATATACTCCCATTTTCAAAATTATCTGTAAAGACGTTAATAGCCTGTGACGCTGAATGTCTCAAAATATACTAACTAACTAACTAACTAACTAAAATGAGGAAATTGAGAGAGAAACGGATGTTGTTATGGTAACTCATTTTTTAATGAAATGTTACTTTCTTCTTTTGATTCATCTTTTCAAATGGTCATCGGTGAATATTTGGTTTTATCTGTATCCTTAAAATTTTCGATGTAAAATTATTACCTTGCATATACTCGTACCTCCTTTTTTTTAAATGAAAATATTACTTCATTTTATAATCATATTTCAAAGGTGGTAAATATTTGCAAAAACTTTTTCAAGCGATGGCATCGATATTAATCTCAATGAGCATTAGTTGTGTTAAAGAAACTATACAAAAATGAATAAATGAGGAAAAAATCAAGAGGCACGCAATCTTTGGTTTTAACCCATTTGTACATCGATATTTTAGAGTAGATTACGTCCAAGTTTCAGCATTTGATTGTGCGTACACTACGCTGCACAACAGGAAAAGCACAAAACATGAAAGAAAATATTCAAGTGCTTTGGAAATTAATAAATTTGACCCGGAACCACCTTAATGTTTACAAATCACACATTATATTTTCCTTTTATACTTTCCCCCTTTTTTTTCATCATTTTAAATGAGAATAATCCATGCAGAGTGTGCAAACATTTAAAAATCGTAAGTCGAAAAACGCTGACTCCTTGAGTTTTAATATTAGATCCTGGCACAGAACGGAGTGGCGCGCGGCGTACTGACGGCGCGAAACGCCGTGTACGAGCGCCTACAAACCTAACAGGGATACCTCACGCATTGCGCAATGCGTGAAGTATCCCTGTTAGGTTTGTAGGCGCCAGTGCGAGTGTCGCGTTAGTTGCCCTCGCCCACCACGCGCTGAGGCGTGCCACGGCGCCTTAAGCAACTATTTCACAACAGAAGTGTTGCACAGTATCATATGAAGTTGAAGGCGCTCCAAAATATTAAGAATGGCAGGCATCCTTTAAGAGTACGGAGATTTCCTCGCAAAATAAATCAATAGATACACAAAAAGAGAGCAGAAATCCAGAAACTCACTAAGTTCTAGCATCCGTATTTTATAACGTTTAGCATAATTTTTGAATTTCATCAGAGAGAAATGTGACTCAATTTAGGCAGAAACATTCTTGAGTATGCCATCAAGATGATTTTATTTTGCATCAAGAATCAAATGACTGAATGTAAGCGGGTTTCTGCTTGATGTTAGTGACTTTTCTTGTTAAATAAGCATATTTTCTCCTTTAAACAATCATTATTTTCTTAATTGATTCAAAAGAAAATCTTTTCGGCGGTAAATTTGAGCATATATCTGTTTGAATCTAGTCACTTTTTCCTCTAATAAAGTTAAAAAATCATGCTAGACGTAGACGTTATTGAATACAGATACTAGGACTTAATACGTTTTTCGACTACTGCTCTCTTCTTGTCGTCGTCACTTGATTTAATTTGTGAGAGAACTTTGTGCTTTTGAAAGATGCCAACAAAAGAGGGGTTAAAGTTTATTTTCTACATTGAGCCTTATGCAAGAATAAAGCTTCAAACCTATTTTTCTCATTTCAACTTGATGTGGGTTGCTTCCTTTCTGATAAACTCGGTCCAATTCCAATCTGTTTACTTTGCGCAAGAGATGACGTAATCTAGGATTGACTAGGCACTTCGTTTAAATAGAAAAAATAATTGAAAACGATATTCGGAAAATTGCGCAAAAGGAGAAATTGTCCCCCCAATTGCAGCCCCAATTTCTCATATCATACTTGTTTATCCAATGCTAAAATCCGAAAGGGAAAAAATTGCTGTCTGTTAGTCTTCACGACGCCTGGGTTGCTTTTTGTTACTTATTTCTTCTGATGTGCAATGATTTAGGCAAATCCTCGGAAAATTTTGAGACAGACTGTTGTTTGGCTTCAAAAATAAAATAAACAAGTTGGTATCTACCATCGCCGCGCGATAGCAATACTCGTCAGAGGAACTTTTCTCTTTATCCATATTTGATTCTCGTAAAGGTGTCTCCAGTAGTTTTAATAATTTGTCTTAATTTTTAATAACTAGTATTGCTGTTCCGACTTTTCATGTACAGTGCCATTCAAAGTTTGTTGAACTGTTTTCCGTCCGACGCTATTTTTAGGGAGCCATTATTTTTTTATTTTAAAAGAAATCGGGACATTATCATAAAGTATTTGAATTTCCTTGACTTTCTTTCCTTCTTCATTTCGCGTATGTAATTTTTGTCGGATGCGTGTTTGTGTCAATCAGTATTTAGCTGAAATAAGTTCTAATTATATGCATAAACTTGTTAATCTGAACTACTTCTCCTAGAGTCGATGCGGCGATGCCCTGTGTCGTTTGCTTCCAACTTTTTCTTCTTTATCTCCTTTATGTGCCAGAGGATGTAAAGTAATGTGTTGATTTCATTCTTCGGTTTTTTTCTTTGGCTTTTCAGAAATCGGAAAGTCGCGCAACGATCTGTTGTAGCTCAGTACACTTTAGCCGTCTAAATAGGGTACTCTTGGATGCCACGACGATTCACCCACACGCATCAGACCTACGTGACATTTGACCTTCAACACCAGACCCATGCACTTAGGTGCCTCGTTTTTGCACCTTTTTGAAATTTTAAAAAAACTTGTAGTGAACAGTTCATGCTCCCAACCGTCCTGATGAAAGACCTGCTTTCGGGTTTTAAAAGTATTGATATTAGTCACTGAATGACATTTTTCCTCATTTCGCATCCTGACAATGGCCTTATCACAAGGCCATTGCCGAGACCTAACAGACTGGCGCGGCGCGAGTGTCAACTTTTTGTCAAGTTTGCTTTCACGTCGTCATGAGCTGTTCATTTTTGCTGTATCCGTCGGGATTAGCTCGCTCTTTTGAAAGGGCCGTTGACACCCGTTCCAGTCGCGGAAGTTTCCTAGCTTCAGCATTGCTACGACTCTCGATCTCACGATTGTATTTTATTAAATAAATCCTTGTCGATAAGTTTATTTGTTATTCATTTTTTCTGTCCGTCCTACCAGACTGACCACTGGCCCTGACGCCCTGACATCCTGGTAGACTCCATAAATTATTTAAGGGTCCCACTAGGATACGCTACTTTTGGTACATTTTAGCATTGGTTTCCCCATGGAAGATTCTTCAACTTCGTAGAAGTGAAGTATAGTTGCAAATTTTCCATGTATTGAAACAGAAAAAAAAACAATGCTTCACGGATAGGTGATGTTAGACTATGTTCGTATTCATTAGGAAAAATACTTTGAAGTGTCCCACGCATGTTTCACCTGTTCACATTAAAATGCACAGGTAAAAGTCTTCAACAGCTGCTCTCGAGTAAACTTGGCTAGACTTGACACTCAGCATTTTCCATAATGGGTCAAAGAGAAATTGAAGGGTACGACCAAAAGCGAAATATGTTGATATTACAAGATTTCAGGGCATTTTAGCGTACTCAAATGGCTCAGAAGTGAGGCACCACACTACTGCAATCTCAGTGATTTTTACTCTCATAACCTCCCCTTTTCGGATCCATACAATGCTTTTTTCCTCGTAAAAACCAGAAAATCCATCATCTTACAACCAAAGAGAATTAATGTTTCTTTGTACGTGTTTAATACGCGAGAAATTGGAAACTATATTGCACTTCTACGAAATCGAAGAATCTGCTAAGAGAAACCAATGCTAAAATGTACCAAAAGAGGGGTACCTTAGTGGGACCCGTAAATATCAATATTTCCAAATCCGAGAAAAGTTACTTTGATAAAAGTTGAGAGTACCGACTCTTCACAACCCGGTCTTAAATTTTCAAGAAGATACAAAAAAGATCCACCCGTCTACACAGATATGCCCTTCAAATTTAGACCTACAATTTTTTTCACCCGCACAATTTTTTGCAGGTGCATTTTGTGACCTATACGTTGTTTGGCCTTCATGCCCATGTAATTTGATCTAATTCTTATTTTTGCAAAAAACCAGCATTTAAACTCCTCCTTCAAATCAGAGACAGAAAAACAAAGACATGTATAAAAGAAACCTTCAAAGTGAGTCCATCTACTTTTCTCTAACTTGTATTAACGGTGAATTTATTGGTATTAATTCATCTTTAGTATTTTCCCTCGTTGGAAATAGGAAAAAAAGAATTTGCTAAACAGTATTGGCCAAAGTACGCAATTACTGCATACAGAACAACATTCCAAACCCTAAAATAAATTTTGCTAAGGGTGCTAAGAGGTTTAATGGACCGCGGTACATACGAGCTGTTGATGAAGGTCAGTAAATATTTGTGCATTAAAAAAAGAATCAAACTTCAAATTGAAAAAAGAAGAAAAAATTGAGGAACAACACAGTCGAGACGTAATCGGGTCTGGTTTTTTAAAATTTTCTCTCAAATCTGAGCGGCACCTCACTGGCAACATAAAACGGAGCATTGCGATTCACGCCTAACGCCATCGCACCTTCAATTTTGCAGATGCAACACGGGCATCCATTATGTACGAATAGTTGTATCTGCGCCGTCATCAATGCGCCTCCTTTTACTTTCCTCTATTTCCACACTGTGTTTGTTTCTGTTTGTGTTATTTGTATTTGCAGCGGTGCTTTAAAGGCTATAGGAGCATCACAGCCGTAAAATGGAAGAGCCGTAATAATCGAGCTTTGTTTCTTAACTTTATCCACGACACCTCATTGGCAGCAAAAAGCGGAGCTGCGGAACATCGCGAATTCGCAGCTCGCACCATCGCGCCTTCAATTTTGAAGATGCAACAGAGACATCCATAAAGCACGAATAGTTGTATCTCTGCGCCGTCTTTCCATTTGCTCTATTTCCATATTGTGTTAGTTTCGTTTGTCCCATTTGTAGTGGTGCTTCAAGGGCTTCGTGAGCAATACAGCCGATGTGCCCTTAACAATTATCATTTTAAAAAGAAAAAAAGATATTTAAAAAAAATGATTTATATTTAATAATGTTAGAGAGGGCACTATTAGCTAGGAAAAAAAAAGTCTTGAGCGAATCTCGCCCCGAGGCTATCTACTTTGTTGAGTCGGTGAGCCCTTCAGTCGCTTGTGCGCTCTACTAAGGAAGAACTCTAAGGCAAAACGAAAACATGAAGCGCCTGCCTATCGGCTGAGCGCTTGGAAGACTTGCCTTTACTCGTCTGTTGATTTTTATTTTAGTTAGTGTTTCTTAATCAATTATATCTTATTAAAATGATACGAAAAATACGTTACTTTAACTATTTGGACTCACCGGTGACGGTGTAGCATATCAGATAACATGATTAACACCTACGCAGTATTTTTCTCAGAAATTTGACGCTTTCAAACTTGTTTTCCACCCAAGTTAAATATTTCACTTTAATAATACAGCCTAACAACTTTGGTAACGACCGCGAAACAGCAAAAAAGCGTATCTCGTTTGCACTTACGCGATTTTTGCAGTCTCGCTGTCGACTAGCGTCCTCGAGATACTCATTTAGACCGCGTAAAGCAGAAAAAAACCAAGCTTCATCGGCCATTGTCAAATTTAATTGGACGATTCAATCTTATAAATACGAATGGTTGCACGGATTTTGTTGCAAATTTAAGTGAATTTTCTGCATAGCGCGAAACAAATTTCCTCAAATTTACAAAAAAAAACCGCACTAAAGTCCTCTTGTAAAAAATTAAATTGCTTCGTTAAATTTGGAAATAGCTGATGTGGCTTGGTTCCTTTCTGCTGAACGGGGTCCATTTTATCCGTACCTTTGTGAATTGGAGGCAGATACGCAGAAAAAACAAAAGCGCGATTGATGCTTGATTTGAATGATTAATTTATTTATTACTTTGTAAGCTTTGATGGATTGGCTGATGTTTAGTTCAGCCTACAAAACAGCCTCTACTAATTATGAGTTTTCCTTTTTCCGTCCGCTGAAAGTTCCTATTAATGTTTGGCATCAATCCTATGCCTCTTCAACGCCCATGCGCTACTCAAGACTGTATTGCAAGCAGGGCACGTCGTTTTATCAGTGTGTTCCTTGGTTTTGTGTTCCTGTAGCTTCCTTTTGCTGAAGAAAATTGCTCCACAATTGGGCGCATCGCAATTATAGTGCTTTCCTTTTGGAGAAAGAAAATCGAAAAAATTAAATCGGTGTGAATAAGGAATACAATAAATCTTGTAATATCCGAATACAACTTGGACGGAATTGAGCAAGTGGAGCATATTCACACTGAGCCACTTTAAAAAGATCCAACCAATGCAAGGATGAATACAAGACTGATGAAGGAAGAAGTAGCTATATACGTCGCCCATCACTTTGCATAAGGAACAGAGCGCGCCCAGCGCCCATATCAAGTGATGTCGAAGCTCAACTCTCTTCAATCAATTGAGGAAGGACCAAGGCTCGGATATATCATCGCACGAATCCTTCGAATAAAGAGTAGTTATTGATTATTATGATTATTTTCAGGTAATCTACCAGAATCAAGCATCAAAACACGATCCTATGACCAGCGCAAATGACCCATTACATTGCTTAGATTCTCACCTACACTGAGAAAAAAAGTTACGGGCTATGAAGACATACCGTCCGTTCCGGGCTCAAATGCCGAAACTTCCGAGCCCTAGAGCCGTGGCTTCGATTGCTCCGTGCTGCGCCCGAAAATTTCGGCCTCTGAGCCCGGAACGCGGATGATATGTCTATATAGACCGTAAGTAAAGCTCCCACTGCCAGAGTTGTTTTTTTTTCAGTGTAGTGCCGGGTTTCTAAACTAAATCGTCTCTGATACGACTGAATCTCAGCCAAGAAGGGAAGAAGCGGCAATATGCGTCGCGATGAAAATTCAGAACTTTCCCCCATTAGAACCCACATTTTATCGAACAATCCGGCAACTTTGATTGTGAGATAGGAGGAGAAAACAAAGAAGTATCTCGAGTGAAAATCTACCGTGCTCCTCAAAACTTCGTCCATCAAAAACTTTCGTCAAAATGGTGCTTAAGATACTTTTTTCAATAGAAGACGTGAGCTAACCTGGATTATGAAATTCCTCCATGTGCGTTATGTAGCTTTGATGTCGCGTGAAAATGGGCTTTCTCGTGCAGTGTTGGCATTTGAATATTTTTTCTCGAAGATTTGTATGCGCTTTCGCGTGTTTTTTTAACATCCGTTGATCGTTAAAAGGATGTTTGCATTCCGGACACACATGAACATTCGCTCCTGAAGAAATGACAGAATTTTACACAATTTATAGAAAAGTAGAAATTGAGCCCTTGCATGAATCAGGCTTTGCGATTTAATTACTATATATATGAATATAGTAAATATTTGCGGGAAACACAATTGTGTCACTGATTTTCCCTGCAACGAGCTCTCAAGCTCAAGACAAGATCTGCAAGTTAAGGCCATGAGATGAGGGGTCAGCCTACGCTATACTGAGCGGTTCCCTCAATACGAAGTCGCACTTCCAATGCGCAGATACGTAGTGAAATCACAAAACCAATTTTTTCTTTCCTTTTCTTGAGTGAGCTTAAAGTGGGCTCTGAAAGTACTTTTGATCTCCCAGGTAGCATTTTTCGACGGAAAAATCTCGATATTTTGAAATTAAATTGCAATCTATATTATACAGCTACAAGCAAAATCTTGGAAGCACTATTTCTGACGAAATGCCGGACCGATAAGGATGATCTTTACATGTATGTCATCTGTAGTAGACGTAGATGTGCAAAAAATTATGAAACCTCGAACTTTTAATGTTGTAGAGCTTTTAAAGCTCATGTCACTTAAGTCCAATGTTAATAGCGTGAGAGATATGTCGTTTCCGCTAGAAACTTCAAGGTGTGGGATTCTACCTGAGTGACTCGAATAAACAATAAAACAATGGAAAAGCTCGTGAAGGGCTCCTCATTCGAAGAGTTGAGGAACGGTGCATCGCTCAGGGTTCAAGGTCCAAGGTATAAGGTTTAACTCAATTTTTCCTGCATTCTTCCGGCTTCGATTTGTGGCATTGGTCAATTTACTTGATTGCTGAATTTCTATTAATATTTAGAGCAGATAAACAGCAGATACAAAGTGAGAAGGCAGGCGCTGCGTCGCGTCGGGACGGACCAAATATTATTAACTCTTAACGGTCGAAATCCGATTTTTTTTTTTAATTAAGTATTTCAAAATAACATAATTAACGGAAATTTCTTCAGTAAGTGGACTGTGAAATTATGTATGTACACCCAGCTATTCCTCATCATTTACAAATCTGAGTTTTACGTCAAAAATTTTGAAATCGATGCAGCTCGAACACAAAATGGTGTATTAAAATGGAAGAACATTTTTGCCTACACATATGCGTATAGGGCCCGCGAGGCACCCTCCTGGGGGTTGGGCCGCGTAGCGGTCAGGGGGCAGGGCCCCCTAGTATCTTTATAATTTTTTGGCGATAAACTAGCTATCTCCAACATCTGAGCGATCATTCTCAATCTTGTCGATATTTTATCTCTTTGTAATCATATTCGATAAAATCGAATTTTTATCTTCATGTATCAGGATGTTTTGATCTGCGATATTGCGATAAATCGAAGTCGATAAAATCACGACACGTTCTCCGATCAAATCGCAACTTCTTGAGCTCACTGCTGCATGGGTCAGAGCTCCTTGATATGTATCCGTCTCCTCATGACTGTCCTTCATAATTTACTTTTTCAATGAAAAACTACTTCGAGCTAAACATGAATGAATAAGACTTTGCAAAAACTGAAACGCGACTGCGGTTGTCTTTATAGAAGAAGATAGAATTTTATTGATGCATACAGCCTATAGTAAACAGCTCTGGCACAAGTCAAATTTACAATTTATACAACAGTCACAATAATTTAAGCAAAATGAAATTATACAGTATCCTCAAAAAATTCTTTTAAATTATAATAAGCTTTATTTTTTAGTTTTATTTTCAATTGGTTAAGGAATATTTTGACGGAACTTTCCCTGTACATTACTTTTAATTCGTTGGTCAAGGTGTTGAAAAATCTTATCGCTTAATTTTTCATTAATTTATTCTCCCTAGTTGTTACAATATTATTGTTCATGAAGCAATGTCTGGTTAATCTTAAATGGTCTTTCTATTAATCGCAACTAGTCTGCCATGTTAGCGAAGAGTGCCGTAAGTGCAAAAATGAAGTTTTGAGAAAATGTGTGAAAATTTAGTGAAAAGTTAGACGCAAGATGTTTCCGTAACAGAACTAGTATGTAGCTGTAACTTGGGGAAGACAAAAGCACTAAGGATGAAATCGTGAAGAATAGAAAAAGCTTTCACTTGTAGTGCTGAAAATTTCGAATAATCACCTAACATGAAAATTCAGATTTTTAGGGGGTAATTTTTAGGGGTCACGTTGGCGCAGAGCCATCATTTTTTAGGCGTCATGGCCGATTTTTTAGGCGCATTTGGCGCCTGTGAGTTTCGAACACTGGTGGGATTTGATCTTGGTGATGGCAAGTATGTCTTTAAAATCGGCAGTATTTCGAGTCTAAATGAACGCATTTCTATCAAACGGAACTATGTGCATTTAGACATGAGCCCTGAAACCCATAAGAATACATGTAGAACAGGGCTCACGTCACAATGCACATAGCTCCGTTTGGCAGAAATACGTCCAAATATGGCGATCGATCGGAGGAAAACCTCCGAAAAAGAATCATGATGACAATAACTGTGATAGAGGACGAGAACTCACCGAAATTGTGTTCAGAAATCATGTGCTGGTTCAATTCCTCGGCTGACTTGCTCACTGGTAAGCCGCAAACCTTGCATCCATAGTTTCCTTCGGTATCAACATCGGCATGGGCTCTGATGTGCGTGTCTAAAGAATCCTTGGAAGGGAAAAATCTTCGACAAAAAGGACACGAGGTAACCTGAGCTGGTCTCTTTCCTTCAGAGAACGACATGCAATAGGACATAAAAGACAGAGTAAGACATTGATATACACACATACATTCATACATACACACATAAGTCGAACGGCTGGAAAGGGCGCATCTAGTAAACCAGAAGCGCCCAAAAACGGGCCGAGGAAAAAAATATTTGGACCGCCCCATAGTGGGGCCCTCTGTGGACAAAAGTCAAAAATTCACAACTCGACATTTGAATATTTTTTTTTGGAGTCTGTCACCTTGAAGATATTTCTGACTCACATTGATGGTTCATTTTAAAAGTTTTCGCTCAAAACTACTTCAAATATGGGTAGAAAGTGGGCGGGAAATGGATTGAGAATCACTGGTCCTTAAGAAATACACGGGAGAAAGACGTAAACTTCAAATGAAGGTTTCTCGCTTGAAACGCAAAATGCTCTGGGTGGTTGACATTTTCTTAATCCTCACATATCCAACTTTAATTCTACCGAAAAGATTTTGCGACTTTTTGCGACTATCAGAGATATTTGAAGTAAAAGTTTGGGTGTTTCACGTTGCTTTTACATTGTTTACACAGGGCAGATTCGAGGTTGCCAACTTCAAATGAACTTTTCTCGAAAAATACGCAAAAAAGCCCGAGATATAACATTTTCTTATTCCTCGAGTGTTTTACTTTGATAGTGCAAACGGGCTTTTCTATGTCGGTGCTACTATCTTCATTATTTCAAAAGTGTCTTTTACCGATTTTTGTCCGCATCGTCCACAAGGATGCTGCACTGTGCGCCCGTTGAATATCATTGGTTGATCGGTGCGTTATACTATGGTGCATCCGATCAATTTCAAAAGAAGTTTCCTAGATACAAGACGGAAGCCGTCTTGGACCGAGTAAACCGGGTACTTGAAAGTATCGGAAAGAATCGACGGTTTGAACTAAACCAACAGTGTTTCTATGGATCGAGTGAATGAGTTCCCTCAAGCCAGCACACCAAGTTTTCCCACAGGAAAAAGTCGTTTACTTATGAAAAAGAAATATAGCAAGCCGGATAAATATCTCCTCAATTTGTATCATCGTCGTCGAATTGAGAAGAGCACCAGTGGTCTTGATCTAGGTATACTGTTCACTTAAATTTGGGACACGGTTAACTCCGTTTAACTGCGTATACTAGGGCCCACGAACGATGATCCCTGAGCCGCGGGTATTTCTAGCAAACACTGGCAACAGCGACACCCCGGCCCGGACCGAGTCTCGAGTTCGGGGACAATGCCGAGCCGAGCCACAATCGAACCCTAATTACTTACGCGTAATTTCCAATTTCACCCTCCCGCTAGAAAAAACCAAAATTTGTTGAAAGTTGTTTAACTTTATTTATCAAGTGCTTCCTTACTCTCCTTTAAAACACGAGTAAAAGAGGCCTCGTTTATAAAAATCGGTCGAATAGCAGCAAAGTTACAGTTCGAGATACGATGTTATAAATAAAAATTGGACTTCGCTTCAAAAAGAAAAAGGAAGGAAAAAATAAAAATTGTATATTGCAATTATGTATGATTTAGCTCAGAATTTTACGAGCAATCCAACCATGTGATGGACGAAGAGATTGGGGAAAAATTACAAGAAATTGATCTTTTACGAAAGGGCTTCCTATGAAGAATTTTGACCTGAAGATAGGGGTAGAATAGCAGCAGTTCGCATACAATAGCTTTTCGCGTTCACAATACCCGGTCTCGTCGATGTGCGTGCTCGACCTTGCAGCGTTGTCATTTACATGGTCCATGCGTTTATTCGCCCGATTTTTCAGGGATCATCGTTCGTGGGCCCTAGTATAAGTCCCAGGCTCATTTACTGGTTACAAGCTTACGGTTAGTTTAAAATTAGTGAACGACCGAGCGTCCGACCAGAATAGGTTCCACGTAACTCTCAGGTGCGTCTACTGATTTCAAGCTAACTGTTCTTTTAAACTTAGTAAACAGTTGTATTAAGATGGGCAGACTGCGTCAATATCATGAGTACTTTTATTGCCTGCATCGTTGCACGAGAATGAGAATCATCATAAATATATATATTAAAGTCGCTTTACAACGCACTCTGGCGTTCTCATCATAAATAATTACGAAAAATTGATCAAATCAAATTTTCAATGAATAAAAAATTGCAAATTCATATTCCTGCAAGTGTCGCGCAAATATCAACTAGCAATTTTTTCCTACCTATGCTGGAATTTGAACTTGATGTATGTATGTATGAGCCGCTTTTACGGCGCGCTTGGGCGCTCTGCGACGCCTATTCTCCACAGGAATCTGTCATGGTAGAGATCCTCCGGAAGCTGGCATCTCTCCATCTCTTCATGGATGCCCTCTACCCACCGTTTGGCTGGACGCCCTCTCCGTCGCCTACCTGGGGGGACCCACTCCAACACCTTCTTCGGCAACCTGGTATCAGCCATTCTCTGCACATGCCCATACCATACCAATTGCTTGGTCATGATATCGTGCACAATCGTCCCCTCAACGCCCATTATCTCTCGGACACGTTCATTCCTGACACGTTCTCTCCTCGAGATTCCAGCCGATCTTCGCCAGAAATCCATCTCGGTCGCCTTGAGCATTTCTTGGGTCCGCTTCTTCAACTGCCACACTTCACTGCCATAGGTGATAATAGGCTTGACAACCGAGTTATAAATTCTCTTCTTGTTGTCTTTGGAAATCCTTTGGTATTTGAACTTGATAATGGCAAATATTTCTTTAAAATCAGCAGTATTTCGAATCTATATACTGCGATCGATGCTAAGAAAACCTCCAAAAAAGAATTATAATGACGATAATTCGTCGTCTCCCGGACGAAGAAACTTAACTCCATTCCAAGGTTGCCAAATTGACTTTAACTATTCATCTATTTTACAAAAATGTACCTATGCCATTTTTATCTTAAAATTTTCTGATTTTTCCATGAAATCTGAGGAAAAATCAGTGAAAATTAAAATTAGGAATGCTTAAGATTCTCCCAGTTAAATATGTAATATACGAAGGGAAATTCGGCAGCAATGAAATGGAGTTACGTTCTTTCGTGGTGGAGACGACGAATTGGACGTATTTAAATCAAAAGGCAGTATATCCATTGTGGCATGAGCCCTGTCGTGCGTGTATTCTTATTGATCTCAGGGCTCATGTCGGAATGGATATAGCTCCTTTCGATTTAAATACGTCCGATTGTGGCAGAGGACGAGAACTCACCGCGATTGTGTTTAGATTGCATATGCTCAACTAATTCTCCGATTTCCTTGCCGAAGGACGAGCCGCATTTCCTGCATCCACAGTTTCCTTCAGGATCAATAATGGCATGCTTCTTTTTGATGTGTACCTCGAATGACTTCAAGTAAGTGAAGGTTTTCGAACAAACAGGACAGGGAAGAATCTCGTCGGTTCTCTTTCTCTTCCTTCCTGAGAATGACATACAATAGGACATAAAACACAGTAAGACATTGATAAACATACATACTAGAGTCACATTACATACTGAGACTACATACTGAGAGATACATACTGAGTTTATACTCAGAGTTAAGACAACTCGATTATCAGCTGACTGGCAGCCGGCCTTGGCTGGCCATGGAGGCCGAAACGAGTGCACCCTAACGAACGATATTGAGGGATAAGGATCAGGCATCCTGCGATGTCTGTCGCACAAAAACAACAACATCAACAAATTGATCAATTAAAAAGAAAATGAGATTGGTTTGTGAATGATTTCTTAATCTATTTTCATTTTGGACCGATGGAAATAACAATTTACTCTTGATAAACCACAATTAGGTAATATTTTCATTATTCTTGTTCACATTCGAGGTACCGCCATCTTGGTGCACTCGTTTCGGCCTCCATGAGCGAGAACCAATCAGAATTGGATTTTTTTTAGGCCACTTCCAGCCCAACCAAAAGTGAGTTGTCTTGACTCTGGGTATAAAGGGACTCTACATACATACAAGGCGCCTTGACAGCGCTCTGTGACACCTAGCCGCCAAAGTACCCTATCATCCTTTAACCCCTCACGGAGTTGGCACTCCCTCATTTCCTCTAAAACCCCCTGTTGCCATCCTTTCACTGAACATCCCCTTCGTCTCCTCCCAGAATGAACCCAATCAAGCATCTTCTACGGCAGCCTTCCCTCCGTCATCCTGTTAACATGACCGTACTCGACCAGCTGTTTGGCCATGAATTCCAACAAAAAAACAAGCAGAAAAATCCAACATGAATATGTTGGAAAAGCGTGCCGAATAACTAACAAGCAGGAAGCTCCAACGCATTGGCGTCGGAGAGCGGCTCTGGCGACAGTAGTTGTAGTCAAGAATGAGGGCCTAGACACATTTTGTCACTGATGTACAATCCGACAACTGTCCATTCATGTTTTCTAACTTAGCAGATTTACGTAGCCGGTGTATAAATGTGTATTGGCCCTTGATATGCAGAATGCATGTCACTATCACTTGTTGTATACTTTTCATTTTCAAGGCTCTTTCGAGGTGCGCATCCTAAAAAATCTCTCCCACAGTATTTTTTTAAACTTGTCGTTGTGATTGGGCGCCAATTTCTTTCAATTGAGTCATCATCTTCTTTTTTTGTCAAATAACTAGTTTGTGCAACAATAAGACTGAAACTGACTCTAACTGAAATTTTGTCTTTTTAGATATTTGGTTATTTTGTATTTATTAGATTGTATATTTTCACAGCCCTGTGATAAGAAACTTTGAAATGCATGCTTGATAAGTCGTTTAGCGAGGCTGCAAAAAATTTGCATTTTTATATCTGAAATTGTAGGTAATGGTTTTGAATATCGAATTGCGATATATTACACGGTTAAGATAGGGCTATATGTCTTGTCGTAAGCGGCGACATAGAGTCGATGTCATTTCAATAATCGCCCCGATGGCCACGGTAGTTGTGTGCCGTCTGCCCACGTAGCAAATGGGAGGCGAAAATGGAAGTCATCAGTGCATCGGTGAGTGTTGAACGTGAAAATTGCGCGGGCCGCGCAAATTTCGCGATCATCGATGTGTCGGGGCTGAGCATCCATCATTTTCTATCTTGTTTTGAAGCTATGTGAGTTGTGATAAAGTACATAATTTTTTTGTATTATATTACTATATAAATAGTGTAAAATTTGTACAGAACTTTGTACAAAATAGTTTCTTGTAAAAAGTGTAGACTACTGCCACGTCGTTTCCATACAAACTCTCAATACGCCGCAAGTACCACAAATGCCCATGTTAACCAAATCACCTCATCATCCATTTTTTAAGGACACAATTTTTAATTCAAATCAACTTACTTTATCAAAACTCCAATCGTTTATCAAATAACATATATCGAGTCATTTTAACAAAATCAAAGACGGCATAATATCATTTATCACACAGCCAAAAACCTAACCTAGAAACCACGATGTTTACAAACTCAAATTGGAGAACACTCATTGGTCCAATAATAAAAATTGATTTGCCGCCTTTTTTCTTTGCAAGCAAAACGTGTGAACATGTCTGAAAATGGGATCGGGCGTCAACACTCAACGATGCACTGATGACTTCCATTTTCGCCTCTCATTTGCTACGTGGGCAGACGGCATTAGACGTTTACGGTTTCCTTGGTAACCTTTGTTTGCTATCAGCTGATATCGAGTAATATGACTAGGAAGCTCCAACCCAGTGGTTGGAGCTTCCTTAACCGCGAAAACTTTAAAATTCAAATTTTCAAATTTTGAACGTAAAGTACATTTTTTCCATCACGAGATTAAAGCACAGACAAGTTTTGAATTATTGACTGTATCACCATGATTCCAAAAATACACTACACAACATAGCATTGGCTAACAATAAAACAATATGCAATAAAATAAAGTCATGACAAGGAACATAGCCGAAAATGGCGCCGATTCCCATTAACCAACGCGCGGTCTCTCCAATGTAACATGGTCCAATGATACTCCCCAGCTGGGACCGTCCGGAATAGCAGCTCTAGTGCAAGCACCAGAGCCGCTAAAATGTTGGACACATACCTACTATTTTCACGTCTTTGTTATTTGCATCAATTGGTACTTTTTGCTAAATTTGGGAGAAAATATTGATTCATGAACGTTGAATGTAAATTGATTTTAAAGATTCCGTCCAATTATCTTGATTTTAAGCTGATATGCGGCATTTCGCACGACCGTGATTTGGGCGAACTGCCGTGCATCGAAATCGCGTTGAGTTAATCTCTTTGGATTTCGAACTGTAACTTCTCTCCTATTCGGCCGATTTTTACAAATGAGGTCTCTTTTTATTTGTACTTTAACGGAAAGTAAGGAAAAACTCGCTAAATAGACGGAAAACAATTTTTGTGAAAATTTGGTGGATCCTGGCGTCACGGTGAATGGTTAATCGGGCGTGGAAGATAATAGGTTCGACGAGGCGACCCTCTCCTCGCCGTCTTTTATTGCCTTGCTCGAAACCTGACACCCAAAGCTATATCGGGAGATAGCTGCAGTGGTTTGAGTGGATTTCTGCAGGGGCCACGGTTAGTACATGGTATAAAGAGTCACGAGGCTCATCATAGATTGCACTTGCAGTGCAAGACGCTCATTGACTAAACAGTTTTGGCGGGAAAGAAGGTTCTAGAGTTGAGTCCTCCGAGCGTAAGAAAGCTTCTATGAGGTTTTTGTCAAATGAAATAATACGGTTTTGACAGGAAAATGTTCTCAAGGGTTCCCAATTAGCAGTTCATTCGGTTTTTTGGTAAGAGACCATCAGGGCTTGACAGTATAATGGTTCAAAGACAAGAAGTGATTTCAAAAAGCGAGCCCTACTGGCACGCTTAAAAAAGACAGAGCAGGAATCAATCTTCGGGTAGTTAAGTTCCCAACTGAAGCAAAGGTGAAAGATAACAGAAAGTCGATTGCCAAAATGCAAAACCACGAATTTCCGTTTGCGACGTTGTCCTGTCATACTTTATTTTTCCTTTGGGAAACTAGTCAATGTACAATAATTTCTGGAGAGCTTTTTTCACTTGTTTTTTCTGTTAGTAGAATATTCTGTATTTCAGGGCAAAGTGTTGGCTTGTTCATGTTAGAAAAAAAAAATATGAGCGATAACTTTTAGATACCGGAATGGAGGTACGCGATTTTGTACTTTGGCCATTGATGTACCGATACAATTTAACAATAACGATAATTAAAGGGAGGGAAAAGTCTCGAAGACATGAGGTATCAGCCTGCATATTATACGAAGGCTATTTTTAGAAATAAGATATTTAAGCAAGCCTGATAAAAGATGTGGAAAGTGAAACACGACAGGAGTAAATGAAGGGAACTGTGTAGATTGCATTGTTGAGTGTACAGGGGAATCTGAGTGGTTGGTGGCTGCCGGATTTCAACATTCAGGGCCGGCTTTAGGGGGTGGCCACATGAGCCGTGGCCCAAGGCGGCAACTTTGGAGGGCGGCAAATTTTGCAATTTTTTTAAATGTCGTTATAATTAAAAATTACAAACTAGAAAAGGCAACAAAATCTTTCATTTCCTGAGAGTATAGTAATTTCTAATTTTGTCGCTCTGCGGTGATGCAAGAGACAGTACCTTTAGCCAGTCGAGTTAAGAGAGAAACTAAACACGCAATTTGGCCTGGAGCGAGCGGCGCGGCGCGGCGCAAAGAGCAATGATGACGAGGACTTGAGATGAAAAGGAGAAACCTTCAGCGCGGCGGCCGGCATGTAACACATATTAGCGTCTACAAGACTGCATGAATACTTCACGCATAGCGCCTACAAGACTGCATGGATACTTCACGCATTGTGTCTAACAGTGCGTTCAGCAGCGGTCGGCGTGAAACGCATAGCTCCTACAAGACTGTAAGAATACTTCACGCATTGCGCCAAACACAGTGCGATCAGTTCTGCGCGCTGCGCCGCGGCGCGGCGGTGGAAGTTAAAATTATTAAACCACATTTACGTTTGTTCTTTCATAATTGTTTCCGTTCATTTTTCTAAACGGGAGGCCTTGTCCACGCAGAAATAGGTTTACGGAACTTTCGCACAAAGTTCCGTGAATTTTTGCTGGTAGTGTTGACAGGGCTTTCGCAAAAAATGTGTCCAACGTGAGTTAACGCGTCTTATGCACCCCTCTCCTTCCAGCACGTTCGCTTGGTGGTTTTTATTGATGTTTCAAAACGAATGAGAAGGGGCGGCAAAATACAGGTGGCCCATGCGCGGCAAATGGGTAAATCCGGCCTTGTCACTATTTACTTGGCTGGATGTAATTAATTTATTTCAGCAAATTAGTGTTATTATGTACATACTCTGCAAGTAATATTACTCTAATGCTTAATATATTAATTTATTCTTGATTTACTCGAGGTTGGCAAACTTTGCCCTTTTCATGATAAAATTCCAGAGCCTCGTTAAATTTCGCTTAGTTACGATGTTAACCAAATAGGGCCTCCGAGGGTAAGGAGCTGTATACACGGAACAAATCAAATTGCTGATTTAACAATTAAATTACTAAAGAAAAAGTGACTGCAGATATTACAACAACAAAAATGCTACTTTAGCCACCCCCGTGGTTAAATTAGCTTACAATAGCGGTTAAAGTAGCATCTTCTTTTTTTTTTTTTTTGTAAAATCTACATTGAAACATTGCAGATGACACAATTTTTTTAGCAATTTAATTGTCAAATCAGCAATTTAATTTTTTCCGTGTAAAAATCGACAAAGAGCACCAACCTTAGGGCAAACATATCGGAACCGCGACGTAGACACCAGCATTCAGAGGAATACATAGCAACCATGTTGGCGCAAAAAATTCCTAAATAGTTCAAACCAAACCAACTAAAACGTGACAACAACACATTGATGCAATTAACTAATCGTGCTCCATGTGCGGCCATGTTGCCTATGTAAGTAATTGAAGGTGCTCTGGATTTCCGGATGCCGATAGCAGGAACAGGCGCTTAGCGCTAGTTCTTCCTGAACCTTGTTTAATCATAGTCGGTGGCGTGGCGTGCTTTGCGATACATCGAATTATCAACCATTTAAACCTATGGAAAAGTATCGATAAACAGGGTGTTCGCTGCGAACACCTTAATAATCGATTATTTAGCATACGTTCAAATGGAGGAATATCGATAATCGATCATTCACGCCACGCCTTTGATCATAAAGTAAACCAAATGGGGCCTCATAAGGAAAGGAGCTGTTTAAGATCGTCTATGAATACGATGCTTAGCTTTACTCAAACAATATCCATTGTTTCAATGGGCCTGTCGCAAACTTCAGCTGAAGCAAAAAACGAGGGTTATTTCTTATAGAGAATGACTCAAAAATTACGATGGGTTCATTGGGGAAGTCTGAAATACCCTCCTAACTTCACAGTTTTCCTACAAAATCTACGTTTTTTTAAGTTTTCCCCCTTCAAAACGATGCTACGGCACAGTTGAACATGATGCATGAAAAGTCGTTCCGTGTAACCCTTGCGCACGAAGATGTTGCGCGATATTCAACGTAGTCGCAAAAACACAAGTGACGAGAAGGGATTTCATCAACCTTGCGTTTGTAAAAACCATGGTTCTTCCTCATGACTTGCGCGTTGACGCGTTTAGTCGTGTTGAAGCGTGTGTAGCACCCTAGTGCTCCAGGGTTGGATGGAACGACTCCTCTCACGAAATATTCACCTCCGCCGTAGTAACCAGTATCTAACTAAACGGCGACCCGCTGGTTAGTCCATCATTCACTCCCCTAATCTATAAAAAACCACCCATTTAAAGCAAAAGGATCGTTCCATACTCCGTAATGGAGATGTTGCATGTGTGAGGAATTTGCGATTTGATGAATGATTCTTATATAAAAGTTCGCGAGAAACACGATGGTGCGACTGGTTTTCTCTGAAATCATCTTCCAAGCTCAAAAACAGCTCTCAAGCTGAGGCCAAAATGGAGGGGATATCCCACCCTACTCTGAGAGTCCACGTCTACACCAAGACAAACTCTCCATGCAAAGATAGGGAGCAAATACATTGACAGGGTTGCCGTGATTTCAGTTTTAGAGTCCCCAAATAAGGTGGCAGCCCTGTCAATGTATTTGTTCCCTATCTTTGCATGGAGAGTTTCTCTTGGTGTAGAGGTGGACTCTCAGGATAGCGTGGGATATCCCCTCCAATTTGGCCTCAACTTGAGAGCTTTTTTTGAGCTTGGGAGTTGATTTCAGAGAAAACCAGCGGCACCATCGTGTTTCTCGCGAACTTTCACGTAAGGATCAACAGTCAAATCGCAAATTCCTCACACATGCAACATCTCCATTCCTCTTTGTCTATAGCTTTGTCGATCGATTGGAACGCAACTATCCCGCAGAAGTTTGCACCAGGGCTTTCCACTCAAATGAAAGAAACCGAGCGTCACCAACTTCAGAAGACAGGACTTACCTGAACCACTTGCAGCACCCGCGGTCTTGGAGCCTTCCGAAGGTGGAGGTATATTCTCTTCCTCGTCTTCTGAATCCGACCCAGAATCAGAATCGTCATCGTCGTCTCCGTGGGCGTTTCTACCAGATTGAGTATCCATGTCGAGGTCGGGATCTACATCCTGCGGAGGCGCTTGTTGTGGAGTACCGCGAGATGAAATATCCTTAAGGAAACAGGAGGCTCGACCAGGTGATTGATTTATGAAATCACTGACACCGTAGGAGGGATCCACGAGGAAGGTAGGATCTAGATCGGGCGGAGGCGCATCTGAAGCGAGTCGCGGAGTGCCGGGGAGGGAATCACCCCATCGTGGAGGCGTGCTCCGACTTTGTGGTGGATCCGCGCCGCGGAATGAGGGTGGAACAACCACTGAAGGGGCTACGCGCACTGAGGGTCTTGGGCCGCGTGGTGGGCTTCCAGGAAGTGGCGGTGGCGGAGGCCGCATGGGACGCATGGAACGCAAGGAGCCTGAAGGTTGAAGATGGCCTCCTGTTTGGAATGGGTTTCTACCGCTGAAACCACCAGGACCTGCGGTAGTTCCTCTCTGACTCAAAAACCCGAAAGGGTCGAAGCTTGATGTTCTTGGAAGTTGAGGATATCCTCCACTGCGAAAAGGATTGAAGGGAGAAGATCCTCTAGCACCGCTCCCTCCTCCGAAGCTCTGTCTCTGAGCGGGGAATCCCAAAACTGCCTTTCCTTTGTCGCGCCGTTGGGAGGTCGAGGAGGAATCCGCCACTCCTGGGAGGGGCAGGGTCGAAGTTGCTGATAACAGGGTGCGAGCCGCGGTGATGAGCTCAGGCATGCAATCCTCAATGGTTGCGAATCTTCTCGCTAAGCTGCCGAACAACTTCATTGCTAAACCATCGTATAGAATCTGCAAAATCATGGAGACATGCGTAGAGAAAAAGCAAGGGGTTGGTTCCAACGTATGGACGTTGGAGAGCGTTCACCGTGCGAACCTTTTGATTTTTACTCGGAATTAATTGAAGTACATTCAACGTTCATAAATCTATATTTCCTCTCAAAAGGGAAAACTACCGATTGGTACGATACAAACAGCAATGACATGAAAATTGTTTGTGTCCGATATTTTAGTTATTCGGCACGACGCTTTTCCACTAATCATTCATGTCGGGTTTGTCTTCTTGTTTTTTTTCATAAAATTACTAATCAAACGAAATAAAAAATTAATTAAGATTCAATTTTTCAAAAACTGAAATAAGATTACAATTTATTAAATTTAGAATTTAGAGTTTAGAGTAAATCTATGATAAAAATGCATATTACAAGCTAATTAAGCTTTTACATTTTCCCTTAATCGATTAGCTGTGTAATTAAGATTAAAATTTTAGATTTCCGTATTTGTATATTTTCTTTAATTAAACATTTTTAAATTTATTTATAGATATAATTCAAGTTCGGCGCAAATTGTGGTCGTGCGCAAGTGCCGCATATCGGCAAACAAATCGTGCCAACATAAGTGTGATTTCACGATATCAGGAATAGCTGAAATGTGCAACTTCTTAAAAATGAAAGTGCACCAATTTTAACAGAATTTCATTACCTTATTTTAAAGGTATTAAACTTCCTTTTTCCAGCTTTGGCACGCTCTATTTTGATTCAGTAGGTACAAAGTTATAGTGATTGATATACCAGCCATTGAATCAGGTATCAGCGCTTCCCGCGGGACAAACATGGCGGCCCTGCCAAATTGTATCGGTTACGTAACCGACACTTGAAAATTTGAAATAAAAGATGATACAAAAGATGAAACTTGGCAACTCTTGAGTTATGAAGTGGAATTAATGCTGCCTTTAAAGTTTTCTAAACTTTGGTGGCTTCCTTTTAGTTTAATAATATTAAATTGAGGTTTTTGCGTAGTGAAGAATTAGTGCTACACACCTAAAAATCACTGGTTTACATAAAAATTAAAATTTTCATCGTAAAAAAACTGACTTATCGGTAATGATTTGGTCGAGAAGACTTCAGCGAACAATTTGATGACAGTTTTGAAACTCCTGACTCCATCTGGCGAGACAAACACTGCACTTAATACAACTGCAAAAATTTTGTTGCCAAATGTGGCGACACCTCTTTCTAATGACTTTTCTCGCTTAATAATAAACATTCCAGTCCAAACTGGCAATTTCCTTGAATATCAGAGTCTCTTTCCAGCAAATATTGCCAAAGAATTCATGATTAGTACTGATTATTTACAACCGAAAATTGCTCCTTTCCTTCAAAATCGGGGTTGGCGACGCGTAACCGACCGGACATTTTCTGCCTTTAAAGTCTCAAATTATTAAATATAATGATAATTTATCATATTTTTAGCATGGATAAGTTCAGGGCTATTATTCCTATTGATTTATCAACTTGATTTTCAATCGTTTTGTCCTATGTTGTTTATAACCCACGGCGACACGACTATTCCTCTTATCGTGAAATCACCCATAACATTTTATCGATTACCAGAACCGCAATTTTTTTAAAGAAAGCAGTGGCGTGGCGTCCATAAGTTCGCAGTGTTCGCCGAACACCCTAAAATATCTTGAAACAATTGATAAATTATGGCTCAAAACGTGAGCAACAATACGGGTAATTCTCTAATATTTCTACTGCCGTATATGAATGATTGGAAATTATAAGGCGCTATAGTTTATAGCGGCGACGGCGGCGACGAGGAGATTGAAATTGACGTCATTTAACTGTCGACAACCCTCTTGTAACATGCCCACGACTTGCACGAAAGCACGTATTTGACTTGGTCTTGCATAAATTCACTCATTCCTGCGGTAGAATGCTCATTTATGAATATTCGTGGCCATCTTGGTTTGGCACTGGAATCTGAAGATCGGCAGTGACATTTTTCGTTTTAGAAGGTTGGCTGCCCTTTTAGGCCCTATCAGCTTCATATTTCGACGTGTTCGGACTCTTACAATAGCAGAAAAACAAGGGGGGGGGGGACGGGAACACAGGCTAGAATACAAGAATAAAAAACCCGAGACGCTCCGACTCACAAGTGAGTCATTTTCATTCGGAAAATAAACAAAAACCGGGGTTTTTCTTAGATATTTGTAAATTTTTCGACTAAAGATGACTCGATTTTGAGTCGGAACGCCTCGGGTTATTTTATTTTTGTATTTTAGCCGTTTCCCCCCCTTATTTTTCTCCCGAAACCAGTGTCTTGGGCTTCTTTGTAAAAATTTGAATCTATACTCTTGCTATACTGCCGTGCTAAGGAAAAACGCCGTATGAACATTCGAGAGTTGCCAAATGTCCTTCGACAAAATGTTTATTTTTGAAGAAAGCTGAGGATGTTTTTCCTTGGAATTTTCAGGAAATTTAGGTGAAATTGGGTACAAAAGTATCTGAAAAATTAGAGGAAAAACTTCTGCATATTTTCCCGAAAATTCGTGATTTATCGAAGGAAATTTAGCAACGTCTGAAGGCTCATACGGCGTTTTTCCTTAGCACGGCAGTATAGAGGTGCTCCAATTACGATGCGAGAGGTATCTCGAGAATATTTTTGATTAAATTGAAAGTTTATTGACCTTGACGGTGCACTGGTAGCCAGTCTCTTGTGGACGGCATTTGGGCTTGGTTGAATATCCTCCGCAAATGTTCCTCCTGTCATTCTGAAGGGCGGTGAAGACCTGACTGCAAGTCTTGGACGCAGCCTTTCTGTAGTCCTCAGGTGAGCCATCCTCAACGAGACTGCACTGCCTCACCGCCTCGCGAACCATGCTGATCAAGTGGCTGCTGTCTGTCGATTGCATCTGCGGATCCACGATATTAAAACATCTACAGAATAATTCGGCTGTCATACCCTAAGAAGGTTCTCCCGTCAATGGGCGTGATGAGATGATCAAATTATATCCTCTGTTTGGATTGCATTTGGCAATTGAAAGGGAACTGAGAGCAATCCAGTTTTGCCAAGCTTGTGCATCTTGTATTCTTTGCGATAATGCATAGGGTGTTCTAAAAGTTTTGGACACTTCCGGATTTTGAGCAAACGAAAGCAGCTATTGATTTGCGGTTTATGTGTGCTTAAAGAAGACGTAATTACCAATAAAACAAGACCAAGAACGACTCTCTAGCTTAAAAAATGACAGAGATACAGGGTTTTGAAAATGACATGTAGCGTGACCACCTCCAGGATTTTTAGCTACATATATGTTTATCAAGGGAAAAAAGTTAAATGAGAATTGAGTGTTTTTATTGAAAAAACTCACAAAATCTTACGGAAATTGACGAACTTCAAGTTTCTTCATCGGATGACACGGATGACTCAACATTCGGCTGTTTTTCGAAGTATTTTCCACCACTTTGAACACAAAGCTTCAGCCGTTTTGCCCACTTCACAAGGATCTTTCGTCAAGTCTTTTCGAAATCCTCTTGACGGAGGGTTCTGAAGCATTTTTGGGCAGCGGTTTTGATCTAGGCTTTGGAATGGCTCTTTCCTGAGTTAAAGAAATTTCTGAGAGGCACACGTATTGATTCCATAGCCTAGATCAAAACCGCTGATTGAAAATTCTTCAAAACCCTCCGTCCAGAAGACTTCGAAAAGACGATTCTTGTGAATTGGACAGAGCGGCTGAAGCTTTGTGTTCAAAGTGGTGGAAAATACTTCGAAAAACAGCCGAATGTTGAGTCATCCGTGTCATCCGATGAAGAAACTTGAATTTTGTCAATTTCCGTAAGATTTTGTAAGTTTTTTCAATAAAAACACTCAACTCTCATTTAACTTTTTTTCCCTTGATAAACATATTTGTAGCTAAAAATCCTGGAGGCGGTCACGCTACATGTCATTTTCAAAACCCTGTATCTCTGTCATTTTTTAAGCTAGAGAGTTGTTCTTGGTCTTGTTTTATTGGTAATTACGTCTTCTTTAAGCATACATAAATTGCAAATCAATAGCTGCTTTCGTTCGCTCAAAATCTGGAAGTGTGCAAAACTTTTTGAACATCCTATGTATTACTGAAATCATGCAAAAAATTAAATTTGCTTACAAAGGTAATTTTCGTCATAAAATTATAGTTTATTGGGCAAAAAGATAAAACTTGTTTAGATGATCCGTTTATATTTGCAAGATAAAAAAGTCGTCCAAACAATGTTGCCGAATTTCCCCTCGCTATTGCATATATACCTAAAGAATCTTAGGAATTTGTAGCTGAAAATTTCATCGCATTTTCTTCGGATCTCATACAAAAATCTAAAACACTTTCAAAAATAATTGTGGAGGTATATTCTTGTAACAATTGAATTGTTTTATTCAACTTTGCAACCTTGGAATGGAGTTACGCTCCTTTGTCCCAAAAACGACATATTATTCAAAATTCAAAATTTTCAATGAAAATAAGCTCTGTTTTTTTGTTACCATATTTGAACTTCGGAGCTAAGATACGCAAATCCCGTTACTTAAATTTTAGAAAAACACATTTCTATACATAAAAAAAATCGCTAACAATGCGGTTTTTTTTATGAACATATGATTTTGCCCTAAATATTTGTGCCTTCATGATGAATAAGTAAAATAATAAGTTTTTGAGTGTGCACTAAATTACTACTATGAAATATTTGAAAGATTGAGCTTGTCAACACCGAGCTCCGCGCTCTTATCCCACCAAGATATAAATATAGTCAAAGTAATCTTCTGTTCTCTATGAAAATATCGCTGTCCATTCTTTCCATTTTTTTACTTAATTTCTTCTTTGTCAGGAAAATTAATCAACATGTCCTTTTGCTGTTTTCATTGTACATTTTGCATTCATTAAAAAATATTTTTAAACAAATTCGAGAAGATATCTTGGATGGATTCCTCTAAATAATAAACATGGTCAGAAATGTTTAATCGTCGCATTTTCGACTCCAGCCGTCCGTATGTACCGTAGGATTAAATTCGAACACATGTCCTAAAAAATTATTTTGAGACGAAGTTCCCGATTTTAATGTTTTGCAGCCAAAAGTACAAATCTGCGCTCATTTAAAATTTCTTGGAAAATCATCCCGAGCCAGAGAATGCTTTAATTCTTTAGATTTATATTTTTGTAAAATGAAACATCTAACTCACCGCCTCTGCATGATGATAAAGACACCACGAGACAAGAACAAACACTGTGTAGCACAGAAAAACACATTTTTTGAGCCTCATAGAGATGGAAATCTTTTGGACCCCTGTGATTGAGAATTCACTTTGTCTTCAGAAGGAAAACATTTCGTTTGCCAGAGATTTCACTGACTTCACGGCTGGCTCTAAACGCACCTTTAAGTCTGACTTGGTCCCCGTGGGTTTCAAATTGTAAAAGCAAACCCAGACAGTGAGCAATTAACCCCACGCGGTAAAAAATACACAGGGTGTTCGAAAGGTAATGCACGTTTTCGTTTTTTGAGCGAACAGAAACAACTATCAATTTGCAATTTGCGTGTGCTTAAATTAGAGAAAATTACCGATAAAACAAGACCAAGAACAACTCTCTAGCTTAAAATTTGACTGAGTGACAGGGTTTTGAAAATGATATGTCGAGGGACACCCTCCAGGATTTTTAGCTACGAATTATGTTTATCAAGAGAAAAAAGTTAGGTAAATGAGACTTGAGTGTTTTTATTGAATAAACATACAAAACCTTACGGAAATTGACAAAATTCAAGCTTCTTCATCGGATGACACGGCTAACTCAACATTCGGCTGTTTTTCGAAGTATTTTCCACCACTTCGAACACAAAGCTTCAGCCGTTCAGCCCACTTCACAAGGATCGTCTTTTCGAAGTCTTCTGGACGGAGGGTTTTGAAGAATTTTTGAACAGCAGTTTTGATCTCGGCTATGGAATCAAACCGTGTGCCTCTCAGAAATGTCTTTAACTCAGGAAAGAGCCACTCCATAGCCGAGATCAAAACTGCTGTTCAAAAATTCTTCAAAACCCTCCGTCCAGAAGACTTCGAAAAGACGATCCTTGTGAAGTGGGCTGAACGGCTGAAGCTTCGTGTTCAAAGTGGTAGAAAATCCTTCGAAAAACAGCCGAATGTTGAGTCAGCCGTGTCATTGGATGAACAAGCTTGAATTTAGTCGATTTTCGTAAGATTTTGTATGTTTTTTTCAATAAAAACACTCGAGTCTCATTTAACTTTTTTTTCTTGACAAACATATTTGTAGCTAAAAATCCTGGAGGGTGTCCCTCGACATATCATTTTCAAACCCCTGTCGCTCAGTCAAAAAGCTAGAGAGCTGTTCTTGGTCTTGTTTCATTGGTATTTATGTCTAATTTAAGCACACGGAAACTGCAAATTGATAGCTGCTTCTGTTCGCTCAAAAAACGAAAACGTGCATTACTTTTTGAACAACCTATGTATTTTATGGCGACAGAATTTTTTTTAAAAAAAACTCAATCTGTGCATTTACGCAGGAACAATGTCCATTCTCAGTATTTCAGATCAAGGCTACCTTGCATGGGTAGCAGTGGCGTGGCGTGAATGATCGATTATCGATATTTCCTCATTTAAAGCTGTGGTAAAGAATCGATTATCAAGGTGTTCGCTGCGAACACCCTATTTATCGATTCTTTTTCATGGGTTCAAATGGTAGATCAATCGATACATTGCAAAGCACGCCACGCCACTGACGGGTAGGAGTAAAAATCAAAATGCCAAGGACAGTGCGTCCATCAGCGATCGTGCAAGACTCATTACGTCTACTTTTTACGCGGTTTTTTCCCTGTCTTATATTTTGATTTTTTCCTCCTGAAAGTTCAAAGGTTATGCCTTCTTTCACGTTATACTTGTTGGGTCACGCAAACGAATGTGATACAACGGATTGATTTCAATTCCACAGAGTAGAATAGCATTCCCGTGATCTGTTGAATTAGATTAGACTCTTTCCTTCAACAATATATTGCGTTAGTCACAAACTTTGTTGAAACTAGAAGAATAGTTACTTCCCACGGAAAGTAACCAATCGGGCCATATTCATATTCGCAGCTCCTCTGACGTAAGGGCCAGTGGCGTGGCGTGCTTTGCGATATATCGATTGATCGGCCATTTAAACCTATGGAAAAGTATCGATAAACAGGGTGTTCGCAGCGAACACCTTAATAATCGATTATTTACCACAGCTTCAAATGGGGAAGTATCGATAGATCGCAAAGCACGCCACGCCACTGGTAAGGGCGTATCTCTATTTCAACGTAAGCCCTGCTTTCCATTCTGCCATCGTAAGATACGCTCCTCTGATGGATGGCACAAAAAGGGCGGAGGGTAAAAAATAATAGAAAAATTGCAAAAATTCCTTAAATGAACGGAAGAAGAGAAAATAAGAGTGAAGAGAGGTGCTCATACGCATGCTGGTGGGAAACGTTGGTCCAGGAACTATGAACCCGAAATAAGTCCCCAGAGGCCCCTATGAGTATTCGACAATCCGAGAAAATTGAGGTTTCGGTATTTTTTTTCGTTTGCTGAATTTAGGTTTTGTGTCCTTGGCTGAAGAGTTTGAAGAATACGACGAGGGGAATGGGAGAGCACAGATTTGTCTAACTCTATAACTAAAATGAATGACAATATCTCGTCTACTAGCACACATTCGATTACATGAAGCTAACTTATCGACGGTGCAAGTCGGCAATCACATAACTCGGTTTGCGATGTCGCAGAATTCCTGTCATACTTCATTTTTTCAATGGGAAACTACTCAACGGCAATTCTTTAAAACTGTCATGATTTTTCTTCTCAATGCGAAGAAAATTCTGCAAAAACTTCAAGAAATAATGTCAATTCATTCTCCTTGAAAAAAAATGACGTAGAGGCGGAGATTTTCAGACACCGTAAACGAGTTATGTGATTGCCGACTTTCACCGTCGTTATGCTTCATCGCTATTATGTGTAATTAGGGCTATTTTACCGAAAGGAGGGCTTAGCGGTAAGTTGTTTTTTCCTTGCGTCGTAAAATTAGCTTTTAGGTATTCAGATATTGAGGTTTGGAAGAAATGTTCTTCTTACGATGCTATGTTAAAGGATTTCTATACGCCCTCGTAGGATCGTACTTGCAGTCCTTCCTTAAAAAGGTCCTCTCCTTAGGAGGCCACGTATAGTTTACGCTGTGATCAAGTGGGCCTTTGGGATTCATTCAAAACAGCATCAGCAGGACAATTTTTGCCAACCTCGAGTAAAACTCAGCAGTACGAGGACTGTTAGATTAGAAACCGGATTTTGGTCATAACTAGCCCACAATGCATCCGAATTAGGTGTTCTTGAGCTGTCCTGATAGCTGAAAATATACTTAAGAACGCTACGTTCACAGATTTTGTTTGTTTTGATCAGTGTTTATTCTGTGTTATCTTGAATACGAGTAATTAAGTCAGGTGCGTTTTGCGATTTTCATCATGCGATCACTGATAGAGCAAATATTCAACATTAAATTTTGTTTTAAATTCGGTATACCTTGTACCAAAACTTTTGGTATATGCTATGTAAAGTTTACTATGATCATTGTATGAGATGTTCCCACTGTCTTGAATGGGTTAAACGATTCAAAACTGGTCAGGAGTTCGCCAAGGATGAGGAGCATGGGAATCGACCCTCAACAGCAACTGATATTTGTCACGAGGAAGAAGTGCGGGCAAAAGTGCTCGAAAATGGTCGTTTCGAGCTTGTTGAACAGAGTAATATTTCTGAAGGCTCTGTACATACAATTTTGATAGAATATGTAGACACGCATCGAGTTTCAGGTACACTTGCCCCTTGATTGTTGTCCGTTGAACGAAAACCCAAACAAATGTCGATTTCCTTTTAGCTGCTTGAACGTTCTAACAATGATCCTACATTTTTGGCGAGGGTCCCTGAGCCGAGAAACAGTCAAAAACTGGTCAAAAACGAGCATTTCTGACCACTTTTTGACTCTTTCTCTGGAGCGTTTTCAGCGGATAGCTCGAAGCGAGGGACTCGCGGAGCTTTCCCGACTGAAAAATCGCACTCAGCGGGTCAATCCCAAGCGAGCTTACTTGGTTTCGGCCCGATCGGCGAATTTTTGATTTTGACGCTAATTTTTCTCGATTTGGGACTGAGAAAAAAATGTCAAGATTTCCGTCGCATCCTATGAAGTCAGTGGCGTAGAATCGATTCCGCACGCTCCCGACACTCGGCGAGGCATCCTGAGTCGAGAAACAGTCAAAAGCTGGTCAAAAAGGAGCTTTTCTGACCCATAATTGCCTGTTTCTCTGGAGCGTTTTCAGAGGCGAAGCGAGGGACTCGCGGAGCTTTTCCGACTCGAAAATCGAACTCAGCGGGTCAATTCCAAGCTAGCCTAGATCCAAAGGAGTGAACGACAGGCTGATAGGGGATAATTGATAGGCTTGGAGGACAAGGCGCACATCGCGCACAAGTGCAGTTTCTGCTTTTTCGAGAAATACGTGTTTGAAGTTTCGAAATTATACATGGATCCTTAAGGTAGAACAAAAGTTCAAACGGACATTTTGATGCTTAAAAATTGGAAATTGGGAGCGAATTTTTCACAGAATATGCATCAAAAATAGTTTTACTTGAAATTAAAACTATCTCAATTTTTTTAAAAACTGCCTGTATGCGCCTTGTTATCTCTGAAATATTTATCAGTGTATATGTCGCAGGGAGTCAGAAATCGCCGGCAATTTGCAAGCTCCGTAGTTGTCAATTCGTCACATTGTAATTACGATAACATCGATATAGTAAAGATTTCTTTACGCCTTCAAATCCAGCGATACTCTCCGCTTTGCCAAGGAGTTAGTTTAGTTGCTTAACCGAACCTAACACAGATTACTGATGGCATTTCACGAACTTGCGAGTGTGATAGCTGGCACCATCTATCCAAGATGAAGGGGCCAACGTATGTTTGAATTCAAAGCATTATAATCCCTACTTCCAATCTCGTTTTTTCAATTTCAAACGATTAAATTTGTTGATTAAACACGAATAGATTGCAATTTGCCGGCGATTCCTAATTGCCTGCAACATATATACCTGAGCATTTCTGTGAAGAAATTAATGAGAAAAAAAATTACTGACTGAACAATCATAATCACTGCCTGTGGAAATGTTAATTAAGCGATACTAAAGCACTTTATAGATGGTGAAAGTGCAGAAGTGCGAATCTCGGAAAACACGATTTTCCAGGATTTACCAAGATTTAGTTGGTCATCGATGCTCCATCAATCCATGCTTTACGCATTCCTAATGGACCAGTGGACAAAGTACTTTTTCTTCAATTATGATTATTCACAGTTAATCAAAGAAAACTCATTTTATCCGTGCGAAACTATTTAAATTCACAACCACTTTTGAGTGAGTTGCGATCTTGTAAACGGCGACTCCTTCAGATTCATTTCAGAATACGATGAGGGACTTAACCAACGGACTTAAAATACACAATCTGATCCAGCCGCCTGCGCTCTCTTCATTTAAGAAGGACGTAGATACCAAAAACAATCTTTAATATTATTTCAAAATAATATTCCTCGGCAAATTTTCAATATGGAACTCCATTTAAACACCCAAAATTATGAACTGTTTGGTCAACATCATTGTACAAGGCCACTCGCACTCATAATAGATACAGAAGAGCGCCTTCAAATCAATCCGTAAACTTAATGTAAAATTCTGATACCACTACTCATGCGTTACGGCAGCCATTTTGCATACCCGGCCATTTGAAGGCGTCTCGTTGACTTCAGGCAAACTGCTCAAAAACGAGCATTTCTGACCACTTTTTGACTCTTTCTCTAGAGCGGTTTCAGCGGATAGCTCGAAGCGAGAGACTCGCGGAGCTTTCCCGACTGAAAAATCGCACTCAGCGGGTCAATCCCAAGCGAGCTTACTTGGTTTCGGCCCGATCGGCGAATTTTTTTTTTTGACGCTAAAAGTTTAGTCCATGTAACCCCTGTCGATTTTTCTCGATTTGGGACTGAGAAAAAAATGTCAAGATTTCGGTCGCATGCTATGATGTCAGTGGCGTAGAATCGATTCCGCACGCTCCCGACACTCGACGAGGCTCCCTGAGCCGAGAAACAGTCAAAAACTGGTCAAAAACGAGCATTTCTGACCACTTTTTGACTCTTTCTCTGGAGCGTTTTCAGCGGATAGCTCGAACCGAGGGACTCCTGGAGCTTTCCCGACTGAAAAATCGCACTCAGCGGGTCAATCCCAAGCGAGCTCACTTGGTTTCGGCCCGATCGGCGAATTTTTGATTTTGACGCTAAAAATTTAGTTCATGTAACCCCTTATCGATTTTTCTCGATTTGGGACTGAGAAAAAAATGTCAAGATTTCCGTCGCATCCTAAGAAGTCAGTGGCGTAGAATCGATTCCGCACGCTCCCGACACTCGACGAGACTCCCTGAGCCGAGAAACAGTCAAAAACTGGTCAAAAACGAGCATTTCTGACCACTTTTTGACTCTTTCTCTGGAGCGTTTTCAGCGGATAGCTCGAAGCGAGGGACTCCTGGAGCTTTCCCGACTGAAAAATCGCACTCAGCGGGTCAATCCCAAGCGAGCTCACTTGGTTTCGGCCCGATCGGCGAATTTTTGATTTTGACGCTAAAAATTTAGTTCATGTAACCCCTTATCGATTTTTCTCGATTTGGGACTGAGAAAAAAATGTCAAGATTTCCGTCGCATCCTAAGAAGTCAGTGGCGTAGAATCGATTCCGCACGCTCCCGACACTCGACGAGGCTCCCTGAGCCGAGAAACAGTCAAAAACTGGTCAAAAACGAGCATTTCTGACCACTTTTTGACTCTTTCTCTGGAGCGTTTTCAGCGGATAGCTCGAAGCGAGGGACTCGCGGAGCTTTCCCGACTGAAAAATCGCACTCAGCGGGTCAATCCCAAGCGAGCTTACTTGGTTTCGGCCCGATCGGCGAATTTTTGATTTTGACGCTAATTTAGTTCCGATTTTTCTCGATTTGGGACTGAGAAAAAAATGTCAAGATTTCCGTCGCATCCTATGAAGTCAGTGGCGTAGAATCGATTCCGCACGCTCCCGACACTCGACGAGGCTCCCTGAGCCGAGAAACAGTCAAAAACTGGTCAAAAACGAGCATTTCTGACCACTTTTTGACTCTTTCTCTGGAGCGTTTTCAGCGGATAGCTCGAAGCGAGGGACTCGCGGAGCTTTCCCGACTGAAAAATCGCACTCAGCGGGTCAATCCCAAGCGAGCTTACTTGGTTTCGGCCCGATCGGCGAATTTTTTATTTTGACGCTAAAAATTTAGTCCATGTAACCCCTGTCAATTTTTCTCGATTTGGGACTGAGAAAAAAATGTCAAGATTTCCGTCGCATCCTATGAAGTCAGTGGCGTAGAATCGATTCCGCACGCTCCCGACACTCGACGAGACTCCCTGAGCCGAGAAACAGTCAAAAACTGGTCAAAAACGAGCATTTCGGACCACTTTTTGACTCTTTCTCTGGAGCGTTTTCAGCGGATAGCTCGAAGCGAGGGACTCCTGGAGCATTCCCGACTGAAAAATCGCACTCAGCGGGTCAATCCCAAGCGAGCTTACTTGGTTTCGGCCCGATCGGCGAATTTTTGATTTTGACGCTAAAAATTTAGTCCATGTAACCCCTGTCGATTTTTCTCGATTTGGGACTGAGAAAAAAATGTCAAGATTTCAGTCGCATCCTATGAAGTCAGTGGCGTAGAATCGATTCCGCACGCTCCCGACACTCGACGAGGCTCCCTGAGCCGAGAAACAGTCAAAAACTGGTCAAAAACGAGCATTTCGGACCACTTTTTGACTCTTTCTCTGGAGCGTTTTCAGCGGATAGCTCGAAGCGAGGGACTCGCGGAGCTTTCCCGACTGAAAAATCGCACTCAGCGGGTCAATCCCAAGCGAGCTTACTTGGTTTCGGCCCGATCGGCGAATTTTTTTTTTGACGCTAAAAATTTAGTCCATGTAACCCTGTCGATTTTTCTCGATTTGGGACTGAGAAAAAAATGTCAAGATTTCCGTCGCATCCTATGAAGTCAGTGGCGTAGAATCGATTCCGCACGCTCCCGACACTCGACGAGGCTCCCTGAGCCGAGAAACAGTCAAAAACTGGTCAAAAACGAGCATTTCTGACCACTTTTTGACTCTTTCTCTGGAGCGTTTTCAGCGGATAGCTCGAAGCGAGGGACTCGCGGAGCTTTCCCGACTGAAAAATCGCACTCAGCGGGTCAATCCCAAGCGAGCTTACTTGGTTTCGGCCCGATCGGCGAATTTTTTATTTTGACGCTAAAAATTTAGTCCATGTAACCCCTGTCGATTTTTCTCGATTTGGGACTGAGAAAAAAATGTCAAGATTTCCGTCGCATCCTAAGAAGTCAGTGGCGTAGAATCGATTCCGCACGCTCCCGACACTCGACGAGACTCCCTGAGCCGAGAAACAGTCAAAAACTGGTCAAAAACGAGCATTTCTGACCACTTTTTGACTCTTTCTCTGGAGCGTTTTCAGCGGATAGCTCGAAGCGAGGGACTCCTGGAGCTTTCCCGACTGAAAAATCGCACTCAGCGGGTCAATCCCAAGCGAGCTTACTTGGTTTCGGCCCGATCGGCGAATTTTTGATTTTGACGCTAAAAATTTAGTCCATGTAACCCCTGTCGATTTTTCTCGATTTGGGACTGAGAAAAAAATGTCAAGATTTCCGTCGCATCCTATGAAGTCAGTGGCGTAGAATCGATTCCGCACGCTCCCGACACTCGACGAGGCTCCCTGAGCCGAGAAACAGTCAAAAACTGGTCAAAAACGAGCATTTCTGACCACTTTTTGACTCTTTCTCTGGAGCGTTTTCAGCGGATAGCTCGAAGCGAGGGACTCCTGGAGCTTTCCCGACTGAAAAATCGCACTCAGCGGGTCAATCCCAAGCGAGCTTACTTGGTTTCGGCCCGATCGGCGAATTTTTGACGCTAAAAATTTAGTCCATGTAACCCCTGTCGATTTTTCTCGATTTGGGACTGAGAAAAAAATGTCAAGATTTCCGTCGCATCCTATGAAGTCAGTGGCGTAGAATCGATTCCGCACGCTCCCGACACTCGACGAGGCTCCCTGAGCCGAGAAACAGTCAAAAACTGGTCAAAAACGAGCATTTCTGACCACTTTTTGACTCTTTCTCTGGAGCGTTTTCAGCGGATAGCTCGAAGCGAGGGACTCCTGGAGCTTTCCCGACTGAAAAATCGCACTCAGCGGGTCAATCCCAAGCGAGCTTACTTGGTTTCGGCCCGATCGGCGAATTTTTTATTTTGACGCTAAAAATTTAGTCCATGTAACCCCTGTCGATTTTTCTCGATTTGGGACTGAGAAAAAAATGTCAAGATTTCCGTCGCATCCTATGAAGTCAGTGGCGTAGAATCGATTCCGCACGCTCCCGACACTCGACGAGGCTCCCTGAGCCGAGAAACAGTCAAAAACTGGTCAAAAACGAGCATTTCTGACCACTTTTTGACTCTTTCTCTGGAGCGTTTTCAGCGGATAGCTCGAAGCGAGGGACTCCTGGAGCTTTCCCGACTGAAAAATCGCACTCAGCGGGTCAATCCCAAGCGAGCTTACTTGGTTTCGGCCCGATCGGCGAATTTTTTATTTTGACGCTAAAAATTTAGTCCATGTAACCCCTGTCGATTTTTCTCGATTTGGGACTGAGAAAAAAATGTCAAGATTTCCGTCGCATCCTATGAAGTCAGTGGCGTAGAATCGATTCCGCACGCTCCCGACACTCGACGAGACTCCCTGAGCCGAGAAACAGTCAAAAACTGGTCAAAAACGAGCATTTCTGACCACTTTTTGACTCTTTCTCTGGAGCGTTTTCAGCGGATAGCTCGAAGCGAGGGACTCCGGAGCTTTCCCGACTGAAAAATCGCACTCAGCGGGTCAATCCCAAGCGAGCTTACTTGGTTTCGGCCCGATCGGCGAATTTTTTATTTTGACGCTAAAAATTTAGTCCATGTAACCCCTGTCGATTTTTCTCGATTTGGGACTGAGAAAAAAATGTCAAGATTTCCGTCGCATCCTATGAAGTCAGTGGCGTAGAATCGATTCCGCACGCTCCCGACACTCGACGAGACTCCCTGAGCCGAGAAACAGTCAAAAACTGGTCAAAAACGAGCATTTCTGACCACTTTTTGACTCTTTCTCTGGAGCGTTTTCAGCGGATAGCTCGAAGCGAGGGACTCGCGGAGCTTTCCCGACTGAAAAATCGCACTCAGCGGGTCAATCCCAAGCGAGCTTACTTGGTTTCGGCCCGATCGGCGAATTTTTTATTTTGACGCTAAAAATTTAGTCCATGTAACCCCTGTCGATTTTTCTCGATTTGGGACTGAGAAAAAAATGTCAAGATTTCCGTCGCATCCTATGAAGTCAGTGGCGTAGAATCGATTCCGCACGCTCCCGACACTCGACGAGGCTCCCTGAGCCGAGAAACAGTCAAAAACTGGTCAAAAACGAGCATTTCTGACCACTTTTTGACTCTTTCTCTGGAGCGTTTTCAGCGGATAGCTCGAAGCGAGGGACTCCGGAGCTTTCCCGACTGAAAAATCGCACTCAGCGGGTCAATCCCAAGCGAGCTTACTTGGTTTCGGCCCGATCGGCGAATTTTTTATTTTGACGCTAAAAATTTAGTCCATGTAACCCCTGTCGATTTTTCTCGATTTGGGACTGAGAAAAAAATGTCAAGATTTCCGTCGCATCCTATGAAGTCAGTGGCGTAGAATCGATTCCGCACGCTCCCGACACTCGACGAGACTCCCTGAGCCGAGAAACAGTCAAAAACTGGTCAAAAACGAGCATTTCTGACCACTTTTTGACTCTTTCTCTGGAGCGTTTTCAGCGGATAGCTCGAAGCGAGGGACTCCGGAGCTTTCCCGACTGAAAAATCGCACTCAGCGGGTCAATCCCAAGCGAGCTTACTTGGTTTCGGCCCGATCGGCGAATTTTTTATTTTGACGCTAAAAATTTAGTCCATGTAACCCCTGTCGATTTTTCTCGATTTGGGACTGAGAAAAAAATGTCAAGATTTCCGTCGCATCCTATGAAGTCAGTGGCGTAGAATCGATTCCGCACGCTCCCGACACTCGACGAGGCTCCCTGAGCCGAGAAACAGTCAAAAACTGGTCAAAAACGAGCATTTCTGACCACTTTTTGACTCTTTCTCTGGAGCGTTTTCAGCGGATAGCTCGAAGCGAGGGACTCCTGGAGCTTTCCCGACTGAAAAATCGCACTCAGCGGGTCAATCCCAAGCGAGCTTACTTGGTTTCGGCCCGATCGGCGAATTTTTTATTTTGACGCTAAAAATTTAGTCCATGTAACCCTGTCGATTTTTCTCGATTTGGGACTGAGAAAAAAATGTCAAGATTTCCGTCGCATCCTATGAAGTCAGTGGCGTAGAATCGATTCCGCACGCTCCCGACACTCGACGAGACTCCCTGAGCCGAGAAACAGTCAAAAACTGGTCAAAAACGAGCATTTCGGACCACTTTTTGACTCTTTCTCTGGAGCGTTTTCAGCGGATAGCTCGAAGCGAGGGACTCCTGGAGCTTTCCCGACTGAAAAATCGCACTCAGCGGGTCAATCCCAAGCGAGCTTACTTGGTTTCGGCCCGATCGGCGAATTTTTTTTTTTGACGCTAAAAATTTAGTCCATGTAACCCCTGTCGATTTTTCTCGATTTTGGACTGAGAAAAAAATGTCAAGATTTCCGTCGCATCCTATGAAGTCAGTGGCGTAGAATCGATTCCGCACGCTCCCGACACTCGACGAGACTCCCTGAGCCGAGAAACAGTCAAAAACTGGTCAAAAACGAGCATTTCTGACCACTTTTTGACTCTTTCTCTGGAGCGTTTTCAGCGGATAGCTCGAAGCGAGGGACTCCTGGAGCTTTCCCGACTGAAAAATCGCACTCAGCGGGTCAATCCCAAGCGAGCTTACTTGGTTTCGGCCCGATCGGCGAATTTTTTATTTTGACGCTAAAAATTTAGTCCATGTAACCCCTGTCGATTTTTCTCGATTTGGGACTGAGAAAAAAATGTCAAGATTTCCGTCGCATCCTATGAAGTCAGTGGCGTAGAATCGATTCCGCACGCTCCCGACACTCGACGAGGCTCCCTGAGCCGAGAAACAGTCAAAAACTGGTCAAAAACGAGCATTTCTGACCACTTTTTGACTCTTTCTCTGGAGCGTTTTCAGCGGATAGCTCGAAGCGAGGGACTCCTGGAGCTTTCCCGACTGAAAAATCGCACTCAGCGGGTCAATCCCAAGCGAGCTTACTTGGTTTCGGCCCGATCGGCGAATTTTTTATTTTGACGCTAAAAATTTAGTCCATGTAACCCCTGTCGATTTTTCTCGATTTGGGACTGAGAAAAAAATGTCAAGATTTCCGTCGCATCCTATGAAGTCAGTGGCGTAGAATCGATTCCGCACGCTCCCGACACTCGACGAGGCTCCCTGAGCCGAGAAACAGTCAAAAACTGGTCAAAAACGAGCATTTCTGACCACTTTTTGACTCTTTCTCTGGAGCGTTTTCAGCGGATAGCTCGAAGCGAGGGACTCGCGGAGCTTTCCCGACTGAAAAATCGCACTCAGCGGGTCAATCCCAAGCGAGCTTACTTGGTTTCGGCCCGATCGGCGAATTTTTTATTTTGACGCTAAAAATTTAGTCCATGTAACCCCTGTCGATTTTTCTCGATTTGGGACTGAGAAAAAAATGTCAAGATTTCCGTCGCATCCTATGAAGTCAGTGGCGTAGAATCGATTCCGCACGCTCCCGACACTCGACGAGGCTCCCTGAGCCGAGAAACAGTCAAAAACTGGTCAAAAACGAGCATTTCTGACCACTTTTTGACTCTTTCTCTGGAGCGTTTTCAGCGGATAGCTCGAAGCGAGGGACTCCTGGAGCTTTCCCGACTGAAAAATCGCACTCAGCGGGTCAATCCCAAGCGAGCTTACTTGGTTTCGGCCCGATCGGCGAATTTTTTATTTTGACGCTAAAAATTTAGTCCATGTAACCCCTGTCGATTTTTCTCGATTTGGGACTGAGAAAAAAATGTCAAGATTTCCGTCGCATCCTATGAAGTCAGTGGCGTAGAATCGATTCCGCACGCTCCCGACACTCGACGAGGCTCCCTGAGCCGAGAAACAGTCAAAAACTGGTCAAAAACGAGCATTTCTGACCACTTTTTGACTCTTTCTCTGGAGCGTTTTCAGCGGATAGCTCGAAGCGAGGGACTCGCGGAGCTTTCCCGACTGAAAAATCGCACTCAGCGGGTCAATCCCAAGCGAGCTTACTTGGTTTCGGCCCGATCGGCGAATTTTTTATTTTGACGCTAAAAATTTAGTCCATGTAACCCCTGTCGATTTTTCTCGATTTGGGACTGAGAAAAAAATGTCAAGATTTCCGTCGCATCCTATGAAGTCAGTGGCGTAGAATCGATTCCGCACGCTCCCGACACTCGACGAGGCTCCCTGAGCCGAGAAACAGTCAAAAACTGGTCAAAAACGAGCATTTCTGACCACTTTTTGACTCTTTCTCTGGAGCGTTTTCAGCGGATAGCTCGAAGCGAGGGACTCCTGGAGCTTTCCCGACTGAAAAATCGCACTCAGCGGGTCAATCCCAAGCGAGCTTACTTGGTTTCGGCCCGATCGGCGAATTTTTTATTTTGACGCTAAAAATTTAGTCCATGTAACCCCTGTCGATTTTTCTCGATTTGGGACTGAGAAAAAAATGTCAAGATTTCCGTCGCATCCTATGAAGTCAGTGGCGTAGAATCGATTCCGCACGCTCCCGACACTCGACGAGGCTCCCTGAGCCGAGAAACAGTCAAAAACTGGTCAAAAACGAGCATTTCTGACCACTTTTTGACTCTTTCTCTGGAGCGTTTTCAGCGGATAGCTCGAAGCGAGGGACTCCTGGAGCTTTCCCGACTGAAAAATCGCACTCAGCGGGTCAATCCCAAGCGAGCTTACTTGGTTTCGGCCCGATCGGCGAATTTTTTATTTTGACGCTAAAAATTTAGTCCATGTAACCCCTGTCGATTTTTCTCGATTTGGGACTGAGAAAAAAATGTCAAGATTTCCGTCGCATCCTATGAAGTCAGTGGCGTAGAATCGATTCCGCACGCTCCCGACACTCGACGAGACTCCCTGAGCCGAGAAACAGTCAAAAACTGGTCAAAAAAGGAGCTTTTCTGACCACTTTTTGACTCTTTCTCTGGAGCGTTTTCAGCGGATAGCTCGAAGCAAGGGACTCGCGGAGCTTTCCCGACTGAAAAATCGCACTCAGCGGGTCAATCCCAAGCGAGCTTACTTGGTTTCGGCCCGATCGGCGAATTTTTTTTTTTGACGCTAAAAATTTAGTCCATGTAACCCCTGTCGATTTTTCTCGATTTGGGACTGAGAAAAAAATGTCAAGATTTCCGTCGCATCCTATGAAGTCAGTGGCGTAGAATCGATTCCGCACGCTCCCGACACTCGACGAGACTCCCTGAGCCGAGAAACAGTCAAAAACTGGTCAAAAACGAGCATTTCTGACCACTTTTTGACTCTTTCTCTGGAGCGTTTTCAGCGGATAGCTCGAAGCGAGGGACTCCGGAGCTTTCCCGACTGAAAAATCGCACTCAGCGGGTCAATCCCAAGCGAGCTTACTTGGTTTCGGCCCGATCGGCGAATTTTTTATTTTGACGCTAAAAATTTAGTCCATGTAACCCCTGTCGATTTTTCTCGATTTGGGACTGAGAAAAAAATGTCAAGATTTCCGTCGCATCCTATGAAGTCAGTGGCGTAGAATCGATTCCGCACGCTCCCGACACTCGACGAGGCTCCCTGAGCCGAGAAACAGTCAAAAACTGGTCAAAAACGAGCATTTCTGACCACTTTTTGACTCTTTCTCTGGAGCGTTTTCAGCGGATAGCTCGAAGCGAGGGACTCCGGAGCTTTCCCGACTGAAAAATCGCACTCAGCGGGTCAATCCCAAGCGAGCTTACTTGGTTTCGGCCCGATCGGCGAATTTTTGATTTTGACGCTAAAAATTTAGTCCATGTTGTCGATTTTTCTCGATTTGGGACTGAGAAAAAAATGTCAAGATTTCCGTCGCATCCTATGAAGTCAGTGGCGTAGAATCGATTCCGCACGCTCCCGACACTCGACGAGGCTCCCTGAGCCGAGAAACAGTCAAAAACTGGTCAAAAACGAGCATTTCTGACCACTTTTTGACTCTTTCTCTGGAGCGTTTTCAGCGGATAGCTCGAAGCGAGGGACTCGCGGAGCTTTCCCGACTGAAAAATCGCACTCAGCGGGTCAATCCCAAGCGAGCTTACTTGGTTTCGGCCCGATCGGCGAATTTTTTATTTTGACGCTAAAAATTTAGTCCATGTAACCCTGTCGATTTTTCTCGATTTGGGACTGAGAAAAAAATGTCAAGATTTCCGTCGCATCCTATGAAGTCAGTGGCGTAGAATCGATTCCGCACGCTCCCGACACTCGACGAGACTCCCTGAGCCGAGAAACAGTCAAAAACTGGTCAAAAACGAGCATTTCTGACCACTTTTTGACTCTTTCTCTGGAGCGTTTTCAGCGGATAGCTCGAAGCGAGGGACTCGCGGAGCTTTCCCGACTGAAAAATCGCACTCAGCGGGTCAATCCCAAGCGAGCTTACTTGGTTTCGGCCCGATCGGCGAATTTTTTATTTTGACGCTAAAAATTTAGTCCATGTAACCCCTGTCGATTTTTCTCGATTTGGGACTGAGAAAAAAATGTCAAGATTTCCGTCGCATCCTATGAAGTCAGTGGCGTAGAATCGATTCCGCACGCTCCCGACACTCGACGAGGCTCCCTGAGCCGAGAAACAGTCAAAAACTGGTCAAAAACGAGCATTTCTGACCACTTTTTGACTCTTTCTCTGGAGCGTTTTCAGCGGATAGCTCGAAGCGAGGGACTCGCGGAGCTTTCCCGACTGAAAAATCGCACTCAGCGGGTCAATCCCAAGCGAGCTTACTTGGTTTCGGCCCGATCGGCGAATTTTTTATTTTGACGCTAAAAATTTAGTCCATGTAACCCCTGTCGATTTTTCTCGATTTGGGACTGAGAAAAAAATGTCAAGATTTCCGTCGCATCCTATGAAGTCAGTGGCGTAGAATCGATTCCGCACGCTCCCGACACTCGACGAGGCTCCCTGAGCCGAGAAACAGTCAAAAACTGGTCAAAAACGAGCATTTCTGACCACTTTTTGACTCTTTCTCTGGAGCGTTTTCAGCGGATAGCTCGAAGCGAGGGACTCCTGGAGCTTTCCCGACTGAAAAATCGCACTCAGCGGGTCAATCCCAAGCGAGCTTACTTGGTTTCGGCCCGATCGGCGAATTTTTTATTTTGACGCTAAAAATTTAGTCCATGTAACCCCTGTCGATTTTTCTCGATTTGGGACTGAGAAAAAAATGTCAAGATTTCCGTCGCATCCTATGAAGTCAGTGGCGTAGAATCGATTCCGCACGCTCCCGACACTCGACGAGACTCCCTGAGCCGAGAAACAGTCAAAAACTGGTCAAAAACGAGCATTTCTGACCACTTTTTGACTCTTTCTCTGGAGCGTTTTCAGCGGATAGCTCGAAGCGAGGGACTCGCGGAGCTTTCCCGACTGAAAAATCGCACTCAGCGGGTCAATCCCAAGCGAGCTTACTTGGTTTCGGCCCGATCGGCGAATTTTTTATTTTGACGCTAAAAATTTAGTCCATGTAACCCCTGTCGATTTTTCTCGATTTGGGACTGAGAAAAAAATGTCAAGATTTCCGTCGCATCCTATGAAGTCAGTGGCGTAGAATCGATTCCGCACGCTCCCGACACTCGACGAGGCTCCCTGAGCCGAGAAACAGTCAAAAACTGGTCAAAAACGAGCATTTCTGACCACTTTTTGACTCTTTCTCTGGAGCGTTTTCAGCGGATAGCTCGAAGCGAGGGACTCCTGGAGCTTTCCCGACTGAAAAATCGCACTCAGCGGGTCAATCCCAAGCGAGCTTACTTGGTTTCGGCCCGATCGGCGAATTTTTTTTTTTGACGCTAAAAATTTAGTCCATGTAACCCCTGTCGATTTTTCTCGATTTGGGACTGAGAAAAAAATGTCAAGATTTCCGTCGCATCCTATGAAGTCAGTGGCGTAGAATCGATTCCGCACGCTCCCGACACTCGACGAGACTCCCTGAGCCGAGAAACAGTCAAAAACTGGTCAAAAACGAGCATTTCTGACCACTTTTTGACTCTTTCTCTGGAGCGTTTTCAGCGGATAGCTCGAAGCGAGGGACTCCGGAGCTTTCCCGACTGAAAAATCGCACTCAGCGGGTCAATCCCAAGCGAGCTTACTTGGTTTCGGCCCGATCGGCGAATTTTTGATTTTGACGCTAAAAATTTAGTCCATGTAACCCCTGTCGATTTTTCTCGATTTGGGACTGAGAAAAAAATGTCAAGATTTCCGTCGCATCCTATGAAGTCAGTGGCGTAGAATCGATTCCGCACGCTCCCGACACTCGACGAGACTCCCTGAGCCGAGAAACAGTCAAAAACTGGTCAAAAACGAGCATTTCTGACCACTTTTTGACTCTTTCTCTGGAGCGTTTTCAGCGGATAGCTCGAAGCGAGGGACTCGCGGAGCTTTCCCGACTGAAAAATCGCACTCAGCGGGTCAATCCCAAGCGAGCTTACTTGGTTTCGGCCCGATCGGCGAATTTTTTATTTTGACGCTAAAAATTTAGTCCATGTAACCCCTGTCGATTTTTCTCGATTTGGGACTGAGAAAAAAATGTCAAGATTTCCGTCGCATCCTATGAAGTCAGTGGCGTAGAATCGATTCCGCACGCTCCCGACACTCGACGAGGCTCCCTGAGCCGAGAAACAGTCAAAAACTGGTCAAAAACGAGCATTTCTGACCACTTTTTGACTCTTTCTCTGGAGCGTTTTCAGCGGATAGCTCGAAGCGAGGGACTCCGGAGCTTTCCCGACTGAAAAATCGCACTCAGCGGGTCAATCCCAAGCGAGCTTACTTGGTTTCGGCCCGATCGGCGAATTTTTTATTTTGACGCTAAAAATTTAGTCCATGTAACCCCTGTCGATTTTTCTCGATTTGGGACTGAGAAAAAAATGTCAAGATTTCCGTCGCATCCTATGAAGTCAGTGGCGTAGAATCGATTCCGCACGCTCCCGACACTCGACGAGACTCCCTGAGCCGAGAAACAGTCAAAAACTGGTCAAAAACGAGCATTTCTGACCACTTTTTGACTCTTTCTCTGGAGCGTTTTCAGCGGATAGCTCGAAGCGAGGGACTCCTGGAGCTTTCCCGACTGAAAAATCGCACTCAGCGGGTCAATCCCAAGCGAGCTTACTTGGTTTCGGCCCGATCGGCGAATTTTTTATTTTGACGCTAAAAATTTAGTCCATGTAACCCCTGTCGATTTTTCTCGATTTGGGACTGAGAAAAAAATGTCAAGATTTCAGTCGCATCCTATGAAGTCAGTGGCGTAGAATCGATTCCGCACGCTCCCGACACTCGACGAGGCTCCCTGAGCCGAGAAACAGTCAAAAACTGGTCAAAAACGAGCATTTCTGACCACTTTTTGACTCTTTCTCTGGAGCGTTTTCAGCGGATAGCTCGAAGCGAGGGACTCGCGGAGCTTTCCCGACTGAAAAATCGCACTCAGCGGGTCAATCCCAAGCGAGCTTACTTGGTTTCGGCCCGATCGGCGAATTTTTTATTTTGACGCTAAAAATTTAGTCCATGTAACCCCTGTCGATTTTTCTCGATTTGGGACTGAGAAAAAAATGTCAAGATTTCCGTCGCATCCTATGAAGTCAGTGGCGTAGAATCGATTCCGCACGCTCCCGACACTCGACGAGACTCCCTGAGCCGAGAAACAGTCAAAAACTGGTCAAAAACGAGCATTTCTGACCACTTTTTGACTCTTTCTCTGGAGCGTTTTCAGCGGATAGCTCGAAGCGAGGGACTCCGGAGCTTTCCCGACTGAAAAATCGCACTCAGCGGGTCAATCCCAAGCGAGCTTACTTGGTTTCGGCCCGATCGGCGAATTTTTTATTTTGACGCTAAAAATTTAGTCCATGTAACCCCTGTCGATTTTTCTCGATTTGGGACTGAGAAAAAAATGTCAAGATTTCAGTCGCATCCTATGAAGTCAGTGGCGTAGAATCGATTCCGCACGCTCCCGACACTCGACGAGGCTCCCTGAGCCGAGAAACAGTCAAAAACTGGTCAAAAACGAGCATTTCTGACCACTTTTTGACTCTTTCTCTGGAGCGTTTTCAGCGGATAGCTCGAAGCGAGGGACTCGCGGAGCTTTCCCGACTGAAAAATCGCACTCAGCGGGTCAATCCCAAGCGAGCTTACTTGGTTTCGGCCCGATCGGCGAATTTTTTATTTTGACGCTAAAAATTTAGTCCATGTAACCCCTGTCGATTTTTCTCGATTTGGGACTGAGAAAAAAATGTCAAGATTTCCGTCGCATCCTATGAAGTCAGTGGCGTAGAATCGATTCCGCACGCTCCCGACACTCGACGAGGCTCCCTGAGCCGAGAAACAGTCAAAAACTGGTCAAAAACGAGCATTTCTGACCACTTTTTGACTCTTTCTCTGGAGCGTTTTCAGCGGATAGCTCGAAGCGAGGGACTCCTGGAGCTTTCCCGACTGAAAAATCGCACTCAGCGGGTCAATCCCAAGCGAGCTTACTTGGTTTCGGCCCGATCGGCGAATTTTTTATTTTGACGCTAAAAATTTAGTCCATGTAACCCCTGTCGATTTTTCTCGATTTGGGACTGAGAAAAAAATGTCAAGATTTCCGTCGCATCCTATGAAGTCAGTGGCGTAGAATCGATTCCGCACGCTCCCGACACTCGACGAGACTCCCTGAGCCGAGAAACAGTCAAAAACTGGTCAAAAACGAGCATTTCTGACCACTTTTTGACTCTTTCTCTGGAGCGTTTTCAGCGGATAGCTCGAAGCGAGGGACTCGCGGAGCTTTCCCGACTGAAAAATCGCACTCAGCGGGTCAATCCCAAGCGAGCTTACTTGGTTTCGGCCCGATCGGCGAATTTTTTATTTTGACGCAAAAAATTTAGTCCATGTAACCCCTGTCGATTTTTCTCGATTTGGGACTGAGAAAAAAATGTCAAGATTTCCGTCGCATCCTATGAAGTCAGTGGCGTAGAATCGATTCCGCACGCTCCCGACACTCGACGAGGCTCCCTGAGGAGAAAAACAGTCAAAAATGAGCATTTCTGACCACTTTTTGACTCTTTCTCTGGAGCGTTTTCAGCGGATAGCTCGAAACGAGGGACTCGCGGAGCTTTCCCGACTGAAAAATCGCACTCAGCGGGTCAATCCCAAGCGAGCTTACTTGGTTTCGGCCCGATCGGCGAATTTTTTATTTTGACGCTAAAAATTTAGTCCATGTAACCCCTGTCGATTTTTCTCGATTTGGGACTGAGAAAAAAATGTCAAGATTTCCGTCGCATCCTATGAAGTCAGTGGCGTAGAATCGATTCCGCACGCTCCCGACACTCGACGAGACTCCCTGAGCCGAGAAACAGTCAAAAACTGGTCAAAAACGAGCATTTCTGACCACTTTTTGACTCTTTCTCTGGAGCGTTTTCAGCGGATAGCTCGAAGCGAGGGACTCCTGGAGCTTTCCCGACTGAAAAATCGCACTCAGCGGGTCAATCCCAAGCGAGCTTACTTGGTTTCGGCCCGATCGGCGAATTTTTGATTTTGACGCTAAAAATTTAGTCCATGTAACCCCTGTCGATTTTTCTCGATTTGGGACTGAGAAAAAAATGTCAAGATTTCCGTCGCATCCTATGAAGTCAGTGGCGTAGAATCGATTCCGCACGCTCCCGACACTCGACGAGGCTCCCTGAGCCGAGAAACAGTCAAAAACTGGTCAAAAACGAGCATTTCTGACCACTTTTTGACTCTTTCTCTGGAGCGTTTTCAGCGGATAGCTGGAAGCGAGGGACTCGCGGAGCTTTCCCGACTGAAAAATCGCACTCAGCGGGTCAATCCCAAGCGAGCTTACTTGGTTTCGGCCCGATCGGCGAATTTTTGATTTTGACGCTAAAAATTTAGTCCATGTCCCTGTCGATTTTTCTCGAATTGGGACTGAGAAAAAAATGTCAAGATTTCCGTCGCATCCTATGAAGTCAGTGGCGTAGAATCGATTCCGCACGCTCCCGACACTCGACGAGACTCCCTGAGCCGAGAAACAGTCAAAAACTGGTCAAAAACGAGCATTTCTGACCACTTTTTGACTCTTTCTCTGGAGCGTTTTCAGCGGATAGCTGGAAGCGAGGGACTCGCGGAGCTTTCCCGACTGAAAAATCGCACTCAGCGGGTCAATCCCAAGCGAGCTTACTTGGTTTCGGCCCGATCGGCGAATTTTTTATTTTGACGCTAAAAATTTAGTCCATGTAACCCCTTATCGATTTTTCTCGATTTGGGACTGAGAAAAAAATGTCAAGATTTCAGTCGCATCCTATGAAGTCAGTGGCGTAGAATCGATTCCGCACGCTCCCGACACTCGACGAGGCTCCCTGAGCCGAGAAACAGTCAAAAACTGGTCAAAAACGAGCATTTCTGACCACTTTTTGACTCTTTCTCTGGAGCGTTTTCAGCGGATAGCTCGAAGCGAGGGACTCCTGGAGCTTTCCCGACTGAAAAATCGCACTCAGCGGGTCAATCCCAAGCGAGCTTACTTGGTTTCGGCCCGATCGGCGAATTTTTTTTTTTGACGCTAAAAATTTAGTCCATGTAACCCCTGTCGATTTTTCTCGATTTGGGACTGAGAAAAAAATGTCAAGATTTCCGTCGCATCCTATGAAGTCAGTGGCGTAGAATCGATTCCGCACGCTCCCGACACTCGACGAGACTCCCTGAGCCGAGAAACAGTCAAAAACTGGTCAAAAACGAGCATTTCTGACCACTTTTTGACTCTTTCTCTGGAGCGTTTTCAGCGGATAGCTCGAAGCGAGGGACTCCTGGAGCTTTCCCGACTGAAAAATCGCACTCAGCGGGTCAATCCCAAGCGAGCTTACTTGGTTTCGGCCCGATCGGCGAATTTTTTATTTTGACGCTAAAAATTTAGTCCATGTAACCCTGTCGATTTTTCTCGATTTGGGACTGAGAAAAAAATGTCAAGATTTCCGTCGCATCCTATGAAGTCAGTGGCGTAGAATCGATTCCGCACGCTCCCGACACTCGACGAGGCTCCCTGAGCCGAGAAACAGTCAAAAACTGGTCAAAAACGAGCATTTCTGACCACTTTTTGACTCTTTCTCTGGAGCGTTTTCAGCGGATAGCTCGAAGCGAGGGACTCCTGGAGCTTTCCCGACTGAAAAATCGCACTCAGCGGGTCAATCCCAAGCGAGCTTACTTGGTTTCGGCCCGATCGGCGAATTTTTTATTTTGACGCTAAAAATTTAGTCCATGTAACCCCTGTCGATTTTTCTCGATTTGGGACTGAGAAAAAAATGTCAAGATTTCAGTCGCATCCTATGAAGTCAGTGGCGTAGAATCGATTCCGCACGCTCCCGACACTCGACGAGGCTCCCTGAGCCGAGAAACAGTCAAAAACTGGTCAAAAACGAGCATTTCTGACCACTTTTTGACTCTTTCTCTGGAGCGTTTTCAGCGGATAGCTCGAAGCGAGGGACTCGCGGAGCTTTCCCGACTGAAAAATCGCACTCAGCGGGTCAATCCCAAGCGAGCTTACTTGGTTTCGGCCCGATCGGCGAATTTTTTATTTTGACGCTAAAAATTTAGTCCATGTAACCCCTGTCGATTTTTCTCGATTTGGGACTGAGAAAAAAATGTCAAGATTTCCGTCGCATCCTATGAAGTCAGTGGCGTAGAATCGATTCCGCACGCTCCCGACACTCGACGAGACTCCCTGAGCCGAGAAACAGTCAAAAACTGGTCAAAAACGAGCATTTCTGACCACTTTTTGACTCTTTCTCTGGAGCGTTTTCAGCGGATAGCTCGAAGCGAGGGACTCGCGGAGCTTTCCCGACTGAAAAATCGCACTCAGCGGGTCAATCCCAAGCGAGCTTACTTGGTTTCGGCCCGATCGGCGAATTTTTTATTTTGACGCTAAAAATTTAGTCCATGTAACCCCTGTCGATTTTTCTCGATTTGGGACTGAGAAAAAAATGTCAAGATTTCAGTCGCATCCTATGAAGTCAGTGGCGTAGAATCGATTCCGCACGCTCCCGACACTCGACGAGGCTCCCTGAGCCGAGAAACAGTCAAAAACTGGTCAAAAACGAGCATTTCTGACCACTTTTTGACTCTTTCTCTGGAGCGTTTTCAGCGGATAGCTCGAAGCGAGGGACTCGCGGAGCTTTCCCGACTGAAAAATCGCACTCAGCGGGTCAATCCCAAGCGAGCTTACTTGGTTTCGGCCCGATCGGCGAATTTTTTATTTTGACGCTAAAAATTTAGTCCATGTAACCCCTGTCGATTTTTCTCGATTTGGGACTGAGAAAAAAATGTCAAGATTTCCGTCGCATCCTATGAAGTCAGTGGCGTAGAATCGATTCCGCACGCTCCCGACACTCGACGAGGCTCCCTGAGCCGAGAAACAGTCAAAAACTGGTCAAAAACGAGCATTTCTGACCACTTTTTGACTCTTTCTCTGGAGCGTTTTCAGCGGATAGCTCGAAGCGAGGGACTCCTGGAGCTTTCCCGACTGAAAAATCGCACTCAGCGGGTCAATCCCAAGCGAGCTTACTTGGTTTCGGCCCGATCGGCGAATTTTTTATTTTGACGCTAAAAATTTAGTCCATGTAACCCCTGTCGATTTTTCTCGATTTGGGACTGAGAAAAAAATGTCAAGATTTCCGTCGCATCCTATGAAGTCAGTGGCGTAGAATCGATTCCGCACGCTCCCGACACTCGACGAGGCTCCCTGAGCCGAGAAACAGTCAAAAACTGGTCAAAAACGAGCATTTCTGACCACTTTTTGACTCTTTCTCTGGAGCGTTTTCAGCGGATAGCTCGAACCGAGGGACTCCTGGAGCTTTCCCGACTGAAAAATCGCACTCAGCGGGTCAATCTCAAGCGAGCTTACTTGGTTTCGGCCCGATCGGCGAATTTTTTATTTTGACGCTAAAAATTTAGTCCATGTCCCTGTCAATTTTTCTCGAATTGGGACTGAGAAAAAAATGTCAAGATTTCCGTCGCATCCTAAGAAGTCAGTGGCGTAGAATCGATTCCGCACGCTCCCGACACTCGACGAGACTCCCTGAGCCGAGAAACAGTCAAAAACTGGTCAAAAACGAGCATTTCGGACCACTTTTTGACTCTTTCTCTGGAGCGTTTTCAGCGGATAGCTCGAAGCGAGGGACTCGCGGAGCTTTCCCGACTGAAAAATCGCACTCAGCGGGTCAATCCCAAGCGAGCTTACTTGGTTTCGGCCCGATCGGCGAATTTTTTATTTTGACGCTAAAAATTTAGTCCATGTAACCCCTTATCGATTTTTCTCGATTTGGGACTGAGAAAAAAATGTCAAGATTTCAGTCGCATCCTATGTAGTCAGTGGCGTAGAATCGATTCCGCACGCTCCCGACACTCGACGAGGCTCCCTGAGCCGAGAAACAGTCAAAAACTGGTCAAAAACGAGCATTTCTGACCACTTTTTGACTCTTTCTCTGGAGCGTTTTCAGCGGATAGCTCGAAGCGAGGGACTCGCGGAGCTTTCCCGACTGAAAAATCGCACTCAGCGGGTCAATCCCAAGCGAGCTTACTTGGTTTCGGCCCGATCGGCGAATTTTTTATTTTGACGCTAAAAATTTAGTCCATGTCCCTGTCGATTTTTCTCGATTTGGGACTGAGAAAAAAATGTCAAGATTTCCGTCGCATCCTATGAAGTCAGTGGCGTAGAATCGATTCCGCACGCTCCCGACACTCGACGAGGCTCCCTGAGCCGAGAAACAGTCAAAAACTGGTCAAAAACGAGCATTTCTGACCACTTTTTGACTCTTTCTCTGGAGCGTTTTCAGCGGATAGCTCGAAGCGAGGGACTCCTGGAGCATTCCCGACTGAAAAATCGCACTCAGCGGGTCAATCCCAAGCGACCTTACTTGGTTTCGGCCCGATCGGCGAATTTTTTATTTTGACGCTAAAAATTTAGTCCATGTAACCCTTGTCGATTTTTCTCGATTTGGGACTGAGAAAAAAATGTCAAGATTTCAGTCGCATCCTATGTAGTCAGTGGCGTAGAATCGATTCCGCACGCTCCCGACACTCGACGAGGCTCCCTGAGCCGAGAAACAGTCAAAAACTGGTCAAAAACGAGCATTTCTGACCACTTTTTGACTCTTTCTCTGGAGCGTTTTCAGCGGATAGCTCGAAGGGAAGGACTCGCGGAGTTTTCCCGACTGAAAAATCGCACTCAACGGGTCAATCCCAAGCGAGCTTACTTGGTTTCGGCCCGATCGGCGAATTTTTGATTTTGACGCTAAAAATTTAGTCCATGTAACCCCTTATCGATTTTTCTCGATTTGGGACTGAGAAAAAAATGTCAAGATTTCAGTCGCATCCTATGATGTCAGTGGCGTAGAATCGATTCCGCACGCTCCCGACACTCGACGAGGCTCCCTGAGCCGAGAAACAGTCAAAACCTGGTCAAAAACGAGCATTTCTGACCACTTTTTGACTCTTTCTCTGGAGCGTTTTCAGCGGATAGCTCGAAGCGAGGGACTCCTGGAGCTTTCCCGACTGAAAAATCGCACTCAGCGGGTCAATCCCAAGCGAGCTTACTTGGTTTCGGCCCGATCGGCGAATTTTTGATTTTGACGCTAAAAATTTAGTCCATGTAACCCTTGTCGATTTTTCTCGATTTTGGACTGAGAAAAAATTTCGAAATTAGTGTCGAATCCTGCGTAGTTAGAGGCGTAGAATCAATTGCGCCCGGTCACGAGACTCGCCGGAGCTCCCTGGGCCTGCTGAAGAAGTGCGTTTTTTGTCGGTAATGCGGTCCAGCAGACTTCATTATGGCGTTTCACTTATGACTTATCTGGTAGAAAAGATAAGCTAGGGAGAAGGTTTTCTCAGCGATTGCGAAGCATGTCTCATGGTTGCCAATTCCCTTTAATAATTAATTGCTGCAAATTTAAAGCTGCCGCAATAAATTTGTTTTTTATCAAAGGATTCTTGGTAAGGTCCAAAGGTTCCTAAGTGGTCCAAAGGGTCCAAAGTGTTCATCTTGAGTATGGAAGAATTGTACTAGATATCAAAAGGAGATGGGTACGAGAGCAGGAAATGTTTTCTTTTTTTTACGAATAACAAAAATTTATTTATTCAAAATAAGAAAAAACAACGTACATTCAAAATTTAAAAATCAAACCTTGAAAATAAATTAATCTACAATTGTTTCTAATGAATACAAAAGAATAATTGTCTATAAAATTCACACAGACTGACTTGATTCATCATTAGAAAAAGAAAATACAAATTAAACTGAAAAAAAAATAAGGAGGGGAGGGTAAAAGTGATGAGGGAAAACCAAAAGAGAATATGTTGTAGGTAGTTAAAACACACAGACTATCATATTTCGTACCTTTAAAAAATAAAATTTGAGCAGAGGCATCGTTAGATTACAGAGAGGATTCATCCAAAGGACTACGGGTCCCTCTGCTTTCCATAAATTTTCACTTTGCGCTGGATGAATCATTTTTTTATTAATCTCTATAGGTACCTCTATCTCCTATTTTCCAAAAGCCTGCGTCACAGTGAACACTGAGTGGAAGTTGATGAAAGGAGTTATCATCAAAGGTTAAACTCAGAATTATTTCCCAGGACTGACCCTTGTATGCACTCTGTACCTACTTAGGCGACAAGTATTATGTGTTGAATGTAATTATGAAAAAAAAATGAAATTCCCTTTTCTTTTTTCTATCGATGAACGCTTGCTAGAAGCTAGCATGTCCAATGAGGCAGAACCAAACCTAAATCATACAAAAATCAATGTTTAAACGGGAAAATAGTTTAAATATATTTGCGAATGAGACCAAAAGTTTGGTTAAAGTGGATAATCAACGCTAATCCTACCTAACTCTTGGCAGAGATAAGTTTTTAAAGAACAGATACATACCTATTTGAATCAAATACATGGGTAGGTATGTGTTTTTCAAACATCTATACAAGAAGATAAAATCGCAAGCTATGGGCGAATAAGTTATATCCTTCAAAATCTAAATAAATTTTGTTTAAAGTAAATACCCTCAAAATATAGTGTAGGGTACCTATTTAAAACGAAAATGGATAACCGAAGTTGAGACTCTTAAGTAGATGATAGTAATTTGAGACAAGAGGAATACTATAAAAATGATCTGTTAAAATTTAAAATTATTATGGCTAAATGTATTTCTATCGGTGATGTGAGCATGGAGAGAAGGACTCAAGACGAATACACAATTACGAACTATTAAATGTTTATAAGATTGAAATGTTTATGACATTTTTGAAACACGGAGTTTCTCATGAGAGAAAGTGAAAAATTCCAGACGAGTACATCAATTTTTTTGAAGATAGACGGCCAAAAGTATAAGTGAAATTTAAAGATCGCCGGGTTTGGCGAAAAATTGCAGACGCAAATAGGAGAGTAGGTGTGCCTAAGACAAACTTTCTTGTTGAGTGTTTTGTAAAAGAAGAATAGATAATCAAATACAAACAATTAAGATAAAGGTCGAAAAAGAGTAAGTAAAAAAGAAAAAAGACTGACCAAAAATTACTAGGTACACAAAACTTTTCCGTACATAAATGATAAGAGAAATGTTTTAGGAAAACTCAAATGAACAAATTATTTTTGCATGAGTGTACAAGTGTGAGTGTGAGGGTGTTAAAATTACTTAAAAAAATAAAACACTTTTCGAACGTTTTAAAAGCTTTCTAAGTGAGAACTTATAAAATTCAATTTACATTAGATAGAATATTTTACTAATTCTGTCTACAAAAAGACTCAAATAAGTTAGGAAAAGTTCAGTGCATACAGATAGTAAGAGGCAAGAGGGGTAATTCAAACAACTTGCACGCAAATTCCACGCTGTTCGGTGGACGAAATGGTAAACCGCTCAATGTCTCTACAAATTTCCAGAAACTATGAGGCGCTGCAGGGTGCCTCTCCCCTTCATTCTAAATAAGTTGCAAGCTAAAAAACAAATGAGCGAGAAGACAGTGCATACATACAAAACGATAGATCGCAGGTAATTCTGGCGAGTTTTTTACAAATCAATGAAACGTAGCAAAACGTGTCCACTCAATTTGACATTCATAATGAGCAATAGGAAGAGAGGAGTGAAGTCTGATTGAACTGAGTGCTTATAAGAAGATTATACTCCTAAAAATTCTACCAAGTGAAACTGAATAGACAGAAAAAACCTAATTTTAAGGTCAGTTAAAAAAAGATCCAGAGCTCCATGACGCAACTGGAGTCCTTAGCGAGAGCAGAAAAGGAGGTGAAGTATCAATAAGGCTTGGAAAAACCTATCGGAACATGTAAGATATGCAGCTTACATGGTAAAAAATAAGCGACCAAGTAGTCCTTTTTGTCCCTACTACAGCGTTGAGAAACCAATACGGAGAGACAAAAAAGAGGACATCGTCACCAAATTATTGGGGAACGACGAAGACAAAAAATCTGTTACTCATTTTAAACTCTCCATCATAGATTCTTTTCGCAAAAGGGCTGTGTTTTCCTGGAACTAATGTGCACCAGAAAAACCTCGTCACAAACTCCACTGCATCTCCTGGCAGCTTTTGAGAAGTCACGACTGAGTTCATACACTATTTCTGTTGCGACTGATCTCAGAGTGATGGTGTCGGAGATTTCCTCACTCTAGTTTTTAGAATCAAGGAAAACACAGGTTGTCGATGAAACGAAAACTACTTGAGAATCAAACTGAAGAAAGTAGGTTGAAATGAAGGTGAAGCCACTATTCCCACATCACTCGTGAGAGGAGGTTTAATGACATGTTACAAGAGTGCAACCAAAACTTAAGAGGAATAAAGAGAAACCCACTACAAGAGCTGCGTAGATACAGAGTAACAAACACAGAAATACTTAAACTCAAGTGCCCAACACTCGAGTGTCGTGCTTACTCTTAAGTGACAACTAACATGCATACCAGGGAATCACAAATATGAACATAAACGTGCCTAACTGTAAAAATTTTCACTATACAACTACCGAACATTATTTACTTGCATTACAAATATTAAGTATGAAACAGTATGAATCATTTTAAGAAACAAAAATAGATGGAATCAAAAAAATACACTTCAAATCGTGATAGTAGCTTTTCGCCTGAGGTACGAAACAATGAAAACGGAATTCTGCTGCCGCAAGCAACGAGCAACTGTTTCGTAAAAATTTGAGTAGGTAATGCTGAATTTTCCTTGTGAGCAAGATTAATCATTTATTTCTTCGTGCGTATTCGAAATTCAACTCCCTGCTGGTTACTAAGAACCAATTTACCCATCTCATCAGACAAATTCGGCTTTAAAAATTTGATATCTTTGCCCCTTTTTTCGGTTCTTTTACAACACTTATTCAATTTAATTTTAATAGAACATAGAAAGGTTTTGACTTGATCAAACAGGTCGAGCTTTTACTGTACAGGGCATTTACATCATGCTTATAAAGGTACGTACAGAATTTTTCAGGATAGATACAATTATATACAAAAAAACTTGATGAGTTAGCTCCTTGTGAAAATAAGTTCAAACAGGAAACTTGTAAATCTATCAGCAAATAAGGATTAGCTGAATAAAATTGTCATAAATTGACCTAGTGAAAATATGGATTTCTACCACAAAAGTAAGATGAGACCTCATAACCTTAAACTTATAGACAAATGGTAAATTTTATAGTAACTTAAAAGATTTGTGGTAAATTTATTTAGCTCAAAAATGAATAAAACAGAGAATTTCAGAGGAGCCTAAGAAGTAGATTTGAGGGTTAACAAATTTCAACCTGCATCTGTGTGTACGAATTTATAGGTCCAAAACTTACAGACAGACAGTATTGTAGCGAAAAAGTTTAAGCTACAAATGTTGTTGGTATCTTCTTCGAAAACAATGGAGCATTTGTAAAAGGATCTTTTTGTGACAAAACACACACTGTGCTGCTGTACCAAAAAGTGCTACCCACGACACAAGACTAAAATTGAACCAGGATTACAAGAGCAATTAAGATGACGTGAAAATAATAAACGTTGAGACACTAAATAAGTTTACAGGCAGCAAGAAACGATGAATTTCTTAGGAGTCTTATTTAAAATACATGAATGAATTGTTAACGCACGTAGAGAAATAAATAAATACAAAATACAATAAGTTATAAAAAATAGACCAATTCCTATTTGATTTGATTATAAAAAGTATTAGAGAGAGAGGAGAATTCGGGTTCCGAAAAACATACTCAAGAAATGGAAAATTCAATCTAGGCATGAGGAGAACTCTGAAGACTACACAACAGTGGTTTAGTCACAAGCCGTGGAAAATAAAAATAAAAAATAAAAAAATCATGATAAAAAAAAAGCTATAAAAAACTGAAAAAAATTAGAGTTCAACAAATTTAACTACTAGTATAAAACAGTTAAGGAAACCATAAAAAAGAAAATCCAAAAAGTCTAAATAAACATACAAAACTCAAAAAGGTATATTCTGAAGAACAGCGAGTGGCAGGAAGCGACTACTTTATCTTCTTTTAAGATTTAAGCAGTCAACGGCTTGAAAATAATCTCAACAATCAGAGACAAAAACCGCAATTCACTACCTACATCTACTAAAAGGAGTTTGGTACAAGCAAAGTATCCCCTTGCTTTTTAGGCACACTTAATTTAGCCGTTGGCTTAAAAGAGTAACAAAATTAAAGGAAAAAAAATCCACTTCTACTAGTAAAAAATTGATTTCCTTTGATTTGCCTGAAAAACCAATCTAAAAGAATTTCAACGTCAAGTAGGTATGAATTTGATCAATTTAACTTATCAAGGAGGTGTGATGCGGAATAGTTTGAGCCTCACCGAGATGAAAATTAGTAATTACAGGGAACACTATGAATTTTGAGGGTTGAAATTTTGAGTCAATAAAGCTACAAAAAAAATGGCATCTGGAAGCTCTTCCTACAATTATTCTCAAAATTGAACAACTTTTAAAAAATCATATTGAAAGGTAGAAAAACAGTAGACTAAAAGCTATTGGTATTCATTGAATACCTCCTAAAAAAAAAGAGAAAAAAAATTGAATTGAAGAAAAAAGGAAAACCGTTATTAGTAAACTTCATACCAAAAAATGTTCTATTCTTCAATCATTTCATTGCTGATAGGAGAAAATAAACGAGGAGGGTAGGAAACAAGATTATCAAAAAATAAAACTGAGTTGCAAGACTATTTACAATACTACCATTGAAACCGTTGATTAAACAAATATAAAATTTGAATTTTTTTACCTTAAAAAAAGAGAAAAAAAGAGTTAGAAAAAAATAGAGAAAAAAACAGACACTTTACAAAAAGCAAAGTAGAAGTCAAGCGTAAAAAAGACGGGGCGCAAAAACTGAAATAAAAAACAAAGTTTATAAAAGATAAAATACGTACATAGCTCATGAGATATTAAATGTGATTATTCTTACTTCTTAGACATTAAATAGCTATCGAAAGTGAGTTACAAAGTGTAGTGATACGAGTTCTTTGGCATTTCGGGAGATCATGCACATCACAAAAATATTTCAAAACGCACTGTTTCATTTGCAGACGCTTCAATGAGGATTGCGGTTAATAATCTAGAGATATTTAAGCGCAATTGCTATTATGATTTGTACTCCGCCCGAGGATGGAAAGTATTAGACTTTGAAAACTTCTGGTTATCAGTTTAAGTTAGCACAATTGTTATCATGCATAGAGTATGGGAAGTGGTACCTGTGGTCCAAAAAAAAAAAAATTCTCGTCAAGTGCTGCCAGCGGCCAGGACGCTTAGAAACTTCCTTAACAATTATTCTTAGTCCATTCAACTTTTTAACCAAAGTGAAAATCTTTGCTGATTAGCATGCAACAGTCTTCTCTCAGTTTTCTGATGCGAAAACATCCTGAAGATTGCGAAAGCTTAAAGAGTAGCGAACATTTAGCAAGAGAAAACAACAATTCTTGTGACATTCCCTGACATCTTTGGTATATATTATGGAATTTTTCCACAGTAATGGTTTTTTGGGGTTCTTCAGTCTAGTAAACAACCTGACCACTTAAGCACTCAATTAACTGCCCCAATAATTACAGATGCGCTCAATTACAAAACACATTTTCAAACAGTGAGGGAAAGAGAATCAAAGGAAATTAATAATTTTTCTTCTTCACCTTCGTTTAAAGCGGTGCTTTAACTATGTTTTAAAAATAGACCGAAATCGCTTTCAAGTAACTGAAAAAAAATCTGTTTGCTAAAGGTATCTCTTTTCACCGCTTGAACTTAGGCATTGTGAAAAAAATCGAAGGTAAAGAGAGACAGGAAAGGAGACCCATTAACGATAACACATTACAGCAATCAACCTAACTCCACTAGACTTCACTAAGCCAGAGGCGAAAATACAAAATCCTGAAAAAATTAAGAATAAAGGACATGCCACAGCAACGGTTAAAGTATTTCATGCAACTAGAGACGGCGAAAAGAGCACTGCCAATAACAGTAGAAAGGTGACGCACTGCCCTATGTAAATAAATGAGAGAGTTGGAGAACCCGCCTCTTTTTCAATTTTAAAATTTAACGTAGGTGGGAGGGTTCAATGGAACATGCTTAAAGTGCAAAAATGGAAAAATGGAACGAACTGATAAAGCTTCGTCTCCATGTGTTTGTTGAATAAACAGATAATTTAACAAAACGAAATTTGTAACGATTAAAATTTAAGAAGAGTGTGTGTTACAGGATATAATGCCAAAAATTGGAACCAACTGGGGTGCAATTAATTGATTAATTCGATATTGATTGATTGATTGATTGGGTACTCAACTATTTGTGACCTAGTATAAATATTTCAAGGTTTGCGGATCTGATGATAGAATCTTAGGTTTTCAGAGAGTGTGCTCATTACGATTTCCATGCATTAATATAAATATCGTGTAGCACTAATGTAAGAACCGAGGAGTAAAAGTTGTTAGCATAATTTCAAATAGTGAATAAGTAGCGTTACCGTCCAAAATGAGCTACGGCAAACTTCTAACAACTGCTAAGAATACGCTAGTAGAAAAGTACAGTACGAAAAACTCTACATTTCTTGTGATTGACAATAACTCCTTAAAATAAATGAATGCACATGCAAGCAAGTTAATATGTAAATATTGAACTTGGAATACTAAAAAATGTAAGGAAATTGAGCCTCAAGTCCAAATCTTATTCAGTGACATTCATGCCTGGTGCTAAAAAAATATTGAATAGAATGTCAGTAAAACTATGAACATTCTTTGCTTAAAAATACATATGAAGGAATACATTTTTTGTGGTTGTTTTTTTCCCCGTCAGGCAAATTATGTTTCCAAGGAACCTCCAGGACATTCTATTGACATTAATTCGAAACTTTGAAACACTCTTTTTTCCCAATCCTCAAGGCAAATCCTATCCACCTCATAAAATGACGTCATTTCAAATTTCAATGAAGATCATTCAGATTATTAGGGATTGTTACACAGGCTAAAAATGACGTTTTACAAAAAAAAAAAAAAAAAAAAAAAAAAAAAAAAAAAAAATATTAGATTACAAAATTTTGGCTTTATCTTGATTCAGAAAACTGATTAATATAACTTGGTCACAATTTCAGATATTTCCAACTCAGGCAACTGTTTCTTTAACCAAATACATAAAAATCGTATTTATGACAGGGATTATACAATTATGAAAACAAATCAAGCAAAAGGGGAAAAAATAAAAATAAAATAAAAAAAAAGACGCAGCCAAAAAAACAAGCGAAAAATAATTTGTTTAAGCTAACAATACATAATGACAAACGTAAAGATTGAAGAGAATAATTAGTAGGGTTAAAAAAATCTAGAAAAAAAGGGTAACCACGAATGGTGAAACACATAAAATAAAGGATGCAAAAGATAATTCCGACTTGTATAAAAATAAAAAAGTGGTAACATGAATCAACATTTCTTCCGCAGAGTTGAGGGACTTAAAGTAGAATTAGAAAAAAAGGAGAGGGAATTAGTTCATTTAAAAATCTTTTAAAAACTTATAAAAAATTAAAAGCCAGACGAGCGGGAGAGTTTGCAAGAGGAGAAAGACCAGCTCTGTTTCCGCGAAATTTGTTCTACAAAATGACAGCCTGATCGAAAAACGGTCATCAAAAGGTATCTTTGAAAATAGACACAGAGCCGGCTCTCAAGATATCCATTCTTTTAAAAATAGCGAGAATTAGTTTGGACCTCAGTTGCGCAACAAAGGACAGAAAAAATACCGATAGATAATCCAAACTTGTCAGTGTTTCCTGACAGTTCTTCATTTGCGCTCACCTGGGGTGCAGAAATGTTGCATTTAAACATCTGTGCAGAAATTGCGATATGAGAAAGCTTCCTCAAATTAGTGAGAAGACTAAAAGATTTCTAGCAGAGAGAGAGATTTCAAAATTTTAACAGAGTTTCCTTCGGAACTTCGTGCAGAGAGTCATAAATCAAAACAAAACCAGGAGCACTGCTGGTGTGTACATATTGAGACCGTTTACTTGCAAATCAGGAACTATCTATCTGCTTTTAAAGGGTCATTACTTGAAAGTAGCTGGCGTTTCCCTTCCTTTTTAAAGGAGGAATTATCACCATTGAAAGTTGGTCATTTGGTGGAGTAAAAACTACAAATCGAAATAAAAACCTTGCCGAGAATTCACTGTTTTTTGGATGGAGATGCATAAAGTCCAGTTAATGTTTTTCAAACTCCTAATTCACTTTGACTTTACACAACAGTTAAAAAAATAGTATGCTCTTAAGCAAAGTACAGCTATATCTTTTTTAATTTTTTTTTTACAAAATATTTTCTAACTACAGACAAACTTCCGTGAATTATCTATCCAATGTAAAAATTGAACTACCTATACGCGCAAGGGTAAAAAAAATAAACAAATAAACAAAATAACCTTTTTTGTTTTTTTTCCCGAGAAAAGAGAAAAAAAAGTTAGCTAAGAATAAAACAAAAAGTATGAACTAATTACTTTACAATGATTAACATCAATTCAACAGCAATTCGGACTACCTTGAAAAATTTGCTAGCACATTTCGAACATCTTCATACGGTTGACACAAGAGAGGTTCAAAATGCAAGAAGCAATTGATATATCAATTTTAAATTAATTTAAAAGAGACTCAATTAATTCAATTAAAATATGAGTAACCATAGTCGATAGTAGTAAAATTTTACACTAATCTTAGGTGTGGTTGCGCAGGGAGAGAAATGAACTGCATGCAAGAGGAAATCGTGACATCGACTTTACCGTACCCGCCGAAGTAAAACCATCAGTGTATCAATTTGATAAAATAGATAATTATAGCCTATTAACCAAAATTACTTAAGACATAAAATTATAAAAAAGAGAGAAAAATTATAAAAATTGCATTACTCGAAAACATACATATTTCATTTTCCGTTTTTTTTTTTTGTCAAGAATGAGAAAAATATTTAAGTTTTTGAAAAATCAACAATCTCAAGAGTCAAAAGTAGACACGCATATGCAAGAGATGTCCCTTTAGAGTGGAAACAACATACAAGATTTTTCCAAGTCAAAACGTGATAAAAATAAATGAATAAAAAAGAAAAAATAACAAAACGTAAAAATAAAAACTGTGAAATCAAGTAACACTTTTTCTTGGAAAATAAAATTGGTACTACCCCCTTTCCCCGATAACAAACAGGCGAGAAAAATCATATTTACACTGAAATGTAAAAAGAAGAGAATAGAAAAAAATATATCTAAGGTATTGTATTACAACATTCAAGTTTAAATATGGTATGTATACGTACAAAGAGTACACACTTATATGCTTGCATTTAGTAAGGTAGGTAGTTACAAGTTACAATTAGTTAATAGAAAGGATGAAGAAAGGAAAACAGAAACGTTGACTAAGGAGAGATAAAAATAAAAAAAATAAAATAAAAACTGAACCCTCTAAATATATGGTATGAACAAATAGCTCCGCTGAGCGGAAAGAAACATAAACAAGGGCAACTATACACTGATCTAGAACTGATTAAGAGGTATCTGATTAAAAGTATAACTGCTTATGAAATTTGACTAATCTCGGAGAATTGAAAGCAGCGGCATCTCCGCTTCAGCTTCAGCGATGAAAAAAGGAGAAAATATACAAGGTATAAAAAACTCACAAATAAAAAAGTGAATAAAATAAAAAATAGGTAACATGATTCACAGTCATTTGAAAAATGTTGCACAGGAAGAAGAGACTAGCAGAAAAAGCAGAGTTTTACATACATTCTAGCTCCGCTAGTTTCGGTGGTTAGACAACTTGGTAAAAGCCGTTTTCACTTAAATAATAACACATGCTCCTAACGTTTCTAACGCTAAATGCTAGTCTCCCGAGATGACGTCCCGTTATGCCACTTGCTCAGCTCTCTTTAGAAGATCAACGACTCTTTGCTTTAAGGCGCTTCGTTTATTCAATAGTCATACTGAAAAAAAAGAAACTCTCAAGATGGATTCAAGATTTCCATAAGATCCAAATAAAAGTTAAGTATTTATCTGAATCCAAACGAAACTGCATTTCGAAACTTGCTGGCGAATCATAGGATATCATCCACTAAAAAGGACCAATGTATGAAGTGATGTGTTTTTATGCTCTAATTACACGATCTTAATTCTAAACAACAAGAGAATATAAGCATTGAATGGACTGACTCAACGAGACTTTACAACTCTTACTTTCTGCATTTTTCCCGATGAAAAGTTATAAAAAGACTGGCTTGTCCCATTGACTAATTTTTCATTTCAATTTCTTGCTAATTAAACTTTCATGGCTGGAACATCCAAAAGTATTGCACAAAATATTGGAGTTAGTTAGAAAACTCCCCCTTTAGCACCAGGATGGTCCAAATTGGAGCAACAACAGTACAATTCAAATGCTTTGCAACAAAAAAGACTTTCGCAAAAAACAATAACAGTCAGAACAGTACTATGATTCAGCGCTGAATCAAATTTTTCATTTTACGTTGCTGCAACATTCATTGACAACAACAGAAGGTACATTTTAATAACAAGGCCAAACTTAATTAGCAGACACTGAGCCAAAAAAATAGTGCCGGGAGCCTTGAAAAATAATTTCTTAAATTTTCAAATACAGCGACTCTCGACTGAAGTTGTAATTGATTTGAATTTCTTCTCCCGCAGTTCGTTGAATCAGTCGGATAAAAAGAGGAAGGAATAGAAAAAAAATATCTAAAAACCATCAGAAGTCAAACGTTTTGCATAAAAAATAAAAAATACACAACTATAAATAAAATATCATTCGTTTAAAAATGTCAAAGATAAAATGAAAGGTAAAAATATGCTCTAGTAAGAAAATAAACTTTTTTTTCTGTTTTTCCCAACAGAGGAGGAGAAACTAGAAATAAATACATGTTTTTTTTTTTCTTTTTTTCTTATGAAAACGAGAAGGGAGGCGCTGCTTTCAATTCCTGAGTAATACAGTCACGCAAGCTTAGGTCCTTGCGTGAGTTTCCTTAAAATTGAACTAGATGAAGAGCGTAATTGGACTACGATTATGGATTAGAGTGCACATTGAAACCACTGCTGTTAACACCAACGGAACGGCACAGCCCGAGGTCGGTCGGCACCTTCCTTCACGAGTGGTTTGTGGAATTCACGTCCGGGTCGGGAGTGAATCGTCGCCCAGCAATGCTCACAGTAGTACTGCAACACACATCAAACACTTTAATTTCATTCATTCTAACACACACCTTCAAATTTCTTATCTTGTCATTTCAACTACATTGCGCACATAGGTACCAACTTTCAAGACTCATTTTAGAGACAACATGTCAATCCATGATTTCCGTACACAGACAGCTTGCCATAATTTCTTTAAATCCCTTGACTTTCCCTGACTACTTTTGCTTTTCCCTGACTCTGGAAATTTTCAAGGACCCTGACTTTTCCTGAACTTTGAAAAAAATGTCCACTTTTTCCCCCTTGAAGTACCTTACCTTTTTCTAGACTTTGGACAGAATTTCCTTGTTCAAAGGTCAAATGATAGATAAAGGCATTCAGTAAAAGGTTAAAGGATGACAAGCCTTAAAAATAACCAGAGGGATAAACAGTTGTAGGACAAGTGATACGTTTTAGTGATCGGTAGATGTGTCCCAAATTCCCTGACTTTTCTCACAAATTCCCTGACTTTTCCCACAAATTCCCTGACTTTCTCAGTTTTCCAGACCGCTGGCAACCCTGCAGGTGTTACATTGAAATGTGTATTGCATCAAACAAGGATGAGCAAATTTTTTGGCTCATTTTAAAAACAAAATATGTGCTACTGATTTCTCTACGCCAATGGGTATTTTTACAAATGGGCCGAAAAATTTTGTTTCTTCTGGTGCAATACTGTCCATTTTGACATAAATTTCCAAACATCAAACTTCTCCCACTTGGTTCATGAGTCAAGTGCTCATAGAAAAATTTGTAATGCTTATAAAAGACTGAAATCATGTAAATCTTTGTTTTGATTGACTGGCGCACTTTTAATAAGGCGGAATATTCATGGTCACATTATTCATGGTCACCTAAGTAGTTCCCTCTGACAATTCTACGGTTAATCATAAACCTCAAAGATTTGAACTGATACTTTTCTTATGACCCCGGGCGCAAGAATCCAAGTTTTGAAAAAAGAAAAAAAAACTGGGAGGACTCAAAAGATCGAGCCCATGAATGTATGTGTCTGAGGAAAATCTACTAGAAATGAGCTCAAAAGATTGCACGCTCGCTAAACAGCACAGTGTTCCCTATTTTCCTCAACACTTGGATTTTGGCGCTTGAACCCTTCAGAAAAGTAACAGTTTCTTATCTCTTGTAGAGTATGTGTTGCATCAGCACTGTAACTGAGGTTCAGTTGACAAAGAGGGGACTTTTTCAGGTTTCATTCAAATTTTGCTCTTGAGGCCATGGTAAATTAAATTTTCAGAGAAAATAAGGGCCTTTTCTGGACATCTTTCCAGGAACCTGGGGATTTTACGTTTAAAGTAAATCCTTATGAGACAAGCCTCCTTCAAAAATTGAAACTGAGTTCAAAGCTAGTTGGGGCTTCTTTGGTGTACTGAATATTGGAGTTTTAAATTGACACTTACCTGTAAACATGTGACGTTTGCACAAAAGAAGGGTGCAAACTTCCCAGCGCAACGCTGTCCCTGACATTCATCACACATCTGATCATCTAACACGTACGGTTTCACTTCAACCTAAGGAAAAAAGAGAAGCTAAATTATCAAACTGGGTATACAAAAATATTAAACTCAATTTTATCTATTGGAATCACTAAGAACTTCTTTCAATATTAACGCAATAATGGTTGATTCTTCATTGATTGCCTTCAGAACTACTCAGAAAGTTTAAAAATGAGAACAGAAAATGAATTCAAAGTTTGAAAACAGAGAATATAATTATAGCGAATGTGAAATAGATAGCAAAAGATTTCAACTTTAAGATTCATTTTAGTTTTTGTTAAAATCTTTAGTTTTCCTCAAATTGGGAGGCATTACTTTTCAGCAATCCCTGGAAACCAATCCAAGGAAAGATGGGAAATACTGAGATTCTATAATTTTTTTTCATTTTCTTGAAAAATTGACCGAACAATTGAGTATCAAATCCGGAGCATTATTTCTAGCTAGTAGAGGACGGCTATTCCCCTTCCCAAACGTATTCCATGGAGTCAATGCCAGTCAATTTTAAGGTATTTTGTAAGCTTTTAAGCATGATAGCAACAGTACTGGGTGACAGCAACCATCAAGTGAATATCGGTGAAAATAAACTGTAGGTTGATATAGCTCCTTAAATGTGTCTACGCTAAAAGAAAAATGTTGAAATAAATTAAATAAAAAATAACAATAAAGTATGTGAAATCTTAAGAAAAAAGTTCCTTTCGGTTCCTTTCATTTCTAAAGCAAAAGTATGACACCATGTGGTAATTCAACATTTCCGCTTCTATTTCATTTTTTCGAAACAAAAAGCAAGCCAATATTATAGCTTGAAATTTATACAAAATAGTCTACTGACAGACAAGAAAGCCAAGGAAGTTTTCAGGAAATTATACTGACTAGTTGTCCAAAGAAAAAATAAATTAAGATGGGAAGCCTGCAACATAGCAAATTGAGGTACTCAGTTTTGCACTTACACCATCGCTTTGCTTTTGGTGCCTTCTTGCTTAATTACACCCGGGAAACGTTATTTGCTTCTTAAGGATCAGAGCTTGGAAATAATTTAAAGAAATCGTGAGGCATTTGAAACTGTTAGCTTATCTTCAGGTTTAAAAAATAGTCTTCTCAAGAAATTACACACAAATTACACGCGATCGATGTTTTTCAGACCTGAAAGTGAGTCAATAGCTCATGACAGCCAGCGTCCAATAAGTTTTAAAATAGTTTTTAAGTATCATTCAAAGTGAATGAAATTTCCCAATTATGCAATCTGACAAAGTGATAGGGGCCCCACCTAACTTACATCCATCTAATTTGCCCACAAGTTACGATTTCGTAGTTCCAAAAAAAGTCTCAAAAACAGGTTTCCTGTTTCTAGTTCGAACTGTTGTGTGACTTCTGAGTCCAGCTGAAAATGAGTAAGACCTCTAGTGGGAAATTCTATTTCGTTCTCGTGTCTGGTAAAGCATCTATCCTACAATTATTTCAGCTAAAAAATGCCTTTATTGTCGATGTGTTGAAGGCCTTTCCATGGAGTTTCATCCTTTCCTCAACAATTTTAGCCTTCCTTCCAAGTCCAAATATTCCTCTGAAAAGATGCCCCATGGTTGCTGTTTGTGTTCAATTTTTTGAAACAACTATTCATGGACCGGAATAATAATTCAAATTTAAACATACTCTTTTGTCGATATCGGCATGTTGGAGTTGGACGAATCGAGCGGATATAGCAGCGATGTAGCTTTGCTGATTGCTGAATGCTACTCGGCCGGCGCCTTTTGGGTACTTTAGTTCCGGGTCAGTGTCAATTCCAGCGTAGCAGACACCTCCATAAAGTCTGTCCATGATCATCGCTAGCTCGACTGGAAGCACAAGAATAAATGAATTATTCTCACAAGAATTATGTATAATATTTTTCTACAACGATCTTCTTCTTCTAAATTGAATAATTCTTTAAAAAATATAAACACGTGGTAAATAATAGTTTTCTGCAACGAAGCTATTATTTTTGTGCTGTAATTGAGTTTGAATTCAATTTTTTTAATTTTTTATAAAAAAAAACAACAGGTGATGGTAAGTTAAGTTTTACAGCCATCTTGCATACATCATTTGTTCATTTTACATCACTGCCTTCACCTGTCATGCAAATATCTCAGAAATCTCAAATAGTGAGCCTGAAAAATGGATTAACAACTTAAAAAATTCATTATTTTGGATTTACTGCCAAATCATCATCAGCTAAAATAAATGACGAGGTACAAAATCGAAGTAATTTTAAGCGTCCCTGTTGATGCAAGTAGGAACACATCCCTTGCTCACGATAACTTTCTTTTCTTTTGGGTCAATAAAAAAGTCAGATACTTTTTCTGATTTCCCAACTCCTGTCCTGACTTTTTTCAAAAATTCCATAACTTTCCCTGGCCTTTCCGCGACTTCACTACCGCAAAATCTTCAGGGTTGCCACAGAATATAGAAAATGAAATTCCCTGACATTTCCCTGATTTCCCTGACAGTGGCAACCCTGAATCTTATTGTGAAAAAAACTTGTGCTTATAAATATTGAAATAGATAAAGTTTCCATTGGAAATAGGAGAAATAGAGAATTTGCGGGTGTCTGGATGAATTTCGTGTCTACGTGTAAACTACTGAGTGAATTGATCACAAGGATACCCTTGGTTCATAAATTGAACAATTATTGGAGAAGATATGACAAAATGATCTCTTCTGCTAAAATACGCAAGTTTACATGGGAAATGCCGCCAGATGACGTCACTAGGCGGTGCATTTTCTCACTTTTATATCTATTTTTATATTATTTCCTATATCAGAAAAAAATTATAAAAAATACTATGAAATCAGCTCTTTAAGCACTTTCAGGGCCGTTTGTAAAATCTCTTGTCAACCTCTGGTCACCAAACCAGTGGTCAGACTCTGACCAGCAGTTAATCTACTAATCAGCCTAACTACTGATTTGCAAGAGAGAACAAAAGCTGACCGGGACTTGACCTGAAGAAAACCGGGAGTCATACACACCTACCTCTGGTCAAGCTCTGGTCAGCTCCAAACTACCACTTTGACAAGCACCTGACCAGAGGTCTAACAATCGGCCCTTCAGATGAAGTGATAAAAAATTTGCATGCAAATTCTCCATTGGAGAGTTAAGGCAGGGTGTCTTGTCTACTGAAACAGGCTAGCCAAAAATCAGTACTTTTACGGTACTTTTTCAGTACATTCCCAAGAAATTCAGAACCTCCTCAACAGGAAAATTCAGTGCTTTTTCAATACCTCCAGCCGACGAAATTCGAAAAATTTCAAAAATTTGAATTTCCCGCTCAAAGTGCGACAAAAACGAAAACAAATTCCGGACTTCCTTGCAAAATTTCCGCACTTGTTCAGTAGGTACTTCTGGACCGTCCTTGAAAAATCATCACTATTTCCGGACTTGCGGAAAATTCCGGATTTGTGGACACCCTGACTTCAAGCACCTGACCAGAGGTCTTACAATCGGCCCTCAGATGAAGCAATAAAAAATTTGCATGAAAATTCTCCATTGGAGAGTTAAGGTGAAATGGAGATGTTGCATGTGTGAGGAATTTGCGATTTGACTATTGATTCTTATGTAAAAGTTCGCGAGAAACACGATGGTGCCACTGGTTTTCTCTGAAGTGAACTCCCAAGCCCAAAAAAATCTCTCAAGTTGAGGTCGAAATGGAGGGGATACCTCACGCTATCCTGTGAGTCCACCTCTACATCAAGACAAACTCTCCATGCAAAGATAGGGAGCAAATACATTAGCAGGGTTGCCGTGTTTTCAGTTTTAGAGTCCCCAAATAAAGTGGCAGCCCTGTCAATGTATTAGCTCCCTATCTTTGCATGGAGAGTTTGTCTTGATGTAGAGGTGGACTCACAGGATAGCGTGAGGTATCCCCTCCATTTCGACCTCAACTTGAGAGATTTTTTTGGGCTTGGGAGTTCACTTCAGAGAAAACCAGTGGCACCATCGTGTTTCTCGCGAACTTTTACATAAGAATCAATAGTCAAATCGCAAATTCCTCACACATGCAACATCTCCATTTCACCTTAACTCTCCAATGGAGAATTTTCATGCAAATTTTTTATTGCTTCATCTGAGGGCCGATTGTAAGACCTCTGGTCAGGTGCTTGAAGTCAGGGTGTCCACAAATCCGGAATTTTCCGCAAGTCCGGAAATAGTGATGATTTTTCAAGGACGGTCCAGAAGTACCTACTGAACAAGTGCGGAAATTTTGCAAGGAAGTCCGGAATTTGTTTTCGTTTTTGTCGCACTTTGAGCGGGAAATTCAAATTTTTGAAATTTTTCCTGCTTGGTGGCGTACCTGCTTTGAGCGGCCTAGGGACGCCGCCGACGAAGACGGTCTTGCGGGGGTCGAGGGGCATGGAGGCGTCGAGGACGAAGTCGGCGTCGGAGAGGCGCCACGGTCGGATCTGGACGGGCTTGTCCTTGATCGTCGGCGAGGAGACGCACAAGTACAGCTTGTCCTCGTCCTGGATGCAGGTCTCCATGAGCTGCTGCACCGAGATCTCCTCCTGGAACAACAGGAACGCGTAGCCCTTCGGCGGGAAGTACGACTTGCTCTCGGCCTTGTGCGGCCAGTCCACCACCAGCGGCCCGAACCGACGGAAACTCGACGTGATCTCGTCTGAAAATCACCAATTCACACCAAGTTAGCCACAAACGCCCATCGGGAATGCAATACTCCCGTGCTAATGCCGCCATCACACGCTGAATTTGGCAGCTGAATGTGGCGGTCAACAGTCAGCGCTCAACAGCTGAAATTTCACTGATTCGAGTTATTTTCATCCAGATGTGTATTAAATCTATTCGAATACTTCGGAAAAATCGGACATTGTCCGGTGGTCGCTGAGAATCGTTGCTGAATTTTTCGTGTGGCGCGCAAAATTCAGACATCGGGCCGATGACTTTCACATTCAAACCACATTCAGCGTGTGATGGAACTCCCAGTTCCAAACCACATATCGACGGTGAAACTACCAAACCACGTATCTCGGTTTGCGACGTCGCAGACTTCCTGTCATACTTTATTTTTTAAATGAAAAACTACTTAACGTCCAGTCTTGAAAATTTCTGTGATTTTTCCTCTTCGTGCGGAGAAAGTTCTGTGAAAATTTCAAGGAATGATATTGATCCGGTCTACTTCTTAAAAATAAAATGTGAGCGTAGATTTTTAAACACCGCAAACGAGATACGTGGTTTGGCAGTTTCACCGTCGATATCTCATTTGCGGTATTTAAAAATCTCTGCTCCCATCTTATTTTTGTACAGCTTCACGAACCAACGTCATTCCTTGAGGTTTCCACAGAATTTTCTTCGCACCGAGAAGAAAACTCATGGCAGATTTTGAAAATAAGCGTCCCGTAGTTTTCCATTTAAAAAATAAAGCAGAATAGGAAGTCTAGCTAAGACGTCGTAAACCGAGATACGTGGTTTGAGGGTTTCACCGTCAATATGTATATTTTAATCCAACTTGAAGAAGGCTGTGGTGTTTCCAGCCGAAACGGCTTAGTGACCGTGTTCTTTTCTAGTCTTGTGACCCACAATTGTATTTTTTAAAAATGTATGTCTTGACACAAACTGCTCAGTTTTTAACATATCTCAAGTCTATTCATTGCAGCTTTTGGCGCTACATTCACCGCCAACTGTACCAAAATCAACTCAAAATTTGGGTTGGTTTGTGTTTCACTGCCTACACAGACAAAAATAGATCAGTCCAGGCGCCTAGTAGCTAAAAAAGAGGCTACCTGGAATTTTGGGTACACAGCAATTTTTTTTGCTTACTTATAGCAATAACCTAGCATAAACCTAGCATATTCATATACCATTTTCTTCCAAATTTCGTCAGCTATAAAAAACATTAGCTAAATCCGGGATTTTTTCTCATGCGTAGCCGCTATATAAAAAACCGCAAAAAAAGGCCTTTTTAGGCCATTTTTTCAAAATGGCGGAAAATGCTCACCAGATACGCGGTAGGAAACTTCAGGTTCGGATTCAGCGACCCAAAAAACATAAAGTAAGCCAAAAAAATCGCTGTGTACCCAAAATTCCAGGTAGACTTACCAGGCGCCTTGACTAGATGGTGCTGACGACAAAACCTTCTGTTCACGGGGCTCCTGCAGTGTCTTTGTTAAATAAAATAAAATAAATAAATAAAAGAAGTGCAGGAGCCCTGGGGATAGAACTATTTTTTTCAGTGCACTTTAACCAAAAGTAACACAAGAACACAAATCGACGGTGTAAGTCGGCAATCACACAACTCGGTTTGCGAAGTCGCAGACTTCCTGTCATACTTCATTTTTTAAACGGGAAACTACCCAACGGCGATCCTTTAAAACTGTCACGATTTTTCTTCTCGATGCGAAGGAAATTCTGCAAAAACTTCAAGAAATAATGTCAATTCGTCCTCTTTTAAAAAAAAATGACGTAGAGGCGGAGATTTTCAGACACCGCAAACGAGTTAGGTGATTGCCGACTTATACACCGTCGAAAGTCTCAGTGTGGACAACTTGTGTGGGAAGGAGTAGAGTGCCTATATTGAGAGAGTATGGCCACTGGGCCACATGGAGAGGCTTAGGACCCAAAAATGGCGGTGCTTTGTTTTGGTTTTTGTGGATGGGAGGGGGATCATTGCCAACTTTTGACGGTTTTCACCAACCGCACTTGCTGCCAACCTTACTACATCTAAGATAATTTTTCTCAACAATTGCACACGATTAGCCTTAAAGATATGTAAAGAAGTCGCAATAGTGCATCTGGGCAAATTTCTCGTTAGGATAAGCAAAGAAAACTACATTTTGAGTCATCTTGCATTACATTAATTTATGGCGTCCGCCATTTTTGGGTCCTAAGGGCTCCATTCAGCCTAAGATGGCTGAGCCAATCAGAGGTGGTAACACCAGTGGCCATACTCTCTCAATATAGGTACTCTAGGAAGGAGGGTTACCTTCATCGATGTCTGGTGGGAGTCCGCCGACGAAAACTTTCCTGGAGAATCTCTCGCCGGGCTCGGAGCTCTGGCTGTGGGGCGAAGAACGGGATGGCGAGCTCAGGGTCGGAGGTGGGTTGTTCAGGTTCTGCCCGTCGTCCAGAATTGACTGGTCCTCTAGCGTCGGAAACAGGCACTTCCCTGCCAACAAAAAGGAGAATACATGAGTAACGAGTTGACAATCATGAAAACACCCGCACTGGTAAAAACAAGTAGGGCCTTGTCTCCATGGGACGTTTTCATGGGATTTGTCCCAAGTTCGAATCGCAGCTGAATGAAACTTCTGGGATTTTTCCCAGTTACCGTCTCCACGGGACGGGGCTCATACAGTCCTGCACTGAGAAAAAACTATGGCTTATAAACCTATTAGAGGTAAATATGGAACACCACTAATAGTAGTACCTCTACATATAATAATAGCACATATACCTTAGTTATGGTCTCTGTACCTTAATTAGGTACAGAGACCTTAGTATGGTTCACAGACCGAGAATCATTAGTTTATTAACGACTATTATAGGTGTTCCATATTTACCTCTAATAGGTTTATAAACCATAGCTTTTTCTCAGTGTGCGACTAGTTTGCGCGGGAAGATAAAGTAGTTAAAGTCGAGTATTTAATCGGGATTATAATAATAAATGCACTCAATTGACAATTAGACACATTATTTTAACTAAACAAACATTAACAATGTAGTAATGAATAAAATATAGCACAATTCGTTTTCACTTCTTCTTCTTCTCTCGGTGGGTCCTAGGGGTACAAGTACCATACTTGGTACTGGGAAAAATATTGATTAACTCAATATTTTTCCCAACTTGGTAAGTAGGATTTTTCCCTGGGACAAATCTCGTGAAACGGCTCGTGGAGACAAGGCCTAGCTTGGATCTCGAGTCCAGACTCTTAAAAACATTGACAAGAAAAAATACTCTCGATTCAAATGGAAATCCGCTTCGCTATCTCTCGATTGCTAAGTTTCTTTTTCGCGTTTCTAATATGTGCATCGTGTCCAGGAACCACATTTGTGGGAACAATTTATTGTTTGAAGGCATCACCAGGGAGTTATGCGGAAACCTAGATTCTGTAGCAAATTTAAATAATTTTCCCTTGAAGACTTAAATATTTTTGCACCCTGGTAAAAAAAAATAGCTTGGATCAAGAGCCCAGACTCTTAAAAACATTGACAAGAAAATATACTCTTGATTCAAATGGAAATCCGCTTAAATCAAGAGGCTTGGCTCTTCGATTCAAGGAAAAATCCGATTGAATCAAGAGTATATTTTCTTGTCGATATTTTTAAGAGTCTGGACTCTTGATCCAAGCTACTTTTTTTTTACCAGTGCGGAAAAATAGTAAAGTCTTCAAGGGAAAATTATTTAAATTTGCTACAGAATCTAGGTTTCCGCATAACTCCCTGGTGATGCCTTCAAACAATAAATTGTTCCCACACATGTTCCTGGACACGATGCACATATTAGAAACGCGAAAAAGAAACTTAGCAATCGAGAAATACGTAGTTCAAAATTCGCAACTTTTCCGTAAATTGCAGGCTCGGGATGTGGACTAGTCCAAAGCGGTGTGGGAGAGCACCGAGCAATCACGAATTCGCAACGGTCAAGGCGCGCACCGCAGAGAATGCGCAAAGCGTGAAGTATTCATTCAGTTTTGTAAGCGCTAATACGCGTGAAGCGCGCACCGTGGTGTACGCGCAATGCGTGAAGTATTCCTCCAGTCTTGTAGGCGCTGATAGGCATATCGCGCCGACCGTACTTCGGAGCGATTATCTTCACTCGCGGAGTCAGCGCTTTCCGACTTGTTACTACCATTAAGTTTTTGCACACTCTGTGTAGATTACTGACATATTAGTTGATGGTGATTTAACAAATTTTCCCTGACATTTTCGTCATTTTCGTAATTCTCCCTGATATCTCCCGGTTTTCCCTGACTTTTTACTTTTTACAATTCCCTGACATTCCCCGGTTTTCCCTAACTGTGGCAACTCTGTATCTTCCGTGGCATGACAGGATGGTTTGGAATCATTTGTTTCTGAAGGTCCCGACCATACTCGCAGGGAGAAAAAAACTTCGTGCGCGGGACCCGAAGTTTAGGTCATATGGATCTCTGAAGTTTTCGGATTGAGCATCTGAACACTTTAGGTCTAGCTGCCGCAGTTTAGGTCTGACATCTGAAACTTCAGTTCTAACATCTGAAGTACTTCAGATGTGAGAACCGAAGTTTTTCGGATGTGAGGATCGAAGTTGTTCGGATGTGAAAACCGAAGTACTTCAGATGTAAGAACTGAAGTTTCAGATGTGTGATCCAAACCTCGGCAGCTAGACCTAAAGAGTTCAGATGCTCAATCCGAAAACTTCAGCGATCCATATGACCTAAACTTCGGGTCCCACGCACAAAGTTTTTTTCTCCGTGTGTGACTCAACGTTTTCCCGGGCTCGTCTCTGAGTGTAGTTACGGCCTTTTGTCAACCAAGCAACGAAATATCGACTTTTTCAATTTTGGAAACCACACTTCACAGGGTTACCACAACTTCAGAGATTCATATGACCTAAACTTCGGGTCCCACGCACGAGGTTTTTTTCTCCGTGCGGAATCGGAGCTCGGAGTGGAAGCCGGGCGAGCAAAAAAACTGGAGTCCTCCGCGGCACAGAGGGACGCCCGACGCCGGATGACAACGTTAGGTCACCGGTGATTGCCGCGCTGCTTCTAAAATTCGCCTACTTCACATTGTTCCCGCGGTAGCGAGCGGTTTTTTTCCTCCATCCGGCGTCGGCGAGTCTCCGCGTATTTATTCGGAAAGTCAACAAAAAGCAATCATCGTTACGTTGACGATGCGCCGGCCGGCCAGGGCGCCGGGGGGGGGGGGAGGGGCGGGGAGGATAACGTAATTAAAACGAGATGTTGCTTGTTCGTTCCGGGCAACAAACATTTTATTGCCGCGACATTAAAACATCCGTCATTGGCCAAGCTCCCTCCTCCTTCTCCCCGATCAAATTCCGGGCTTTTATCTCCGCCGTATATCGGCTCTAATTGACTTTCCGCGTCTTTTTCGCCCCGCCAGCATCCGCCCCCGTACGCTTTCGTCGAAGGAAAAACCACGTATGAGCATGCGCGGGTTCCCAAATGGACCGCGTTAAACAGAAAGGAACCAAGCCACATCAGCCATTTCCAAATTTAACAGGAAAATTACATTTTTTACGAGAGAACGTCTGCGCAGATTCCTTTGAACATTTTTGAGAATTTACTTTGTATTATGGAGAAAATTCACTGAAATTTGCACAAAATTCCGCACAACCGTTTTCAAGTGAAAAATTAAATTGCCCGATTTTTGGCAATAGCTGATGTGGCTTGGTTCCTTTCTGTTTAACGCGGTCCAAATATCCTCCGATAAAAGTTCTGTTTTCAAGGAGAAATGTAAATATTTTCCCTTAAAATTTTCAGGAACTTCAGGCAAAATTGCGTACGAAATTATCTAGAAAATTGAACGAAAAATATTTATAAGTTCACCAGGAAATTCGTGTTCTGTCCAGGGAAATTTGGCAAGGCCTGAAGGGTCATACGGGGATGTTCCTCAGAACCGGGAAGGGGGGTGGGTGTTTAGTTTCCTCTTATCGCTTCGGGTGTTTTTGAGGTTAACGAACGCCGGGCTCAGATACCCAAGGTGAAGGTCCTTTCGTATCAGTTCCATGCACAGTAAAATTATTTCAACTGCATTTTGCAATACGGAACTATTTTTTCTAGCTCATTCGACAAACAACATATCGACGGTGAAACTACCAAACCACGTATCTCGGTTTGCGACGCCGCAGACTTCCTGTCATACTTTATTTTTTCAATGAAAAACTACTTAACGTCCAGTCTTGAAAATTTCTGTGATTTTTCCCCTTCGTGCGGAGAAAATTCTGTGAAAATTTCAAGGAATGGTATTGATTTGGTCTATTTCAAAAAAACAAAATGCGAGCGTAGATTTTTAAACACCGCAAACGAGATACGTGGTTTGGTAGTTTCACCGTCGATATGATGCCATGTATACATTCAACAGGCTCCCAAAGTTTTTCAAACGTTATATAATTTATTAAGGGCGGGAAAGGGGGTGGGGGGTCCAGGGTTACGTTCCGAAGCGTTACATTGATGGGAGGGGGGGGGGGAGCTCAAAAATGCCGAAAAAGTGCGTTACGTAATTTATGAGCCCCCATATGGGGCCGACAACGAGGGGGGTGCCATGTTTTTCGATTAAATGGACTGCGTTAAGCAGAAAGAAACCGAGTCACTTTGCTATTATCAAAAATCGAGCGATTTAATTTTTTATAAGAGAACGTTCGAGCAAACGTTTTTGAAAATTGTAGGGAATGCGCTACTTACTGTGCAAAAAATGCACTGAAATTTGCACAAAAATCCGCACAACAGTTTCCATGTAAAAAATTAATTTTTCTTATTAAATCTAGCATTTCTGAAAATTTTAAGGGATTCTCTTTTTACTGTGCAGAAAATACACTGAAATTCGCACAACGGTTTCTTTGTTCCTATTATTATTTAGTCAAATTACTCCTGCTTCCTAATTTTTAATTACTCTGCACAAATTATCCGTTTGCGAAATACAATCCTGGCTTTAGTGCCCTTAAACTACTGGAAAACCGAAAAACCAAGCGGGGACGCTACTTCAATATTAAGCTTCCATCGCCTTGCTAAGGCGCAGGGATACAACTATTTGAACTCTCCGGAACGCGTTAGGTATAACACCTCAATTGCAGGCGTTTTCGAATCTTCTGAATTTGCATGAGAAGATTTTCCAAATTGTTTTGCATTTTATTGCTGATTTTATATCCTTTTCTCATTCAGTCAAATTACTCCTGCTTCTTAATTTATAATTATTCTGCAAAAAGTATCCATTTGCGAAATACAATCCTGGCTTTAGCGCTCTTTAACTACAGCCTTTACCGTGGAAACTGCAGTAGCGGCACAGGAAAAACGAAAAACCAAGCGGGGACGCTACTTCAATATTAAGCTTCCATCGCCTTGCTAAGGCGCAGGGATACAACTATTTGAACTCTCCGGAACGCGTGAGGTATCACGCCTCAATTGAAGGCGTTTTCGAATCTTCTGTATTTCCATTACGAGATTTACCAAATTGTTTTGCAATATATTGTTGATTCGAGTTCCTTTTATTATTTAGTTAAATTAATCCTGCTTCTTAATTTTCTATTACTCTGCAAAAATTATCCATTTGCGAAATACAATCCTGAAAAAGTTTGATTACCTCGAGGTCATGTAATTATTTGTGTAATAAGTTTGGAACAAGTACCTGAATGAAATAAATCATCTTACTGAAAAATTAAATTAAAGTTTCTTACTGAATTTGGCATTTTTTAAGAGTTTCAGGGATTCCCTACTAACTGTGCAGAAAATTCACTGAAATTCGCACAACAGTTTCCATGTGAATATTTAAATTGTCTTACTGAATTCGGCATTTTTTAAGAGTTTCAGAAATTCGCTACTTACTGTGCAGAAAACTCACTGGAATTCGCACAAAAATCCGGACAAGCGTTTCCGTGTCAGAAAAATTAATTTTCTTATTAAATCAGGCATTTTTGAAAATTTTAAGGGATTCCCTTTTTACTGTGCAGAAATACACTGAAATGCGCACAATCGTTTCCGCGTAGAAAATTAACTTTTCTTATTAAATTTGGCAATAGCTGATGAGACTTGGTTCCCTTCTGCTTAACGCAGTCCGAATGTGGCTATTTTACACAGCCTTAAGGTGATTCGTCAAGCTCAAGTGACGTGGTCGAACTGGCATGCGATATATCGCATCTTTTAGGTCAAAAATCTCGGTAGATTTTGAATTTTCAGCAAAAAAAAGGACGATAGCCCCTGCGCATGAGCCTGAAGAATAATTCTAAACCCAAAATTCGGCAAAATTCCGAGAAATGAAAGTAGGATAGTGTTTGGAAAAAATCCTCGCATTCGATACCGAAATCGATAGCTGAATCGAATGCGAGGTTTTTTTCCAAACACTATCTTGCTTTCATTTCTCTGAATTTTGCCGATTTTTGGGTTTAGAATGATTCTTTAGGCTCATGCGCAGGGGCTATCGTCCTTTTTTTTACTGAAAATTCAAAATCTGCCGAGATTTTTTACCTAAAAGATGCGATATATCGCATGCCAGTTCGACCACTTCTTTTGAGCTTGACGAATCACCTTAAACGGGGGAGTCCTGATTTTCGAGGACGATGTAGCAACAACGGCGACGAGGAAGCCAGGTTCGCGGCGAAATGATATAATATCCGAGTATGACGGGCGTCGGGCGTCGCACAGTGGCTCGAGTCAATTTGAGAGTTCGGACATGGAATTTTTAATTAAAACTGCAAATTTTGCTACTTATTTCGTCACATTTTCAATTTCAAGGGGTGCTTTAAGAAGATAATTTAACAAGGAAACCAATGGAGCCACTTTTAGAACCTCGAAGTCACGTCTAAACGGAGTTACAAGCGTTTAAAGTTTCCAAATTTTGTCCGACCTCGCGTATTGACTCGATCCACCGTGCGTCGTAACGAGACAAGCGGCCTCAACGACAACCATCAAATCCCCCAGATCCCACCCCCTGTCCCCCCGCCCCCGTGCAACCCTCCCTGCGGGCGATGCCGCCCTAATTTTATTAACTCCTCCACCTCCCCCCCCCCCAACTACCTGCCCACTCTTCAATTTCTCCTCGTTCGGCCCGCTTGAAACTGAGCTTGGGCTTCGTTCCGTCGTCACCTCCGATACTCCTACAATTCTGCCGTGATGAGGCAAAACGCCGTATGAGCCTCCGGGCGTTGCCGAATTTCCTTCGATAAAAACCGGAATCACTGGAAAAATTGTAAATCTTTTCCTCCGAAATTTTCAGACAATTTTGTACGCAATTTAATATATAATATCTGAAAATTACAAGGAAAATTATGCTTAAATTGCGTCAAAATTACACGTGTCGCAGGCAAATAGTGAAATCAGGCATTTTTTCAAATGCCTAGGCAGATAGTTAAATTTTGACGGTCTACAAAATTTTGTGAATTTTATGGCGAAGAGCTCAAGAGTTTTTATATTTTTGCAAAAATAACTCATCAAATCTACGAACTCTTTTTGTCTCTTCCTCTTCCATTGCTTCTCATATTTTTAAATGTAAAAATTCTGTATTGTATGACATGCTGTAAATTTCAAGATAGGTCTCTGCTCAAGAGCTAAAACTTGTTTAAAATACTAATGTGTGATGCAAATTCTTACTGAAAATCTTTTCTCAAAGGAGCAATTAATCATTTTGTCTAAAATTAGGAAAAGAATCAGAATTTCAATCTAAGTTAGAATATTTGACTATTTGCCCAGGCGTTTGACAAAATGCCTGATTTTACTATTTGCCTGCGACACACGTTTTATCAAGGAAAATTTGGCAACTCTCGAATGTTCATACGGCGTTCTTCCTTAACACGGCGGAATTCTGCCATGATGAGGCAAAACGCCGTATGAGCCTCCGGGCGTTGTCAAATTTCTTTCGATTAAATGTGAATTTTAAAGGAAATCTGTGAATGATATTCTTCGAATTACGTGGAGAATTTTGTTCGCGATCAGATCTAAGTCATCTGAAATTTCAAGGGGGGAAAATTCTTAATTTCTCTCAAAGATGAACATTTTACTCGGCAACTCACGAATGTTCATGCAACGCTTTTCCTTGGCATGGTAGTATCGGGATTCCTGGCGTGAGAACTTGTGTATATTTTTCTCCGGATTTTTCAAAGACTTCGATCCGCAACTTAATCGACAGGATCTTGAAATTTCAAGGGAAAATTTCATGATTTTTCTGAAAAATTGATATTTTAATCGGTGACTTCCGAATGTTCATCCGTCTTTCCTTCTCTGCACGGCATTGCAATACGCCAAGACTGAATAGCTAAGATTAGCATTCAAGCGCCGGAACAAGGTTTACGACAGCTTTTTAGAAGTAAAATCAAGGACATAGAAAAAATTTCAAGGAGTTCCAATCGAACTATATTTTTCAATAGGGAACTACTATTTCTGGTTCATCTATAAAAACGCTTAAATGCACGAGAGATGTGACGAATCATACAGGTTGTTTCTAAAACGCGCAAAAAATGATCGTTCCTTGTTGCAAAATGATGTCCAGTTTATAGTTGATTTATTTTTATGGAAGTGGTTATAAGAATCGGATTTTGAGAGTTTGAGAAGAACTGCTCTGGCGATCTGCGGAATAAGTTGCTTTGCGAGTGGGTGGAACAATTGGTGTCAGTAGAGGGTAGGAAATCGTTTATTCGTTATTTGTATCTACGGCGGCAAATTGAATCCGTGGGTTATCGCCTTATATGATGTCATGCACACTGAAAAAATTTCTATGAACAAAATCAACATTTAGTCTCTTTGTACTGTCCAAAAATCATTTTTGCACTTTTAACAACTCGGAAACGCGTATTTGCCAAAATTAAATGAATAAGAACCTATTTCCATGGACATACTTAGATCATGAAACTGCAATGTTCTCTCTTTGAATACAAAAATGCTTCACAACAGGACGATAAAAAAATAAGTAAAAAATGGTTTTGAGCTTTCAAAAGCTCGGAAACGAATTTTTCGTTGACATGACTGTAATAAGTTGACAAATATTTCCTAGGCAATTCTTAGATCATGCAACAGAACTTTGTTGCACTATTCTCACTTTGGACCGAAAATTATTTGCAACGAGAAAATATAAAAGAGTAACGAATAGTTTTGAACTTTCAAAAGCTCGGATTCCGCTAAAATTTCCTTAACTCAAGGCAATTCCTGGGTCATGCAAGCGCCCTATTCTCACTTGGAACCAAAAAATTCTTCGCAACGGGACAATATCGAGACTGAAGAAAAGAAAGCTTTTAGTCTCCGGCGCTCCGAGTCCCGACTGGGGAATTCCAATATTTCACCGATAATTTTTGCCCCTCTCCTTACACACTGGTCCAAACTTTAGTTCCTATCGTGCCTTTGTCGTTTAACTCATACAAGTTCCGTCCATTGCCGCGGAAATTTCGCCCGACCCGATAATAAAACCAACCAGAGCTCGCGGATAAAACCACACGGTTGTCACATATTGAAGAATTTAAAAATCCCACCATTGTCAGATTACAGTGGACTTTCGATAATTCGAAAACCTCATTAATTCGAAGGAAATACTGTTTCCCTTGAAAATCTCTCGATAATTCGAAGAAAATCAATGTATTTTTCTCCCCTCGTTATTTCGAAATTTTTAAGCTGGCGCGATCCTCTATAATTCGAAATTGCGACGAAAATTCTCTCTGTAATTCGAAGTGTGGGAAGTAAATATGGTCCTCCCTCTATAATTCGAAATGAGACGGTACATTCCCTCTACAATTCGAAGTCAACTGTTCATGTACGTGGGTGTCTGAAAGAGCTGATAGGATTGTCAACATTAAACAAGTCCCGTGAGTCTCCCTGCGAAATGCTTGATCAGCTGATTAGTAAACTGCTGATTAAATATAAATAATTAATAATTAATGATGACTTAGTGTAATTTTTACCTCCGTAAAGAAATAAACTGATATTTTTGGTCATTTTTGGCGTAAATCCGTCCATTTGTCCCTCTATATTCGAACCTCTCTAGTTCGAAATTTCTCCACATTGAATCTCTTTGTTTCGAACTCTCTTTATTTCGAAACCTCGCTAATTCGAATAAAAAGCCGATTCCCTTCAATTTCGAATTATCGAGAGTCCCCTGTATCCCTTTGCCCAATACCCAAGAGATTAGCCAATCATTCTTTCTTTGAATTAAATAGGCCGGAGTATCACAAGCGCCACGCGACGTCTCAGAATTTCCGCCGCCATCTGATTTTTTAAAGAGAAATCGTTGGTTGAATCTGTTTGAAAATTCCACTGAATTTTATCGGCAGCACAACGAAAATTCGGTGGAATTTTCGGACAGCTTCGTTGAACAATTTCTTTGTAGTAAAATAAAATGGCACCGGATATTGTAAACGTCGCGTGGCGCTTGTAATAGTTTTGCCGGACGGTGACTATATAGAACTCGTCTCCCACCAAATCCTACCATGAATTTGTTCAATTTTTAACTTTAGACGATCATGATGATCTGGAGCCAAATTAAACCCACTACAACATTTGTCATTTTTCTCGTGGACGCAGCGTTTCGGGCATGGCAGCTATTTCGATCAATATCGAAGTTTAAACTTAAGAAAAGGCCTGTTGCAAACATAGCTAGAGCAAAGTGAAGAGTTGTTTCTGACAGTGAATGGTTCAAAAATCACGATATGCGCATCGGGAAAGTCTCAAATACACTCCTTACTTCACAATCTGGGTGAGAAATACTGCGGCACAGGTGAACATATTGTAAGAGGAGTCTATCCATCCAACCCTTGCGCACTAGGATGCTACGCAAAGTTCAACATGGCAGACGACAGCCTCGCAAAATTCACGTGACGAAACGGGATTTCATCAACCGTCGTGTTTATATTCACATTTTTCTTGCGTTGATAAAGACCATGGTGTTTCCCATAGAGTACATAGAGTCGTAATGTAAATGGGAGAGCTGGCGCCATGTTCTGCTCGACGAATTCCGAGCCCGGTGTGCACCGAGTTCGGGTCGCTTTTCCGATACATTTTCGATCCAAAATGGCGGGGTGGAATACGTGGTAATTCCTATCTCCGTTGTTGTTGTTGTTGTCATCGGATGGCCGGGTACCCGTGTATCGCAAACAATCGATTATGTATCGAAAAAGTGACCCGGCGTCACACAGGAGTCTCGGAATTCGGGACATGGAAAATGCTTAAAAGTGGCGCCAGCTCTCCCAATTACATTACGACTCTATGTACTCTATGGTGTTTCCTCACATTTGCACGCGGAGAGGTCAGCCATATTGAGTATTATGTAGCATCCAGTTTCAGGACATTTTGTCAATGATTTTTTGTCCGCGCACCTTTTTTGTCCGGTATACGCCCACACGTAAAATTAGCAACAGTGACTTGTTCCAAACGCTATATTTTAGTCGGTATGTAAAATTATATTGACAATATGGAAATGAGAAATTGCGAGAGAAGGAGATGTTGTTATGGTTGCTCGCTTTCTAAATGAAATGTTATTACTTCCTCCTTTTGAATCATCTTTTTAAAGTGTCATTGGTAAATATTTGGTTTTATTTCTATCCTTAAAATTTTGAATGTACATTGTACAATATACCTTATATATGTATAGGCACCTTTTTTTAATTTTTTCTTTATGAAATTATTACTTCATTTTGAAAACATTTATATTTTTAAAACGTGACATATGTTTGTAAAACCAAGCGACATTAATCTCAATGAGCCGCAGTTGTGCCAACAGAAACAACAAAAATGAATACAAGAGGAAAAACACCAAAAAGCACTCAATCTTTAGTTCTAACCCATTTGCACATCGATCTGTTAGAGTCAAATACGTCAAATTTTGAGCGTTTCGTTGCGCGTACACATCGCTGCAGCACAATAAAAGCACAAAATGTAAAAGAAAAAATTAAAGTGCTTTGGAAATCATTAAATTTGACACGGAACCACCAATATTTAAAAAACACACATTATTATATTGTTATTCTCCTTTGATAAATTGATACGTATTTTTTTCCCGTCAATTTAAATGAGAATAATCAATGCAGAGTTTGCTAACATTTCTAAATCATGAGTTAAAAAACGCTGACTATGCGAGTATAAATCTAACAGAGCGGAGCGGCGTGCTGCCAGCGCGAGAGGCTCACTGGCGCCTACAAACCTAAGTGGATACTTCACGCATTGCACAATGCTTGAAGTATCCACTTAGGTTTGTAGGCGCCAATGCGCGTTTCGGGCTGGCCGCTCGCCCGCCGTGCGGCGGCGCCTGAGGCAACTATTTCACAACAGAGGTGTTGCACAGTATTATACGAAATTGAACGTATTAAGAATGACAGGCATCCTTTAAAAGTACAGTACTTTCCTCGCAAAATAAATCAAGATACTTATTGTACACAGGAAAAATCTAAGAGCCTTTAGCTGAGGCAAATATAGAGGTTTATCCGGTTCAGGTATAACAAGGTGGGAATTTCTTGAAAGATAATTAAGTCCTGTTACACCAAAGAGGTGTAGAGAGTTTTAGTGAATTTTGTCTCATGGAATTGACGCTCGCCCATTTTTACCAAAACTCTCAACTATATATTATTCTCCGTTGGACCAAACAGACAAAACAAAAAAAATGAAGCAAACCCTCATTCTTCCAAGACATTATATATTTTCATCCAAAAACGTCGTGAGCAATTGTCGTTTGTATTTACAAGTGGGTCAATTAACTTTGGCTCTCAACTGGCACGTGGAACAACACTCCCGTGCCGAAAAAACTCGTGGACGTAAATTACTGGAAAAACAGGTGCGCGGACAAAAAATCGTTGACGAAATGTCCTATGACCGTAGCATCCTGGTGCAAAAGGGTTGGCTGGAACGACTCCTCTTACGAAATGTTCACCTGTACCGTAGTGCCGTTTCTGCAGCTAGAAGCTTAAATAAAAACATTCCTTACGCAGAATTTGGAGCTGGGAGTGCGTTTCAGACCTTCTCAATGCGCTCGTCGTGATTTTTGAGTAATTTTCTTCAAGAGGCAGCTCCTCTTTTTGCTCTGGCTGAAGTTTGCAACAGGCCCATTCTGCCGTACTAGGGAAGAACGCCGAATGAGCCCTTCTGACGTTGCCAAGTTTCCTCCGATGAAAGCCGAATTAACTGCACGGAGAAAAAAACCCGGTGCGTGGGACCCGAAGTGCAGGTCATATGGATCTCTGAAGTTTTCAGATTGAGCATCTGAACCCTTTAGATCTAGCTGTCGAGGTTCGGATCACACATCTGAAACTTCAGTTCTTACATCTGAAGTACTTCAGATATGAGAACCGAAGTTTTTCGGATGTGAAAACCGAAGTACTTCAGATGTAAAAACTGAAGTTTCAGATGTGTGATCCAAACCTCGACAACTAGATCTAAATTGTTCAGATGCTCAATCCGAAAACTTCAGAGATCCATATGACCTAAACTTCGGGTCCCACTTACGAAGTTTTTTTCTCCGTGTGGGAAAATTGCGAATATTATTTTTCAAAATATTTAGATGATTTTGTACACAATTTAAACTAAAATATCTGCAAATTTCAAGGGAAAATATGCGTGAATGTCCTCAAGAATACGTATTTTACCCAGAAAAATTTGGCAACTCTCGAGGGTTCATACGGCGTTCTTCCTTAGCACGGCAGTATTTTAGAGTGGTGAATTCATTTTTTGCGCGGATTTCTTTGCCCGCGAGAATCCGGAGCGGAAAAAAAAAAATTAGCGGACGTTGCCGTAAACAAAGGTGAAATCCATTGGGGCCGGCGGGCGGGGCGTACGGCGAGGCGTCGTAAACGAAATGAATCGATAATTGAGCCGATGGCGTAAAGAAGGGCGCCGATCGCTGCAACGGCTTGAGCACTCGCGCCCCCGCCAGATCCACCCGAAAACCCGACATTCCACCCTGCAAAAACGCGGTATCGGCGCAGGACGTGGCAACGCCGCGTAGTTACGGACGCGACGGTGCATTCAAATGCACCAGATGCTCCGCAATATTGGAAGAGATAAATAAAAATAGTGCCTGGTGGTGGAGCCACCAGGGGGTGGAGGGGGTGGAGGGGGGTGGAGGGGGGTGGAGGGGAGGCGTTTCTAAAACGGGAGGATCAAATGTCTGTTTGCTTGGCTCTCCGATCGGGAAATGCTAAAAAGATTACGGGCGACGTTGCCACTTCGAGCGGATTTTCCGAGGAGACGCCAGAAAAAACAACCTATGTGCCGAAGATTTGCATCATACACTGGAAAAAAAACACATTGGATCTAGAGTCCAGACTCTTGAAAACATCGACAAGAAAAAGTACTCTTGATTCAATCAGAATCTAGCTTAAATCAAGAACCTAGCCTCTTAATTTAAGCGGATTTCGTCTTGATTCAAGCGAAAATCCGATTGAATCAAGAGTATTTTTTCTTGTCAATGTTTTCAAGAGTCTGGACGCTAGATCCAATAAGTTTTTTTTTCCAGTGTAAGGTGTCATAATAAGGGACAGGGGAGCCCGAAATCCCCTCTTTGTTTTAAAAACTGATGAAAAAGAACTATTCCGATGCACAGAAAGATGTACCTGAAAAAGTAGGAGGATATCGATAAAGAGAGGTACAAGGAGAAAGAGAGGATAACGCAAAAGTAAAAAAGGAGAAGAACAGGAAAAAAGATATCCATGGATGAAAGAAGATGAGGGATGGGACGGGACATAAGAGCTAGATGAGTAGAAGAAGGGAGGAAAAGGAAAAGGAGTGGAAAAGAACAAAAGCATAGAACAAGAGGGTGAGGATGAGGAGATTGAACAGGAGGGAGGATAGAGATAGGAGGGTGCTCGAAAAGAGAGAGGACATAGATTGAGAAGCTACAAAAAAAGGATAAAAATGAAGAGAGAAGGAGAGAGAGAAAGAAAAAGGCGAAAAAGAGTAGGAGGAGAAGAGAAAGGGAAACTTGGAGATAAATGAGGTGAAGAAAAAGGAAAATAAGAAAGGGAGAAGAAATAGTTAGGTAAGAAGGAGGAAAAAATAGGAAGAGTTGCAGTATATGAGCATGGAGAGTAGAAGGCGGAGAATGAAAACTAACAAAAATAAGAGGATGCAAGGGTAGATAATCCGAGGAAAAAATTTGAGGTTTCAGCTTTTCGGCCTCCAATTTTGAGCCCTACGCTGCGTCCTTGATTTGCGAATCATCGGCTACGGATGTTACCCCATTTGAAGCTTCAGTGAAGATTCACTTGAGAAGGTGCTCGTTGCGGACACCCTGATGATCGATACTTTGCCAAGGGCTTGAAATACCGCAGATCAATGGTTTTCATGGCAGAGCACTTAGGTGGAGGTCCTGGAGGGGTAGCTGCAAGGCCGAGTGTAGGCGAGAATGCGCACGGCGGTCGAAGCGCCCAGTGGCGTGGCGTGCATCGATATATATCGATTCTTCCCCATTTGAGGCTATGGTAAAGAATCGATTATTAAGGTGTCCGTTGCGAAGACCCTGTTTATCGATCCTTTTCCACAGTTGTAAATGGCAGATCGATCGATGTATCGCAAAGCACGCCACGCCACCGGAAGCGTCCATGCATCCCTGGGCCAGGGCCGAGGTGGCTTTGGGCCGCTGCCAAGCCCGGCTAACCCACAAAACGAGGCACCCTACTCATCCCGTCCTACCCACGGATGCAGAAAATCTAGGATCGCGACTCCAGCTCATTGGAAGACGCCCGTCGAAAACCTGGAAAGCATCCGCTTGTTTTTTCACAAAATTGAATCGCTTCCTGTCAGACGAGCGTAAGTCCAAGAACTCATGAGTCCTAGCATCCTGCGTAATCAACGAAAGCCAGGGCTCAAAAACACAGAGCACATAGAGTCGTAATGTAAGTGGGAGAGCTGGCGCCACTTTTAAGCATTTTCCAGGTCCCGAATTCCGAGACTCCTGTGTGACGCCGGGTCACTTTTTCGATACATGGTCGATTGCTTGCGACTTTGCGATACCTACACGGGTACCTGGCCATCCGATGTAAACAAAGAGGATAGGAATCACCACGTATTCCACGCCGCCATTTTGGATCGAACAAGTATCGAAAAAGTGACTCGAACTCGGCGCACACCAAGCTCGGAACTCGTCGAGTAGAAAATGGCGCCAGCTCTCCCATTTACATTCCGACTCTATGTACTCTATGCTCAAAAATCACGACGAGCGCATTGAGAAAGTCTGAAACGGACTCCTAACTCCAAAATCTGCGTAAGAAATGTTTTTTTTTTTCCTTTTTCAAGCTTCCCACTGCAAAAACGGTACTACGGCACAGGCGAACATTTCGTAAGAGGAGTCGTTCCAGCCAACCCTTTCGCACTAGGATGCTACATAATATTCAATATGGCTGACCCTTCCGCGTGCAAATCGCGAGGAAACACCATGGTCTTTATCAACGCAAGAAAAATGTAAATACAATCACGCCGGTTGATAAAATCCAGTGGCGTGGCGTGAATAATCGATTATCGATATCTCGCCATTTGAAGCTATGGTAAAGAATCGATTACTAAGGCGTTCGCTGCGAACACCCTGATAATCGATCTTTTTTCATGGGTTTAAATGGCACAACAATCGATATATCGCAATTCACGCCACGCCACTGATAAAATCCCGTCTTGTCACGTGAGTTTTGGGATATATTTGTTAGCAAAGTTTTGCAGTTTTCCTTGAAAGTTTCGGATATTTCAGATCGAATCGCGAACAAAATTTTTTTGAAAAATTTGAATAGAAAAATTCTCCAAATTTTCCTGGTAAATTTGACTTTAATTGAAGGAAATATGGCAACATCCGAAGGCTCATGCAGCGTTTCCCTCAGCACGACAATGGAGCAGTGGCGTGACTTGAATCGCGATGCATCGATTGTTCTGCCATTTAAACCTATGGTAAATAATCGATGGGTGTTCGCTGCGAACACCCTGTTAATCTATCCTTTTCCATAGGTTTAAATGACATAACAATCGATATATCGTCACCTTCCAGGCAAGTATCACAAGCGCCATGCGACGTTTAAAAATTTCCGCCGCCATTTTATTTCTTTACTGAGAAATTGTTGGTTGAATCTGTTTGGAAATTTCACTAAATTTTATCGGCAGCACAAAGAAAATTCAGTGAAATTTTCGGACAGCTTCGTTGAACAATTTCTCTGTAAAAAAATAAAGAGGCGGCGGAAATTTTTAAACGTAGCATGACGCTTGTGATACTTTGCCTGGAAGGTGACGATATCGCAAAGGACGTCACGCCACTGCAGTGGAGGTGTGACACTGTGCTGTGACGGGTGCTAATCCAATCGGGAACCGGAGACAAAGGCCGGAGCTGGAACTCGGAGCCGCCTTTGAGCTTCAATCAAATCTGGATCGGCAATAAAACCGGGGGGGAGGGGGGGGGGCGTATCCCCAACCGGGCCGTAAAATTTCTTTAATCAGCTGTGTATTTATGCCCGGTGCACGTGTGCCGTGGTCTCCGGTCTCGAGCGCGGATATAAAATTCATTAAACCCTCGCCAGGAGGAAATTGGAGCCCCCCCCCCCCCCCCGCCCCACGCTCTGCGCCATCGGGGCAGTGTTTAAAAATTGAAGGTTCGGCGAGACATCCGATTTTTTTTCCTCCTCAAGGTCATGGCAGCTGGTCCGAGTCGGGGACATTTTTCCAGACGGCAAAAAAAATATTAATGAATCAATGTTTCAGCAAACTCGGTAATCTCAAACGAACCAGTTTTATCTTTGTCGAGAGTTTTAGACCTCGATTGACGATCAAATTTCTTAACATTCCTAGAAAATACCTATTTATCTATGTTCAAAGTTCAAATTCAAAAGTTTATTGCTATACATTTGCCATGTTAAATGCCCTTTTCTGGCCCGGCCCTTTCACCCCTTGTGGCCCTTTTCACTTTGTAACGTGAAAATTTGTTTGCTGTGTGTTCAAAACGCAACGACGAAAGCATACAGAAGATAGCACTTACGGATGTCTTGCCTGACACAAGCCTGACATGAAAATGAATTTAGGTACCCTATTTATAAAATTGAAAAAAAATTGGTCGATTTTCAATCATCCAAACGATTTTTAAGAGTCTTCCGGATGATTGGTGGCAATTTGATATAAAACGGAGGCTACTTTTAATACAATTTTCCGCTCAAACGCTAGCGATCCCATTTTCTCTAAACTTCATTTTTGAGCGACTGCTCCCTTCGCTATCTCGGCAGAATGAGATGAAGCTTTGCATACAGGAGATAAAACCGACGGGAGTACCTACATATGGGAGAGTACTGCCATGTCTGTGCCACTCTCTGATTGGTTCATCAGTTCTACGCTTCTCGTAGAGCTCACTTTATCCTAAAGGTTAACATTCCTGAACATGATGACACTCCTACAAAATTAAGGGTCATGATAATGCTAAGATTTCCGGGAAACTTTCGAGCAATGAGAGGTGTCAAAACCTCGATTCCACTGCTCGAGCGTCGAGACACCCTTCTTACGGAGCGTCATATACTTCGGTGCAAACTTTCACAGCCCATTCTGCGGCGCACATCGATAGGGGTGCCCTAAAAGCCACCCCCGATGGCCATAAACAAGGGCTGCATTCGCACACACTCGCGAATCGACTTGATTCGAACGGCAATGAAGACACACTACTTGGCCTCGTCCTTAAGATCCCGCTGCAAAGTAGCCAGATTGGCCTCGGAAAATACCAATTCACCCACATTATCTTACTCTGTCATACAAAATCATACTGTATAACGCGTGAGGCGCGAAGCGCTTCGGATATGGGACCGTGAAGTAATCAGGAGGTACGGCTCCCTAGTAACTCAAATTTAATCGGATAGCGTTGACCAAACCAGTTGCATCTATTTTGGTATTGGTGTTAGATATAAATCCTAATTACATGGAAAATATATTTTTTTGATTAAAACATTCTCTATACAGACCTATTTTTAAAGGCAGACAAATTCGGTATATTGCTGGTTACAACATTGAATTTCGATGGCTAAAATCGGAAAAAGCGTACCTGCAAAATCTCCGACTACGATTCATTTTTCAGAGAGAACCAAGCAAAATATCTCCGTGTAATTTTTCTTCAATATGTATGAATAAGAGGAGGGAATTTAGAGAGAATGTCAAGAAAAACTGTTGATTAGATTTTTTTTTTAAAAAAATAAATGAATAAAACTTGAACAGAAATTTACGACGTTGCAATTGAAGATACGCACTTTTCGACTTCATCCATCAATCTATTGCAAATAATTCCGTCCATTTACCGGCATGAAAGAACGAGAACAAGAAGTGTTGTAAAAATCTACTTAATTTCTATTGGAAACATTTCGAACGAACTTGCCTTCATCTAAGAGGGTAGGCAAAAGCGGGTACTCAGAAGCTGGTATAGTTGTATTCAACTCCTTGGCGATTCTATTCTCACGACCGATTCAGTTGAGTGGCGAACTCGCCTTCATCTAAGAGGGTAGGCAAAAGCGGGCACTCAGAAGCTGGTATAGTTGTATTTAACTCCTTGGCGATTCTATTCTCACGACCGATTCAGTTGAGTGGTTCACCAGCCGTGGCCGGTTGGTGGGGCCGTCCTAATCGCCGTACACATTTGAATGTTGCTAATTTGTTTTTGAAGAAAGTTATGAATATTTTTCTTAGTAATTGTCAGACTTTTTACACTAAATTACGAACGAGATTTTCTGAAAAATCGGAAGAGAAATATTGATCTTTTCCTAAAAATTCGAGATTTGTCGAGAAAAATTTGTTACGTCTGATGACTTATAACGTTGTTCTTCCTTGGCATGGTACTTTACGTTAGCACCGACTCAATGATGTAAAAAAGTACAGAAGAAAAAAATCACCGGCCAGAGAAGAGAGCTTTCAATGATTTGAAAATATGTTTGATGCATGTTGTTTAGCTTTCTCAGAGAGACTGACAGGCAAAGGCATGACGCAGGATCTTTGTGGGGTAAGAGGCTCCTTTTGCATACAGTTGCAAAACCGGATTGACTCATTACCAGGCTGATTATCGAATTTGATAGAGAAAGCGATAGACAAAGAAGACAGGGAGGAAATGGAGCGGTCTGGTGAAGGTGAATGGATGCAATGGACACAGGAGGTAAGTAATCGAGATTTTCAAGCCATTTCCTTTCAAAAGCAACTCCTCATTTATTCATGTATTTCTCATATTTTTTGTGTTTTATATTGTGTGTTACCTCCTTTGTCCATTGCAACCATTCACTCTTACCGGTAAGATCGCTCTATTTTCCATTTGCCATTTTTGTCGATCGCTTTTTCCATCCATTTCAAATATCAGACCGCAGTATCAAAATAAGTCTTTATTTTGGCATACTTTTTAAAGCAGAAAGCTCAAAAATACGCGATATCTTCGACGCAGATTGTGGAATTAGGAGTGGATTTCAGATTAGGAGTGAACTCGACCTTTCAATGAATAGGAGTACTGAGCAATTTTCCACAAAAAAAAGAACTCTTACTTCATTCCTGGAAAAATTTTCCAGGAGGCCTACCATTGATACCTCACGAGGAAATCTGGCAGCTTCACCGTGATGTCTTTGTCTCGAACTGGGGCCGGAGCCTGGGCCAAGGCTGCCAAATTAGGCAATATAGTATGGATATTTTACACGGGTTAAATAGAGGGAAAATCGCTGATTTCCCAGCATTATCTGGCAACGTGGCCTGGGCCGGGCAGGTAGGCAAAGTGCGAGGGGCGCCGCGGGGCGTCTGCACGCGGAGGAACGGAGGGGCAAGATGCACGCGGGGGGTGGGGGTGGGGGGGGCGATTGGCGCCCCCGCCCCTCCCGTGACTTATGTAGATGCCTCGTAGTAAGAGTCACCCGTCGACCACGGCGCCGCCCGACGTGTCGTCTCAGACGGGAATAACCTGGGGCTCCTATTTAAATGCCGAGATTTGGCAACGCTGCCCTGTACGCCCCCGCATTTTCCATTCATTCAGGGGCGCACGGTTGCCGCGTTGCGATAGACTTCAGATGCATTTGAAGCAAACGGAAACTACAACACCCCTTATAAACAGTATAAACCCTATATATCCATAAAAATAAGAATGGACCACTAGACGAGGTACGAATTTCAGCATTCTAACACATGTTTCGTGACTAAAATTTCACGTAGAACACGATGCACACAACGAAAATCACCGCAAACAACTCCTTACGAAGATATTTTATGATTCTTGATGCGTGAATTCAAACCACCCGCTCATTAAAACTCAATGCTCTACGTGACTCACATCACGCGCTAAACGTTTATCATGACAGTCTCTGCGATATACAAATCTGGCAACCTCAATCTTGACGCTTTGGCTCAGCTATAGCAAATTGCTTACAGTTTGAATAACACATGGTGGGAAATGAACATTGCTCGATTGAGAAGATTGCTGAAACCGTTGTAGTGCGCGATTTGACTCACGTAGAGCTTTGAGTTTCTTGAGAGCGGGCAGTTCAAATTCCTTGTAATCAATGTGAAATAAAAACGGAAATATCTTCGTTAGGAGTTGGTTTCAGTCATTTTCGTTGCGCGAATCGTGTTTTGCGTGAAATTTTGGTTAAGAAACATGTATCAGAATCCTTTAATTCGTACCTTATCTAGTGCTCCATTGGTAAGAAACACAAGAAAGATCCTTGAGAAAACGAGAATCAGGATAAAAAAATAAAACTTGGATTAAAGGATCAAACATTATAGCTAATATAAGCTGTTGGAATCATATATCAATCATAGACTATCCGAGTCTCTTATCTAATAAAGTATATAAAGCTGTTGTTGGTTTACTTAATTTCTAGGATAAGGGTTATAAGCTGGACTATTCAAAATAACGTGATTATTAAAATCGGTAGACAAAGCAAAAGCTCAAGAGAAAAAAGGAAAAGTGGAGGTATCCTGTTGGTTGCGACGGGTGGCTGTTAAGGATTAAGGGAAAATGATGGAATAACTAAATGGCAGGGTCCATCGTATCGTGGATTGTGCGATCAGAATGGCCAGGAAGTTGGATACAATTATATCAGCTTGGGAGTACCCGCTTTTGCCGACCCTCTCAGATGAAGGCGAATACGTTCGAAATCATCTCTGATGGAGTGGTTAAAGATATTTGCTTATTGATCATTCGCGGTCGTAGTGGCGCGGTAGCAGTGCGCACGCCACTTTATGGCACAGTAAATTGCAATACATTTAATTTCGCAATACTAAATTTACTTCTTATTCTGCCTTTAGGTATAGGAGTATAAGAGTATAGAATGTCGAGAACTTCTAAATTTGTACCGCGAAGTCAGAAATTATTTTCTCAGTTAAATTGGAAAACGATCTCACTGAAAAAAGATGGTTGGCCCAAGGCTGAAATTCTTAAATTTGCTGTCAAGATTTTCTTTCATCTTGATTCAAGCTGAATGTTTCAAGGGACCAAAAACAAAATGCTTGAGTTGAGCAAAAACGTAGCTTGAATTGAGCAGCAACATTCTTGATTCGAGAAAAAAAAAAATTCCTGGTGGCAAAATTAAGATTCTTTTTTTTTTAGCGTACACATATTATAACGATGTTTTCAGTTCGGAGTGGTTACGGAGTTTCTTTTCCCCTGGTCCGCTGCATACTTTTCCCTGTAAATGCACCCGAGAATTGCTCGTTCTTGTAAACTGGGGGCCCTGAAGCGCATGAAGTGCATGAATGAGGCTTTCAATCTTTATGGCTTCGTTCACACCATTCTTTACAACTATCTTAACGTGTTCAAGCTGATGTCGTGACAAAGCTGCAGAAATTTCCGTCCTGCGATTCTTTAACACGATTCAAATCAGTACAAATTAAGTGTATTGCATTTTGCAAAAAGGAACCAAGATCATTCCAATGTTGCTAGAATTTAACAACTTACATTCTTTGCAAAAATTTACAGAAATCATGAAAAAAATTAAATTTACAAAGGTGATTCTCGTATTAAATTCACAATTTTTAGGGAGTAAAGATAAAACTTTTTAGATGATCAGTTAAACTGGAAAAAAACACATTGGATCTAGAGTCCGGACTCTTGAAAACATTGACAAGAAAAAATATTCTTGATTCAATCGGATGTTTGCTTGAATCAGAACGAAATCCGCTTAGATTGAGAGGCTTGGTTCTTGATTTAAGCTAGATTCTGATTGAATCAAGAGTATTTTTTCTTGTTGATGTTTTTGAGAGTCTGGACTCTAGATCCAATGTGTTTTTTTTCCAGTGTACTATTTGCAGGGTGAAAAAAGTTGGACGACCTTAGCGACATTGGAATGCCTGTGGTTCCTTTTTGCAAAATGCAATCCAAGTGATACAATAAGGAAAAGATAAAGCAAAACACGCGTTTTGATGTAAAATGATTAAATTAAATGTGAAAAACTGTTAATATTCAAATTTAATGAAACAACAGCATGTTAAGGGAAACATTTAACACCAAAATGCGTGTTTTGGTTAATCATTTCTTCGTTTGGATTACATTTTGCAATAAGGAACCACTATCTCTATCTCTGGCTCTTCTGTAAAAGCACCTTTCTGCATACGGAAACCAATGGCTTGTAAGTTGTTTCTAAAATGAGCCAGAAATAGTGATTCCGTATTGTAAAAGGTGGTCCATTTTATAAGTAACATTATTGAGCAAAATGCGCTTCTCAAAACAAATTCAGTGTCTCTTACAGAGAAAAGGAGTTGAAAGCAACTTGCATATTTTGTCGTGTCTCTAACGAGAGAACGTTACTGCATTCCAGTGTTGCCAAAATTCTCCAAAAAATTGTATTTTTATGACGAGAATCTCGAATATTTTCAATGGACCACTAGACAAGGTACGAATTTAAGCATTCTGATACATGTTTCTTATTTAGAATTACATGTTTCTTATTTTTTGCGTAACGAAAACTGATGAAACAAACTCCAAACGAAGATATTAACGTTTTTATTTTACATTGGCTGCGAGGAATTTGAACTGCCCGCTGACAAGAAACTCAAAGCTCTACGTGAGTCAAATCGCGCACCACAACGGTTTCAACAGGCTCCTCAATCGAGTAATGTTCATTTTCCACCATGTGTTGTTCAAACTATAAGCAATTTGCTACAGCTGAGCCAAAGCATCAAGATTGAGGCTGCCGGATTTTTATGTTGCAGAGACTGTCATGATAACGTTTAGCCCACGATGTGAATCACGCAGAGCATTGAGTTTTCAGGAGCGGGTGGTTTGAATTCACGCATCAAGAATCATTAAATATCTTTGGAAGGAGTTAATTTCGGTAATTTTCGTTGGGCGCGTCGTATTCTACGTGAAATTTTGGTTAAGAAACATGTATCAGAATGCTGAAATTCGTACCTTGTCTAGTGGTCCATTGAACATTTCGCTGATTCTTTTTTCTGATGTCGTGTAAAAATCAGTGAAATGTAGGTCAAAAATTGCACAAGTTCATTATTGGGGAAAATTTAAGTCTGCGTCAATTTTGCAACTCTGGAATGAAGTTACGTTCATTCGTCCGCGAAACAACGATTTGTCACCGTCCATGAGGAAAGAGGAATTTAATCAATGATAACAACCATGTCCAATTTCGGTGAGGATCAACTTGGCAACGAATTCCCTTTCATTGCAGGCAACGTTACAGAACCGAACTCTCCAAAAAAAGGGGGGGAGAGGGAAGGGTAACGAAAGTGTACGCCGAAACAATCTAAACTTGGAAACAGTAAAAAAACGAGAGATAAAATATATCCGAGACTCTTTGCTAGTTACCGTGCCAGAAATCTTGGGGAGAAAGGTAAAAGTTACATTGTTAGGTGAGGTAGAGCAGGGATTCCGAGAGATCTTTTGCTCTAGGCTGTTTTCCACCGCCTTCAATTTTAGATTGTTGTGTTGTGCAATTATTTTTATTCCGTTTTATTTTTTATTCCCGGTTTCCACTGTTTATTCACGGCACTGAGTTTTGAAACGTTCGCTGCTTGCGATGCAAGGAGTTTCTTGACTTGTCTTCGTCATCTTTGCCCATAGCTTAGTCTATTAATTTCAATAATCAGCCTGCCAGTGCTCAAGTGTCTGTTCATTAGTGTTGAACATCGACAAGGATAAAAAAAATATAGTCCATTGCTAGAAAGCTGGTGGTTGCAATGGACAAAGATAGGGTTCCCACAGATTTTGGAAAATGAAATTCCCTGACACTTCCCTGACACAATTTGGTGAAATTCCCTGACAATTGAAGATACGGCAAACGGCTAACACCGCAATCACACGCTGAATGTGGGAGCTGAATGTGGCTTGAATGTGGAAGTCATCGGCCCGATGCCTGAATTTTGCGCGGGACGCGCAAAATTCAGCAACGATTCTCAGCAACCATCGGACCAATTTTGAATTTGTCTAAACTATTCGAGTAGATTTGATACACATCTGGATGAAAATAACTCGAATTTGCTAAATTTCAGCCGTTGGGCGATGACTGTTGACTTCCACATTCAGGTGCTAAATTCAGCGTCTGATTGCGGCATTAAGAAGACATAATTGAAAATAATTTTCGGGCAAAATTAGTAGTTCGAAACCTCAAACCCATATTAGAAAGCAAATAAAGAAGATTTAACAAATTTTCCCTGAAATTTTCGTCATTTTCCCTGGCATTTCCCGGTTTTCTCTGACTGTCGCAATCCTGCAAAGGAGGATCAAAAAATGGACCAACGGCAACCCAGGAGAGATCCTACTGTTGGTTTATAAAATCCCCTCTAGGTCTATAACAAATACCCGTTTCAACCAATCAGATCGCTTCAATTTCGCTTTTTCCCCTATGTCCATCAATTGTGTTCAACGAGATATCTGTGCGATTCCACCGATGGAAAGTTCACTCAGTTAGCTGCGCCTCTTGCGTGCAGCGGACCCATTCGTACTAATTTCACCCATGCTCGCACGAGGAACGTATTTTCATTCCAGCGTTGCAAAATCTACTCACTAAACTATCTTTCCCATACAAAAATAACGGAGCAACGAAAGCCCACAATTTCACTGATTTTTCACAATAATTCCTGGAAGAATCTGTGAAATTTCCAGGGAAAAGCTTCTGTTAGTTGCTAAAAAAATACAAATTTTGAGCGGCAATTCAGCAACTTCGATATGGAGTCACGTTCGTAAATTATTTTATCCTCTCAAAAATGACAGAGCAGTGATCGCCCAAAATTTGGCTGATTTTTCTTGGCAATTCTCGAAAAAATCTTTGAAATTTTCAGTGAAAAGCTCTTGATAGTTTCCTGGTAAAACAATCCGTTTTAAGCAGAAATTTGGCGACTTTGATATGAGGCTACTTCCTTTCGTTAGCGGAACAACGATTTTGCCCATGCACGCACTGCTTCCTAGTGCGAGCCGAATTTTTAAAAACAAATGGACTGCATTTTGCAATTTGGAACAGTAAATTCTGGCTCTTCCGGAAAAACACTTATAAGCACAGGGAAACTAATGGCGCATACGTTGTTTTTAAACCGGGCTAGAATTTATAGTCCCACATTGCAAAATGTAGTCCAAATATTCCGGTGGCAAGGCGTGGCTGATCAATTTTCGACATTTCCCCATTTGAAGCTATGGTAAAGAGTCGATTATCAAGATTCGACCTCCAGAGTTCAAACGCCAGACCAATCGATATATCGCAAAGAGCGTCAAGCCGAATGAATGATCGTTTTCCGTTACTTCCCCATATGGTAAAGAATCGATTATTACGGCGTTCGTTACGAACACCCTATTTATCGATCATTTCCCATAAGCTCAAACGCCACACCAATCGATATATCACAAAGCGCACCAAGCCGCTGAGGCGTGAATGATCGATTTCCGATACTTCCCCATATGGTAAAGAATCGATTATTACGGCATTCGTTACGAACACCCTATTTATCGATCATTTCCCATAAGTTCAAACGCCACACCAATCGATATATCGCAAAGCGCACCAAGCCGCTGAGGCGTGAATGATCGATTTCCGATACTTCCCCATATGGTACAGAATCGATTATTAAGGCGTTCGTTACGAGCACCCTGTGTGTCGATCCTTTTCCATGGGTTTAAATGGCGTAACAATCGATACATCACATTTCACACCACGCCACTGGAACTCCGTCCCGGGGGAACTTGACTCGGCGCGAATATTACGCAATCCGGCGGAGCGGCAACGAGGAGGCCGAAAAACGGAGGGGCGCGCGGTCGAGGGGGCAGGGCGGGGGTGCGGTGGGAGGGGCGCCAGGACCCGCGGTTCCGGGTTAACGACCCCTTCTTTTCCACGTGCATCGACTGAGTACCCCCCGCCCCCCGCCCGGGCGCCCTTTTCCGGGCCGAGCACGCGCCTCCCCGCGCCGCGCCAGCCGAGCGCCTTCCAATTTGCGGTTATGCCTCCCGCGCTGCACCCGGATGCTCTGCGCGAGAATGTCGCGGCCCCCGGGGGCGGGGGTGGGTGGAGGGGGGTGCGGTTGCGTTCGGCGCTCGACAATCGTCTTGTTTAAAATGAATCGGAATGAGGTCTCGGCGAGGATTTGCGGTCAGAGTTTCGCGGGAAAAAGATGCGGCTGCGATTCGAAGCCCGAGCTCGGGATATCTCGTCGCTTGGCTGACACAACGGCGTAACTACATGTGAAGATGAGCCTGGGAAATCATTGAGTAGTATGGACGGCAGGGGTCATCGCCAGATGTGGTTACGTCCTTGTGTCAGGAAGGCGAGGATCTGTGACCCGGAAAAAGAGACCCAAGCCTAAGCACACAAAGGCAAAATCGGATCGCATTCGGCAAAAAGGAACCAGCGCGATTACAGCGTTTTCAAAATCGTGCGACTTATCTTCTTTCCTTTTAAAAATACTCAATATGACTACAATATCAAAATTTACACGATTGTTTTCCTTTAAAATTAACAATTTTTTGGTAGGAAGCGCCAACCACACTTGGGAAAAAAACACAATGGATCTGGAGTCCGGACTCTTAAAAACATCGACAAGAGAAGGTACTCTTGATTCAGTCAAATCTAGCTTAAATCAAGAACCAAGGCTCTTAATTCAAGCGGATTTCGTTTTGATTCAAGCAAAAATCCGATTGAATCAAGAGTATCTTTTCTTGTCAATATTTTCAAAAGTCTGGACTCTAGATCAAATGTGTTTTTTTCCAGTGTATTTGCTATTTAGAGAGATTTTTCCGATAATTATGAAGAAACAACATTTTTACACACTGCAACTGCGCTGGTTCCTTTTTGCTGAATGCTATCCAATTTTCAAAATCGTGCAAGTTCTTCTTTCCTTTTACAAATACTCAAAGTAAGTACAGGATTAAAATGTACACGATTATTTTCCTTTAAAATTAACAATTTTTTGGTAGGAAGCGACAGCTATTTAGCTATTTGCTATTTAGAGAGATTATTCCGATAATTATGAAGAAGCAACATTTTCACAACACTGCAATTCAATTAATTAATACTGGAAGTAGAAATGCGGCACTTCAGCAGATCCATCATTATTTGCGAATCAATAAGCTAGAACAATTGAAAAAAAATTCTGAAACCAGTGCAACTAGACTATTCGTTGTTTCGACCTTTTGAAGACTTAAAATATCCTATTATTTGGACGTATTTCTGCCAAACGGAACTATGTGCATTATGACGTGAGCCCTGCTATGCATGCATTCTTGTGGGTCTCAGGGCTCATGTCTTAAGGCACATAGTTCCGTTGGATAGAAATACGTATATTTTACATTCAAAAAGTGGAAAGAAAACGGGAAAATTTTGCGTTCCGAAAATGGCAGATTAAAATTTTAGATAATAACTCACTTTCGCCAAAATTGTCCTTTAGGGGGTATCGCTCCTTAGCCATTAACGTAAGTTTACAAAGTTGAACAATTATTCGATTGAGCAACACTGCAGAGTCCATACGTCGTTTTGACGAAGAATGACTCGACGACTGAGTTAAAGTATGCCAACTCCCAGCTGAAGGAGCGCTCTCACATTAACTTACGTAATCAACTCGTAACTTGGAAGCTCTGAAATTCTTTACTCGGACATTGCGTAACGGGAAAGTTACGCCTTTTTTCTCCTAGTTTTACGCCTGTAAGTTTTTCTTCCATACTGATCTCGGTTTACGTAAGTCGGTGTAACAAGAGTTGTAAAATTCCTTCTTTGAAGTAATAAACAGCCTGTTTACGCAATGAAGAGCTGCCTTTTAAGGCTTATTCCAAGTTGCATTTGGATTTTAAGATTAGATAAAGAAGAAGTAAAAGTTACTTAATGGTGTTGTCACTTCAATCATTATTTTAACATTAGGTAGTGTAGATCAAACGGAAAAAAAATCCCAAAATGCAGCTTTTTTTCTTTACCTATAATGATCAACCGGTAAATTTGAGAGAAATTGTTAAAGTTGAGTGTTACCCAATTCGCCGTCATAAAGTATGTATTTTTGAGGAAATTTCTGCATATTTTCCCCTGAAATTACATTTGCTTCAGGTTAATTTAAGAATAAAGCTCTCCGGAAAATTAGAGGGGAAATATTCACAAGTTTCCTTAAAAATATGTATTTTATCAAAGAGAATTGAGCAACAACTAGAGGCAAGGGTGAAATTCCCTGAAAACTTTGTTTTAATCTAAAACTCAAACGTCTTAAAAATGAATTTCAGCGTTCAAAAATATCTGAGAATGTAAAAGTACGAGGAAAAAATACGACAAAGCTAACTCACCGCTACGAGGATTGTTTGAAGATCGATTACGGTAATATTTCTTAGAACAATCATCATTACCTGCAACAGAAACAAGTCGTTTTCAAACACAAAAAGCATAATAAACTCATGACATATTCACAAGGAGTTATTTCACGAGTAAATCTGCTGGATTTTACTCGAAGTTTGCAAAAATTGTCCTTTTCTCACTCTTATGAAAGCGTGGGATATCCCCTTCATTTTGGCCTCGACTTGAGAGCTTTTTTTGAGCTTGGGAGTTGATTTCAGAGAGAACCAGTGGCACCATCGTGTTTCTCGCGAACTTTTACATAATAATCAATTGTCAAATCACAAATTTTTCACACATCGACGGTGAAACTACCAAACCACGTATCTCGGTTTGCGACGTCGCAGACTTCCTGACATACTTTATTTTTTAAATGAAAAACTACTTAACATCCAGTCTTGAAAATTTCTGTGATTTTTCCTCTTTGTGCGGAGAAAATTCCGTGAAAATTTCAAGGAATGATATTGATATTGATTGGTCTACTTCAAAAAAATAAAAGTGAGCGTAGATTTTTAAACACCGCAAACGAGATATGCTTGCAACGAGATATGCTCAGAGATGCTTGCAATGTGCAAGATGTAGCCAAGTGGACTAAGATGAGGAGAAAGATGTGGTCGGAGCACGTTGACAGAATGGATGAAGAGAGACTGGCAAAAGTTTGTATGACTGGACAACCCATAGGGAAAAGACTGCCTGGACGACCGCCTAAGAGATGGGCACACAAAGCTGGCTCTCTTCTCCTGAAGATGATTGAATGTTCCTGTTGCTATTTGTTTTATAGACTTGACGAATCTTTACAGATAATTATTATATTTTTAATATTTTGTGCTCGGCACTCGAAGGCTTGACAAACAGGGCCATGCCCTAGTCGTTAGTAGAAGAAGAAGAAGAGCAAACGAGATACGTGGTTTGGTAGTTTCACCGTCGACGTGCAACATCTCCATTCTGCAACGTCGCAAATGGAGATAGGTGGTTATGCACTTTGGGCATCGATGTGCTCCTCGGCCGATTCGCCGGTGCAAAGTGGGAAGTTGGGGGAGGAGGAGGCGGGTTGCCGGGAAAACCGATCGGAGCATCCATCATTCATCACGAGGCGGAAGCTGCGAGGGTGGAGCGGGGGGGGGAGGTGCAGTCGGCGGAAAACCGGGAAACTGTGCAATGATTTATGAGTGTCTGTGCCGCGGCGCGGTGGGCCCTTCTGCCGTGGCGCGCCCATCGCATCCACGAGGGTAGCCCGGGAAATTCGGGCCTTTTCCCGGCTGCGGCAACCGTTTAGAGCAATTCATTACCCCCTCCCCCCGCTTTCGCCCCTTCCCCCTCCGCGGGTCATTACCCGTGCTGGTGCCACGGGGCTGCCACGTGGGTGAGGTTTTCGGTAAGGTCCACGGTCACCATAATTTCTTCATCTTCGAAATTCCCGATTTTTCCCTGATTATTTTAGGTTTTCTCCGACTCCGAAATTTTGTAGCTCTCTGACTTTTCCTGACGGTCAAACAAGATTTCCACATTGAAAAAAAAAAAAAAAAAAAAAAAAAAAAAAAAAAAAAAAACCAAGGTTGCCACAGAATTCAGGAAATGAAATTCCCTGGCATTTCCCTGATTTCCCTGACATATTTTGGTGAAATTCCCTGACAATTGAAGATGTAACGGATGGTTAAGAAGGCATAATTGAAAATAGTATTCAGGCATTTGTTGTTCGAAATCTCAAACCCATTCCAAAAAGCAACTGAAGGTGATTTAGCAAATTTTCCCTGACAATTTTGTCATTTTCGTCATTTTCCCCGTCATTTCCCGGTTTGTAGGCACGGCAACTCGGCGGTGTATTAACCACGTGCCTGTGCATAAAGATTTTGACGGTCGCAACTTTAAGAGATTTTTTAAGCTTGGGAGTTCGTTTCAAGGAAAAAAAGTGTCACCATCGTGTATCTTGCGAAATTATACCTAAGAACTATTACTTAAATCATACCTCCATACATGCAAGAGCTCCATGAGTACTGCTGTACTAAGGAAAAACGCCGTATGAACCTTCAGGAGTTGCCAAATTTCCTTGGATAAAACACAGATTTCCCGATTAACTTATGAATATTTCCCTTCCAACTTTTTAGATAATTTTGTTTGTAATTTCATTTAAAGTTCCTGCAAATTTCAAGGAAAAATATCCATAACATTTCTCAAAAAGAAACATATAATCGGGGGAAATTTGGCAACTCTCGAGTACTCATACGGCGTTCTTCCTTAGCACGACAGAATAATGCTTGGATTTTAGGACAGTTCCTCAAACATCCAACATCGTAAGTGAGCATCAGTCAAACATCCCGGACATACAAGATAGGTAGTTCAATACTTGTGAACTTGTCTGGAAATGATGCGTCATGAAAAACGCCTTCAAATAGGCTGGACGGCAACCGGGACATCCGGAAAGCTGATATAGTTGCTTGCTCGCGCCTTAGCCGAACCAAGTCAACGCGACGCGATGTGGGACAGCGGATCTGATTTTTCACCGTGTCGCCCCGACGTTTACCGAAGTGCCAGATCTTAAAGTAATTCACGACAATTTCCTCGCAAATTTTCCACTCTAATCAACTATTGATATGAATGGATGATTCTATACTTACAGCTAAATGGACGGAGTTAAACAGAAAGGAACCAAGCCACATCGGGATCGAACCGAGAAAAAGAGGTTTAAAGTTTGGCTCCTCCATAGGACTCGATGTAAAAGATAAACTTTAAGTTCAATTTCTGCAAAATTTGCTCCAACAAAAACTTCGAATTTTTGGCGATAGATTGTGGAGCAGTGGTTGAGTTGAAAACCACTCATAACTCAATTTTTTCCAAAATGTGGGTTGGTTCCTTTCTGCTTAACTCAGTCCAAATATGATGCGTCACGTGAGAAACGCCTTCAAATAAGCTGGACGGCAACCGGGACATCCGGAAAGCTGGTATAGTTGCTTGCTCGCGCCTTAGCCAAAACCGAGTCAACGCGATATGGAACAGCGCGTCTGGTCCATCACCGTGTGAGCCTGATGTTCACCAGAGTACCGGTATTTCTAGTTATTTAAAACATTTTTCTCCCAAAATGTTCTACTATAATAAACTATTGATATAACCATGCAAATTTCACACTAACATTTCTGAAGACTCAAATTTTCATACTGCAAAGACTCTCACTGTAACGTTTAGTGTGCGATTTAAATCAAGCAGATAATTTGAGTGAGAAGTTTGAAGCTATGGATCGACACGAATTTGTATCTTAGTACACAGGAGTCACTTTCAGTAATTTTGTTACGAAAATGACCTATTTGCAGTTAGATCTACAATATCTCGCTCATTCAAAAAAAAACAAAGCCTAAAAACACAAGGAATCCGCGGAGGTTTTCCGGCGCTTTGAATGAGTCGAGAAAAACAGCGCTAATTGGGTATCTCCACACGAACGCGACCGGAAGCGGCGAGACAAATCTTCCTCTGACAAAAGAGCATAACTCAATTTCCACGTGAGCTCTGTCCTCCGTACAAGTCAATACATTCCGGGGCTCATGAGATACGCTCTTACAACGGCGGCGAATCACCAATGAGCGTGGGCGGAAAGGCCAACGCACCGCTCTCCGGGCGGGCTTAAGTAGCTAAAAGGAGGAAAAATTCGTCGCTCCTCTGACAAAAGAACGTAACTGCATTAGGAGATGAGCCCGAGAAAGCATTGGGTTATATGGACGACAGGGCTCGTCGCAGAGGGTAGTTACGCGGTTATGTGAAAGAGGCGACGAATCGAGGCGCCAACCCGAGAAACGGGAAACGGGGTGGCGGAATCGTTGTTTTATGTAAATCGCAGACGGTGGAACATTTGGACGTATTTCTATCGAACGGAACTATGTGCATTATGACGTGAGCCCTGTTACGCATATATCCTTATGGGTCTCAGGGCTCATGTCTTAATGCACATAGTTCCGTTCGGCAGAAATACGTCCATTTCACATTCTCGTAAATCATCGAGCTTCTGCCGCCGATGCAGCCGCACTTTTTCGAGATACATCGATTTGCCCCTTCGATAACCCTCACGTCTCCTTGCGAAAGTATCGAATCGAGAATCGATGTACATCGATGTTCGATTTGTCCGGGAGCTGGAGTGTCATGCACCCCTTTATTTAGGCCTTTTTCGGTTTTTATTCGAGCCATTTGCGCCGTTTAGGTGGCCCTGGTTAATGCTGACGAGAGGGGTTCTGTTTCTGCGAGAAATGATGGTGGGCGAGCTGCGGCCGTTGTTTCCTGCTTTGTCATTGTCTCTCCGTTCGAGTTGCCGTGATTTTAAGGGGGGTTTACGTGTGTATTGAGCCTGAATCTTATGCCCTTCCTCAGTTAGGGAAGGTTTGTTGCAGGTGTCCACACGTCTGGAAAACCGGGTGAAAAGGAATGGGTCCGTGGCAAACCTCAGCTAGAGAAAAAGTGCGCTTTCGATCCTTTGCGTATGCAACATGGGCATCTAAGGGGGACAAATAGTTGTAACAAGGCGTTTTCATAGACACCATGCCTTCGTTCTTACTTTGAGCGTAACAATCTTTAAGTGCGCCTTCAATTCTTCGCGTATGCAACATGGACATCCTAAGAGTACGAATAGTTGTATCAAGGCGTTATCATTGATACCGTTCCTTCATTGCTGCTGTGAGCATAACAAAATCGCCTTCAATTTTTCGCGTATGCAACATGGACATCCTAAGAGTACGAATAGTTGTATCAAGGAGTTGTCGTTGACACCGTTCCTGCATTGCTACTGTGAGCATAACAAAATCGCCTTCAATTCTTCGCGTAGGCAACATGGACATCCTAAGAGTACGAATAGTTGTATCAGGGAGTTGTCATTGACACCGTGCCTTCGTTACTACTTGGAGCGTAACAATATTTGAGCAGCCATCAATTTTTCGTGTCTCCAACGCTACTTTTTGAGCAAAAAGTTATTTAATGAGCAACTCGTTGAACGAAAAATCACAAAAAATTCGGCTAATGATGGGTCTCAAAAATATCGAGGAGACTCAAATTGCTGGGCAAGTTTATGCTGATAAGATTCGGACTGCTTAACCCGCGAGCTTGTTGCAAACTTCAGAAGAGTTTTTGCGTATATGTTGAAGGCAAAAAGTCAAATCAGGCATTTTATCAGATACCTAGGCCGGTAGTCAAATTTTGGCAGTTTACGGAATTCTGTAGATTTGTGGCAAGGAGTTCACGCGTTTTCAATATTTTGGGAAAACTTTCGGTATGGAATCGATCATTTCCGTCATAGAAAACCTGAAAAAGTCGGAGAAATTATTTTGCCAAGGCAAACTGTTGATTCCATGGGAAGAAAATACCATAGGCATTTCTCTGAGCTGCCTATCCTGTTCCCAACATCGAAGCTCAATCGCAAATTCCACCGGTCGGAGAAACAGCCGGCGACAGAATTGAGACACAAATGCAGCTGCCAAATCTATCTCGGACACTTTCCGATTTCCCATTGATACATCGCGTCGTTGCAGGGAACGACAGGGAGATTAAATATTAACTCCGCACAATTTGGCAACGTTTTACACAATGCGTGATTACGCATGGGGTGGACCGCGAGGGAATGGGTGGGGGTGGGGGAGGGGGCAGGAGGGGCTGCGGTTGATCGTGTCATTCAATTTTCATTCGCTCAAGTTCGGAAGCTTAGCCGGGTTGCCAATTGTAGGGTTTATCATACACAATATTAACGCTAATTTTGAGGGACTTGGAGGACAACGCGTGTGTGTAAGGGCAGTTTCAACTAAAACTAGTCTTGAAAAAGATCCTGTAGAACGAAAACTAGTTAAATCCGATTTTCAAGCTTCAAATTGTGAGTTTGAACTATCTTCCGCCAAGAAGGCTACGTGGAAGTTTGAAACTTCGAACGCATTTTCGACGGTAAAACTACCAAACCACGTATCTCAGTTTGCGACGTTGCAGACTTCTTGTCATACTTTATTTTTTGAATAAGAAACTACTCAACATCATTTCTTGAAAACTACCGTGATTTTTCTTCTCTAAGCGAAGAAAACTCCTGCGCGGAGGATAACGTCTAAACCCGACTTTTCGAAGGGCGATATCTCGGTTTATATTGAACGTAGGAAGAGCGGTTTGGACGGATCTCATTATTCTTAGCTAATCTGAAAGAATCAAGCATCAAAACACGATTCTGTGACCAGCGCAACTGACCCATTTCCCATTCTAGAGAAAAAATATGAAACATACTGCGAACTATGCTAGTTAAAGCACACTCAAACGAAGCAATGATATTTTTTCGTGCAAAGTTTCCATTCTTGAGGCAGTTCCTACATTGGAAATAGTCCGAGTTAAATATTATTGCACTGTGAACGGGTTAGCCTAGGACCAGGGTGTCTACCAGTTGTGAAAAAAACAAAATTGGGGACTTTCGGGGACTCTTAGGGGAGTTTTTTCAAGAAAATCGGGGACTTTTTTTCTCGAAATAGTAAGAGAAAGGGAGCTAGTTACAGCGTCAAAAGGTGCACTTTATGAGACTAATTTTACAAGTCATGTTGAACCGATGAAAACAAACGAAAAACCAAGCAACACTACAGTTTGTTTTATTCCTGGTTATACCGCGCCGCCGCGGCTGGCGGGAAAATTTGAAAATATCGGTGTTTTGGATTATTTTTGTCATTTTTTAGGGACCTAAACAAGAAAAATGGGGGCCTTCGGGGATATCGGGGATAATCGGGGACAATGTGGACTTTTAGAGACCGGTAGACAATCTGCCGAGTTAAATATTTGCATTGTGAACGGGTTAGCCTATGACGAAAAAATGCTCGGATCGCGTAGAGTTCCTTTATACTGAGAGTCAAGACAACACCCCTCATGGAGTCACAAACGGGAATAAAGATTACAGAAATTGAACGTTTTTTGTAATCTTTGATCGGCCCATTCTCATATTCCTTTCTCCGTTCCTTCTCTAATTCCGTTCGTTCCTTGCCGAACCCGTAATCCCCTGGTCCATCCCAGATCATAATCTTTGCAATCGGTGAAAATGTAATCTTTATTCCCGTTTGTGACACTGTGACGGCCTAAAACACGGGAACCAATCAGAAATGGATTCACATTGTCTAGACTCTCAGTGTAAAGGGGCTCTACACTGAAAAAAAATCTCTGTGTATTTACTAAGAAAAGGGTAAAATTACCAAGAATTCAGGGTTCTATTTGATCCCAGTTTTTTCTAGGTAAAATTATCATTCATGGAATTGGTAATTTTACCGAGAAATCTCGGTAAAATTTTCGAATTTCTCGGTAACTTTACTGGACCCCGGTAAGAACGCCAATATTTTTTATCGACTGTGGTAGAATCACCGAGATAAAATGGCAAAGTCACCGGGAATTGATTACCAATTAAAGTGGTATTCTTACCTGAGAAAAACAGTAAAAATACCGGTTTTTAGGTAAGGTTACCAGACTGTCTTGGTAAAATTACGAATAATTGGTAAAAAAGTGAGATGGTAAAGGTACCAACGGACCTTGGTAAAAACGCAGAGAATTTTTTTTCAGTGTAGGATCGCGAAATTTGGCGGCAACAGTGGCGTTTCAGATTGATTTCCTCAGAGAACGGGGGCCGGGGGTGAGGGTGAAGGGGTGAGCTGGGGGCCGGGGGCGCGGGTAAAGGGGTATTAAGGGCCGACAAGACGGGGGACATTAAGCGTCTGTTCTTATCCGATCAAGTTTAAGCGCGGGTATCAGTTGCCGGACCGACCCAACTAACTAATGCATCAGTGCCACCGATGAAATTGAGCCCACAGCTGCAAGAAATCGAAAATTCCCGAATACGAACGATGCAAATTGGATTAAATTTTGCAATAAGGGACTCCTATTTCTCGCTCATTCATGAAAGCGCTTATCTGTATCAGAACTTTTTTTATTTTTGTCCCGAACATTACACAGGGTTGCCACAGAATTTAGACATTGAAATTCCCTGACGTTCCTACGTTCGTTACTTTTTCTGTGATGAGTCACTTGCACTAGTCACGGAATCATGTTTTGATGCTCGATTCTTGTGGGTCAGTCAAAAATAATGAGCTCCGTCCAAACAGCAACTTTCTACGTTCAACAGGCTTGCCACAGAATTCAGACATTGAAATTCCCTGACATTTCCCTAACACATTTTAGTGAAATTCCCTGACAATTGAAGATTTGACGGATGGTTAAGAAGGCATAATTGAAAATAGTTTTCAGGCAAAATTTCTTGTTCAAATCTCAAACCCATTCTAGAAAGCGAATGAAGGTGATTTAACAAATTTTCCCCGACATTTTCGTCATTTTCTCTGACTTTTTAAAATTTCCTGATATTTCCCGATTTTCCCTGACTGTGCCAACCCTGAATTTTCGTTTTCACACTTTAAAGTGTCGTACTAGGCTAACAGCTCAGTTGCGCTGGTCACAGAATTGTGTCTTGGTGCTTGATTCTCGTGGATTAGCTAAAAGTAATAAGATCCGTCCAAACAGCAACTTTCTACGTTCAATATTGACGGAGATGTCTTCCTTTGAAAAACTTGGTTATTGACGCCATCCACCGCGGTAGTGACACTCTTGGTTTCTTCCCTTTGCTTTCATCCGAGGTTCATGTTGAGTAATCAAACCAAATGCGCGTCACACCGACTGATAAAAGCAGGGTGGAAAACACCAAGGATGTCATCGTCAGTCGCCCTAATATCCAGTGCCAACTCGACGGAGGTTGGTTCCCGGCGAAACGACGACGAATCGGGCGAAAATCAAAAGCCCCTTCATTTTCAAACGATACCATACCACCCGCTTGGGTGTTAAACAAGTCGCAACCAAAGCACTTGCCGAACCACTGCTCCGTTTTCCGCGAGCGATGGCAACTGCGACCCGAGCGGACTTTGATAGATCAAAAGCAATCTGTTTGATCCTATCGACTCGCGAGGTCATGTCGAAGGGGGAAGGGGGGGCTTTGGATTTTAGAAGGAACCTCAGGGAGGAGGAGGGGGCTTTGTCTTATCACATTTATGTTTCGCTCGCTCGTGCTCTGGTTGGTTGTTCCTCATTTCGTCGCTTGGCGGACATAAGGGCGTAACTACACATTGAGATGAGCCTGGAAAAGCATTGAATTGTATGGAGCCCAGGGTTCATCGCAGATTGTAGTTACGCCCTTATGTCAGGTAGGCGACGATTTATACCCGCACGGATTTGTGAAGCGGGTTTTCCACGACCACCGACAGCTTGAGTTGTTCCGCGATAATTGCACAATTCGTCGCGACGAATCTCAATTTCCACGTGAGTCCTGGTATCCATATGACTCAATGCTTTTCGCGGCTCATGTGGGAGTAAAGATACGCTTTTACGTAAGAAGAGCGACACATCATCATCCGGACCAGCGGCCTGATTGTTGAAATTGATAGACAAAGCTATAGGCAAAAGAGACAAAAGGGATGTGGGGGGATCCTATTGGTGGAAGCGGGTGGCTGCAATGTACATAAAAGGTAGGTAGTAGACTAAATAACGACCACCCGCAGGAGACCCGACAATTAATCCATCATTTACCCCTTAGTCTATAAAAGCCACCAATTTCAACCAATCGGATCTTTCCATACTCCCTAAGTCTTCTTCGTCTATAGCTTTGTCTATCAATTACAACAATCAGCCCGCAGGACTTCTTTCCTGGATTCTATTTTTTTCCGGAATGGACCAGTAATAGTTAGTCCATCATTTATCTCCTTAGTCTATAAAACCCAGGCATTTTAACCAACAGGATCGCTCCATACTCCCTATGTCTCCTTTCTCTATCGCCTTGCCTATCAATTTCAAGAATGAGCCCGCTGTTGGGCCCAAGTATCTTATTATTTTTAGGAGAAGAATCGAACACAAAACACGATTCTGTAACCAGCACAACTGGCCCATCATTATTCATTTTTATTTTTTTAAATTTTATGCATCGTTACGTTTCTACGTGGTTATTCACGTTGCTCGATGGTGAGGAGCCAACTTCAAAAAACCTCCTCAATTTTCCATCATTTGCATCCGACGCGAACGAAAGAAAGTTGCGATTCCGTCTTGAAAGTAAAACGCAGCGGCTAGAAACTATTGTTCAAACTGGAGACGCGCCTCGGCGTACGTCGTTCGATACATCGATATTTCCCCATTTAAAGCTGTAGTAAAGAATCGATTATAAGGGTGTTCGAGTTTATCGATCCTTTTCCATAGGTTTGAATGGCGGATCGATCGATTTATCGCGATGCACGCCACGCCGCTGAACCCTTTCTCTCCTGCTGCATTCCCTCGGTTTTTACTTTCCGCTAGTTTTATGAATTTTAAAATTAATCTGCGCCTCGCCGCGGGGAGCGGGGCGGAGAGCGACTCAATTAAAGAAACTTCGCCTCGGCGCGATGTTGCCAAGTTCTGCGATAATACGCGTATATTCGAATCGGTGCTGCCATTTCATTTTACCAGAGATCCGCGGTTCCCGGAATTAATTACGATTTCTCAAAGTTCCTGGGAAAATTCCGATTTTTTCGAAAGTTCGGGGGGAAAATTTCGAAATACGTCCGGATTTAGTACCAAAGATCGTATTTGATGGAAATTAATGTCATCAAATTTTATCGAATATTCGGTCAAACTGACGAAAAACCCCTGAATTCCGAGCAAATTCCGAAAATACCCAGAGGAGGATCCAGCAATTTGGCAACCCCGGATTGTCTCCATTTAAACCTATGCCAAATAATCGAATATTGTCGGAGCACCTGACCCCTCCAAGAATCGATACATTTCCATAGGTTTAAATGGAGAAAAGATAATGTTGCCAATTTGCTGGATCCGCCAATGAAAATACCTGAATATTTCGGGAATTTCAAAGATCCCGGGATAAGTTCCTCTCATTTGAAAAGTTCCGAAATTCTAAATTAGTTGGGGGAAATGGCAGCACTGATCCGAATCATAAAAACCGCTAATTTTAGCACATTCTGGAAACAATGCCACGGCGGCGGCGGAAGGAGAGTATAATAAAAACATTAAGTCCCCGGCGAAGGATTTGAGGAGCTCCGTCGCTGCGGAGCATAACAGCGTAACTGCATTTTAAAATGAGCCCCGGCCCCCGTATGATACCGTGATTTATAAGGCTCATGTGGTGAAGGGAGATACGCTCTTACGTCCGGGCGACTCGGTGCAGTTTTCAGCTGGCTCCCCGACACGGACTAACTTATAAGTGAAAAGTTTTCCCGGGCCCTCTTATCAACTTGGGCGCGGGTTCAGTCACTTCCTTAAATATTATTGCTTTTCTATACCACCCCCCGCCACCCCTCCTCCTGCCCTGTCTTTCGAAGCCGCTTTCGTGGACTGCGGTCGCCGCACATTGAACCGAGTCAATAGGAGAGGTCGGACAATATTTGAAAACTTTAAACGCTTATAACTCCGTTTATTCAAAATTTTAGGTTCTTAAAGTAGTTCCATTGGTTTCCTTGTTAAATTTTCTACTGAAAGCAACCCATGAAGTTTAAAATGTGACGAAATAAATAGCAAATTTGCAGTTTTCGTTAAAAATTTCATGTCCGACCTCTCTAATTGACTCGATCCACTGTGCGGCGCTGCCGCCCTTGGCCAGACACGGAGGGGAAATTTCATTAGAGCCTCACACATTTCAAATTATCTTTTTCTTTAAACGAAATAATTTTTGGCTCATGTGGGAACGAATTTTCCGTAAAAATTTCCATGATACAATAGTAAATTGGGGGACTTGGAGGATAAGGCGCATTGGTTCGGTTTTTACTATTTCGAGAAATTCGTGTTTAGTTTCGAAATTAAATGGATCCTTATGGCGGAAAGAAATTTCAGACTTTTTGATGCTTAAAAATTGGACTTTGGGAGCAAATTTTTCACAGAATATGCATTACGACTAGTTTTACTTGGAATTAATAAATATCTCAATTTTTTCAAAATCTGTGCTTAGGGGCCTTGCCCTCCAGGCCCCTCAAATATAGAATGTTCAGCTCTTCAAGGGACATTATTTCGGAATTTCCAGCATGCCATAAAAACGGAATTTTTAAAATTTGGGAATTTAAATATGTGAGAATGAGATTTGCTTGAAAAGGGGGAAAAAGGAAAGCTCCTGTATATTTGCCGGGCCCATTTGAAGTATACTCGTACAGACAAATCTGTTTACAAAATGTAAGAGTTGATCAATAAAATTTTGAAAGCTATAAATTCCTCCATTTCCGACTTAACATTTTTCCTAAACAAAAAAAAAATCTATACCCGCTTGATTTTCACTATTATTTGGCTACAGAAAAATGGACTACATTTTGCAACTAGGAGCTACAATTTCTGGCTGAGTTTAGAAACAACGAATGTACCATTTGTTTCTCTATGCACGTAAGTATTTTTACGGATACGGATTAGGCAGGAAGCGCAGTTCCTAATTGCAAAATGTGGTCCAAATAATAATCTATCTCCGCAAACCTAAGTTTAACGAAATAGATTTAAAGTGGATCGTTTGAAACTAGAAACTACGATTTATGACACATCCGTATAAATACAGATGTGCGTAGGGATACTAATGATAGATACTGTGTTTTTAAACTGAGACGGAAATTTTAGTTACTTATAGCACAGTGGATTGTTCCTCCTGATGTATCAAGGAACTAACTCTCCGACGATGTTCAATCTACCAGCGGCCGAATTCTAAAAATTGACAATCCCTGGAATTGATTCAAATTTCGAAGGCCGCAAATGATCATCGCAAGAAAACATGTTGCGTTTTGAAATGTTCGCATTTTATCATGATTTAATCCACGGAGGCTCCCCCCGGTGTGATGTCTTAGCAGAACGATTAAGTTATAGATGATCAGTATAAACATATAAATTTTGCAAAGGGAGAATCTATTAAAATAAGTCCTATTATATACTATACAGATTATATGATAATGTATCGTATCTACCTATCATTGCACCGAGATATTGTAAATATGCACAATCTTCTCATTTCGGGTGTGGGCACTGTCTATCGTTATTCTATGATGTAAAAAATGGAATAAAAGTTATTATATAAACTACTACTTAATATTAAAAAAAATCCATTTTTCAGCCGTTTAACAATGGAATTTCAAGCTAGCACTTGACGGTATAACGAGTCTATTGGGATGAAAAATTTATTAGCGGTAACTTCGATCTTGTTCATTTATTTTGCTCCACTAAAACGTCCCTGTGGAAGCAGATCTCCGTGTCCCCTAGGAAATTAGGAGCGGGATTTTCAGCACGAATAACATCATCTGATTCCCGTCCGGTCTTGTGAAAACAAAGACGGGTAAAATCCTTGTTTAGGACTTTCGGCTTCGGCGTAGAGAGTGGATTTGTGAAAAGTTGACTTACGGAGCATCACGACTTGACCCATGATAGTATTTTGTTGTTGATTGCAGGCAGTGGGAATTTTTCTGGTTGGCAAAACTGTTTTTCTTCTATTTAAATCCATTAAAAATATCAATTTTAGATGAGGCAGGCTGCCTCGGAAAGAATCCATTATTTTACACAATTTTTTTCGGCGGGAAAACAATGTTGCCACCTTCCAAGAGTCGCCACTGATTGTTCGCAACACTTTGGGGAACGCTCCAACGAATGATCCATCGATTGGGAACCAGACAAGGTAGAAAAAGCATTCTAATAAATACTGTCTCATTAAAACTCCACGAAAAACACCATTTGTCGAACGATAATTACTGAAAATAACACTGCTAACCAAGAGATTTTAAACTTCTCGCTCATAGAAAGAACAATAATCTACTTGAGTTAAATCGCACACTAAACGTTAGAATGACATGACAGTTTTTGCGGTATGGAAATAAGACGATTTTTACAAATGTACACTGGAAACAAAAAACACCTTGGATGTAGAGTTCAGACTCTTAAAAACATCGACAAGAAAAAGTACTCTTGATTCAATCAGAATCTAGCTTAAATCGAGAACCAAGCCTCTTAATTTAAGCGGATTTCGTTTTGATTCAAGCAAAAATCCGATTGAATCAAGAGTATTTTTTCTTGTCAATGTTTTCAAGAGTCTGGACTCTAGATCCAATGCGTTTTTTTTTCCCGTGTAAGTGTAAAATTTGAGATGTTATGTCAATAGTTGATTAGAGTGGAAAATTTGCGAGGAAATTTCGTGAATTACTTCAAGGTATGGCACTTTGGTACAACGTCGGGGCGACACGGTGAGAGATCAGATCCGCTGTCCCACATCGCGTCGCGTTGACTTGGTTCGGCTAAGGCGCGAGCAAGCAACTATACCAGCTTTCCGGATGTCCCGGTTGCCGTCCAGCCTATTTGAAGGCGTTTCTCACGCGACGCATCATATATTAGCCGTCCGTAGAGAATCAATCACCCATTCCGCGTATCCGGTATGACTGACTCATGATCACTTCCGAAAACTTGTAGACGGCTGTTCACAATCCTTCACCTATCCTTTTACCCCAGTTCCTTGGGGGTGGGGGGGGGGGGGGGGGGCGACTACGACGACGACGACGACTATGTTTTTAAGAATAATTTTCCAAATTCCAATCGCCACGGAAAAAATGGTTAGAAAACTTTTCCAATGGACCACTAGACGAGTTACGAATTACAGCATTCTGAATGAAGTTCTCTCATCAAAATTTCACGTGAAGCACGATTTACGCAAAGGAAGTTACCGAAAGTAACGCATCAAGCGCTGAATTTCGATTACAAACAATCAGGTATCCCTAGCCATAGTAACGATGCCAATGGATAAAACATCTCACTGGAAAAAAAACCACATTGGATCTAGAGTCCAGACTCTTAAAAACATCGAAAAGAAAAAATACTCTTGATTCAATCAGATTCAAGCTTAAATCAAGAACCCAGCCTCTTAATTTGAGCAGATTTCCTTTCGATTTAAGCTTAAATCTGCTTGAATCAAGAGTCCTTTTTCTTGTCAATGTTTTCAAGAGTCTAGACTCTAGATCCAATGTGTTTTTTTCCAGTGCTCTTTCGCTTACATCTCTCCATCCAAGCATCCTTGCCGCCTCTTCCTCCCCTCCACCCCTTCACACAGGACACGAAAATATTACGCGAGAGGGGGAGGGGGCACACAGTCGGGGCCGAGAGATTTCAACCCTAAACGCGAGACACCCCAGCGAAGGTCAACAATCTCGGATACCCATACTCCCGCGACCTTTCATCGGCCCGGCGGATTTTCACGATCACTTTCCCTGCCCCCCCCCCCCCCCCCCCCCCTGTATCCCTGGCCTCCTTTCAATCTCACTCGTATCACAACTTCGGGACGACGACGAACCCCCTCCCCCCCCCCCGGGGGGACCCATCAACGGATTTAATTAAACTGTAATCAGTAGGAAAACAAAGGCCCGATTGGGGGGCGCGGCGAGGTGGGGGGGGAGCGTCTAAGAACCCTCGATTGTTGTAATTCGGTTCTCATTATTAAACTCCGCCGCCCGCTCCGCCAGTCGGCGCCGCGACGTTTCCCTTTTTTTATACCTCGAAATCGAGCCCCCCCCCCCCCCCCCGGGTTCGTCTGAGCGCTCGGATCTTGGAAGTGCCGCATTTCAATCCCCCCCCCCCCCCCCCCCGGCGGTGAATGAAGATGTCGCGACATCGGGAGGGCATGAATCAAGCAGTGGCCAAGAATCGACGGTCGATTATCGATTGTGGTATGCCCTGATACCCGATCCTCTTCGATTATTTCCCGTTGGTTTAAATGAACCATCGGTCGGTTTATCGCGAAGCGCGGAACACAGTACGCAGGGTTGCCACAGAATTTGGAAAATGAAATTCCCTGACATTTCCCTGACACATTTTGGTGAAATTCCCTGACAGTTGAAGATATACCAATTGGCTAAGAAGACATAGTTGAAAATAGTTTTAAGGCAAAATTTGTAGTTCGAAACCTGAAACTCATTCACGTCTTAAAACCGATTTTAAGTGTCCATATTCTCCTCGCAAAGATTCTTAAGGTGATTATATGGACGCCATATTTTGTGTCGAAACGACATTTCAGCTACTCGTCATTTTCCTTGAATTTTGAGATCGCATTTCTGTTGTCAGAAGACTAAAGCATTCACTTACCCATTTTGACAATCAAATTCACCGTAATATAGGCGTGGTTTTTTTAGAGAGAAAATATCGCATTCGAGTGAAGTTTCGATATCAGTATCGAATGCGATATTTTTCCTCTAAAAACCATGCCTCAATTAAGTAAAACATTTTTTGTCAAAATTGGTAAGTGAATTCTTTAGTCTCCTTACAACATAATTGTGATCTCAAACTTCGAGAAAAATGACGAGTAGCTGTAAAAATGGAACCGATCGATGCGATATATCGCATGTCGCTCTGATACAAAATCTAGTGTCCATCGAATTACCTTAAGGTAAAAGTTGCTTCCAAGGGATCAAAATAATCCAATGAGCAACAATCGTCCCTTTCGCTTAATGATGACTAATGAACGTATTTAGGGGGATGAGCGGGGGGATGAGTGGGGGGATGAGTGGGGGAATGATGGATACTCTCATTGAGAAAGGAATTTTCACGATCGGATTTAATTCACTTTGAGAATCGGTGACAGCTGAATGATGCGCTATTATGCTGAAGTTGCAAACGATAAAACCGGGGGGAGGCGTTTTTCCACCAAGTCCTAAATGAGAGAAAAACGGATAATTTAATTTGCTAGGAAAGAGCGAAAAAGGGGAGAAAAACAAGACGTCAATCTCAAACGGAGTCGAGATATTATGAACAGTTGATACTGCAGCACGATTTGACTCTCAGCGATTTCTGACAAAAAAGTTCTAAACTTCATCGAGTATCGATTGGACGGATGGAGAGGAAGTGATAAAATGGTGACACTGGCTTGGATTACGTAAGATTTTCTTTATCTTGCAGACACAACTTAAGACTTTAATCAGCTTGCATCTTTACGCACAACAAACAAGGTGAGGACATTTTTTGCTCAATGCAGCTCCTTCCCTCAATCATTAGAAAACAGGGTTTTACACCAAATTTGATGGATGGCTAACGAATCATCCCTGACCAACACAAAGCTGATGAAACGAAAGGACACTTCAATACCGCTCGTTCACTCTTGAAAAATGCAGTCCAAAAGACCTCTGGGCCAGTTAAGAATTAATATGAAAATTATCTTTATCCATGGTGTCTAGTTTTCTTGGCAAAGCTCATTCCCTGATTTTTCCTTGATTTTCCTTGATTTTCAGGAGCTCATTCGCTGATGAGAAACCGAAGTTTTCTCCCACTTCCCCGGGATTTTCTTACGGAAAAGAATATAAATTTCCAGAGTTTTAGATAGGAATATCGATTTTAATTAATCTTACAGCCATTTCTTTGGCGCACGTCAGATTAGACCGTCAAATTTGAAAACGAAATGATCCGTCGGTGGTAGGAGAAGAAATTACCGGTTTCTGGAACAGATTCCCTGATTTTCCCGGTAAATTTTCATTTCCTGATGAATCCCGGTTTTTCCCGGTTTTTAAAAAACTAGATACCATGTCTTTATCTCTTTTTTATTTCAGTATGAATGGCTCTAATCGACTTTACACACTGTTCGTCGCCTCAATTATGAACGAAATTCTCTGCGAAATCAGAAGGGAGATATTCACAAATTTTCCTAAAAATCCGTGATTAGTCGGAGGAAATCGGGCAACGCCTGATGGCTCTTACGGTGTTCTTCCTGAGGACGGCAGTAACTGCGACTGGCTCCAGCTCCACTCGGGCTCCGTCAAGGGTAACGATACCCGCGTTAAACGACAGACGTCATTAGGACGGGGCGAGGGGCCAAACGGGAATTTAACGCTGCGTTAGGAGAATGGCGTCGGGATGCGATGTGGGGTCGGTAAATAGGGGAGGGGGAGGGCGCTAGCGACGGGGTCTTACTGACGCGGGGGTATTTTAACTAATTGCAGCTACGTCTTGCTCTTCCCGAGGTTGTCGGATTTAACCGATATCAACCTAATGGACCACTAGACAATGTGCGAGTGAAGAATTTGCATTCAATTTTTTTATTGCTTCACCTGAAAGTGCTTAAAGAGCTGATTTTACAGTATTTTTTATAATTTTTTTCTGATATGGGAAATAGTATAAAAATAGATTTAAAAGTGAGAAAATGCACCGCTTAGTGACGTCATTTGGCGGCATTTCCCATTTAAACACACGTATTTTACGTGAAAATTTTCTATAACGTCGATTCTCCGCTTTTTGAAACAAGGGATGGCTCAGACCTCTCCATTGACGGATCCAGCAAATGGAGAATTTGCATGCAAATTTTTTATTGCTTCGTCTGAAAGTGCGTACAGATCTGATTTTACAGTATTTTCTTTAAACATTCTGATATGGGAAACAGTATAAAAATAGATTTAAAAGTGAGAAAATGCACCGCCTGGTGACGTTATCTGGCGGCATTTCCCATTTAAACACATGTATTTTAGCAGATTAGATAATTGGGTCACATCTCCTCCAATAATTGTTTAATTCATGAACCAAGGGTATTCTCGTGATCAGTTCACTCAGTAGTTTCCACTTTTACACGCAATTTATCAAATTTCAGACACCTGCAAATTTTCTGTTTAAGCATTCTAATACACGTTTCTTACTTACAATTTCATGAAGAACACGATTCTTGCATTGAAAATTATTGAAATTAACTCCTAACTAAGATATTAACGTTTTCATTTTACATTGGTTACGGGAATTTTGAATTGCCCGGTCACAAGAAACGTAATCCTCTACGTGAGTCAAACCGCGCCTCACAACAATGTTAGCAGGCTTCTCAATCGAGCATTGTTCCTCTCCTGCCCTTAATCGTTCAAAGTGAAAAAATTTGCTATAGCTGAGACAAAGCGTCAAGATTAAGGTGACCAGATTTTCAAATCGCAGAGATTGTCATGGTAAAGTTTAGAGTGCGATTTGATTTGCGTAGACTATTGTGTTTTCATGAGCGGGAGGTTTGAATTGAAGCGTCAAAAAACATTAAATATCTTACTTAGACGTTAATTTCAGTAATTTTCGTTGCGCAAATCGTGTTTTACGTTAAATTTTGGTTAGGAAATATGTATCAGAATGCTTAACTTCGTACCTTGTCTAGTGGTCCATTACATCAGACATTGACTACTTTTATCTCGCGTTCTATTTTTCTAAAATGGAAAACCAAAATACAGTGGCACTTGAAGTTTTGTGAGCATTATTGAAATGCAGCACGTATTAGAAGGAGAATGATTTTATTTTTACGATGTGCCTAATAATCGGACGTGGTGCTAGAACCACGATGATTTGGAAAGGAAGCAATCAGAAAAGCCATGAACGGAAGCTATCGGAGCTCGGAGCTATCGACGGAATGAAAATGTTGCATGTGTGAGGAATTCGCGATTTGACTATTGATTCTTATGTAAAAGTTCGCGAGAAACACGATGAGGCCACTGGTTTTCTCTGAAATTAACTCTCAAGCTCAAAAAAATCTCTCAAGTTGAGGCCAAAATGGAGGGTATATCCCACAATATTCTAAGAGTCCACCTCTACACCAAGACAAACTCTTCACGCAAAGATAGGGAGCAAATACATTGACAGGGATGCGTGTTTTCATTTTAGAGTCCCCAAATAAAGTGACAGCCCTGTGAATGTATTTCCACCCTATCTTTGCATGGAGAGTTTGTCTTGATGTAGAGGTGGACTCTCAGGATAGCGTGGGACATATCCTCCATTTTCGCCTCAACTTGAGAGCTTTTTTTGAGCTTGGGAGTTGATTTCAGAGAAAACCAATGGCACCATCGTGTTTCTCGCGAACTTTTACGTAAGAATCAATAGTCAAATCGCAAATTCCTTACACATGCAACATCTCCATTTCCTGGGAGAGCTAACCTAGTTTTAAATTAACTTGAATATTAATTTTGAACGGATCCGGCAATCTTGCGCCAAAATCTAGAGAGCTTTGCGTTATGAACGCGTTTCACGCTGCAAACGACGCGAAGTCCCAGCAAGCTCGACATTACCTGGCGCTGAAACGGATATTTGAGACACTTGCCGATTGAAAATCGGTGTTGAAATCTTCTCAGCTTTAAGAGCAGTAGAGTTTTGGATCCCCGCAAACATCGAATTGAGAATACTTGAACGTTTATAAGGTGAGATTACGTTAGAGTGAACATACCTGCGTGCATCTGGGCAATCGATTGGAGAGCGTTTTGATTGCAGTTAACAAATCCTGAAACAAAATAAAAAATATTCATTAGTGGAGAAAATTAAAATGATTCAGAGCACCTGAAACCGTGGAAATAAAAAAAAAACCAAGACAAAAAAACAACATTCCCTTCAGTACCTTCATGATTTCTTCATAAAAAATGAGGAAATCTTCTGATCAGCAGGTATTTACGAAGGTGATTTTCGGACTTTCACAGATGGAATCTGCTGATTGACTGTGATTATCAGGAAAAAACCCACATTTTCAAGTTTATCCCAAAAGTCTTATCTTTTTCTAGCAAAAAGCTTTTAGCTAAAAGCTTTCTAGCTTTTTCTTCTTTTGGTTTTTAGCAAAAAACAGAGAACATTAAAGTTAGTACTTTCGGAAGAAAAATTCCTTCGAAATCCTTCCTTAAAAATCAACATCTATTTCGCAAAATCCCTGTGCACTCCCACAAAATTCTAGACGAATCGGCGCATCAAAACAATTCTTGTGTTCAGATTACTTGCTATACACCTAGAATCTGAGACTTACAACTAGAGCGAGAGACAAGTAATCGTTGTGGATTCCTGAAGTATACGGTCATAGCTGATGATTATCGATCTTGAATGATAATCGATCATTCAAGCCTCTGTCTACGTCACGATGGAGATAGTTCCTATCCATGTAAATAGGTCCTCCTTTTGAAAGATGTGAAGTTTTCAAAAATGCAAAAATTCCCAAGAACACGTTTAATTATGAATGCCTCCGATTTGTTTGCGAAGTACTCCAGGCTGTAAAAAATATTATTACACTGGGAAAAAAACACATTGGATCTAGAGTCCAGACTCATGAAAACATTGACAAGAAAAATGACTCTTGATTCAATCAGATTTAAGCTTAAATCAAAAGGAAATCCGCTCAAATTCAGAGGCTTGGTTCTTGATTTAAGCTTAAATCTGATTGAATCAAGAGTATTTTTTCTTGTCGATGCTTTTAAGAGTCTGGACTCAAGATCCAATGTGTTTTTTTCCAGTGTAGGAGGTAGATGAACAAAAAAATGACCGCTTAGACTGGTTTGCCGATTAAAACAGAGGAGAAGAAATAATACTTGCGCACGATTTTCGTATGATTCCCTTGAACGCTAATGGATGTACTTGAAAAATGAAATTCATAACACGATTAATAAGCGACTAAATGAGTGGAAATCTATGATCGAAAAGCATTGCTGTTGATTGGTTCTGACCGTCGACTTTTGGAGGGTAGAGGGCGGGGGGTGGGGGATTAATTGATGAAAAGTCTCTAAGACTCAGGTTCCCTGGAGTCAAGTGCTCCGATTAATCATCTCCCCTCTGCCCCCCCCCCCCCATCACGCGGGGCCCCTCAGCGCCAGACACTAGGCAGCCCCCCCCCCCCCCCTCCGCCAGGCTGTCACTCAACTCTTTTGTGCGCTACTCAGATAGTTGCCATGCCAGGCGAATAATCGTAGTTTAGGATTGGGTCTCGGAGTAGAGTTCCTATATTGAGAGAGTATAGCCACTGGTGTTACCACCTCTGTTTGGCTCAGCCATCTTAGACTGAATGGAGCCCTTAGGACTCAAAAATGGCGGACGCCATACGTTAATGTAATGCAAAATGACTCAAAATGTAGTTTTCTTTGCTTATCGTGACGAGAAATTTACCCAAATGCACTATTGCGACTTTACATATTTTAAGGCTAATCGTGTGCAATTTTCGAGAAAAATTATCTTAGATGTAGTAAGGTTGGCAGCAAGTGCGGTTGGTGATAATCGTCAAAAGTTGGCAATGACCCCCCTCCCATCCTCAAAAACCAAAACAAAGCACCGCCATTTTTGGGTCCTAAGCCACTCCATGGGGCCCAATGGGCATACTCTCTTAATATAGGTACTCTATCTCGGAGAGTCGCGAAAAATTCCGGCGTAAGAGGGGTGTCGTTGAGGGCCCACATCGACCTGGCGGGTTGATTATTGAAATTTATGTCCAAAGTGGTCTGCCTCCTACGGTGTAGTGGTTGTAGCGCTATCTCTGTGATCGGGAGGTCCCAGGTTCGATTCCTGGCCAGGCGACCCGAGTTTGATGGTCTCAAGCGATGGTTGCCAGGGCCTTTTTATTGGGAGGGAGAGGGGGGCCGCATGTTCTCATGAAAATGATTTTCGCAAAAACAATTCAGTGCAAAGTTCTTTGACTTGAATAAAATCTAGAATTTGAGAACTATGCGAGGATTTAGGGACTTAAATGCAGGGGTTCTCGTTTCAGTCGATAGAGCGTTTAAATGAGATACAAAATAATGCTATTTTTTGGCAGTGCGGAAGAATTTGAAAATACTTCTGCGAATTTCCTTTAAGGCTTCTCAATCAAAAAGGATTCCTACCTCACCTTGAATTGTTCAAAGAGTAAACAACATGAAATAGCTGAGCCCAGGCGAGATTGAGGTTGTCATTCTCGTCTTAAAATGATGAGACGTGAGAAACGCCTTCAAATAGGCTAGACGGCAACCGGGACATCCGGAAAGCTGGTATAGTTGCTTGCTCGCGCCTTCGCCGAACCGAGTCAACGCGACGCGATGTGGGACAGCGGGTCTGACCCTCGTGTGAGCCTGGTGTTCACCAAAGAACTAGAATTGTTTTTCTTTTTTCTTTTTCCCCTGCTGCCTTTATGGCTTCGTGTCTAGCACCTTCAGCCAACTTTAGACTTTGTTTATTGTCCGTATGTCCGTAGACATCGAAGGATTTAGGGGATTTAGGCACATTCATGCTCCAGGCTTTTCAAATTTCCAGGTACCTATTACGGCCGAGAAGGATCTGTTTCAGCTGATCTACTCGTCAATTCCCTGAAAATTCCGTGAGGGAATTTCCGTTCTTCTCTCTAATTCCGTCAGACGCCAACACCGGGATTCGAACCAGGAACCCATTTGAGTTTCGACCTAGAGTCAGACGAGCTGACGACTGGGCCAACCTGGCCGGCAAAGAACTTTAAGTTAAAATTATTTACCACACTTTCCTTGCAAGATTCTCTACTATTGTCAACTATTGATACATGGAAACTTGCAAATTATACACTGAATTTTGTGAAAATGGTCATATTTTTATACTGCAAAGACCAGCACCAGAGGCGAGAATGATCGATTATCGATATTTCCCTATTTGAAGCTATGGTAAAGAATCGATTACTGAGGTGTTCAATGTGAACACCTTGTTATCTATCCTTTTACATAAGTTGAAATGGTAGATCAATTGATATATCGCAAAGCACGCCACGCCACTGACCAGCATGGTAACGTTTAATAAGAAATTTAACTCATGTAAGACATTCTTTATTCTATGACCCAGAAGTTTGAAATTCAGCATCGGAAAACCTTTAGGAGTTGGTTTTGGTCATTTTCTTTGTATAAATCGTGTTCAACGTGAAAGATTGATAGAAACACATGTGGATTGTACTTTGCAAAAAGGAACCAAGAGGATTTGAATGTTGCTAGGATTGTGCAACTTACACTCTTAGCAATACAATTACTTTTGTGCGCAATAAAGTTACAAAGGTAATTTTCGTCTTGAAATTATAGTTCATTAGTAGTAAAGGTGAAACTTGTTTAGATTATCAGTTCAAAAAGGAACCAAGAGGATTTGAATGTTGCTAGGATTGTGCAACTTACACTGTTTAGCAATACAATTACTTTTGTGTGGAATAAAGTTACAAAGGTAATTTTGTCTTGAAATTATAGTTCATTAGTGGTAAAGGTGAAACTTGTTTAGATGATCAGTTCAAAAAGGAACCAAGAGGATTTGAATGTTGCTAGGATTGTGCAACTTACACTCTTAGCAATACAATTACTTTTGTGCACAATAAAGTTACAAAGGTAATTTTCGTCTTGAAATTATAGTTCATTAGTAGTAAAGGTGAAACTTGTTTAGATTATCAGTTCAAAAAGGAACCAAGAGGATTTGAATGTTGCTAGGATTGTGCAACTTACACTGTTAGCAATACAATTACTTTTGTGTGGAATAAAGTTACAAAGGTAATTTTCGTCTTGAAATTATAGTTCATTAGTGGTAAAGGTGAAACTTGTTTAGATGATCAGTTCTTATTTGCAAGGTGAAAAAAAGGTGCACAGTGTTAGCGATATTGGAATGCTCTTGGTTCCTTTTTGCAGAATGCAACTCACGTATCACACGGGAAAAATAAAAGTTGATTTAGCATTTATACTGTTGAAAAGATGTCCGACAAGTTTCAAATGCTGATTTTACAACACAAAAATGCTGACATAACATTTTAATTTGTACGTTTTGCAATGGGCATAGTTACGTTATGCATTTGCTGAAATGTAAAATCAGCATTTGAAACTTGTCGGATATCTTTATAACAGTATAAATGCTAAATCAACATTTAATTTCTTTCTATGCATAATGCTTGAATTAACATTCTGTCCAGCGGTCCATTGAGATACTCCTTTTGCTGTTGATACGATACGTAATATAAGCTGAGTTTCCGAGGAATTCTAATAATTAAGAAGGAGATCTGGCGTCGATGTTTCTAATCACGTCCACGATGCAAAAAGCCCCCGTTAAAGTTTTAATTTAGACTCGACTTCCAGATAGGCAAGGATTATTTTCACTCGAATGCGAGTTCAATTGCTTGAGCGTTTATGCAAAAAGAGCCATCTCACTTAAAAAGATTCCGTGAATACTCATGATTGCTCAGGCTTCCTTTCTAAAGGTTCTCACCCAAAAGAGAGCTTTAGAGCGACGTCTACTATTCAAATTTACCAGCCCCTTGTCGGCGTTGCTAAATTTTATATTTCCTGCTGCAGCTCCATTTTTAATATTCATGAGCAGACACTTTCGTGAAGGCACATGAAATGGACTGCATTATGCAATTTTGGAACTATAAATTCTGGTTCTTCTGGAAAAACACTTATGTGCATAGGGAAACTAATGACACAGACGTTGTTCTTAAACCGGGCTAGAATTTATAGTTCCGAAATGCAAAATGTAGTCCAAATGCACTATGCTTCTTGACTTCAGAGGCAATCTGATGAATTGAAATTGATGGACAAAAAGAAAATGAATGGATCTTATTGGTTGAAACGAGTGGTTGTTGTGTTCATGTGTTCATGTTATTATTTTTGTTTGAACCACAGAACCAGAGACAAGAGACCCTCTTCTGGCCTCTTGCCGACAGGTGGTAGCTTTTACTTTCGGAGATTCGACATTTTCTTACTGCCAATTGTAAGGGGGCAACAGTCATCACCCTTTTTTCGGCTGTTGACCTACCTCCTAGGTGGATGATGAGCTTCGGATGACGTCATGAGTTAAAGAAGTTTCCCAAACTTTGGTTTCTAAAGCGAAACTCCCGACCATCGACCTGGTAGGTACGTCAACAGTTGAATGTTGAAGTCCTGAAAGTAAAAGCTTCCGCCATGGAGATGTTGCATGTGTGAGGAATTTGCGATTTGACTATTGATTCTTACGTAAAAGTTTGCGAGAAACACGATGGTGCCACTGGTTTTCTCTGAAATTAACTCCCAAGCTCAAAAAAAGCTCTCAAGTTGAGGCAAAAATGGTGGGGATATCCCACGCTATCCTGAGAGTCCGCCTCTGCATCAAGACAAACTCTCCATGCAAAGATAGGGGGCAAATACATTAGCAGGGTTGCCGTGTTTTCAGTCGTGCAGTCCCCCAAAAAAGTGATAGACCTGTCAATGTATTTGCTCTTTATCTTTGCACAGAGCGTTTGTCTTGATGTAGAGGTGGACTCTCAGGATATCGTGGAATATCCCCTCCATTTTGGCCTCAACTTGAGAGCTTTTTTTGAGCTTGGGAGATGATTTCAGAGAAAACCAGTGGCACCATCGTGTTTCTCGCGAACTTTTACATAAGAATCAATAGTCAAATCGCAAATTCCACACACATGCAATATCTCCATTGCCAAGATACTGGCGGAGGGTCTCTTGTATCTGGAGTGAACGATCGAAAGTTCTACATTTTACGGAACGATGTCTATAAATGAGTCTATTCTCGGGGAAAAAACACAAAAGGAGGGGGAGAAGGGAGGGGGAGGGGATGTTCGCTGGAGGATGGGATGCGCTCGGAGCTCACCTTCTGGGGAACGGGATGACGACGTGTCGAAACAACTAATGACGCCGCATAAAAGGAGAGAAACCCAATTGGAGCTGTCTCGCTTTCAATGAGCTCATTTTTGAGACCACCTCGTCTTGTTGCTTGTTAGACGCTCGATTTTCTATTCAATTACGTCGCCCCGCTGCCACGCCGATCGGGATCCGTTACACTCGCCGACTCGAAAAATAAAAACCCTCGCCGCCGAGAGAAAAATTTTATCCGAGTGGCTAACACCGATACTTGGGCCTAACGGCGGGCTCGTACTTGAAATTGATAGGCGAAGCTATAGAGAAAGGAGACGTAAGGAGTATGGAGCGATGCTATTGGTTGAAATCCCTGGTTTTTATAGACTAAGGAGATAAATGATGGACTAACTATTACTGATCCATTCCGGAAAAAAATAGAATTCAGGAAAGAAGTCCTGCACTGGAAAAAAAAACACATTGGATCTAGAGTCCAGACTCTTAAAAACATCGACAAGAAAAAATACTCTTGATACAATCAGATTTAAGCTTACATCAAGAACCAAGCCTTTTAATTTGAGCGGATTTTCTTTTGATTAAGCTTAAATCTGATTGAATCAAGAGTCCTTTTTCTTGTCAATGTTTTCAAGAGTCTGGACTCTAGATCCAGTGTGTTTTTTTTTCCAGTGTGCGGGCTGATTGTTGAAATTGAGAAGCAAAGCAATAGAGAAAGGAGACCTAGGGAGTATGGAGCGATAATATTGCCTAAAATCCCTGGGTTTCATAGACGAAGGAGATAAATTATGGACTAACTATAGGCTCGAGTGAGTTGCCGTTAGTTAGTCTATCACCTACCTTCTTTGTCCATTGCAACCACCCGCTTCCGTATCCCTAGGATCCGTCCGTATCCCATTTGTCATCTTTGTCTATAGCTTTGTCTATCAATTTCAACAATCAGCCGCAGGCTGATTGTTGAAATTGATAGACAAAGCTGTAGACAAACAGGATAAAAAGGTGTATGGAGAGATGCTACTGGTGGAAGCGGGTGGTTGCAATGGACAAAGAAGGTAGGTGATAGACTAACTACCGACAACCCACGAGAGACCCCACAGTTAGTCCATAATTTTTTCCCTGAGTCGATGAGAACCACCCATTTCAGCCAATTGGATCGCTCCATACTCCCTACGTCTCTTTTCTCTATTGCTTTGCCTCTCAATTTCAACAATCAGCCCGCAGGACTTCTTTCCTGGATTCTATTTTTTCCCGGAATGGACCAGTATTAGTTAGTCCATCATTTATCGCCTTAGTCTATAAAAACCAAGCATTTCATCGCTCCGTACTCTCTATGTCTCCTTTCTCTATTGCTTTGCTTCTCAATTTCAACAGTCAGCCCGCAGGACTTGTTATTGTCTCCGAGTGTAAACGATGCTCGTAAGAATCTTGTAAGACTTACGACGAGAGCCGCACGAGATCTCGGCTCCGACGTCGGCGTCGTGAGGAGGCGTCGGGAGGCGTCGGGACGCCCTCCAGGGAGTCATTTTCATAATGGAGCCGATCGCGGCGGCGGCGGCCGGAGCATCGCATCATCCAACGCTAACCGGAATTTGATGGAATCGCTCTCATCAGCCGAAATCGCGGCTTATAAATTTCCCGCACGGCTTGAGCTTTGTTTCGCCCACCGCCCGTTGCAAGAACCCGCCCGTTTCCCCGTAGGACCCCGTGTAAAGTAGGCGGATTCCCCTTTCCAGCGGTGCCGGCAACGGTGTCGCTCCATTAAAATTCACGGCGCTCCCCTCGCCGATTGCGAGCTTTGGAAAAATTAAATCATTTGCATCGACGATGTACCGCGCTGGCGTCACGGCTCCCGGAATCGATGACGTCACATCCCGGCAATCAATCACCCCCCGAAAGCTTTTCGCTGGGGTCTGAGTAGCCCCCGGGCTATGAAAAAACTACTTCGGATTAGAGAACCTAACCTTCATGGGGAGAGTAAGGACAAGTCGAATATATATGATAAACGAAATAAAGAAAATAATAATGAAAAGTCGGTAATTTTGAAGGATGGAATGATAATGGAGCTTTTAGGGCCAAAAAGGGCAGCCAACATACGTACTCAACCTGTCCGGAATAATCAGTGGAGAATTTGCGTGCAAATATTTTATTGCCTCGTCTGAAAGTGCTTAAAGAGCTGATTTCGCAGTATTTTTTAGAATTTTTTTTCTGATATAGGGAATAGTATAAAAATAGTTAGTTAGTTACTTAACACATGACAGTAGAAACCCTTTTCCTCTTGCCTATCGCTTTGTCTATCAATTCCAATCGACACGACAACCCGCTGTGCCGCGTGACTCGGCGGACCGGACGCCATGTCTCCTGACTTGGCAGCGTGTGTTCGTCAAAGGAAATTTCATTATCGCCTCTTCGCGAGCCCCCCCCCCCCCCCCCAACTCCCTCATGCCGGGACTGTGAGCTGTGACCGCCGGGTCCGATTTAATACTGTCGCTGAGCGCCGCACAGTGGATCGAGTCAATCAGAGAAGTCGGACATGACATTTTTGACTTAAACTGCAAATTTTGATGTTTACTTCGTCACATTTTAAATTTCAAGGGGTGCTTGCGGCAGAGAATTTCACGAGGAAACCAATGAGACCACTTTAAGAACCTCGAAGTTTTGTATAAACGAATTTATAAGCCTTTAAAGGTTCTAAATTTTGTCCGAGCTTTCCTATCGACTGGATCCACCGTGCGGCGTGGCGAGCTATAGTAAGATTAAGTGCCGCCCGATTCCTTGTCTTGATTGATTTTTATCGGTTTTCCACAACCACGTCCACTCGGCCTCAAGCACCCCGTCGGGACTTCTGCCGCGCTCAAGAACGCCGTATGAGCCATCGGATGTTGCCAAATCCCCTTCGAGAAATCAAGGATTTTCATGAAAATTTGTGCATATTCTTCTCCCGATTTTTCGAAAGATTTTGTTCGTAATTTGTTTTAAAAGGTCTACACTGAAAAAAAATTCCCGGCGTTTTTACCAAGGTCCGTTGGTACCTTTACCATTTCACTTTTTTTACTAATAATTGGTAATTTCACCAAGACAGACTGGTAAACTTACCTAAAAACCGGTATTATTACTGTTTTTCAGGAAAGAATACCACTTTTATTGGTAATCAATTCCCGGTAACTTTGCCATTTTATCTCTGTAATTCTACCATAGTCGATAAAAAATATTGGCGTTTTTACCAAGGTCCAGTAAAATTACCGAGAAAGTTCAATAATTTTACCGAGATTTCTCGGTAAAATTACCAATCCCATAAATGGTAATTTTACCAAGAAAAAACTGGGATGAAATAGAACCCTGAATTCTTGGTAATTTTACCCTTTTCTTAGTAAATACACCGAGATTTTTGTTCTCAGTGTAAGGGGTTCAAGGGAAAATAGCTATAATTTTCCTCTCATATAAACATTTCTGGAGGGAAATTAGGCAACATCCGAATGGTCATTCGACGTTTTTACATTTAATGGGAGACTTGGCTACAACTCCGCCGTCACGTCATCGCTCCGATTGCTCCTTCTTGATTCGACTCTCTTGTCTTTCATCCTAAGTTCAAAGTCATTCTACCTTTCGACCGCGCACTGAAAAAAAAAATCTCGGTGTATTTACTAAGAAAAGGGTAAAATTACCAAGAATTCAGGGTTCTATTTGAAAATTCAATAATTTTACCGATAAATCTCGGTAAAATTATTGAATTTTCTTGGTAACTTTACTGGACCTTGGTAAAAACGCCAATATTTTTAATCGACTGTGGTGAAATTATCGAGATAAAATGGCAAAGTTACCGAGAATTGATTACAAAAAAAGTGGTATTTTTACCTGAAAAAAAAAAAAAAACAGTATAAATACTGGTTTTTAGGTAAGCTTACCAGTCGGTCTTAGTAAAATTACCAATAATTGGTAAAAAAAAAAAGTAAGATGGTAAAGGTACCGACGGACCTTGGTAAGTATACCGAGAATTTTTTTTCAGTGCGCTATTCAAGAAAACAGGGCACTGCGAAAAAGTTACTTTGCTTGTAGCGGAAAAATTATTGAAGGGGCGGTTCCGATAAGGGCTGTTTTTGAGTCCACCCGGAATTTCCTCGACTCAAGGATTTTCTGCTCATTGAAGGTCTATACTTTACGGAATGCACCGATATTTGGTCGTTTTCAGTCCCTCACAGTGGTCTTGAAACATAAAAGAAATGCGAAAAAAATGTTCTCTTAAACGTTTGCAGGGGCTGAGTCTATGGAACGTGTGGACTTTTTATCACGAAAAATCAAAATCTCGGCTGATCCTCATTTTGAGATGCCGCAATTTGAAATTTTTATAATAAATGTAGGTTTTTTAAGGATTTTGATCAGCTTTTTTATTTATTTGTCCACTGAAACGGTGGTGATCGGTCCACGTTTTTATTCTTCGTTCGATTCATGTCGATCGAATACATACCCTCTCGTTACAAACAGACATCCTATGATACTTTTTTTAACCGAACCATTCGCCTTCTACTGGGTCTGCAGCAATTGTTGTTACGAATATGTTGTGCGTGCTGATTTTCGTTAATAGCAAACTTGACTCTCTGAAGGCGTTTTATGTGCACACATAGCGCAATCTATCGGAGAACGATCGAAGTATGGATTAATCGCAAATTAAACGCCTTCAAAGAGTCAAGTATGTAATGAGCTGAGATCAGCACGCACAGCATATTCGTAACAACAATTGCTGCGGACGCAGCTGAAGGCGAATTTCTTGCGCACATAAAACGCCTTCAGAGAGTCGAGTATGTTATTGACTAAAATCAGCACGCGCAACATACTCGTAACAACAATTGCTGCAGACCCAGCAGAAGGCGAATGGTTCAGTTAAGAAAAGAGTATGATATGATGTCTGCATGTAACGAGAGAGTATGTACTCGATCGACATGAATCGAACGAAGAATAAACAAGCAGTTCCAACGCCAACGCGTTGGAGGGCGCTTCTTTAACACTGCGCATGCGAGGAACGGTTTCATACGGCCAAGCGAGAGAATTGCGGACGGACGATGTATAACAAATTGCCTACGTGAAGGTGGTCCGGCAGCAACATACCCGCCGCTAGTCTCTGGAAAACAATAGAAAATAGTAGTTGCGTACGTTGCCAGCGAGCGCGCTGCGAGCGCATCTGTTTCAGTTACCTAGCATCGAGTCGGGCCTCTAACTTTCTATTCTCTCTGACATAACCTTAAACCTTCAACCCAGAGCCGCAAACAGCTGACGCTTGACGATGCTGCGCCGAGAAAATGAACCAATCACAAAATAGCACAGTAATACGTCACTAAAATGAAGAGATCACGTGACTGTTCGTGATTTTTCGAATCAATCTGAAACTACAACCTCGAATATGAGGCATTTAAGCATAACGAAGCCCCAAAATAGTTTAACCAGGTAATACGTTCGTGCGAGATTGTTATGCTTAAAAGCAAAACATTTCACGAAAACTTTTACGAATACCAGATGCAGAAGAAAATGAAATGTTCGGGTGTACCAGAATGGCGTCATTACCCATAAGGCAAAACGGTATGTAGTATAGTACATGTTACATCGGGGAGTCGAACGGCTGGAAAGGCGCATCTGGTACCCAGAAGCGCCCAAAACGTGAACCTATCACCACTGATTCAATGAACAAATTATAAATGAAAAAGCTGATCAAAATTCGTAGGAAACCTGCATTCACTATTAAAATTTCAAATTGCGGCATCTCGAAAAAAGGATCAGGCAAGATTTTGATTTTTCGAGATATTAAGTCCACACGTAACGTAGACTCACCCCCTGCAAACCGTTTGAGGGTACATTTTTGTCGCATTTCTTTTTTGCTTCAAGACCACTGTGCTCTTTTAAGGTGTCTTCAATTTTTGACCATGCTTATACTCTGATTTTCCCGGATGTTCCCCGCCTTTCACGAGGCTATTTCCAAATGAAAAATCAAATTTTTCCCCCATTTTTCAGCATATTCTCGAGAAAAACTATGTAACTCTCCTGAGTTCAAAATATGAATATCAACTTCTTCAATTTCATCTCGATTTTTTTTCGATTTTTAGCCGATTCTTTGGCGTAAATTGGAATTTTTAAAGTCAAAACCGTTTAAGTTATTTGTAAAAATAAGTTGGTTCATTTCAACTTGGGGCGGTTAAAATGGTACATAAACTCGTGGGTTTTTTTCATTCCTAGCTTTATCCTTTTCATTTGCGCCTCTTGCTACTTCTCCGCTCAACAATACGTAAAACTATCGGTTCAAACATCAAAATTTTTAATTACGTTAAAAAGGGGCGACACCGTTGTCAAATCGCAAAAACATCCACGACCCGCGATACAGAGAAGTTCCCTGACCGGTCGTCGATAAAGCGAGCGTTAGCGTTATTACCCCAATAAGGGCGCGATAATAACTCCAGTTTATTGGCAGGCTCCGTTGCCAATCCTCACTCAAATTCCCCCCAATTCCAAATAAAAACGCCGAAAATTCACGAAATCCGGCAGCGCCGCGGGCCCTGGACCGGACGAATCGCCTGCTTGCCCGTATCCGATTTTAGTGTCTATTTAATCTCGACCTGCAATTCCGCCCCTTTGGAGGAAAAACGACGCATATACATGGTTTTTTGGTTGGACTTGCGCGGTTCTCGCTCGCTGAGGTGGACTCCCAAGGTCGCTCGCGAATTATACCGTTTATTACGGCATTTAAAGCTTAATTCGAGGGTATTATTTCAAGATTTCCACCGTGGCAAAAGCCGCCGCCGCCGCGTTCATCAAGACTCCCGGGGCTCGAGTCATTTTGATTTCGGAGGGATTTACGGCCGGTTAATAAAAATGCCCCCTGATATCCGAGTGCAAATGGGGGGGGGGTGCTTACGGTTTTATTGAACAGTCAAATGATATCTGATTATTTATTTTTCATCGCTAACGCTGATTTTGATTGCGATGTGGACCGCGCTACGCAGAGAGGAACCGAACCATAATGGCGACTGTCAAACTTCATATGACAATGGAGATGTTGCATGTGTGAGGAATTTGCGATTTGACAATTGATTCTTATGTAAAAGTTGGCGAGAAACACGATGGTGCCACTGGTTTTCCCTGAAATCAACTCCCGAGCTCAAAAAAAAAGCTCTCAAGTTGAAGCCAAAATGGAAACATTCCACGCTATCCTGAGAATCCACCTCTACATCAAGACAAACTCTTCATGCGAAGATAGGAAGCAAATACATTGACAGGGCTGCCACTTTATTTGGGGACTCTAAAACTGAAAACACGGCAACCCTGCTAATGTATTTGCTCCCTATCTTTACATGAAGAGTTTGTTTTGATGTAGAGGTGGACTCTCAGGGTAGGGTGGGATATCCCCTCCATTTTGGCCTCAACTTGAGAGCTTTTTCTGAGCTTGGGAGTTGATTTCAAGGAAAACCAGTGGCACTACCGTGTTTCTCGCGAACTTTTACGTGAGAATCAATAGTCAAATCGCAAATTCCTCACGCATGCAACATCTCCATTTAATTTTTTATAGAAAAACGAGTATGTGAAATTTTTGCAAATGTCCGTGAGTTTTATGCATGGCACAGAGCAAATTCCTTGGAACGTTCTTTGGAATCTGAACAAACGTTCTTTGGAATCTGAACAAACGTTCTTTTTTAAAAAATCAAAGTGCCCCGTTGAGTTTGGCAATTGCTGATGTGACTTGGTTCCTTTCTGCTAAACGCGATCCATGTAAAGGAACTTCAAACATAAACTTGATGCTTGGATGCATTTTCCGCCGAGCCGCTGACAAGATTCATTGCTGCACAGTGGAGCGAGTCAATAGGAGAGGTCGGTCAGAATATGCAGATTTTAAACGCTTATAACTGCATTTATACGAAACTTCAAGGTTCTAAAAGTGGTTCCATTGGTTTCCTCGTGAAATTTTCTACTACAAGCACCCCTTGAAATTTAAAATGTGACGAAATAAACATCGAAATTTGCAGTTTCAGTAAAACATGTTTCGTCCGACCCTGTGATTGACTCAATCTGCTGTAAGTCGAAGAGATTGAAAGTGAAGGCGTCGCACGAGCAACTATTTTAACTTCACGGTGACGCTGATTGCATATTTTAACTGAAGGCGGTGGAATTTGATCGGGAGATTAGATTGAAAGCGAAGGCGCTGCACGATCAACTGTTTCAACTCCTGGGTGACGCTGATTACATATTCGAAAAACTGAGGGCGCTCGAATTTGATCACGAGATTAGATTGAAAGTGAAGGCGCTGCACGATCAACTATTTCAACTCCTGGGTGACGCTGATTGCATATTCGAAAAACTGAGGGCGCTTGAATTTGATCACGAGATGAGATTGAAAGTGAAGGCGCTGTGTGAGCAACTATTTCAACTCCTGGGTGACGCTGATTGCATATTCTAAAAACTGAAGGCGCTCGAATTTGATCGCGAGATTGCAAACTGTAACGAGACACTCTCCACGACACGGAATTATTATCAAGATCCAGCTGTTGGCTGTCGGCGCTTTTTCAGCGCCTGAGTAGAGGAAAGGCGAAGAAGAAGGAAAATAGGAAGAAGAAGAGGAAGGCTAAGATAAACATTCGAGAGTTGCCCAATTTTCCACAGTAAAACATGTATTTTTGACAACATTCATGCATATTTTCCCTTGAAACTTATAGATATTTTACATTCAATTGCGTACAAAATTGTCTGAAATTTTGGAAAATAATATTGACAATTTTCTCAGTAACTTCGGTTCTTATCGGAGGAAACTTGGCAACGTCTGAAGGCTCATACGGCGTTCTTCCTTAGCACGGCAGTATGGTTACGCTACATTTTGCGACGAGGAACTACCATTTCGTCAGTCCTCTGCTCGACATTTAGAAACCCGCCGAAAAATGAAATTAAAACAAGAGAAAGCGACTCGTCGAGTCAATTATGCGTATTTCATTATCCTCATCGTCCGTCAGTTGTCATCGAGAGGTCACTGACCCCATCCCCCGGAGAGGGGGGATGAGAGGGGGGGGGGGGGGGGGGGGCGCTTGACCTCTCGGCGGAGGGATTTCTGTCTGGATGATCACTCACATCGTGTTTATTTTAATGGACTCGGAAAAAGATGCCGACAACGGGAAACCACCGGAGCTTCGACAGCGACCGCACCCAGGGTTGCCACAGAATTTACAAAATGAAATTCCCTCACATTTTCCTGATTTCCCTGACACATTTGGTGAAATTTCCTGACAATTGAAGATGTGACGGATGGTAAGAAGGCATAATTGAAAATAGTTTTTAGGCAAACTTTGTTGTTCGAAACCTCAAACTCATTCTAGAGAGCAAATGAAGGTGATTTGACAAATTTTCCCTGACATTTCCCGTTTTTTCCCGGTATTCTCTGACTGTGGCAACCCTGCGCACCGGCCACCGCTCCAGTTTTCTTCGAAATTCTTCCATTTTCCCCTTCATATCATGGCAGATATTGGTAAATCCCCAAGAACTTGGCAACAATGCAAAATATGTAGTTTTTAGTAATTTATAACCACAAATAGTCGATCAACCAGCTCCCCTCGGATAATTTGACCGAAAAAAGTGACACGAAGTAACCCAATGAAACCGAAAACGCGGACTTTCTTCAGTGTGCACCTTCTACTTGGAGGACACCGGATCTGTTCGGTGTTAGAGGCGAGGCGGTGGGCGCATAAGTCGTGAATCGGATCGATATTATTGCGCAATATCCTTCGAGCATTTAAAATATTTTTTTACGCAGTAATCGCCTCTCCTGCGTGACAGATGAAAAATGATAATGGAGAGAACTCGGCGATATTCGCCCATCGGCGGAGCCTCCCTTTCGTCCGCTTAAAAATGCCTCCGCACCGCACAGTGAATCCAGTCAATATGAGAGGTCGGACAAAATTTGGAACATGTAAAAGCTCATAATTCCGCTCATACGAAACTTTGAGATTTTGAAAGTGGTTCTATTGGTTTCCTCCTGAAATTTTCTTCTAGAAACACCCCTTAAGATTTAAAATGTGACTAATTAAACAACAAAATTTGTAGTTTTAGTCAACAATTTCATGATCGACTTCTCTAGTTGACTCGATCCACTGCGCGCAGTCGTCGGATGGCTTTAATATCTTTCAACTTTCCAAGGGCTCAGAATCGGAACGCTAAGAATTACTAAAGCTGCTTGAAGTTAGAAAAAAAACAACAACAAAGAAACAAGCAGGAAGGCTCGACTACGTTTAGATTTGACATGCGCTCAGCTGTTCAAAAACAAGCGAGAAGCGATTCTTGGTGAAGCAGCTCGCCTCACTTAAATCGATACTTTCAATAGATTCAAATAACGGAAAACAGTGTTGACAACTTGTAAAATCGCCACTGTTCAAGGGCGTGCATATCTTACACCCGAGCGATTGTACCAAAATTGCTCTACAAACGTCTTTTTTGACACTTGAAGACCTACTTCCGTGGAAAAAGAGCGTAAGTTCCGAGCGCCCCCCCCCCCCCCCCCCGCGCAGGGTGCTTTTCCATTTCCTTTGTAAGTTTATAACTTTGCTTATTCACTGGAAAAAAACACATTGGATCTAGAGTCCAGACTCTTAACAACATCGACAAGAAAAAATACTCTTGATTCAATCAGATTTAAGCTTAAATCAAGAACCAAGCCTCTTAATTTGAGCGGATTTCCTTTCGATTTAAGTTTAAATCTGATTAAAGCAAGAGTCATTTTTCTTGTCAATGTTTTCAAGAGTCTGGACTCTAGATCCAATGGGTTTTTTTTCCAGTGTTGCCTATCAATTTAAATAATCAGCCCGCTAAAAAAGAACGCAACAATACCCGAACCGCGCATCAGGAGGCACCATGCCATACAGAACGTCGCTCCTCTGACGTAAGGGCGTAATTCTACTCCTACATGAGCCCTGGAAAGCGTGGCGTTATGTGCACAAGAGGGCTCACGTAGAAATTAAGATGAGCCCTTACGTCAGAGGAACGACGAAAAGAGCTCACGAAACAAGTTCGGAGAGTTTAAGGCTTTTTCTGTTTGCACGACGAGTTCCAACGGCCCGGCCGCCGGCAGAGGGGGAGGGGGCTGCTTCGAGGAGGGAGGAGGGGGAGGGGCACGTGTGCGGAAAACGTGAATAACGGCCGAGGGGGTCGAGGGTCGGGGAGGGGGGGGGGGGGATTACGTGCGTCTCGCCCTGCGTGTGTGCCCCCCGGATAAATTATTCAATTCATTTTGCACTTAGTCCCCCCCTCCCCCTCGGGAGGACGCGGTGTTGATAAAAAATTTGACTGTGGGTGTGGGGAGCGGGATGAGGGGGGGGGTGTATTCAAAACGCCAAGTTAGCAAAGCTCGACTGCGACGAAAGTCCGAGAACGTGACTTAGCGTCGTCAACTCGGGGCCCGCTTAGTTTACGCGAGCGGGGGGGCGGGGGGGGGTCGAAATTTCGGGCGTCGGGTCTGCTTTGACTCGCGAGAGATAACTTGTTTCCGGCGATGACTTGTTTGTTTTCGGGGATTGTTGTTCCGAGCGAGGCGCGCCCGGGCTACGGGCCGAGAGACGAGAGTTTAATCGGTGTGGATCTCCTCGGAGGGTGGGATCGACCGGCATGAATCGATCACACTGAAAAAAAAATCTCTGTGTATTTACTGAGAAAAGGGTAAAATTACCAAGAATTCAGGGTTCTATTTGATCCCGGTTTTTTCTTGGTAAAATTACCATTTATGGAATTGGTAATTTTACCGAGAAATCTCGGTAAAATTGTTGAACTTTCTTGGTGATTTTACTGGACCTTGGTAAAAATGCCAATATATTTTATCGACTGTGGTAAAATTACCGGGATAAAATGGCAAAGTTACCGGAAATTGATTACCAACAAAAGTGGTATTCTTACCTGAGAAAAACAGTAAAAATACCGGTTTTTAGGTAAGCTTACCAGTCTGTCTTGGTAAAATTACCAATAGTTGGTAAAAAAAGTGAGATGGTAAAGGTACCAACGGACCTTCGTAAAAACGCCGAGAATTTTTTTTCAGTGCAAAAAATATGAACGTCAATCGATCGACAAATTCTTGAACCGATCGAAACGCCAGGGTATCTACTAAAACAGAATGGCCAAAAATCAGTACTTCTACAGTACTTTTTCAATACGTTCTCAAGAAAGGAGGGGTATCGTTAAGGGCCTTTTTTGGCCCCACCCTAAAATTCCTCAACTCCGCGATTTTTTGGTCATTGAAGGTCTATATTTTACGGAATGCACAATGGTTTTGTCATTTCCGGTCTATTTCGGGGTCTACCACTGGCCTAAACATGGGTCTGAAGGCCAATTTTGGCGAAAAATGCGGGTTTTTCAGCATTCGACGCGCTGTTTCGTAACGATCCCTTCGGAGGACAAAAAAATCCTTCAAGTATGTTCATTAGGGATGTAAGAGAGTCACTTTGGCCAATTTTCGTCGATGTCAAACTTTGCGCTCATAGTTAAAAAAAACTTTTTAGAATTTTTCATGTTTTTCATCATTATTTAAAATGGCTTAAAAAAGGCGACTCATCTTACACCAGAACTAAACTTTTTTGGCAGAAAATGGTCGTGGGTGGTCAAAACCTTCCTCTAAGAACTTTTTCCGATTTAAAGCCCCCCAAAAAAGCCGGTGTTGCCATATTTCATTGCCTAAAATCATAGAAAACCGAGTACTTATTTCAGTATTTGGGGGCTATTTCTCGTCGAGCTCATTCAGAAAAGTCCAAAAACCTTCATTTTTCATATGTTATAGCCGAATCACCAGTAATTACATACATTTATCTAACTACAGAACCTCCCATCGCGGCACGGCGTTGCCACATCATCGGGGAAAAATCGAGAAAAATCCACGTTTCCCTGGTTTTGAGCCATTTTTTCGGATTATGCGGATGGAATAAAGTTGAAAGACTTAAATTGCAGTATTTAGAGATGCAAGTGGATCATATCTTGTGCCGGTATTCATTACTTTAATATATTGCGCTTATAGACAACCCATATTCTTACGATTTCTAGGCACGATATTCGCGCAAGAGGATGCGACTTTCAAACATTGGCCGTGATCTGAAGTCCGAAAGAAAGTAAGCCATGTGTCAGAATCGCGAGTCCTCAATGCTGAATTTTTACCCGCCCTGACAACCACCACCATCCCCCTCCCTCCCCAGCCCTCTTATCGGCAGCGATTGTTCAGAATTCTGCTTCCCTAAATTAATTTAAAACAGTAACTTTTTATCTACTCCACCTAAATTCGCATTTATTATCGCATTATATTATTAATATCGCATTTCGCACATTTCATTTAGCAACATTAAACTTGAATTTAAAATTGTCCTTACCCTCGAATAATACTGCTGCCCTCGTTGCCCCCTCCTCTCTTCTCAGGTTTCCCTCACTCCTCTCCAGTTGCGATGCATCTTCATCTGTCGCCTCTTCATCAGACAACGCAACATTCTCTGCGCAATGATGGTGGAATTCTCATCTTCGTCCCCTATTCTGGATGGTCTAAATGCGTTGATGAAGCTGCATATAATTCTGACATAGACAACAGGGCGAATTCGGCAGTTCCGGGGGCAGGGTCTGATGGAGAGGACGAGGAACCTGATGAAGAGGCGACAGATGAAGATGCATCGCAACTGGAGAGGAGGTGAGGGAAACCTGAGAAGAGAGGAGGGGGCAACGAGGGCAGCAGTATTATTCGAGGGTAAGGACAATTTTAAATTCAAGTTTAATGTTGCTAAATGAAATGTGCGAAAATGCGATATTAATAATATATGCGATAATAAATGCGAATTTAGGTGGAGTAGATAAAAAGTTACTGTAATGTTTGAAAGTCGCATCCTCTTGCGCGAATATCGTGCCTAGAAATCGTAAGAATATGGGTTGTCTATAAGCGCAATATATTAAAGTAATGAATACCGGCACAAGTTATGATCCACTTGCATCTCTGAATACTGCAATTTAAGTCTTTCAACTTTATTCCATCCGCATAATCCGAAAAAAATGGCTCAAAACCAGGGAAACGTGGATTTTTCTCGATTTTTCCCCGATGATGTGGCAACGCCGTGCCGCGATGGGAGGTTCTGTAGTTAGATAAATGTATGTAATTACTGGTGATTCGGCTATAACATATGAAAAATGAAGGTTTTTGGACTTTTCTGAATGAGCTCGACGAGAAATAGCCCCCAAATACTGAAATAAGTACTCGGTTTTCTATGATTTTAAGCAATGAAATATGGCAACACCGGCTTTTTTGGGGGGCTTTAAATCGGAAAAAAGTTCTTAGAGGAAGGTTTTTGACCACCCACGACCATTTTCTGCCAAAAAAGTTTAGTTCTGGTGTAAGATGAGTCGCCTTTTTTAAGCCATTTTAAATAATGATGAAAAACATGAAAAATTCTAAAAAGTTTTTTTTAACTATGAGCGCAAAGTTTGACATCGACGAAAATTGGCCAAAGTGACTCTCTTACATCCCTAATGAACATACTTGAAGGATTTTTTTGTCCTCCGAAGGGATCGTTACGAAACAGCGCGTCGAATGCTGAAAAAACCCGCATTTTTCGCCAAAATTGGCCTTCAGACCCATGTTTAGGCCAGTGGTAGACCCCGAAATAGACCGGAAATGACAAAACCATTGTGCATTCCGTAAAATATAGACCTTCAATGACCAAAAAATCGCGGAGTTGAGGAATTTTAGGGTGGGGCCAAAAAAGGCCCTTAACGATACCCCTCCTTTAGTACCTCCTCGCGACAGAAAAATTCAGTACTTTTTCAGTGCCTTCAACTGACGAAATTCGAAAAATTTCACAAATTTGAATTTCCCGCTCGAATTGCGACAAAAATGAAACATCCGGAGTTTTTTGCGACGTTTCCGCACTTTTCCAGTGCTTCCGGACCGCCCTTAAAAAATCAGTACTATTTCCGGACTTTCTGGAAATTCTGCACTTAGAGACACCCTGAACACTCATATCTCAATCGAAATATCCGTAAATCAATGAACAAACCTGTGAATCGATCAACAAACTCCGTGAATCGATCGATAAATCCATGAATCACTCGACAAACATGTGAATCGATCGCGAACCCGATAATCGATCAAATTATGTCGATCGCATCACGTCGATTGGTTCACATTTTTACTTTGGTGACCATTCTTACTACGATTCATGTCGATCGATTCGCGTTTTTATTTCCGATCGATTTACATTTTTATTTTCCGATCGAATCATGTAGGTCGAATTCATACCCTCTGTTTCCACTACTCACGAGAACGCTTCTATAGTGGATAAGCCAGGAGGGTGATTATTTAAATTGGCAGACAAAGCTATAGAAAAAGCGAGGGAAGAGAAAATGAAGCAATCCTATTGGTGGAAGCGGGAGGGTGCTTTGAACGATATAGGAGGTAAGTAAAAGACCGACAATCCACAAGATACGCTAGAGTTAGTCCATTATTATCATCCTTAAAGAATAAGAAACCACCCGCTGCAACGCATAGGTCTGAACCCTTGTCTTCGTTGTCTGTTATTTTGCCTGTTAATTTCAACACTCAATCCTCCAGCTCGATATTTTATGAAATGTCCGATTCGACGATTCGCTTGTGACTTATCATAGTATCACAAGCGCCATGCGACGTTTGAAAATCTCCGCCGCCATTTTATTTTTTTACGGAGAAATTGTTCAACGAAGCTACCCGAAAAGTTTACCGAATTTCTTTTGTGCTGCCGATGAAATTGAGTGATATGGAGATATTGCATGTGTGTGCATGTGTGAGGAATTTGCAATTTGACTGTTGATTTTTATGTAAAAGTTCGCAAGAAACACGATGGTGCCACTGGTTTTCTCTGAAATTAACTCCCAAGCTCAAAAAAAGCTCTCAGGTTGAGGCCAAAATGGAGGGAATATTCCACGATATCCTGAGAGTCCACCTCTACATCAAGACAAACTCTCCATGCAAAGATAAGGAGCAAATACATTGACAGGTCTACCACTTTTTTGGGGGACTCCACGACTGAAAACAAGGCAACCTGCTATGTATTTGCTCCCTATCTTCGCATGGAGAGTTTGTCTTGATGTAGAGGTGGACTCTCAGGATAGCGTGGTACATCCCCTCCATTTTGACCTCAACTTGAGAGCTTTTTGAGCTTGGGAGATGATTTCAGAGAAAAGCAGTGGCACCATCGTGTTTCTCGCAAACTTTTATATAAGAATCAACAGTCAAATCGCGCAAATTCCTTACACATGCAACATCTTCATTTTCAAATAGAATTAATTAACAATTTCTCTGTAAAAAAAATAAGATAGCGGCGGAAATTTTGATAAGCCGCATGGCGCCTGTGATACGTCAGCCGGGAGGTGACGACATCCATTTCTGAGGAAAAAATCGAACCTTTTTCGGATGCGGTGAGTGGTTACACGAAGCACTGCACGGGATTTTTCCTGCTTCTCCTTTTCGCTGGTGATTTTACGATGGAAAATTACTCTGCTTCGTGGCGGGGAGAGAAAAGCCCGACCACGCAAAGGATTTAATTTTTCACGACCTGCAATATTTCCCAGATTGGAGGGAAGCGCGCGGCGGCCGTCTAAGATTGAATATTAAAAAAGCGCCGCTTGGAGGGGGGGAAAAAGGCGGCAAAAATGATGGGACGGAGGTCGGCGTGGAATCGGTGGCTCAACGGTAATTTTTATGACGAGCTGATGAATTACGTAAGCCAGACAATTAGAGCCGCCGCACAATGGATTGAGCCAATAGGAGGGGTCGGACAAAACTTGGGAACTTTAGACGCTTATGACTCCGTTTATACAAAACTTGGAGGTTCTAAAAGTGGTTCCATCGGTTTCCTCCTGAAATGGAGATGTTGCACGTGTGAGGAATTTGCGATTTAACGATTGATTCTTATGTAAAAGTTCGCAAGAAACACGATGGTGCCACTGGTTTCCTCTGAAATCATCTCCCAAGCTCAAAAAAAGCTCTCAAAGTGAGGCCAAAATGGAGGGGATATCCCACGCTACCCTGAGAATCCACCTCTACATCAAGACAAACTGTCCATGCAAAGATAGGGAGCAAATACATTGACAGGGCTGCTGTGTTTTCAGTTTTGGAGTCCCCAAATAAAGTGGCAGCCCTGTCAATGTATTTCCTCCCTATCTTTGCATGGAGAGTTCGTCTTGATGTAGAGGTGGACTCTCAGGATGGCGTGGGATATCCCCTCCATTTTGACCGGAACTTGAGAGTTTTTTTTGAGCTTGGAAGTTGATTTCAGAGAAAACCAGTGGCACCATCGTGTTTCTCGCGAACTTTTACAGAAGAATCCATAGTCAAATCGCAAATACTTCAAATATGCAACATCTCCATTTCCTTCTAAAAGCACCCCTCAGAATTTAAAATGTGACGATGTAAACATCAAAATTTACAGTTTCAGTCGCAAATTTTATGTCCGACCTCCCTGGTTGTCTTGATCCATTGTGCGCCGCACCGTGCCGAGCCGTAAAACTGAGAATTACGTACAAACGAAATTAACTTCTCGACCGTAAAAACGAGATAAATGAACCACTAGACACAATAAGAATTATGATACGTGTTTTTCATAAAACTTTCCCATAGACTTGTACGACGAAAATTACTGGGAGAGACCCCTCAACAAAGTTTTAACATTTTTCGACACACCAATTCAGACTTCCCGTTCGTGATAAACCAAAATGTACTCGAGTTATCACACGTTAGGTTCTAAACGTTACCGTCGCACAAATTACATTATGAATTGATGACAAACTCCACCTCGGCACTACGGCTCAACTGTTGGTCGTAGTTTACACTTTGGATAAAACGGAGTAGGGGAAAAACAGAACTTATCGAGAGCCTTGAAAAAACTGATTTCATGCGTAACCTGATTCAAGAAAGCTCTGGTTTTTCTTGTGCGCGGGAAATTCGAATTGTTCGTAACCGATGGTAAATAAAAACGTTAATACCTTGGATGTGTTTTCAGTAATTTTCGTTGCGCGAAATGGGTTCTCCGTGAAATTTTGAAAAGGAGACTAAATTCAGAATGCTTCGATGTACCTTGTCTACTGGTCCATTAAAAAATTTTCCTACCAAGTTTTCAGCGGCGATTGGAACTTAGGAAATTAATTTTAAAAACAAAATCCCCCCCCCCCAAAAAAAAGAACGGGAGAATAAAAGAAGGTACTGGATTGTGAGGAGACATCAGCAGGATTATTAAGCATCGTCGGTCATCAGTCAAACATCCCGGATAAACGAAATGGGTGCTTCGATACATGTCTAAAAATGATGCGTCATTAAAAACGCCTTCAAATAGGCTGGACGGCAACCGGGACATCCGGAGAGCTGGTATAGTTGCTTGCTCGCGCCTTAGCCGAACCGAGTAGACGCGCGTCTTGTCTTGTGGTCCAGTGCTCACTTCAGGACGAATTCAAGACTTCAGTCATTTCAATTCCGTTTTTTTAAGGAAAAGGGAACGTACGATTCGGATTCCTATGCATTTCAGAGTTGCCACAGAATTTGGAAAATGAAATTCCCTGAAATTTCCCTGATTTCCCTGACTTATTTTGGTAATATTTCCTGACATTTGAAGATATGACAGATAGTTAAGGGGACATAATTTAAAACAGGTTTCCGGCAAAATTTGTTGTTTGAAACCTCAAACCCATTCTAGAGAGCAAACAAAGGTGATTTAACACAATTTCTCCGACATATTCGTCTTTTTTGTCATTTTACCTGCACTGGGGGGAAAAAAACACATTGGATCTAAGGTCCAGACTCTTAAAAACATCGACAAGAAAAAATACTCTTGATTCAATCGGATTTTTGGTTAGATCAAGAACCAAGCCTCTTAATTTGAGCGGATTTCCTTTTGATTTAAGCAAACATCCGATTGAATCAAGAGTATTTTTTCTTGTCAATGTTTTCAAGAGTCTGGACTCTAGATCCAATGTGTCTTTACTTCCAATGTGACATTTGCCGATTTCCCCTGATTTTTTAAAATTCCCTGACATTTCCCGGTTTTCCCTGACTGTGGCAACCCTGCCGGTCTTCCCTGACTTTTTAAAATTCCCTGAAGTTTCCCGGCTTTCCCGGTATTCCCTGACTGTGGCAACCCTGACATTTATTTTTGCTTGCCGATATTTCTGGGGATCCCAGGTTGGTTTTGAAGTGAAAATGATCACACTGCAATAACTTCAGAACCACCGACAGATTCTACTGAGCGGTTTTTTTTTTCTCGCTGCTCGACCTGGCAGCGCCAAGAACCGCGACCGGTAACTCCCTTGCTCATCGATCACCGATTCGCATTCGCTCCGGTGAGCACGGAACAAAACTTAAAACCGCTGCAATAACAAATGATAACGAAGAAGAACCACCCTGGGCTGCCGTGGGGCAGGGAGACGGGGGAGGACCACGGTTCAAATGACGCGAGACGGCACGTCAAAAAATTGACGTCACTCGGGGAGCTCGCCTCCTTATCGGCCACCACCGCGCGTATTTTTCCTTCTCTCGCGCGTTTCCAGCCGCGGTTTCTCGAGAGCGATCCGACGAATCGTTCCGAAAGCTGTGTTTTCGGGTTCGCACACTGGAAAAAAACAGCTTGGATCTAGAGTCCAGACTCTTGAAAACAATGACAAGAGAAAATACTCTTGATTCAATCGGATTTTTGCTTAAATCAAGAACCCAGCCTCTTAAATTAAGCGGAGTTCCTTTTGATTCGAGTAAAAATCCGATTGAATCAAGAGTATTTTTTCTTGTCATTGTTTTCAAGAGTCTGGATTCTAGATCCAAGCGGGTTTTTTTTCCCAAAGCGATCCTTAATCGTACCGAAGAGTCTTTTTATTTTCCGCATTTTTCTTACAAATTAAAAAAGAAGAAAAAATAGGCTCCAGGAGAACTGAGAGATAAGAGCTTATCCAGGGCGAGACTGTAGAAATACGTGTCTCGGTTTGCGGCGCATAGTGGATCGAGTCAATTAGAGAAGTCGGACAGGACATTTTTGACTAAAATTGCAAAGCTTGATGTTTATTTCGTCACAACTTAAATTTCGAGGGGTGTTGTAAGAAGAAAATTTTACGAGGAAACCGATGAAACCACTTTTAGAACCTCAAAATTGTATATAAACGGAGTTATAAGCGTTTAAAGTTTCCAAATTTTGTCCGATCTCTCCTGTTGACTCGGTCCACTGGGCGGCGTTGCAGACTTCCAGTCATAATTAATTTTCTACGTGGAAAACTACCGAACGACAATCATTGAAAAAAACAGTGATTTTTCTTCTCTTTATGAAGAATTGTCTTCTTCTGAGATAATTTCAAGCCACGATGATAGTTAGGTTTCCTTTTAAAAAGTTACATAGGGGCGGATATTTTGATACACCGAAACCGAGATTCGCTTTTTGCAGTCTCACTGTGGATATTCGCAGCTACTCTTTGGTGAATTGGGCCGTGTGTGAGCGAGTGATGTCTCTGTGTAGGGGTTGTTTCTCCTTCTTCTCTCGCCGCTTTTTGGCAACATGCTCACCTCGTGCCATTAGTACGGAGCAGTCACGTTGAGTGACACTATGTCTCATACTTCATTCGATCGTGTTTACTTTGGAGAATATACTATATATATACTCTACATACTATATACTATACTATATATATACTCTCTGAATCTTCGTTTCCTTTCCGGTAAATTGCTGCAAATTCTTAAGGGGTCAACTCGACGTGCCATCTTCAAAACGCTGTAACTTGGTCTATTTCTAACCTGGAGAGATTGAGTTGGTCGCGTTTTATCAGGCACTACTGGCACTTTAACGCTATACACAAACCCCATTTTGATATCTGTCGCAGTTCCGCCTGAGTGAAGAAAACGTGCGGTACTTTTACGACACCTTATGCACGCATCTGTGCTCTAGTATCAAGAACTTACATTTGAATTTAGGTGAACTAATTATTTAAATCTACATAGTTTATAAAAACATTAATATTTGAAATTGAAAATAACTTAAAATATAGGTTTTTAGATTATTAAAAATACCATTTTACTGATATGCTGAACTATTATCATGTTAGTAGTAGTTAACGTAATACTTTTTAAAGAGCAGGTTTTTTAAAGAGCAATTTTTAACATTTAAGGTTCCATTTCCCGTGGTGGGTCACGCAAAATCCGTTCCTAACCCATGAACCTGCTTGTGGCTCTCATTTGTAGCGCGCAGAATCGGCATAAAAATATCAAATCTTTCCTCCGTTTCACCTACTGCGTCGGCTCAGTGTTGCTAAGGCGCCGAGAAGCAACTATTCTAGCTCTGCGGTTGTCCGGGTTGCCGCCCAGCCAATTTGAAGGCGCTTCACACGACGCATCTTGTTTTCTGCGCACCGCTCCGATACTTCACTGATCCAGTATTAGTGTAAGTGACTACGATTTACGATGGTTAAAACTCCTCCGGATAACTGAACTTAATAAACCGGGCTCAGCTAACTCAATAAACTCTGCTCAATGAAAGTGCGCGGCGTAGAGCTTTCAAAAGTCTTAAACCTTTATCCGGCCTAAAATGATGCGACAATTAAAGCGAGACTAAGCCCCTCCTCCCCCGAACCAGTGGAGAAGACGAGATCGACCGCAAAATCGGGCGCGCGCGCTACCGAGTGGAATTGTTTTTTAAACTTTGAAAAATAACGGTTATTAAGTCTTTACTCAGAACCAGCCCATGAGCATGATTTATGCCTTTGGATTCGGAGAGGCTCTGCCAGACAATCGATTCCCTCCCCCTCTCAGATTCTCCCCCCCCCCTTCTCTCGAAGTTTTACTCGCCAGCCCCCCTCCCACCTTCACTCCGCCCTTCGAAAAGATGCTGTAATATAGGATACAGCCGGTCGCATTTCTTCGGAATTAAACGTGCTTTGCATAGACTAAAGTGAGAACTATATTACTTTTCACCAACAGAGAGCTAACGAAACACTTTGAGCAGTATTCGGTCTTTCCTCCGACAGCCCTTTGACCTTCAATTTAACAATGGATCACGATTCAATGTACGAATTTAAGCATTCTGATTCATGTTTCTTAATCGGAATTTTACGTAAGACACGATTCTCGCACAGAAAATTAAGTACTGGAATCAACTCCTAACTAACAAATTGACGGTTTTATTTTAAGTTGATTACGGGAGATTTGGATCGCCCGGTCACAAGAAACACAATACTGTACGTGAGTTTCATCGCGCACCACAACAACAGTGCATTGTAACATGGATCACAATGTTCTGTGAATATGTAACTCAAATCGAGAAAATCATTGTCCCGATAACGCAAATCGTGACGGATAGGTTGTGCTAAGGTGCCAGTGCGCAACTCTTCCAGCTCTACGGATGTCCTGGGTGTCCTAGAGTTCATCAGGACGTATCTAATCTTTCGAGCAATGTTCCTTTTCCGCCTCGTGTCGTTCAAAGTGTTAACAACGTGCAACAGTTAAGCCAAAGCACCGAAATTGAGGTCATACCGCGACGACTTTTGCGGGAACGACTAATTGCGCGATTTGACTACGTCATTGCGTTTTTGTGAGCGAAAGGTTTGAATGGGCCTGTTGCATGCAAGAGATACAGCCGTGCGAATAGACTTTTTAGAGGTTAAATGACACGAAAATTACGATGGTCACATTAAAAAAGTCTGAAATACACTCCTTACTGCGCAATTTGTGTTGTTAGGAACGCGCTTTTTCAAATTTCCCGCGTCTGGGGGCAGTTTTCTAACGGAAGCAATTAACGGCAACTCGCGGCTATTTCCGGTCAACTAAAACTGACAACATGACCTAAAAATCGGAGCTCGTGACATCGTGAAATGAAATGTAGAAGGATTGCGTTGGATATTTAAAAGTTGATCGATTTGGTTACCGCATAAAGCGTATATGGACCACTGTAGGAGATCACGTTGGGTTTGTAAACAAACTGAAGGAAAAAATAACAACAACAACAACGACTCGGCATCTTCCGGAAATCACCGAGCCCGCCGTTTGCTTGTTTCCGGTGATTAGAAAACTGCCCCCAGACGCGGGAAATTTGAAAAAGCGCGTTCCTAACAACGCTAATTGCGCAGAAAGGAGTGTATTTCAGACTTTTTTAATGTGACCATCGTAATTTTCGTGTCATTTAACCTCTATAGAGTCTATTCGCGCGGCGGTATCTCTTGCATGCAACAGGCCCATTCAAGCGTCAAGAAAAGTAAATATCTTGGTTAAGAGTATATTTCACTGATTTTCGTTACGTGGATCGTACTTTACGTTACATTTTGTTTACGAAACATGTCTCAGAATGCTTAACTTCATACCCTGTCTAATAGCCCATCGACCCACTGACCCACTGGTGTATCTGTGAACATGTAACTCACATCGAGAAGATCACTGTCCCGCTAACGCAAATCGTGTCGGCTCGGTTGTGCTAAGGCGCCAAAGCGCAACTATTCGAGCTCTGCGGATGTCCTGGTTGCCGCTCGGCCATTTGAAGGCGTTTATCACGACGTGACGTATCTAATCTTTCTATTTTCAGGTATTTTGCTGATCCGATACGGGTTAGTTAATCATTAATGATTTTTGCTATAAATTTATGTTTTCCTTTTGTTACACTACGACCCATATTAATGTTTCCATCGTTTCCAGTTTTTTCATTTCCTCACTCCACCCTAAAAGTGTTTGTAAAAATATATTCTAGTAAATTAAGAGTTATGGGGCTCAAGAGGTTTACGTAAGTCTAAAAATGTGATAAGTTGCAACCTAAATTTGTAGGATATTTAATTTTAAAAAAAGGCTGACTTGTTTTTTTGAGCATAATTAATGGATAGAGATGATACAGTGTGTGCATAAAAAATAAATATTTAAGTGAAGAATTCAAGTTTCGAATAGAGGTGACTCCAAAACATGAAACGGGTGATTTTGCGATGAAAAAGGGACTTTATTATGTTTTTGATAAACATTACAGCGAAGAGATTTTTCCTAAAACGAAAACTGACCAGGTGGACGGAAAAAAGAAGTTCTCTTAACAACAATAAAGTGACAGAGGAAACATTTTGTTTTTCAACATAGTCACAGCTTAAAATCTAGTCCGAGTCGATTGCAATTCCAGTAGATTGACGGCACTGGGTCTTCGCTCTTCTAAACGCATGTTAAAAGATCAAAATTGGGTGTTTTGCTTAAAATAGAGTATTTATAATGAGTTTAAATGGAAGGTAGCGTTGCTAATTTCCGAGAACCACTGCGGCTGCAAGCTAAATTTCACAAAGCAAAACAAAAATAAAGAGAATATGATGGGAAAATCCAAAAAATTACTTTTTTTACAGCTTCTTCCTTCACATCCGTACCTCAGCCACAATGTTTCACTTCCAGTTTCTGTATACAACTATCCCTGCTACCCACGATAAGCGAAAGCACTGAGCAAATTTAAGAACATTTTTGAAAGTCAAAACGGCATTTTGTCCTTAATTTTAAGAAAAAGGTTCACCTCAAAAAACGTTTTAATATGTTTTACCTGAAAATTTTTCTGGACGAAAGAAACTAGTTTTCAATTCAAATGAAGTTTTTTTTTTCAATGAAGATAATGACGATGCCAAACATTCTTTCAAACTGGAACTAGAATTCTTTCGTTGCACCTATTGTTTTTACTACGAGGACGACTTTTTCCTTGAGCCAAAAATATTTCTTAATAACACAGAAAAATTTCTCTTCAAAGTAAGTGAATAAAATATTTTTTCAGAATTTCCTTCAGTGAATTATTCGAGACTTACAGGACGGACGAATTTCCTTCAGTGAATGGAGATGTTGCATGTGTGAGGGATTTGCGATTTGACCATTGATTCTTATGTAAAAGTTCGCGAGAAACACGATGGTGCCACTGGTTTTCTCTGAAATCGTCTCCCAAGCTCAAAAAAAGCTCTCAAAGTGAGGCCAAAATGGAGGGGATATCCCACCCTACCCTGAGAGTCCACCTCTACATCAAAACAAACTCCCCATGCAAAGATAGGAGCAAATACATTGACAGGGCTGCCACTTTATTTGGGGACTCCAAAACTGAAAACACGGCAACCCTGCTGATGTATTTGCTCCCTATCTTTGCATGGAGAGTTTGTCTTGATGTAGAGGTGGACTCTCAGGGTAGGCGGGATATCCCCTCCATTTTGGCCTCAACTTGAGAGCTTTTTTTGAGCTTTGGAGTTTAGTTCAGGGAAAACCAGTGGCACCATCGTGTTTCTCGTGAACTTTTACTTAAGAATCTTTGGTCAAATCGCAAATCCCTCACACATGCAACATTTCCATTTATAGAGACTTACAATACGGACTGAATCCTCGCTAGAGTCTCCTCGAGTCTGAGCCACGATGGGGAAAATTTAGGGGGGCTGCCACCGCGCTTTGGAGATTTCGGGGGGTGCGGAGAGGAAGGGGACGCGGTATCGGTCGACCGGGGAACTTCACCCCAACAACGTTCAAGCCAAGCTGGGGGGCGGTTTTCCTCAAATACTCCTTCATCTTTTTCCGCGTGTCCCGGGCCGTCTCGTACATGACCGACCCGGCCTTGATGTAGCCCAACAGATGGCAATTCTGGTCGTACAGCGGCACGTCCGTCTTCAGCACGACGTAATTCTGCAACAAGGAAGTCGCATCCAATCCCGGGGCGTCGGGGCCAGTCCCGGGTCCTCGGGAATCTCTACTTCCGGTCGCGCGTCCTTCAAGCTCACTACTTCCGGTTTGAGACTGGGTCTCCTGTTTTTCTCATCGTCGGTCGCTACACCCGATTCGACTTCCGGTTTGGTAGCGTACAGCGATTCCACTTCCGGTTTGTGATTTCCGGCAACAACTACATCTGGTTTGGTATCGTATGGTGACTCCACTTCCGGTTTACGATTTCCGGTAGCCATCACTTCCGGTCTGGTATCGTACGGTGATTCCACTTCCGGTTTACGATTTCCGGTAGCGAGTACTTCCGGTTTGATATAGTGCGGTGATTCCACTTCCGGTTTACGATTTCCGGTAGCGAGTACTTCTGGTTTGGTATCGTGTGGTAATTCCACTTCCGGTCTACGATCTCCGGCAACGACCACTTCTGGTTTGGTATAGTATGGCGATTCCACTTCCGGTTTACGATTTCCGGTAGCGAGTACTTCCGGTTTGATATAGTGCGGTGATTCTGTTTCCGGTTTACGATTTCCGGTAGCGAGTGCTTCCGGTTTGATATAGTGCGGTGATTCTACTTCCGGTTGAAGACTGGCCTTTCCGGTCGATTCTCCGTCTTCACGCCCCGTTTCCGGTTCGCGGTTTGGAGCCACGGTGTCTTCCCTATGAAGAACCCGCGTGGCGTTGCTGATGGTCTTGGCGAGGACTGAGGGATTTTCGAGAGCGCTTCCGGAAGGCGCGGAATCGAGGCAGCTCTGCATCACACCGGAAATGGACTTGTGGACGGCCGCGTGGCAAAGACAATCTTCGCGGGTGAGAAGGTTGCTCAAAGACTCGGTCCTGGACGTGGGAACGCGGAAAAAGTCGAGGCTGAGCGTATCTCCGTTTTCCGTTTCCGGTTTGGGTTCGTGGACCTTGGAAAGTTGACTTCCGGTTCGCGTCGTTTCCGGCTTCGGACTTCCGTTTCCGGTTGCAGGCCGACCGACACGAGGAGGATCTTGGGGTTTAGTGACAGATCGCTCTGGCTTTTGTTGCCGTTTCTCGGGTGGACCGATGACGGAGCGATCCGATTGTTTGATCGCGGAATCTACTGACCTTTTGGGGGTGAAACTCACTTTGGGGTCGCGGGGGCGGACCAGAATAGGGCTACCCTCAGGACACAGGCACTTCGGTGGACTTCTGCTGGAACAAGCCCTAGGGGTTGGAGGACTTGCGATTTTCTGCATATCTACAGCAGTTTTCATTTCCAGATGCCGATTTCCGGTTTTGGCGGTTTCCGGGAACTGCCCGGTTCTCTTCTGCGACCCGTTTCCGGTGAGCGACGGATCCAGGTTCCATTTCCGGATGACCTCGGACACACTTTGCTCCTGCGGATTTCGGCCACCAGAAGATTTGGATTCTGCGGTCGTGTTGAAGACGGGTAGTCGCTTTTTCAACCGCGGATTCGGCGGTTGCGGCCTGCACAAGGAGGATGGAACCTCTGATACCGGAGGTAGCGTCTTTTTCCGCCCGTTTCCGGTGGCGAAAGTTTCCTTCTTCCGTTCGTTTCCGGTCGAGGTCGCTTCCGGTCCGCGACGGCAAGGCTCAACAGCTGAGCGGTGCTCGTAATTTGTTGACGAATTTCCGTTGAGTTTCCCGGTCTCGATCTGTTTGTGGGCTTGTTCGTTCGCGTCGAATATCGAGGAGGAATCGAGATTGAGGTAGTAATCGATGACGTCATTGATGCGCTGAGACAGTGGTTTTTGATGTTCGATCGCTCGAGGCACGGATTGTAAAAGCGGACGGAGGAGTTCCGGGTTCATTCTCACTTGCTCCAAGTGCGGCGGGCTCCTTCCGCACGAATGCCTAGCAACCGTTTTCATTTTGAACAGTGCCGGGAGGGAAAAATGAAGGTTAGAATTTACTGTGAGCTAGGGAGGTAATGGTCCAAGGGTCTTAAAAAAGCCGCTATTTTCCACTAAAATTTTGAAATTACACGAAAAATTCTGACTTCCACTTTATGACGACTTTATCAATTTTTCAATGCCAAAGTAAAGCGAAATAAGGGAAAATGAAGTATTAGAGGTTAGAATTTATAATGCGAATAAAGTACAAATGGAGGCTGGTATGTGCACGCGAAAGAATAATCGTATAACCTGAATAAAGACTTATAATACTGAGGCTCTCTGAGCCTTGAGATAAATTATCCAATGTTTAAAGAGTTATCCATTCCATACAAGGTATATTATACAAATATATAAGTGCTTTTACATGCACGTGTATTCCCAGGGAGAAACCCTGAGATGTACTTCAATATATTGAAAAATGACTGAGAAATACTACTCTACATTTTAATCGAAGAGATGAAAAACGACTGAAGTAGTTTCAAGTAAAAAGTAGTGAAAAAAAGTACAAAAGTAATGAAAGAAGATTTTAAGATCGGAAAATTTGCTTTTTCATCTTGATTTTTAAGTAGAGAACTAGGAAGATGTAACTCACTGGATGGTGCTTAATTACTCGGTGCTGAGAATTTTGCTCTGTACTCACCTGAAACAAAATACAAATTCGATAAAGACAAAGAAAATTCAAAACTTGTGGCAGAATATGGAGTAAAATTGATTTCATTAGGCGCTAGTGATTTGCTTACTTGCACAAGGTACTTTTGGCTGTGAAAAATTATAATACGCAGATTTTTTTCAAGATTTAAATATTTCGGCCCCTTAATTAAAGTAGTATCTGACCTTATTTTAAACTTCTGAGATTTTTTGCATGAAATTTCCTCCCTCCTTTTTCAGAGTTTTGGGCATTAAAATGAGTGTCTTCAGAGACAATTTGAGTTTGAACTTTGCATTTTTCTGACAGAAAGCACGAAGAGAAATCACGGTGGAAAGAATAAAATAAAATCCATTGTTACAGCAAAAAATCGAGCTTTTTTCCGAGTTTTCACGCTTGACACTTGAGCGACATTTACTGACTTTTCCAGACCAACCTCTCTTTTTCAAGACCATGCAGGGTTTCAATAATTTCTTCATCTTCCAATCCCCTGACTTGCGTATCCTTAACTCCAAAATATCCGAATTCCCTGACTTTCTCTGACCATCAAACTTCCACGTAGACTTTTTTTTCTCTTAAATCAGCTGACTTTCGCTAAAATTTGAACAAAATTTCTACTTTTAGCGATTAAAGTAAATGGGGAAATACACCTGGAAGATATTCTTACTCTCTTGATTATTACTGGCTAAAATTGATGGGCTAACGCTACTTGCAGAATTCCCTGACTTTAAGGTTTTGCATTAGGGTTTAGACAAGCACTGAAAAAAAAGTTTCTTAGATCCTGAGTCCAAACTCTTAAAAAATTGACAAGAAAAAATACTCTTGACTCAATTGGATTTTGACTTGAATCGAGAACCAAGCCTCATAGTTTAAACGGATGTCCTTTTGATTCAAGAAAAAATCCGATTGAATCAAGATGATTTTTTCTTGGATGATTTAAGATTCTGGACTCTGGACTCTGGATCCAAGATCCTTTTTTTCTAGTGCATGTCTGAGTGCAAACCCTAGTGCAAAAGCTGAAAAGTCAGGGAATGCTGCGAGTAACGAATTTCTGCATCAACTTCAGCCGGTGATAATTAAGAGAGCGTGAACATCTTCCGAGTAGGTTTTTTTTTAGTACTCTTATTCGCTAGAAGTGGAAATTTTGTCAAATTCTAGCAAACGTCAGCTTAGCTTAGAGGACAACGACCTTAACAATGGTAGTTTAGTTCGCTGGCCAAAGAAAGTCAGGGAATTGGGATATTTTGAAGTTATTTTGGAGTGGATGGTTTCAATATTTTGGGCGTCTACGGACTAGAGACTTTTTTCCAGTGTATCAAGAGCCCGTAGAACGCACTTCCTTTACTTTTTTCACGCGAGAAAGTAGATACGGAGGTTGAGGTGAACGATTCATTTGTGGTGGCGGCGATAAAGTTAAGTTAGATGATGCGTCTGACACAGAGGCGAGGGAAGCAGACGACGAAGACGACATTTGCCGTAAAAAATTGCCGCGCGACACGAGCTGAAGACTGCACTAAAACAGGTTCACGACACCGCAGAGGATTACGTAGCCACCGATGGATATGAATAGCTTATGAGGTCCAGACGTATTTCCTAACCGGCTGTCATATTCCACCCGCCTTTGCCAGACTTGGTCGAGCAGAACTGCGCCTACTCTTCGCTAAACAGGGTGTCTGCCAGTTATGAAAAGACCGAAATTGGAGACTTTCGGGGATTTTAAGGGGTGTTTCTTTCAAGGAAATCGGGAAATTTTTTTCCCGAGGTAGTAAGAGGAAGGGAGCTAGTTCGAGCGTTAAAATGCGTATTTTATACGACTAATTTCACAAGTCATGTTGAACCGATGAAAACTATGAAAAACCAAGCAACACTTCAGTTTTTTTATTCCTGGTTATACCGCGCCGCCGTGGCTGGCGGGAAAATTTGAAAATGACGGTGTTTAGGACAATTTTCGTCATTTTTTGGGGACATAAACAAGAAAATTGGGGACTTTCGGAGACACCCTTCCAAAATCGGGGATAATCGGGGACATTGGGGACTTTCGAGGATCGGTAGACACCCTGGGAATGCTTGACAGGAAAATGTACGGTAAAAAAATGCGGCAACATTGGTGCAAGGTGTCCTTGAGCGTGGAAGAGGTAATCACACTATTTCACTCAAAGGTGTCACTCTTTTGATTAAAGTCTCTTGCCCGTACCCACGAAGGCGAGGTACAGAGACAAGCTACAAATTTATCTTTTATTTATATTTTTAGCGCCCCCATCGACGTCGTATCACATTCAGATGACCTCATTTCTTATTCCTCTTACAGAAAAGCCTATTCACTTGTGCACTTAGTTTCACAACAATAACATGTAAAAGTTCAGTATTGGCGCGAGGATGTTTAATAAAGTCTATTTATTAGACGACCAGCGGGCTGATTATCGACGTTGATCGACAAAACTATAGAGAAAGAAAACAAGGAGAAAATGGAGGGATCCTATCGGTAAAAGCGGGTGGTTCCAATCGAAAAAGGAGGTAAGCAATAGATTAACTAACGGCAACCCACTAGGCTCTTTAGTAAGTCTGTTATTTTCCTCCCGAATCCACATCAACGATTTTCTATTTTCAACGGATAGGATCGCTTCATTTTCACTTTGTCTTCTGTATCTATAGCTTTGTAGATCGGTTTCACGAATCAACCCGCAGGAGGGGTACACAATAATGTATCTTAGGATATGATTTTCCGTCGAAACCTCTCGGAGAAAAACTTGAGAAAACGTTTCATTAGTAATTAAAATCCTGTCCATCTTGCCGTGCTAAGGAAAAACGCCGCATGAACATTCGATATTTGCCAAATTTTCCCGAATAGAACATGTATTTTTTAGGAAAGTTATGCATATTCTTGAAATGAGAAAAGTATGATTCCACACAAAATTGCCTCCCTCCTAAATTTTTAGGGCAGGAATTCTACATTAGAATATTTAGTATAAATTTTAGATTCGTAAAAGCTTTTAAATGCATCCCCCTTTCTCTTACTGATTTTCTCATGCTATAAAGTGCACTTCACTTTAGCCGGGCACCACTTCTCACAATAATTAAGAACGAAGGAATCCTTCAGCTGTATATATAACTTTGAGCCGTTCCTATTATGTAATTACTCCCTTCCGAGGAATTAAAAATAAAAGGAAACGTTTCCAAGTGTGAATAATTGAGCGATAAAATAGGAAAGTTTTTGTTTTAACTTCCGACTTCCTAGCAAACCTCGCCAATCGCTGATAATACCAACAGCCTTCAACCGCTTTTGAAATATTATGATTCAGATAGATCTGTTCCACACGAGAGAAACAGTTAATTCATCAGAATTGTATTGTGTAAATTCGCACGAGAATCGTGGCGCGCTTTGCGATCCATCGATATGTCCCCATTTAAAGCTGTGGTAAATAATCGATTATTAAGGTGTTCGCTGCGAACACCCTGTTTATCGATACTTTTCCATAGGTTTAAATGGCCGATCAATCGATATATCGCAAAGCACGCCATGCCACTGGCACTATTCTACCTGGAAAAATTCTCCTCACTTGGGCGTTTCTTCTCTTCTGTGTGACGACGGATCTATCCTTGCGAACGAGCGAAAGCCAAGTTGAGTTCTCCGAGAAACACGACCAACTACAGCGTTTTCATTTTAATTAAGAATAGTTACGATCCATCCGCGAAGAGGTACGTACAGAAGTAAACTTGGTAAGGAATAAGACGAGAGAAAATGCAGAAACCCGAGACTTCGGGTCTTCTTTGCTGGCAGGGTTGCCATTTTTAATGAAAATTCCGCACTTCTTCAGCACTTCCGGACCGCCTGTTAAAAATCAGTACTATTTCCGGACTTGTATACACCCTGTCGAAATTGAATGTTTTATCGACAGAAATCTGGCAACATTCAAAAGTCGGTACGGCGTTATTCCTTGGTACGGAGGGACTCTTTTATCGGGCCTTTTATTTGCACATCCAACATTTTTAAGCTCCTCTTGGAGCTCGCCGACGCGCGCCCTCTCGCTCGCGGCAAAACCGCTCAACTCCATCGCGAACCAACCTCAGATACGCGCTTTTAGCACCGCCTCGACGAAACTCAAACGGGCGCGCGGGGGTAATAATTATGATCGTAAACAATGATAATTCCCGGTTGGCTCTTGAAAAATAAATTAATTATTCCTTTTAATTATTTTTTTTCCTTCTCCGGAGACTTTTAGCTCCTTTTAATTGGACTCGGCCAAGTTCTCGGGGAAATAATTGGCGAGTATTTGTCACTTCCGTCTGGCGCGCAACGCGTGGCGATTCTCGAAAGCCGGCTTTCGTTCCTTTGAACGAGTGGAAAACAATCGAAATCTTTCAGAGTCAAAGTCGATTATTTACAATGGATTAAAGTAGATTCCCTTTATACTAAGAGTCAAGACAATGCGAATCCATTTTTGATTGGTTCCCGTATTTTAGGCCTCCCAGGGCACAAACAGGAATAAAGATTAGATTCACTGGAAAAAAAACACACATTGGATCTAGAGTCCAGACTCTTGAAAACATTGACAGGAAAAAATACTCTTGATTCAATCAGATTTAAGCTTAATTCAAAAGGAAATCCGCTCAAATGGAGAGGCTGGGTTCTTGATTTAAGCTAGATTCTGATTGAATCAAGAGTATATTTTCTTGCCGATGTTTTTAAGAGTCTGGACTCTGGATCCAATGTGTTTTTTTTTTCCCCAGTGTTTTCACCGATTGCAAAGATTATAATCTAGAATGGACCAGGGTAGAGTACCTTTATACTGAGAGTCAAGACAACCTCCCCTCATGGAGTCGCAAACGGGAATAAAGATTACACAAATTGACAGTTTTTCGTGATCTTTGATCGGCTCATTCTCAAAGTCCTTCCTCTGTTCCTTCTCTCATTCCGTTTGTTCCTTGTCGAACCCGTTCTTCCCTGGTCCATTGTATGGATTATAATCTTTGCAATCGGTGAAAATGTAATCTTTATCCCCGTTTGTGACACTGTGGAGGCCTAAAATACGGGAACCAATCAGAAATGGATTCACATTGTCTTGACTCTCAGTATAAAGGGACTCTAGATTAAAGTGGAGGGAAAAGTGTTGACAATAAGTCAGCGGGCTGACTGTTGAAATGGATAGAGAAAGAAGACAAAAGGCATATGGAGCGATCCCATTGCATTGGTTGAAACGTGTAGCACTGGCGAGGCATACAGGATCGGTCATCGATACTTCCCCATTTGACGCTATGGTAAAGAATCGATTATTAAGGTTTCGTGCGAAAACCCTGTTTATCGATCCTTTTCCATAAGTTTAAATGGTAAATCAATCTAAAAGCGCAAAGGATCAATCATCGATATTTCCCCATTTGAAGCTATGGTAAAGAATCGAATACTAAGGTGTTCGTTGCGAACACCCTGTCTATCGATCCTTTTCCATAAGTTTAAATGGTAGATCGATCTAAAAGCGCACCAAGGACCGATCATCGATTTTCCCCCATTTGAAGCTGCGGTAAAGAATCGATTACTGAGGTTAAATGGTACATCAATCGATATATCGCACAGCACGCCACGGTACTGAAGGGCAATTGTAATAGACTAAGGGAGAAATGATATAGTCTCACAGAGGCAGCACTGTTCATGAATTTTCCATGACCCCAAGGATGTCACTGTCTTTGAGAAATGCTCCTTTTGGAAATTAAAGCTGCATGATATTGCGTTAAATTTGCGTACCTGCATATTTTACTACCTAGACACTGTAATGCATGCGTGCTGGAGTGAAAACAGGAAACTCGCGTGAAAGCATAATCCAACGGCTGATTTTCAGAAAACGGTGTAGTTTTTTCGACGTTGGTTCGCTTTCACTGAAAAAAAATTCTCGGCGTTTTTACCAAGGTCCGTTGGTACCTTTACCATCTCCCTTTTTTTTACCAATTATTGGTAATTTTACGAAGAGAGACTGGTAAGCTTACCTAAAAACCGGTATTTTTACTGTTCTTCTCAGGTGAGAATACCACTTTTATTGGTAATCAATTCCCGGTAACTTTGCCATTTTATCTCGGTAATTCTACCACAGTCGATAAAAAATATTGGCGTTTTGACCGAGGTCCAGTAAAATTACCGAGAAAGTTCAATAATTTTACCGAGATTTCTTGGTAAAATTACCAATTCCATCAATGGTAATTTTACCAAGAAAAAACTGGGATCAAATAGAACCCTGAATTCTTGGTAATTTTACCCTTTTCTTAGTAAATACACAGAGATTTTTTTTTCAGTGATGTCACCGGTCTCACGAGTAATTAGAACCGCGATTTAGTTTCAATTCTGAGTTGTTTACAATCCTGAGAGGATTTTTTACCCTCAGGATTTTCCGTGCCCCTTCGCGAATCTTTTCAAGCGACGTTGTCGGATGGATCATAGAATCCCATCATTTTACACGGATGCAGATAGGGGACTGAGTGAAGGGCTTGAGACGATCTTGTGATGGCGGCCTCTCACTTCATTAATTATTCAAAGGATAAAATACCCTGCGGCTCTTCGCAGGTTCGAGGACCTCACGTTTACTCCCGTGCTAAGGAAGAACGCCGTATGAGCCTTCAGACGTTGCCAAGTTTCCTCCGATAAGAACCCAAGTTACTGGGAAAATTGTGAATATTATCTTCCAAAATTTTCACACAATTTTGTACGCGATTTAATGTAAAATATCTGAAAGTTTCAAGGGAAAATATGCATGAATGACGTCAAAAATACATGTTTTATCGAGGGAAATTTGGCAACTCTCGAATGTTCATACGGCGTTTTTCCTTGGCACGGCAGTTTACGAGACGCTTTTTTTAAAAAAAAGTCGAGTGACGAGGCTAGCGGTTTTCTTTAGCTGAGGGGCTTTTCAACATTTTTTCTTGGCCGGACACGACGAGGACCACTAGACAAGGTGCACATTTCAGCGTTACTATGCGCGATTTACGATTTCAGCGTGAGGCGTTTCCTCTTCAAAAGAGTCTTAGGGAAAAGCGGTCGATTCTTTGTGCCTCTTACTGCTTTCATTTTATAGTGCGATATTCTTCTGGAGAAGAGAGCCCTACTTCAGGAAAATTTCAAGTCCAAAAAAATGTTACTGCGTAATAGCGGCGTTACCAAGTTGCCGCTTTTCAAATTCGCTGTGATTAAAATCGAGTAAGTTGTGGCCCATGGTTTACGCTAAAATCCGTTAAAAAGTATGAATTTTCATTTGGACGTATTTCGATCTAAGGGGACTTTATCCATTGATACAGGCGCCTTGTCATATATGCATTTTAGTGGATGTCATGGCTCATGTCAAAATGAATAGAGTTCCTTTGGATTTAAATAAGTCCATTTATACCTAAATTATGGTTTCTGGATGAGGCGTTACATTAAATTGAAGATTCGTTCCTTTTTTTGGATTTTCAATTAGCAATTTTTTTTTGATTGGGAATACCACGAAAAAACGTTTTTTTTAATTTGAAAAAATAGGTGCAAGCGATTACTTGATCCATCAATATAGTACCCTTTTCAGGGAAATGATTAATTTTGAAGCTACAAGGATTTTCATGCGTCTAATCCAAACGCACGACCGCATCATGGGTTCTATGATGCAAAACCGCTGAAAAGCAGTTATTCTCCACCACAAAAATCCCTTCTTCTGTCCTTCTCCTGATCAATCTGCACAAATTAGGTGGCATAAAGATCAAATCTACCAAAGTCCTCAACGATTATTTTTTTCAGAAATGAAGTCAAGGTTGCCACAGAAAAGACATCAGCAAGATTATAAAGTCATCAGTCAAACATGCCGGATAAACGAAATGGGTGCGTTTCGGTACATGTCTAAAAATGATGGGTCGTGAGAAACGCCTTCAAATAGGCTGGACGGCAACCGGGACATCCGGAAAGCTGGTATAGTTGCTTGCTTGCGCCTTAGCCGAACCAAGTAGACGCGCGTCCCGTCTTGTGGTCTCGATACATGTCTAAAAATGATGCGTCGTGAGAAACGCCTTCAAATAGGCTGGACGGCAACCGGGACATCCGGAAAGCTGGTATAGTTGCTTGCTCGCGCCTTAGCCGAACCGAGTAGTTGTCTTACGGTCCAGTGCTCACTTCAGGACCGATTCAAGAATTCGGTCATTTCAATTCCGTTTTTTTAAGGGAAAGGAAACGTACGATTTGGATTCCTATACATTTCAGAGTTGCCACAGAAATTCCCTGACATTTCCCTGACCTATTTTGGTAATATTTTTTGACATCTGGAGATATGACAGATGGTTAAGAGGACATAATTTAAAATAGGTTTCAGGCAAAATTTGTTGTTTCAAACCTCAAACCCATTCTAAATGCAAACAAAGGTGATCTAACAAATTTTCCCTAACATTTTCGTCCTTTTCCCTGACATTTCCCGGTTTTTCCAGACTGTTGTAACCCTGAGAAGTGTGGTTTCCAAAACTTGAAAAATTCGATATTCCGTTGCATGGTTGACAAAAGGCCGTAACTACACTCAGAGACGAGCCCGGGAAAACGTTGAGTCACATGGTTAACAAAAGTAGCTACCAGTGGCGTGGCGTGCTTTGCGATGTATCGATTGTTATGCCATTTAAACCTATGGTAAAGAATCGATTATTAAGGTGTTCGCTGCGAACACCCTGTTTATCGATCCTTTTCCATAGGTTTAAATGGCAAAACAATCGATATATCGCAAAGCACGCCACGCTACTGGTAGCTACGTTCTTCTCCCAAAAAGGCAACGATTCATCTACCCTCAATATCAGGTCACAAGGGTGTCAATCCTAAACGGTGGAAAAATGAAACGAATCCCCCTCCCCGAACTGATTTTTCGCCCTGACAGCCAGCGGTGTCACCTATCCTTGAGAGCGGCCGCGTTCACGGACGCTCCGCTGCTAAAGAGACTTAACCGCATTCCCAGACGAGTGTACAACTCACGTTATTCAAGATCGGACTTACGCGCTTTCGTCAAGTGCGACTATCACCATGTCCCGACATACTCCTCCCGCGATATGACTCGCGCGGCTGCGACGTCAGTCCCACGTCAGAATTTTAATCGACGCTCCGCGTCGCGTCGACCCCCCCCCTTCCACCCCCCACCCCCGGGCGCCGGGGCGAGGTGCGATAAATCAAGGAAGAGCGTAATCCACAACAGATTGCCACGTCAGAGCGGGGCCGGTGTTGCCAGATTTGCCGGTGATTCCCGCGGAGCCGGATGCGTCGGGGATGCGATAAGTGGCACTTGTGGCAGGCCCGCGGGCATGTCAGGCCGCGGATGAGAGACTGACACTTGCAATATCCGCGGGTCGGGAGACCGGGAGACTCGGCCACGTTGCCAGATTGCGCTATCGCGAGGCGTCGCTAACGAGGAAATTGAGGAAATAGACGTGATTATGCTAGAGTGCTAAGGGGAAACGCCACGACATTGTTCGAATTATACCGATAAAGGCATAGTTTGAGTTTGAGGATCGTCTTATTATCATAATAGTTACTACACTAAACGCTATACATCGCAACATTATATCGGAATATTGTGCACGATATCAAAACCAGGCAGCTGGTTTGGTATGGACATGTCGGCCATGGTATTGTCGGCCTCTTATGGTGTAGTGGTTGTAGCGCTTGCACTGTAATCGGGAGGTCCCGGGTTCGATTCCCGGACAGGCGACCCGAGTTTGATGGTCTCAAACAATGGTTGCCTGGGGCTGGTTCAGTAGAGACGGAGGGGGGATGGGACTTAAAGCGTGGGATTAGCCCTTGTGGGCTATTTGAAGTAGTAAAAAAAAAAAAAAAAAAAAAAAAAAAAAAAAAAAAAAAAAAAAAAAATGTGGGGAGAATGGCAGATAGTAGGTTTACCCGGGAAGGTATTTGATTTGGTTCCTCCCGGAAGAAGGCGGCGTGGACGTCCAGTAAAAGGTTGGCGGGAGGGAGTGGAGGGGGAGATCAGACGGTGTAATCGACATTAGGAGTACTGCTATTTTTATAAAACTAAATGAGTAACTGAATGGAAAGATAACTCAACAGTGGATCGAATCGGTGGGATAGGTCGGACACGATTTAAACACTTTAAAAGCGTGTATCTTCATTGATATGAAATGTTGATGTTGTAAAAGTAGTTCTGTTGGTTTCCTCGTAAAATTTTCTTCAAAAGCCACCCCTAAAATTTAAATTTGTGCCGTGATAGACGGAAAATTTTACAATTTTTGTGAAAAATTTCATATCCGACCTCTCCTATTGACTCAATCCACTGTGCGGCGTATTGCCAGCGCGAGACTTGCAGTCGCGCATTGGCGCCTACAAACCTAACAGGGATACTTCACGCATTGCGCAATGCGTGTAGTATCCCTGTTAGGTTTGTAGGCGCCGCACCAATGCACTGGTCGCCCGCCACGACGGCGTATGAACATTCGAGAGTTGCCAAATTTCCTTCGATAAAATGCTTATTTTTAAGGAAAGCTAGGAATATTTTTCCTTGAAATTTTCAGGAACTTTAGGTACGATTGCGGTTAAATGATCTGAAGAATTTGAGGAAAAATATTTACAAATTTTCCCGGAAATTCGTGATTTGCCAAGGGAAATTTGGCAACACCTGAAGATTTATACGGCGTTTTTCCTTTAGGGGCAGATACACCTGCGAGCTGGACGCGCGTCTTGAGCGGCGAGTAGGCCTTCGGCCGTGTTCGGCAATCTTCTTAGCCAATCAGGTCGCAGCTCGCCACTCGTAACTCGCTCAAAGTATACGATCGGATCCTTCTTTTCGGGTCAAGACGCGCGTGTAGCGCGCAGTAGAGTCCCTTTATACTGAGAGTCGAGACAATTCGGCTCGTGGATGTCACAAACGGGAATAAAGATTACAGAAATTGAACGTTTTTCGTAATCTTTGATCGGCCCATTCTCAAATGCCTTTCTCCGTTCCTCCTCTCATTCCGTTTGTTCCTTGCCGAACCCGTAATTCCCCGGTCCATTCCAGATTATAATCTTTGCAATTGGTGAAAATGTAATCTTTATTCCCGTTTGTGACACTGTGGAGGCCTAAAATACGAGAACCAATCAGAAATGGATTCAAATTGTCTTGACTCTCAGTATAAAGGGACTCTAGCGCGCAGGTGTATCTGACCCTTTAGCACGGCCAGTGGCGTATCGTGCCTTGCGATATATCGATTGTTATACCATTTAAACCTATGGACAAGAATCGATAAACAGGGTGTTCGCAGCGAACACCTTGGTAATCGATTCTTTACCATAGGTTCAAATAGTAAAAGAATCGATACATCACAATTCACGCCACGCCACTGAACATGACAGTATATTAGAGTGCTTATATGGAGGAAATAGAGGACGTGCAGAAATATGCAGTTCTTGGAGCCCGAAAGGGCAACCAATCTTCTAGCGCGAAACACACTACCAAACTGCTCCTGCCGATCTTCAGATTCCGGATCTTCAGCGTCCTCCCGCAAAAATGAGTCAATGTATGTGTCGAAGGCAATTAGCCGACCAGAATAGTGCTGGTTCCACACTGTTCTCTCAATGTAGACATGAGAGTTAAAACCTGGCAACAACTTCCATTTAAATGTAGCAGACGCTGGTCCGCCTTCCATACTCGACGATGAAAAACGCATTACCTCTGCGCCTGGATTCTAGGAATCTAGGCAACCCTCAGAGCGGATCTTATTGCATTTCGACTCAGCCTCTGTAAAGCGCTTTTCATGAGCCTGTGCTCGTGGTTGCCATTTTTCATGAAAAATAAAATCTAAAAATATTTCAGCTGAAAAATATGAAAGATATATTGAAAACTATTTTTCGCACTCACATGCAAAATTAAACGAAAAGTCAATTGGTGTTATTTAGTGCGTGCAGCAATCGTAGCGTACCCAGCCCGAGAAAATATGTTTTGTTTCTTATTTTTCACAGCCTCGTGAAATTTCGTAAAATATTTCACCGGAATTTCCATCTTTCGCATTTTTCATTTCACTTGTGCAACCCTGCCCGCGCCAGATGATATGATTCTTTTAGGCGTAACCCTAAAATCAGATTAAGGCTGAGGCGCTTCATAATCGAATAATAACCTCGGTCTCCTTTTACAAATGGACGTATTTCTGCCAAGCAGAACTATGTGCATTAATGCATGAGTCCTGAGATCCACAAGGATGTATGCATAACAGGGTTCACGTCATAATGCAGAATTTCTGTTTGGCAGAAACACGTCCAAATGTTACTTCAGAGAGAGAGAACTTCGTTCCGCGAGTTTTGCTATGAAGCTCAAAGGAAAATTCAGGGCGGGAACAGAAATTAAAAATTGGAACTCTCCATCTTTTCTGGTTTTCGGTGACGAATTTTGAGAAAAGCCCTTTCTTCTTGATACGACGCGAGACCATGAAAATACGGGGAAATGGAGCGATCTTACTGGTGGAAGTTGAAGGTTGCAATGGAAAAAGAAGATAATATACTAATTGACACCGACCTATGAGAGACCCTTTAGCTAGACCAACTTTTTCCCTCTTGGTCTCTGACAACCACCCGTTTCAACCAATAGAATCGCTCCGTTTTCTGCTAATCAGCTATCGATTTCTGTATTGAATGCGAGGTTTTTTCCCGAACACTATTCTGCTTTCATTTCTCTAAATTTGGCCAATTTTTGGGTTTAGAATGATTCTTTAGGCTCATGCGCAGGGGCTATCGTCCCTTTTTTTGCTAAGAATTCGAAATCTGCCGAGATTTTTGACCTGATCGATGCGACATACCTCATGCCGGTTCGACCACGTCACTTGAGATTGACGAATCGCCTTGAAGACCATCCATCAGAGAAGAATTAAATGATCTTATCCCACAGCAGCGACGAAAATATCATGGCCAAAAGAGAAATAGAAAAAGTGATCATTCGGCGCGCTATATCGATTCGATTTCTGTATCGAATGCGAGGTTTCTTCCAAACACTACTTTGCTTCCATACCTCTAAACTTTGCCGATCTTTGGGTTTCGAATGATTCTTTAGGCTCATGCGCAGGGGCTATCGTCCTTTTTTTCCCTAAAAATTCGAAATCTGCCGAGAATTTCTGCGATACATCTCATACCAGTTCGACCACGTCACCTGAGACTGACGAATCACCTTTACAGGGTGTATACTAAAACAGGCTGGCCAAAAATCAGTACTTTTACAGTATTTTTTCAGTACATTCCCAGTACCTCCTTAACATTAAATATTCAGTACTTTTTCAATACCACCAATTAAAGAAAATTCGAAAATTTTCAAAAATTTGAATTTCTCGCTCAAACTGCGACAAAAATTACAGAAAAATGCGAAAATCCCGGACCTTCTTGCGGGATTCCCGCACTTTTTCAGCACTTCCGGACCGCCCTTGAAAAATCAGTACTATCTCCGTACTTTCAGAAAATTCCGGACTTGTAGACACCCTGCTTAAAGACCATCCATCGGCAAAATGATCTTACTCCAAAGTCCCGACGAAAACATCACGGCCGAAAGAGAAATAGAAAAGGGGATCATTCGGCGAGCAAAATCCAAGCGCGTGCAGAAAGCGCGAGGACGCCGGGCGGGGGGGGGGGGGGCGCGCGTCTGGGGCGGTAATCGGATTCAACTCACGTCTCGCGGCGAGTAAAAACGCAATTACACAGATTTAAAAGCGCGACCCGGGCCGCTCGCGCGAGTCGCGCCGCGTCCGCTCGCAGCAATTATATTCGTCAGTGGCGTGGCGTGCTTTGCGATGTATCGATTGTTATGACATTTAAACCTATGGAAAAGATCGATAAACAGGGTGTTCGCAGCGAACACCTTAATAATCGATTCTTTACCATAGGTTTAAATGGCATAACAATCGATATATCGCAATTCACGCCACGCTACTGATTTCGTTCGCCGAAGCCGCGACGTCGACGTCGCAGGCGTCGGGCGTCGGGGATGCGAATAAATTAAACGGCGACCACGTCCGCCGCCAAATCCCCGGCGGGGAAAAATTGTCGCCCCGTAATCGAAACGGAATCGGGGAAGGCCTTCGATCGGGGAGCACGCAGCGACGGGGTTTCGTTTCAAAAATACCCTGCACTAACCCCCCCCCCCCCCCCCCCCCGGATTATATTACAGGATCACCCGCAGAAAACAAAAAAAGGCTCGTAGCAATCGCTCGCAGGGTTGCCGCGGAATTAGAAAATTAAATTCCCTGATTTCCTTGCAGCCTTCGAACACTGGGAAAAAAAACACATTGGATCTAGAGTCCAGACTCTTGAAAACATTGACAAGAAAAAGGACTCTTGATTCAATCAGAATCTAGCTTAAATCAAGAACCAAGGCTCTTAAATTAAGCGGATTTCGTTTTGATTCAAGCAAAAATCGGATTGAATCAGGAGTATTTTTTTCTTGTCAATATTTTCAAGAGTCTGGACTCTAGATCAAATGTGGATTTTTTTTCCAGTGTATTTGCTATTTAAAGAGATTTTTCCGATAATTATGAAGAATGATTCTAAAAAGAAGAATTATGATCTACTTTGGAAAAAAAAAACACATTGGATCTAGAGTCCAGACTCTTGAAAACATTGACAAGAAAAAGGACTCTTGATTCGATCAGATTTAAGCTTAAATCAAAAGGCAATCCGCTCAAATTAAGAGGCTTGTTTCTTTATTTAAGCTTAAATCAGACTGAATCAAGAGTATTTTTTCTTGTCCATGTTTTCAAGAGTCTGGACTCTAAATTCAATGTGGTTTTTTTTTTTCCAGTGAAACTCACATTCCCTGATAATAAAAATCCAGAGACAAGAGACCCTCCACTAGTATCTTGGCCATTAAGGAAGCTTTTGCTTTCGGGACTTCAGTATTCTACTGTTGACTTACTTACACGGTTGATGTTCAACAGTGTGTTGGCAGTTTCGTTTTGCAAACAAGCCGAAAACGGCCGAAGTTTGGGAAACTTGTTCGGCTCATGACGTCATCCGAAGCTCATCATCGACTATGTAGGTAAGTCAACAGCCGAAAAAAGAGTGATGACTGTTGCTCCCTAATAATTGTTCATAAGGAATTGTTGAAACCCCGAAAGTAAAAGCTTCCACCTGTCGCTAGGAGGCCAGTGGAGGGTCTCAAAAATTCCACATAAAAATTCCCTGACATTATCAGGTTTTCCCGGAATCCCTGGCTGTGGCAACCTTGAAAATATTAACAGGCCGTTTAGTTTACTTTGTGTTCTACTTCCAATATTAACACTACTTGTCGGTTACTAATGGGCTTGTTGCACGTAGCAGGTTAGTTAGCAGTTGAATATTGGAGACCCGATAGTAAAAACTTCTACCATTCTGCCGTGCTAAGGAAAAACGCCGTATGATCATTTGAGAGGTGCCAAATTTCCTTCGATAAAATGTTCATTTTTGAGGAAAATTATGAATAATCTTCCTCGAAATTTTCAAGAATTTTAGGTGAAATTGTGAACAATATTATCTGAAAGAGTGGAAGAAAAATGTTTTCCAATTGGACTGCATTTTGCAATTTGGACCTATAAATTCTGGGTTATCTGAAAAAACACTTATGTGCATAGGGAAACTAATGGCACATGCGTTGTTTTTAAACCGGGGCGGAATTTATGGGTCCAAATTGCAAAATGCAGTCCAATTAGCCCAAAAATTCGTGATTTATCAAAGGAAATTTGGCAACGCCAAAAGGTTCATACGGCGTTTTTCCTTGGCACGGTAGCATTGCCGAGATACCAATGGAGAGTCCCTCTTTATCTCCGGGTTCATCACTGGAAAGGTTAAAAAACGGACCCCGGCAGTCCTGTTTACACATTCCGACAAACATGTTCCGTAGTCTTTGACGTTTCAATTATTCACTCCAACAAGCGGAACCGCCGCCCATGGTCAAAACTCATTCGACTCGAAAACCTCCCTACCTTCCTTATACTGCCGTGCTACAAAAAAACGCCGTATGAGCCCTCAGACGTTGCCAAATTTCCTTTGACAAAGTGCGGATTTTCAAGGAAATTTGTGAATATTTGCCTTTCGATTTTTTAGACAATTTTACTCGCAATTTGTTCTAAAGTATTTGAAAATTTCAAGGAAAAATATGCATAACTTTCCCCCAAAAAATATGTTTTATTTGGAGAAGTTTGGCAACTCTCGAATGTTCATACGGCGTTCTTCCTTAGCACGGCAGTACAGCCCTTCTCCGGGCGTCCTCCAGTGGCGTGGCGTGCATTGCGATATATCGATTGATCTGCCATTAAAACCTACGGAAAAGGATCTATAAACAGGGTGTTCGCAACCAACACCTTAATAAATCGATTCTTTACCACAGCTTCAAATGGGGAAGTATCGATAATCGATCATTCACGCCGAGCCACTGGCGTTACCCCTCCCCATTTTTGCCCTTTCCCAGTTTTTCACCTTGAATTATTGATGCTGGACTCGTACAAGACATCGCGCATCCACCCCGCGGCGATATCGAACCAGAATCGATAGAAATCAACTGCCTTAACCCGAATATCGATCCCCGATTCGATGGCGGTTTCGATTGTTTTCATCGCAGCTATCGATCCAGCCAACGCTCGCTTGGATCAATCCACATAATTGCGTTTAAAGGCTGACTAATTGATTGGCCGCGTCTGGCCGGCCGTTGACGCGTTGTTCGGATATTTGAAAAAATCCCCGACGGATTGAAACGAGGCACAGTGGCGTGGCGTGCTTTGCGATTTATCGATTGATCAACCATTTAAACCTGTGGTAAAGAATCGATTATAAGGGTGTTCGCAGCAAACACCCTAATAATCGATTCTTTACCACGGCTCAAATGAGGAAATATCGATAATCGATCATTCACGCCACTGCACAGTGATCCGGAAACGTGGGGTTGTGTGGTCGCGCGAATGTCTGACGTGAGTGAATTGGACGGGACCCATTGATTGGTCGCGACAAAATTCACGTTTCATGCATGGAAGGATATGATAGGTTGGGTTTGATTGCAGCCAACACTGGGAAAAAAGTCGCTTGGATCTAGAGTCCAGACTCTTAAAAACATTGACAAGACTAAGTACTCTTGATTCAATCGGATTTTTGCTTGAATCAAAAGGATATCCGCTTAAATCAAGATGCTTGGCTCTTCGATTCAAGGAAAAATCTGATTGAATCAAGAGTACTTTTTCTTGTCAATGTTTTTAAGAGTCTGACTCTGATCAGCGACTTTTTTCCGTGAGAGCTTGCCCTCCATTCGTATCTTGGTAATCGTGGAAGCTTGGACTTTCAGGAATCAAATAATAAACTCTGCTGAGATAGCGAAAGACCCGTCAGTGCAAAAATTAAGTTTTGAGAATATGAGCGCCTGAGTAGAGAATTTTATTAAAAGGACCGTCCACTCTTGTCATATTTGGATTTAATAATCCAAAAGACTCTCAGAAATCGTTTGTGTGATTAAAATCAACGGATTTTACTTTCGATTCAATAGAAAGGGTCTTTTTCAACAAGCTGAACATGTGTTTACCGCAAAACCCCGCGTAGCGCCATACGCGGTTGTAGCAAATAACATCGAGAATATCTGAAAATTGGGATTAAATTTAAAATCTGGCGAAGTGCGAAGCAGACAGCCGGAAACCTTGACAGTAGAGGAGCTTTAAAAGCTCTTTCCAAAAGCTCAGCTTTTGAAAAGAGGGAGGGTCACGAATGTCAGAGAGTGTGTTCATGAATAGGGGCGTCTAATTGGCGAAACTTTTCTAGCGCCTTGGGTGGGGGAGGAGGAGGAAAGGGGAAGGAGAGGAAGAAGGGAGGAGAAGGGGGCAATAAATGAAGAGGTGAAACACGCACGGATATGAATCGTGTCGGTCTGATAGGACCAGACAGACTCGATCGAAACTTGCTTTTCAGCGCCAATTCAATAGGTGACTTCGATTCGGTGTGTTCGTTCATGTGCATAAAAATGGATTCAAACACCTTTGGTAGAGTAGTCCTTAGTCAAATGATTAAAACAGGGAGAAGGATCATGAGACTATGCGTTTACTGTGAGTTATTTACATGCTTAAAATGGTGACATGCTGCGATGCTGAAAGCCTTTTCGGCCTCTCAGGGTCATCTTCAGGGCAATATGGAACAAATATAATATAAACATATTTTACATGATGGCGTCAAAAGATGAATGAATATTAACCACATGAACAAATATCAACTACATGGCAGAAGATAGGAATTAGCAAAACTAAGTGACCAGTGTCAACCAGGTGATTTTATTAGTGATAACAATGAAGTTAATATTCGTCATCTGTTTGACTCCAATATGCATGTAGTTTATTGTTCTATTATATTTGTTCCATATTGCTCTGAAGATGCCCTTGAGAGGCCTTGAAGGCTTTCAGCATGTAAGCACGTTACTATTTTAAGCATGTAAATAACTCGCAATAAACGCATAGTACCATGATTCTTTTCCCTATTTTAATAATAAAGATGGATACTGAAAAGGGGACCACTATCCAAAAACGATTAAAAATCGTTATTCAAGTTTGAACGAAATTCCTACTGATTTACACGAAAAATTTTGGCTCTTCTTTGGATCTGAAAACATTTTCTTTTTTTCAAGAAATATTTACATTTTTTTTTTTAAATCAAAGAAATGAAACTTCGTTATTTGTGCCGAATTTCACTTTATTTTGATCAAGAAATATCAAAACTGAGTCAAAGACACATGTTCTTAAACGTGTTTTGAATGAACAATTTAGGCTCTTCTTTGGAACCATTTAATTATCCTCCAAGAAAATATTTTAAGATTTTTATTTTTTAACTCAAATATATAAAACTTGTTCATTCGTGCCAAAGTGCACATTCTTTCGATTGAAAAACAATATTTTTCACTCGGAAAAAAGCTGGATGAAAGACAATTGCCTATATTTCTTTAAATTTAAAAATGATTTCAAACCTTATTTTAAATGGCGATTGGAATTTGGAAACTTACTTTTCAAAACAAAAGTCACTCCTAAAAAGGAACGGAAGAATAAAAGAAAGAAAAAAGAAAAAAAATATAGAAGGTGAAGGATTGTGAAAAACCATCTGCAAGAGTTTAAAGCACCCTAAATGAGCATCAGTCAAAATACCAGATAAACGAAATGGTTACTTCGATACTTGTCTAAAACTGATGCGTCATGAAAAACGCCTTCAAATAGGCTGGAAGGCAACCAGGGACATCCAGAAAGCTGGTATAGTTGCTTGCTCGCGCCTTAGCAGAACCGAGTTGACGAGATATGATTAGACAGCGGGTCTGATCTTTCACCGTGTGTGCCTGATGCTGTTCGCCAAAGTACCAGGAGTTAAAATTTACTATCAAAATTTTCTGCTGTAATCAAATGAGGTTATAACCTTGCAATTATACACCGACTTTGTAAAACGTTAATACGAAGGGATAAAAATAAAAGCATTTTTATTTTTTTTTTCTTTCTTTGCTGGTACTAGTTTGAATTTACCGATGGTCATGTAAAACATAAACGTCAATCTCTAATTTACGAGGTAATTTTCCTAATCCGGTGTATTATACTATTTTCGCATGAGCTTTCTTCACGAACGATACTTTAATTCTCACTTGAAGTAAGACAAATTCGAATTTTTGGTCGTATTTTCAAAATTCCAAAATCCAAGATGGTGGCGACGGCCTAAAATGCTGTGTCGGCTCCTATTCGATCGATTTCTTGTAAGTCTCGGTAATCGAGGATGTTGGTCGACGGGAAACTCAAATTTTTCGTCAGATTTTCAAGATTCCAAAATCCAAAATGTCCGCATGGCCTAAAATGCTTTCTGCTGGTAAATGCTTTAAAATGCATTCGCTGTAGACTTTCAAGTATGTCAAGACGCTGTCTGTTGGACAAATTCACTGCGGAAAAAACAACACGGCGTCTACAAACTTGTCAGGACAAAATTTCCCGACTTTTCTGGGCACTCCCTGAGTAATGGAGCTGGAATTAGGTTTTTCGCGATGGGCCGCTGCAAGAGGGAACAAGCAACAAGCGACAGGACGGTGACGTTTTTGCTTTTATGTTTGTATGAAAGGATCAAGTTCTGGTATGTCGATGTGATGTGTTAAGTAAATTGTTTTTTATTGTATTATTATTTATAGATTTTTTTAGAATAACTTGTACTTGTGTTTTGGTATGGTGGTTTGTGATTGTGTTGCGTTGTTGTTTGTGTTGTGTGGATTTTTGTTGTGTGTGTGTTGTTTTGTGTGATTGTTGGTCGTTGTTGTGTGTGTGTGGGTTGGCGGGCGGGTGGGGTGGGTCGTAGGAGATAAATGTATGGGGTATTTCGGTGGTGTGGGTGGGCGTAATTTTGTAAGGGAATTTTGGGTGGGGTTTGGTTCTGTTTTGTGGGTTGTGTGTAGTGTGTTGGTGTGATGTGTTTGATCTATATGCTTTTTTTTTTTTTTTTTAAAATTGAATTTTGTTTACGAGACGATTGTTTTATCAAAAATTTTGTAGTTACATTGGTTGTGTGGTTGTGTGTTTTCTTGTGTGTGTGTTGTGTTTGTTGTGTTTGTGTTGTGTTGTTGTGTCATCCCCAAATTTGTAGAAAATTTTCATTTCCATATTGGACGAACGTCGATTATTATTTGACTACAAAAAATTTAAGAAATATTTATATTTATTTATAACATGTATATTTATGTTTGTTAAGATTAATTAATATTTTTTTGGTAACCATTTGTGTGTGGTGTGTATGGTGTGTTTTTTTGTGTGTGTGGTTTGTCGATCTATAGAAGAAATGTGATTGTTGTGTGTGTGTCGCATCGGTGTTTGTATGTGTGTGTGGTGTGTTGGTGGTTGTGTGTGATATGTGGTGTGTGTTTTAGAATTGTTGTGGATAACGCGGATAACGTAAATCACCGCGACACGGAACGACACGGAGCAAGGAAAGGGGGTGGGGGAGGGTGGAGGTTGAAGGGGGTGAGAAAAATTCGGAATAACGCGACCGTCAAGAACTCGGGCTACCATTCGGATACGGAAGGAATACGGAAGTCAAAAGGGGCGGCGAGAAACTTTTCGCACCCGTTGTCACGCTTATGCGCATTCGCCCTAAAACTCATCGTTTCCCAATGAAAAAGAACGTAGTTTACTTCCCCCAGATTTTCTGGACTGATACAATTCTGCGTGACAAATCCCCTGCAAAAACAGTCTTTACTGGAAAAAAAACACATTGGATCTACAGTCCAGACTCTTGAAAACATTGACAAGAAAAAATACTCTTGATTCGATCGGATTTTTGCTTGAATCAAAACGCGAAATCCGCTTAAATTGAGAGGCTTGGTTCTTGATTTAAGCTAGATTCTGATTGAATCAAGAGCACTTTTTCTTGTCGATGTTTTCAAGAGTCTGGACTCGAGATCTAATGTGTTCCATTTTCCAGTGTTAATCATAAAATCCCTCACTTTTCCCTGATTTCCCAGACCTGTAGACATGCAGTCATGTCATTTTTTAGGGTACCACTCGCATTTTTATCACCACTATCCGATTCCTGGGCGATTCTAAGGCACCCTCGTTTTCCAGACCTGCAGTTAGGCAGTGATGCCACATTGGCGTAGCACCCCCCTGCCTTTTCACCGATCTCCAATTCGAAGCGAAATTGGGAATTGCGCCAAAAAACGACAACGCTGCACCACACGTCAGGTCGACAGATCGATCGAGACCGGAATAAGGCTTGGGCCAAGCTCGAAGCTCGTTGTGGTGGGGGGGGGGGGGGGTTTAAGGTCGAGAGGGGGGCGGGAGGGAACGGGCGAATTATAAATCAAGCATGACTCGTGCAGAAAAATTGCCCCGACACCGGGACCGGGAGCGCGGCCGGTGTTCGAGTCCGTATCGATAATGCCTTCCTAAGGAAAAGCGCCGTATGAACATTCCGGAGTTGCCAGATTTCCTCCGATAAAATGGTCATTTTTCATCAGAATTACGAAAATTTGTCTCATGCATTTTCGGACAATGGACCACTAGACAAGGTACGAATTTAAGCATTCTGATACATGTTTCTTAACCAGAATTTCACGTAGAACACGATTCGCACAACGAAAATTACGGAAATCAACTCCTTACAAAGATATTTAATGATTCCTGATGCGTGAATTCAAACCGCCCGCTCATTAAAACTCAATGCTCCACGTGATTCACATCGCGCGCTAAACATTATCATGACAGTCTCTGCGATATAAAAATCTGGCAACCTCAATCTTGACGCTTTGGCTCAGTTATAGCAAATTGCTAATAGTTTGAACAACACATGGTGAGAAATGAACATTTCTCGATAGAGAAGCTTGCTGAAACCGTTGTAGTGGGCGATTTGACTCACTTAGACGTAGAGCTTAGAGTTTCTTGTGAGCGGGCAGTTCAAGTTCCTCGTAACCAATAGGAAATAAAAACGTTAATATCTTCGTTAGGAATTGGTTTCAGTAATTTTTGTTGTGTGGATCGTGTTCTACGTAAAATTCTGGTTAAGAAACACATAACAGATCGCTTAAACTCGTACCTGGTCTAGTGGTCCATTGCTGTCCAATTTCTCATCTTCAGCTTTTCTGACAAATATCCTAACATTTTGGTCTGAGGTTATGTTCTATTGTTTCGAACCACACGATATATCGAACCACTCTCGAATACGATCCATTGTTTCTGCATACGCGAGCCCTGAGGTCGGTGGGCGCGCCGCATATGAATCCCAACTGCGTCGCAACACCCCCCCTCGGTCGACCGGCGCGCCCCTCTCCTTATTGGATCAAGTGGGTCTGTTTGCACCGCACGTTTTATTCATGCACGGCGAGGGGCGACGGCGCGGCGGGAGGGGCGCTGGGGGGGCGAGTTTTTAGGGCACGGCGCGGCGCGGGCAAGGTTCACTGGGTCAATAGGACTGCAACTGGGATGTGCCAGTGCAATGCGGCCCTGCAGCAGCGCCCCCCCCCCCGAGCAGCCCTTCGCGCCCACCCCTAATCAATACCGGGACGGCGAGGGGTGGGGCGGAGGACGGGAGGGGCGGTGGGCGTTTTGCACGACCGAGCGCCGGGGCCCTGGCGTCGCGGATCCCGCTTTTGGGGAGGGAACTCCGATGCGGAAATCGAGACGTCAGCTCTCGTCCCGGAAAAGGAGGTTTTTCGCGGGGCGAAAGAAACGATTCGTTCGAATGGTTTGTTGAACGATTCATTCAAAAACGAAAAAATTCCGCACACCGAAAAAAAAGTGAAGTTGATTTAACATTGTGGATGTAAAAAAGTGTGCGAGAACTCACAAAATGCTAAATTACCTGCTAAGGCTGTTAGTTTTACATCTTGACCAGGCTTAAGTAACTGCTGTAGAAGTTAGTTCAGCATTTTGTAAGTTCTTGCTCACTTTTTTTACATCCAGAATGTTAAGTCAACTTCACTTTTTTTTCAGTGTAGTATTCTCATTAGAAGGTAATGATAAACCAGTAGACAAAGCACGAATTTATGGCTTTTCATACATTTTTCTTAACCAGGGTGGCATGAAACGTAGGGAAGATATGGAGCATCGAAAAGTTACGTGAAATGTTTCCGGAAATTTCACGGAGCTGTGAAACCTATGGGTGACATTTTTCAACGTATTTTTCAGGGGCTAGGTATGCAATCCGCACTAAAAAGCAAGAAACCTTGAGGCGCACGTAAGTTTTCATGCATATGAATACCGGTTCTTTCCGGTCCTACGCACTTTACGCTAAATGGTCCGAATTTATCAGACAGAAACCAAACCATATTTTCGAAAAAATTGAGTTAAGAATATTGTTAGTTCCACTAGTCGCTTATTTTCTCCTGCCAAAATCTGAAAGTCGAAAAAAAGAAATTAGTTTGTGTAGAGAGGGGGTTAAAGATTATTTTCTACATTGAGCCTTATGCAGGAATAAAACTTTAAACCTATTTTTCTCAGTTTCAACTTAATAAGGGTTGGTTCCTTTCTGATGAACTCGGTCCAAATAGACTCCAAGCGTCGAATTTCATTCTTCAATTTTTAACAGCGCACGGGGATGATAGCAGTGCAGGGTCTCTAAAATATATTGTTTCTGATTATCAGGACTGCACATTTCTGATTGACTGGAAAAAAACGCATTGGATCTAGAGTCCAGACTCTTGAAAACATCGACAAGAAAAAGGACTCTTGATTCAATCAGATTTAAGCTTAAATCAAAAGGAAATCCGCGCAAATCAAGAGGCTTGGTTCTTGATTTACGCTTAAATCTGATTGAATCAAGAGTAATTTTTCTTGTCGATGTTTTCAAGAGTCCGGACTCTAGATCCAATGTGTTTTTTTTTTCCAGTGTTCGTAGGTCAACCTTCCTTTTCAGCCTCAAATCGCTTCGCGAAATCATTGCATTGCCGACTAGCAGTTTCCCGTGACATCATCTTCGTTTCAAGGATATCCACGGAGGGTGCCAAGAAATCTGACAACGTTGCAGGATCCCGTATTGACGTGACGGGACGAATCCCGAGAAGGCGGGGAGGGCGGCAATTGGGGCACGTTCGCCATTTGATGACGTCATTTCCTGATCATGTTCAACCGGCATAGCGCAGTGGCGAGTGAGAAAAACGCCGTATTAACATTGAGGCGTCGCCTTTCCCCGAACCTATACTTACTTCCGAGAAATGTTGGTCAATATTTGAATCAGTGAGTTCGAAAACACACCAACTCGGATTTTTTTTTTTATTTTCAAATTTTTACGGTTTAGTAACATGTATGGATAGAAACATCTGCACGCAAAAGGAAATTTCGAAATTGCAATCGGAAGAGCTCGAAACAGCGACGGGAAAAGGGAAGAATCGAAGTTTTTCATTGGAAATACCAATTTATGGCCATTTCAAGGGAAAAGGGTGACCATCCGATTTTGCGGTTTTCTTTTTCGGTTCAGTATACCTTGTACCAACAAGTTATATAAATATTCAAGCGTTATTCAGGGCGAAAAATATAACTTTTTCAGGGCAGACTATGAAAAATCAGTATCTGAAAGTCGGTCAGAACGAAAACACATGTCTGTGAAGTTAGCACCCCCACTTTTAAAATTTGCAATTTTCTCTTTTGCTCATCATTGCTCATCATTTGCTCACCTCAAAAATCGCTTTCATTTTTTTTGCTCAGGCTTGTACTCCCCACAAATCGAACTTGAACTTTCAGAGAGGTCATTGACCCTAGCACCCCCACTTTGTCCGATCAACCTGAAAATGGTCTCAAACGACGCAGAATCATTTGCTCACCTTTGCTCAGCCCTTAGTTTTTGTTGTTCACCCCTCCATCCCCCCCCCAAAATGAAAGGCGGCGTTTTGGGGAGATCAAAGCCAGCACCCCCACTTGGTCCGATCAAGCTGAAATTGGTGTCAAACGACGCAGAATCATTTGCTCACCTTTGCTCAGGCCTTAGTTCTCGTTGCTCGACTCCCCCCTCCCCCCCAATAAGAAAGGCGGCATTTTGGGGAGATCAAAGCCAGCACCCCCACTTGGTCCGATCAAGCTGAAATTGGTGTCAAACGACGCAGAATCATTTGCTCACCTTTGCTCAGGCCTTAGTTTTCGTTGCTCACCTCCCCCCTCCCCCCAAAACGAAAGGCGGCATTTTGGGGAGATCAAAGCCAGCACCCCCACTTGGTCCGATCGAGCTGAAATTGGTGTCAAACGACGCAGAATCATTTGCTCACCTTTGCTCAGGCCTTAGTTTTCGTTGCTCACCTCCCCCCTCCCCCCCAAAACGAAAGGCGGCATTTTGGGGAGATCAAAGCCAGCACCCCCACTTGGTCCGATCGAGCTGAAATTGGTGTCAAACGACGCAGAATCATTTGCTCACCTTTGCTCAGGCCTTAGTTTTCGTTGCTCACCTCCCCCCTCCCCCCCAAAATGAAAGGCGGCATTTTAGGGAGATCAAAGCCACCACCCCCACTTGGTCCGATCAAGCTGAAATTGGTGTCAAACGACGCAGAATCATTTGCTCACCTTTGCTCAGGCCTTAGTTTTCGTTGCTCACCTCCGCCCTCCCCCCCAAAAAGAAAGGCGGCATTTTGGGGAGATCAAAGCCAGCACCCCCACTTGGTCCGATCGAGCTGAAATTGGTGTCAAACGACGCAGAATCATTTGCTCACCTTTGCTCAGGCCTTAGTTTTCGTTGCTCACCTCCGCCCTCCCCCGCAAAAGGAAAGGCGGCATTTTGGGGAGATCAAAGCCAGCACCCCCACTTGGTCCGATCAAGCTGAAATTGGTGTCAAACGACGCAGAATCATTTGCTCACCTTTGCTCAGGCCTTAGTTTTCGTTGCTCACCTCCCCCCTCCCCCCCAAAACGAAAGGCGGCATTTTGGGGAGATCAAAGCCAGCACCCCCACTTGGTCCGATCAAGCTGAAATTGGTGTCAAACGACGCAGAATCATTTGCTCACCTTTGCTCAGGCCTTAGTTTTCGTTGTTCACCTCCCCCCTCCCCCCCAAAATGAAAGGCGGCATTTTGGGGAAGATCAAAGCCGGCACCCCCACTTGGTCCGATCAAGCTGAAATTGGTGTCAAACGACGCAGAATCATTTGCTCACCTTTCCTCAGGCCTTAGTTTTTGTTGCGCACCTCCCCCCCCCTCCCCCCAAAATGAAGGATGGCATTTTGGGGAGATCAAAGCCAGTACCCCCACATGGTCCGATGGAGCTGAAATTGGTGTCAAACGACGCAGAATCATTTGCTTACCTCTGCTTACCTTGGTACCTCAGCCCTTGGTTTTCCTTGCTCATTCCTCGCTTCCCCCCCCCCCCCAAAAAAAAAGGACGGAATACCAAAGGCAGCAGATGAGGCGTCCTCACGGAAGCGGTCTAACAGCCTGGCCGAAAAAACTAAGCGCGCAGCGCCGGAACATCGTATTTTCTAAGTGCTCAAGAAACTTATCAGTTGTTATTTTTTATGATGAGAGATTAATTTTTCACATTTTGCTCATCTGATTGCCATCGGAAGAAGACGGAAAATCTTGCGCGCGACATGAAAACGGAGCGCTAACAGCTGAACTCGGAGAAACACTATGATTGAGGATGGCGCAGCAAAAGCGAGAACACTTTGAAATTAAAAAAGAAGTTGAAAAGATTGCGAGGTTCCCATTTTTTTGGCTCTAAAACCTCTTGTTCATTGACTTTTTGTGTTTATTTGTGTTTCATTAAATTCGTCACCGGTAACGAGGGTCGGACTAGCTCGCATCTGAGGGCGTAGACTCTTGGCTGGTTCAAGGTGCGTAATGTGATATTTCATGGTAGGGCAATTCCTACGAGGAGAGGGGTTCAGAAAATTTTGGCAAATCATCACTAGTTTACGCTATTTTCAGGTTCAAAGTTTCTTGGTCGCTCGGAGTAAAAATTGCGAAATCGAACGTTAAGCCAGCATTGAGAGCTCACGCTTGGCGTCATCGCGCCTTCAATTTTTCAGATGCAGCACGGACGTCCGTCAAGTACGAATAGTTGTATCTCTGCGCCGTCGTTAACGCGCATCCTCTCCCTCGCTTTATTTCCAATTGTGTTTGTTTGCATTTGTGTTATTTGTAATGTTGCTTCACACTAGAGCACAGCATTGCGAGTTCACGACTCATGGCATCGCGTCTTACATTTTTCATATGCAATGTGGACATCCATCTTGCGCGAATAGTTGTATTGCGTTTACATTTTAGATGTCTATTATTTTTAAATTTCGAGATAAATTAAGGTTAAATTTGCCCGAGCTATGCTATGGTATGTCCAAATCAATAGTCATTTGAAAAGGAGGAAATATGTTTAAAGGTCTCTTAAGAGGTCTATAAAGGATGAGTATTCCTAAAAATCGAGCCGACCATCTTTCCTAAGGGAGAAACACATAGTGATAGAAGGAGGGGGATGATAAAGAGCCTGTATGAAGGTGAAAATTTCATAGAAAATTGTTTACGCTTCAGAAAGTAGTTCTTGGACCTCTGTTCACCACTGTCATGCGTTAAAGCACCTTTCTTTACTCCTAACTCTCTCTTCTTCCGTTCATTTAAGAAATTCTTCTCTAATATTCTCGGTCGTAATTTTTTTTCTTCTTATTTTGCTATCTGTAAGAGCGGCACATTTTCGGCGCGCAAAGGGGGCGTATCTGCCAAGGGTAGATTGGCCTTATGGCCAGTCCGACCCTGACGCTAACTGATGCTAATTTATAAACCAAAAATGAAATTTTAATACGATATGTTGGTCATCACATCAATGAATGTGCTAAACAGTGGAAAACTGTTGTGGAAGGTAAGTTTCACTATCAATGAAGTGCAATTAAAAGAAGTAAAGAGACATTGAGGTTTGAGCTCAGAGAAAGCTTAAATCATAAGTTCCAAATTCGCCTAGTAGGGATAGGTACTATACTTGCCGGATTCCCCTCCAGGAGGCCACAGGGTAAAAAAAGTGCAGTTTTTCCGAAGTCTTAGCAGCGATAGAAGTCTCATACGCTATATTTTACCGAAAACTAAGGCCTGAGCAAAGGTGAGCAAATGATTCTGCGTCGTTTGACACCAATTTCAGCTTGATCGGACCAAGTGGGGGTGCTGGCTTTGATCTCCCCAAAATGCCGCCTTTCGTTTTGGGGGGGAGGGGGGAGGTGAGCAACGAAAACTAAGGCCTGAGCAAAGGTGAGCAAATGATTCTGCGTCGTTTGACACCAATTTCAGCTTGATCGGACCAAGTGGGGGTGCTGGCTTTGATCTCCCCAAAATGCCGCCTTTCCTTTTGCGGGGGAGGGCGGAGGTGAGCAACGAAAACTAAGGCCTGAGCAAAGGTGAGCAAATGATTCTGCGTCGTTTGACACCAATTTCAGCTCGATCGGACCAAGTGGGGGTGCTGGCTTTGATCTCCCCAAAATGCCGCCTTTCTTTTTGGGGGGGAGGGCGGAGGTGAGCAACGAAAACTAAGGCCTGAGCAAAGGTGAGCAAATGATTCTGCGTCGTTTGACACCAATTTCAGCTCGATCGGACCAAGTGGGGGTGCTGGCTTTGATCTCCCCAAAATGCCGCCTTTCGTTTTGGGGGGGAGGGGGAAGGTGAGCAACGAAAACTAAGGCCTGAGCAAAGGTGAGCAAATGATTCTGCGTCGTTTGACACCAATTTCAGCTCGATCGGACCAAGTGGGGGTGCTGGCTTTGATCTCCCCAAAATGCCGCCTTTCGTTTTGGGGGGGAGGGGGGAGGTGAGCAACGAAAACTAAGGCCTGAGCAAAGGTGAGCAAATGATTCTGCGTCGTTTGACACCAATTTCAGCTTGATCGGACCAAGTGGGGGTGTTGGCTTTGATCTCCCCAAAATGCCGCCTTTCCTTTTGCGGGGGAGGGCGGAGGTGAGCAACGAAAACTAAGGCCTGAGCAAAGGTGAGCAAATGATTCTGCGTCGTTTGACACCAATTTCAGCTCGATCGGACCAAGTGGGGGTGCTGGCTTTGATCTCCCCAAAATGCCGCCTTTCTTTTTGGGGGGGAGGGCGGAGGTGAGCAACGAGAACTAAGGCCTGAGCAAAGGTGAGCAAATGATTCTGCGTCGTTTGACACCAATTTCAGCTTGATCGGACCAAGTGGGGGTGCGGGCTTTGATCTTCCCCAAAATGCCGCCTTTCATTTTGGGGGGGATGGAGGGGTGAACAACAAAAACTAAGGGCTGAGCAAAGGTGAGCAAATGATTTTGCGTCGTTTGAGACCATTTTCAGGTTGATCGGACAAAGTGGGGGTGCTAGGGTCAATGACCTCTCTGAAAGTTCAAGTTCGATTTGTGGGGAGTACAAGCCTGAGCAAAAAAAATGAAAGCGATTTTTGAGGTGAGCAAATGATGAGCAATGATGAGCAAAAGAGAAAATTGCAAATTTTAAAAGTGGGGGTGCTAACTTCACAGACATCGAAAACACACCATCTCGGAAATGTTTAAACGCTTTATTTTCTGTCATCAAACATGGTGTTTCGATTTCAACTTGGTGCTTTACAAAGTCTTTAAGTATTTGTCCTTTGGCACTAAAAAGGTTTTTCTTAGACGAACTTCTTCACCAGCTGCGCAGTTTTAGGTGTTTCCTGAACAATTTTTTTTTCCGAGTTGGTGTGTTTTCGAACTCACTGATTCATTTCTGTTTCGACTTTGCAGGAAATTCAGATTCAAAAATGCATACAAATCTGTAAAAATTAAGGAAAAGGATACATGTCGCAGACGAATCGTCAAATCAAGCAGTTTGTCAGATGTAAAGGCAAAAATCGGATATTTTTACATTGATGGAAACTCTGATTACTTTGCTGATGTTGGACAAAATATATATTTTGCTGCTCATGTAGGAACGAATTCTTCGTACAAATTTCCATGATTCAATAAGAAATCAAAGGATTTTTAGCTCTTGAACAAACATTTATTTTGGAATTTGCAGCATGCCATTAATCAGAATTTTTAGACTTTTAACAATTAAATATAAGTATGAAATATGCTTAGCAAGAAAAAATTAAGGAGAGCTCGTTTTTAGCACTATCTGCCGACAATGTCACGCGGAGCTCTTCCTTAGTACAGGAGTTTTACAGGTCACAGGAAATCTAACGTTGCACTAGAACCAATTTCTCTCAGCTTTGTTGACCATCACCCATGCAGAGTGCAATACGAATCCATTTCCGTTACGATGTTTTCCTCTTCTAAGAATAACACTATAGTGACATATCGTTCGTGCTCACTATTCCAGGAACGACGAAATGAAATTTCCAACACGGAACAACCGGCGAAAATGTGCAATGAATCGAATATTTCAAAAAATGGTCCCGTTATTGCTTGCGAATATGCGTAGGAAGACAGGTTTTTACATTAGGCAAACTAGTAACCATGGAAACGCATCAAGCGGAAGTTTTATCGGTATATTCCTTTGGGGCATAAATAATTGGACTGAATTTTGCAATATCAGGGTGTTGGGTGTCTACTAAAACAGGCAGGCCAAAAAACAGTATTTTTTAAGTCATTTTTCGGTACATTGCCAAGAAATTAAGTACATACTCAACAGAAAAATTCAGTACTTTTTCAGTACCATCAACTGACGAAATCCGCAAAATTTCAAAATTTTTAATTTCCCACTCCAATTGCGACAAAAATGAAAGAAATTCCGAACTTTCTTACTAAATTCCGGAAATTCCGGCCTTGTAGACACCCTGAACATGGATCTAAAATTTCTAGCTCATCCATAAAATCATCTATCCAGGAACGGAAACTAAGATGGCTGTTTGTAACATCGCCAATAAACTGTAGTTTCTAAATGGAAAATGCGGTCCAACTGGGATAAGGCCTCCTAACCAAAGGGGATGTTTCAGGACTGACTATGAATGCGGCTCCTGTTCCAGTTTTTGAGCTTGCCAAAAGAAGATAAGGTAGACGGGCACAGGTCATGAAATTTCTGAAACCGGTTTACTGATGATCGCGACGAAAATTGTGGAGATTGTGAGAAGAGTTCGTCTCATTAATCAAGTGACGTCACCGACAGCGAACCAGAGACGGCCCGAACTGGCCGGCCATTACTCAAACGCGGCGTTTCAGACTTACTGAGATTTCCGTGGGCTGTCCTCTCTCGAAGCCACTCTTTCTAAGAGGGGGGGGGAGGGGCGCCTTCAAGTTACGGTGTTTCTGAAATAAAACTGGAAGAACTGCAACCGGACACGCTTACTAACCAAACTTCATTTCGTAATTTCAACCGAGGCCTTCGGTTATCCTCACAAAAATTTGGTTTCGACGTCTCGACTACTTCGGTTACAATAACCGAAACTGAAAACCTCGGGGCTCATTACAAACCGAATTCGAGTCCCTTTAACGTTAAACAGGGTGTCTACTGAAACAGGCTGGCCAAAAATCAGTACTTTTACAGTACATTTCCAAGGTATTCAGTATTTCCTCGACAAAAAAATTCAGTACTTTTTCAGTCCCTCGATTTGACGAAATTCGAGCAATTTTAAAAAATTGAATTTTCCGCTCAAAATGCGATAAAAATGACACGATAATGAAAAACTTCCGGACCTTCTTGAGGAATTTCCGCACTTTTTCGGTACTTCCGGACCGCCCTTAAAAAATCAGTACTATTCCCAGACTTTCCGGATATTCCGGACTTGTAGACACCCTGAAACCGAATTCGAGTCCCTTTAACGTTAAACGAAGTCCTTTTCACGGTGATCTTCGACAGGTTCGGCAACGTTTTCGGTTAGCAGGAACGCGCTGGAGCCGCACGACGAAAACAGAATTAAATTAATTAATTAATGAATCAATTAAGTTTGAACTAATTTGCACTCCCAATTAAATCTTAATTGTCATTCTTCCTCGCGTCTCGATTCCCGGCACCGAAATTCGAGCTGCTCCGGCTTCGGGATTAACTTGACGACTTCCGGACCGGAAAACGCGGTTTTTCCTCGAAGCTCCCTGGAAATGTCATTCGCGCAGAGAGTGCGAAAATTCGGTTCGTGTAACTGTAACCACACTCTCGCTTCTCCGAGAACGGTTTTTTCGCCTAACTCGACCTATACTGCTGTCCTAAGGAAGAACGCCGTATGAGCCTTCAGCCGTTGCAAGATTCTCTCTGACGAATCGGGGTTTCTCGTGAAAACGTCTGAACATTTTTCTTCCAATTTTCCAGAGAACTTTGTTCGTAATTTGACCTAAAGATTCTGAAAATTTTGAGGAAAAATATTCACAACTCCCTTCAAAAATAAATAGTTTCTGTTTGGCAACGTCCGAAGGCTCATACGGCGTTCTTCCTTAGCACGATAGTATCAGGGTTCCCACAGAATTTAGAAAATGAAATTCCCTGACATTTCCCTGAATTCCCTGACACATTTCAGTGAAATTCCCTGACAATTGGAGATGTGACGGATGGGTGAGAAGACATACGTGTTTTCGAGCATAATTTCTTCTTCAAAATCTCAAACACATTCTAAATAAAGCAAATGAAAGTGATTTAACAAATTTTCCCTGACATTTCCCGGTTTTCCCTGACTGTGGCAAGCCTGAGTATAGACCCATGTTTACGTTCTGAACCACGCCAAGTATTCAATAACGACCAATGGGATCGCTCCATTTTATCGCCGTCTTCTATGTCCATAGCTTCGTCCACAGATTTCGATAAACAGCCCACCGCTCAAATATGCAATGAAGGGCGAAAACGACAATTTTTCCCGGAAGCTCTGCGAGAAGTCACAGTGTAGACAGCAGCAACGCAGCCCGGGCGGGAGTCGAAAGGTCGTGGGCCGGGGGGGGGGGGGGGTGTGTGTGTGTGAGGGTGTGTGTGTGTGTGTGTACGGGGCGAAAATCGGTCCCAAGTCATTACGGGCCCGCGGAACGAGGCGGCTTGCAATTCACGCTTTCCCGCTTGCATAGCGTTTTCGAGACGATTTTTCTCGGGCATGTGTCGGTGTCGCGGCGCATTATACCCAGCGAAAACGCCCCGGCGCACAGTGGATCGAGTCCATCAGAGAGGTCGCACATGAAATGTTGTACTAAAACTGCCAAAGAGGGGTATCGATAAGGGCCTTTTTTGGCCCCCCCTAGAATCTGGAAATATGTGCGGGTTTTCCAAGTTGACTCAATGCAGCTTACGGAAATAAACATGATTTGGTCCATAGACCACTGGATACGTGTTAAACGGTAGCCTGGACATGCGTATGCAGGCGTATTTTAGCGAATGTGCGAATTTATGTTCAGCCAACCGTTTAAGACGTATACAGAGGCTTATGGGACAAATCCTGGTTATTTCCGTAAACTACATCCAGTCAACTTGGAAATCCCGCATAAAATTCCAGATTCAAGGAAGTGCCAAACAGGCCCTCAAGGGAGGCCAAAGAAGGCTCTTATCGATACCCGTCCTTTAGCTGTTAACTTCGTCTCATTTTAAATTTCAATAAGGGAGCGGTCCTAGAAAAAAGTTCACGAGGGAACCGCACTGGAAAAAAAAAATTGGATCTAGAGTCCAGACTCTGGAAAACATTGACAAGAAAAAATACTCTTGATTCAATCAGATTTTTACTTAAATCAAAAGGAAATCCGCTCAAATTAAGAGGCTTGGTTCTTGAGTTAAGCTAGATTCCGATTGAATCAAGAATGTTTTTTCTTGTCGATGTTTTTAAGAGTCTGGACTCTAGATCCAATGTGTTTTTTTTTCCCAAAGCAATGGAACTACTTTGAGAACCTCAAAGTTTATGTAAACCGAGTTATAACCGCTGAAAGTTTCCAAATTTCCGTCCGACCTCTCCTACTGACTCGATCTACTGTGCGGCGCAAACGGCGCTCGTCGGGGGAGAGAGGGGGGGGGGGGCAGGATTGTAAAGAGTCGGGTCCTGGCTGGATGCTGCGCCGGAATGAAGATGAATAGCTCCGCTCCCGGACGTTGCCGCGAGAACCCGGTTCCCTCTTCGTTCCCGCGTCGAGGAGAAACGTTCCCGGTTGAACGTGGCGACGAGGCGCGCCTGATGTGTATGCTCAACGCTTTACAAATGCGCGCTGCGAGTTGCGGCCAGTGTTGAGATGGAAATGTCGCCGAGATAGCCGCCCTCCCCCGCCCGGGCCCGGGCCGAGATGGTAGGGTTGCAGCGGAGGAAAGTGAAGGGGCGGCGCGGAGCTTTTTTGACTGTGACAAATTACCCGGTGCCCGGGTTGACGCGGTCCGCCAAGTTTTGAATCGGTAACGCCCAATTTGGCAAGCGAACGGCTTATTTGAGGAAGCGCGCAAGTACCGTTGAACGTAGCGCAACTCGCGGTGTTCTCGTTGCCATTGAGGAATCGGAGCTTGAATATGTCGGGCTTGTATTCGTATAGCCGTTCCTGAAATAGCTCCTTCCCTTGGAAGCTACCATTTGGACTTCATTCTGCAATTAGGAACTGGGATTTCTGGCTCACATTGGAAAAAAAAAACACATTGGATCTAGAGTCTAGACTCTTGAAAACATTGACAAGAAAAAGGACTCTTGATTCAAGCATATTTAAGCTTAAATCAAAAGGAAATCCGCTCAAATTAGGAGGCTGGGTTCTGATTTAAGCTTGAATCTGATTGAATCAAGAGTTTTTTTTTCTTGTCGATGTTTTCAAGAGTCTGGACTCTAGATCCAACGTGGTTTTTTTCCCAGTGTAATTGAATCCAAAATAACTGGAAATTTCAAGGGAAAATATGCATGAATGTTGTTAAAAATAAATGTTTTATCAAGGGAAATTAGGCAACTCTCGAATGTTCATACGGCTTTCTTCCTTAGCACGGCAGTTTGGGCGTTGGGAAAGAAAAAGTACACACGTTGTTTCTAAACTGATCCACAAATTGTAGTTCCTAACTGCAAAATGTAGCCTGTTCAGTTTGCATTGCGATCAACAAAGGTTTAAGAAGATGCTTGACACAGCTTCATGAAAATGATCATTTTGACTTATCATCGGTAGTCGCTGCGGCATTTGGACCGCGTTTAGAAAAAAATTATGGTTAAAATGGAGAATTTGCAAGGGTCTGAAATTTGATGAATTTCCGGTTTAAGTGGAATCCTCTGAGTGAACTGAACACGAAGATACCCTTGATTCATAAATTGAGCAATTATTAGAGGGGATATGACAAAATAACCGATTCTGCTAAGATACATGTGTTTAAATGGGAAATGCCGCCAGATGACGTCACAAGGCGGCACATTTTCTCACTGTTAAATCAATTTTTCTCCAATTTCCCATGTCAGAAAAAAATTATGAAAAATATTGCGAACTCAGCTCATTAGGCACTTTCAGATGAAGCAATAAAAAAATTGCGTGCAAATTCTCCATTACCATATTAGTGGTGTTCAATATGAACTCTTAATCAGTAGTTGCCATAACCAATAATAGAGATATTTTTACCATTAAATGGTAATTTTACTACCGTGCACTTGTAAAATTACGATTGCTCCGGTAAAAATATCACTATTATTGGTTATGGTCAATACTAACTAAGAGTGCATATTGAACACCACTAATATGGTAATTGAAACCATAGTTTTTTCTCAGTGTGGCAATAACTGATGTATCTTGGTTCCTTTCTGCAAAACGCGATTCATTTTTAAGTTGTGCCTATAAAGAGCTAAAGCACAATTAATAATCCAATAGGCTCATAGTGAACATTGACCTTAAAAAAAAGAAAAGAAGAAAAAACAAAAACAAAAAAAAACCCGTGATACCTGTTTATGACAGGATTCGTAAATTTTAAATTTACCCTTACCTAAGCAAGGCGATACAGCTTCGCAGCGAGATACAATAATTTGAAGATGCAAACAGTGTCAAACCTTACCTGAAACAGATAAATGAAAGAAAAAGTTAGAAAGTTGAATATTCGAGAAAAAAAACAAGAAAAAATTAGAGAGAAAAATTTAGATCCCGGATATGAATAAGAAAGAAAATTTAGAAACTTGGGGTGAAAAGATCCTTTGTGAAAAAGTCAAATGTACGTATAATACAAAATACTTGTTAATATCTTGATACTAAAAGATTCAGCAACACTGTTAGCAATTGCGCAGAAAATTACCGGAGGTGTAATGTTTCAGAAAAATATAACTCAACGTTAGCTTCATTAGAGCCTTGGCCTTAGCCGGGTCGAAATAAAAATGCTAAAACGGCGTGCTTCCGTCGAAAAAATGACTGACATCACATTTGCACCCGTTGCTGTTCGTCGCGTGGCAGAGTTTATTTTTCAGTATTTTTGACGTATTTTACTGCTTCATTTGAAAACGTTGGGCTCATCGATGTCAGGCCGAACTCCAGGGATGAAAAATCTCCAAGTTTACACGTTTTTTCCCGTGAAATCTGACAACGGGGTGGGGAGCCTTGGACTTGGCATTACCATAAAGTCTTGTGAACACCACATTAAGCCCGGAGCATTTGCGTTATAGTTTATGCGGTCCGTAATGGAGATGTTGAAATAATGCGAGGAGAAATAGTGTGTTCTGAGGGGAAGCCCGATACTTAATCCCGAGGGAGAAAGTTTGCTCGGTTGGAAAAATTCCTCATTTGACTATGCTCCATCTATGAAAAGCAAATGAACCTCCATGGAAAATAAGATTTCGTTTGATGACTATTAGTATACATAAAGTATACATCAACTATTAATATACATCAAGTTAACTTTAACTCTACTTTTGAATTGAATTAGATTACGTATTAATTTATCCGACTCTGATTGACTCTGCGAAGTGATTCTTAGAATTGATAGACAAAACAATCGACAAAGAAGACATAAGGAAAATAAAGCAATCTTGTTGGTGGAGCCAGGTGGTTGCAATGGTCAAAGGAGGTAAGTAATATACTGTCTGATAGCAGCCTACAAAATACACCATCATTATTCCATCATTTTCCCCGTTAGTCTATGAGAACCATCTATTTTAAGCAATGGAATTGCTCCATTTTTCCGTCGTTTTCTTATTCTATAGCTCTGAGTATCCATACAAAACCCAGCCTGCTAAAAAGGACTCTAATTTACTATGATTGCTTTAATTGTCTCCGAGCAGAAGTGTCATAACAAAATATCATACACAATTAATAGAAAATAAGAAATGGATGAGAAAATTAAGGTTTTTTCCGTTCGAGTTGCATATCCCTCCCCTGAAATGAATATTTCACGTGTATTTCTCAAAAATGTTGTAGCCTCGTGAAATTTCATAAAATTTTCCATAGAAATTTTCAATCTTTCTTGAGTTCCTTTTGTTTCATGTTCACCCTTTTTAAGAAACCCATACCACCTAGCCTACCTCTCGGTATTAAATAACTTTTACTCTATACGTCAATTTTTCACATGGATTAAGTGGAATTAAAGAATTGAAAACTAGAGAAATAAAAACCGAAGATACTGAAAGCTTTTCCAGAGTGGCTCGTGAACAAACTCAGTGTTCGAATTTATGTCAGGCTATTTCTAGGTCCGGGAATTAGAAGACAAAGCTATAGACAAAAGGATAAACGAAGCGACCGTATTGTTTAAAGCGGGCGGTTAAAACAGACAAAGGAGGTAAATAGAATAGCGGTAACCCACTAGAGTCCCTTTCGTTAATCCATCATATTTACCTCAGTATAAAAAAGCCACTCGTTTCAACCGATAGGATCACTGGAAAAAAACCACATTGGATCTAGAGTCCAGACTCTTAAAACATCGACAAGAAAAAATACTCTTGATTCAATCGAATTTTTGCTTAAATCAAGAACCAAGCCTCTTAATTTGAGCGGATTTCCTTTTGATGTAAGCTTAAATCTGATTGAATCAAGAGTATTTTTCCTTGTCAATGTTTTCAAGAGTCTGCACTCTAGATCCAATGTGTTTTTTTTTTTTTTTTTTTTCCCAGTGATCGCTCCATTTTCATTTTGACTTCTTCGTCTATCGCTTTGTCTATCGATTTCAATAATCAGCCCGCTGACCCACTTGACTGAGAGTAGGTAATCAACCGATGTGATCCTGCGTGATACTCGTTCCAATGCTTAAGCACAGACCGAAATACGTTCGGCCACTCGAATCCACCGAATCGAACTTATGAGCTTTGTGGGTCGAATATCGAATCGTATCGCAACATTGATCGATGAAGTGCATTCGTAAGATAGGGACTCATCGATTGAGGTAATTCGATTACTCAGATTAAATCGATTAATCGATCCTCAGCGCTCATCTTGTTAGGCTTTACCACGGGTGGTTTCACTTGAGGACCGATCTCCTTGTGACAGGGCGCGAGGCGACGGTCACAAATGGGTTGGCGACCACTCGAGGTTGCCAGGTCTTGCCATAAAATGTGGAGACTTCTGCCGTCTAAAGGAAGAACGCCGTATGAGCCTTCAGATGTTGCCAAGTTTCCGTCGATAAAAAGTGAATTTATTAGGAAAATAGTGAAATTTTTTCCCCAAAATTTTCAGACAATTTTGCACGAAATTTAATCTATAATAGGTACATGAACATTGCAAAGAAATAGAGTACCTTTATAGGTAGAGTATGGACAACTCGAAAATTTGGAGGTTTGGTTTGATCAGGTCATGTAGCTCTTGGGGCACAAAAGGGCAGCCAACCTATGAACTCGAATTATCCAGCGGTACTAATTTTCACATTTGAGCTATTTACACTGATCAAAAATTTTAAAAGCACGCATAAAACATTGATTTCGCTGACATTTTCTCAGTTTCAAAGTTTTAATCCTAAAAGACGCTTGTTTGTAATGCGCTGTCAGCCATATTGAGTGATTTTCCAAATGCATAGGTTGGCAGCTGCACTTTTCTTGTGATTTTCGTTTTTCACGTTGTCGCCTTTTTGGGCCCTAAGAGCTACATAAGTCGAGTTGTCCATACTCTCCCTATAAAGGTACTCTACAAAGAAAAATATGCATGAATGTCGTCAAAAATACATGCTCTATCAAGGAAAATTTGGCAACTATCGAATGTTCATACGGCGTTCTTCCGTAACACGGCGGACTTGGGGTCAAATGGAGGAAAAGTGCTGATTTTTCAGGACAATCTGGCGACGATGTGACCACTTGACGACGCGAACGATTGAAAATCAAGGCGACGGTGACGATGTTCGGAGCCCATTCCGTCGCTCCTCCGACGAAACGGCGTATCTCAATTTCCACGTGAGCCTCGAAAAGCATGACGTTATATGCACGAAAGGGCTTCAGTGAAAATCCAGATGCGCTCTTTCGTCAGGGGAATGAGGATTTGCTCTGAACCCGAATCTCGATGCTTGACTGGGACCCATTTGTCCCGGGGTGAAATCGCCGGAGCGACACGGAGAAATGTAAAACAATTGACGGGAATTTGTGAGGTGAAAACCGGGGGGACGGGGGTGCTTCAGCTGCCCCGGGGTTGCCACAGAATTTAGATAGTAAAATTCCCTGAAATCCTGTCTCCTCAATCTCCTGTCAAAATCCCGGATAAACGAAATGGGTGCTTGGATACATGTCTAAAACTGATGCGTCGTGAGAAACGCCTTCAAATAGGCTGGACGGCAACCGGGAGATCCGGAAAGCTGGTATAGCTGCTTGCTAGCGCCTTAGCCGAACCGAGTAGACGCTCGTCTTGTCTTGTGGTCCAGTGCTCACTTCAGGACCGATTCAAGACTTCGGTCATTTCTATTCCGTTTTTTTAAGGGAGAGGGAACGTACGATTTGGACTCCTACACATTTCAGAGTTGCCACAGAATTTGGAAAATGAAATTCCCTGACATTTCCCTGATTTCCCCGACCTATTTTGGTAATATTTCCTGGGATCTGAAGATATGACAGATGGTTAAGAGGACATAATTTATAACAAGTTTCAGGCAAAGTTTGTTGTTCGAAACCTCTGATTTAACACATTTTGCCTGACATTTTCGCCATTTTCCCTGACATTTCCCTGACACATTTTGGCGAAATTCTCTGACGACTGAAGATGAGACGGATGGTTAAGAAGGCATAATTGGAAATAGTTTTCGGGCAAAATTTCTTGTTCGAAACCTCAAACCCATTCTAGAAAGCTAATGAAGGTGTTTCAGCAAATTTTCCCTGACATTTCCCGGTTTTCCCTGTAGCAACCCTGTTAGTTGCCCGGGTGGAGGGGAAATTCACGTACTTCACGTCGAGGATACGTGGCTCACTCTAGAATTCGGTGATATGATCCGATTTTCGGGGGAACTTTGACTCTGGAATCGGATAATCTCCGGGTGGAAAGTAGAGACAGGGACATGTCCTGGAAAACGGACCGCCGGATGCCATGGACAAATATGTTTGGAAAACCTGTTTGTTAAATTAAAACGAGACTAGACGTAACTCTACTCCCCCGTTTGTGACACTGTGGAGGCTTAAAATACGGTAACCAATCAGAAATGGATTCACATTGTCTTGACTCTCAGTATCAGTGTTCGAAACTCACAGGCGCCAACGCGCCAAATGCGCCTAAAAAATCGGCCACGACGCTTAAAAAATGAAAGCTCTGCGCCAACGTGACCCCTAAAAATCTGGATTTTCACAGGAAGTCACATAAAGAAAGAAAAACGAATCTATTTGAATTGAAAAAACTCAGAATTTTCAGCACTACAAGTGAAAGCTTGCTTTTTCTATTCGTCACGATTTCATTCTTGGTGCTCTTGGCTTCCCCAAGTTACAGCTACTTACCAGTTCTGTTACGAAAACATCTTGCGTCTTCCTTTTCACTAAATGCGCCGTAATCGTCACCTTCCAGGCAAAGTATCACAAGCGCCATGCGACGTTTAAAAATTTCCGCCGCCATTTCATTTTTTTACTGAGAAATTGTTGGTTGAATCTGTTCGAAAATTTCACTACACTTTATCGGCAGCACAAAGAAAATTCGGTGTAATTTTCGGACAGCTTCGTTGAACAATTATAATTATATATTTTTTTATAATTACAATAATTATAAAAAAATATAATGGCGGCGGAAATTTTTAAACGTCGCATGGCGCTTGTGATACTTTGCCTGGAAGGTGACGATTTATAGGCAAAAAGTCAATTTGACCCCTAAAAAATCTTCAATGGCGCCTAAAAATCTGGCTTGATGCGTCAAACGGCTCCTAAAACTCAAAGGTGAGTTTCGAACACTGCTCAGTATAAAGGGACTCTACCTTGGAGAAGGAGCAGGAAAACGTGGCGGCTTGGCGCGGCGGCGAAGAAGGAGAAAGGACAGGGAATACGGGCGCAAGACTGGCGGAGCCCGGTGGGCGCGGACTGCGGAGATATTTCAGACGCGGGAAATCGGTGCCGGACTGGTTGTCAACAGGGGAACAGGGCGAATTGCTGTCGATCCGTCCCTGTCAGGCGAATTAATAGCGCCGTTTCAGCCGCTTCCCGGCTCCCGGTCCCTTTCCCACCGTTCCCATTCCTCGTTCCTCGTTCCCCGTTTCCCGTTTTCCGGAGACCCGCTCGAGTCTTCGCCGAAGCCTCCAGCCGCGGGAGCCCTCTATGATTTTTTTAATCAATTCCACGTGGACGCACCTGCTCCTCGGTTCTCTTAACAGTCGCAATGATTCCTCCCGCTCGTAAAGTCCCTTTTACTGAGAGTAAAGGCACGAGGAATATATTTCTGATTGGCTCACTGGAAACAAAAACACATTGGATCTAGAGTGCAGACTCTTAAAAACATCGACAAAAAAAAGTACTCTTGATTCAATCAGAATCTAGCTTGAATCAAGAACCAAGCCTCTTAATTTCAGCGGATTACGTTTTGATTCAAGCAAAATTCCGATTGAATCAAGAGTATTTTTTCTTGTCAATGTTTTCGAGAGTCAGGACTCTACATCCAGTGTTTTTTTTCCAGTGCTCCTGTATTTTAGGCTTTTGCAGGGTCACAAACCGGAATAGATACAATTTTTTAAGAGCAGCCCGAGACAATAATAACAGTGGAAAACGAGGGGGGGGGGGGGGGAACGGGAAACAAGGCTAAAATACACAATTAATAAAAACCGAGAAGTTCCGACTCAAAACTGAGTCATTTTCAGTCGGATAAACAATGAAAATTTTAAATAAAAAGATGAGAATCTGAGCCCGACATGGTCGCGGCCGGGAGCTGATCGAATTAGGTTACGAAATTGCAGGCCCTCGAGGCTACTTTGGAGAGTTCACCAAAAAAATCTTGTTTTTCCGTACGTTTACCGTGCTTCCGCACCGACCTCCCGAAATCCGTGCTTTCTCAGTGTAACTGTACTTTTTCCGTGCAGGAGACACCCTGAGAATCCTTAAATTTGTATACAATGAAAAAAAATATTTGTAGAATTCACCATTCGTTCACGCTGTATTTCACACAGCGTTAATTCAGACTTAATGCCAGAGGAAAGGTGAACGTTACTATACACTGGAGAAAAAATACATTGGATCTAGAGTCCAGACTCTTGAAAACATTGACAAGATAAAGGACTCTTAATTCAATCAGATTTAAGCTTAAATCAAAAGGAAATCCGCTCAAATTAAGAGGCTTGGTCCTTGATTCAAGCTTAAATCTGATTGAATCAAGAGTATTTTTTCTTGTCGACGTTTTTAAGAATCTGGACTCTAGATCCAATCTGTTTTTTTTTCCAGTGTATACTGGTGCAGGCAATCATTCCTCTGGCAGAATCGACTTGAAGATTGGTAGAATTTACCAATCCTTGTGTGTTCTGTGTGAAATACAAGGAATGGTAAATTCTACCTATCTCTTTTTTCAATGTACCTTGCCTGCTGGTCCGTTATTTTGCAGAAATTCAACCATCGAGTCAATTTCTTTAAAAACCGCGTCAGTTTCCAGCGGCAAAAAGCGATACATCCAACGACCCTTAGGCCTTGTCTCCACGGGACGTTTTCATGGGATTTGTCCCAAGTTCGAATCGCAGGAATGAAACTTCTGGGATTTTTCCCAGTTACCGTCTCCACGGGACGGGGCTCATACAGTCCTGCGACTAGTTTGCGCGGGAAGATAAATTACTTAAAGTCGAGTATTTAACCAGGATTAAAATAATAATTGCACTCAATTGACAATTAGACACATTATTTTAACTAAACAAACATGAACAATGTAGTAATGGATATAATATCGCACAGTTCGTTCACACTTCTTCTTCTTCTCTCAGTGGATCCTAAGGGTACAAGTACCATACTTGGTACTGGGAAAAATATTGATTAACTCAATATTTTTCCCAACTTCGTAAGTGGAATTTTTCCCTGGGACAAATCTCGTGGCTCGTGGAGACAAGGCCTTAGAAGCGTCACGAACCGTGGACCCTTGAGCTTTTCAGGTGCGTGTCCCTCTGATCTTATTAGTCGCGATGTTTCAAAGCCTCGGGCTGAGGGCGCCGACAGTGGCGACACCTGTCGGGAGCGGCGGACCACTCCCAAGGTCGCGGGAAACACTACCTTGGAAATAATTCAATTCTCCATGCACACTTTCCCCGGAGCCCGGCTAAAAAAGATACGCTAATAAATCACCCCTTGATGTGCACGCAATTTAACCGATTCCCCGGCTACAGACCCCCCCCCCTCCCCTTCCCTTCGACCGATACGATTGGTTCTTGAACTCCAGAACCCGAGGTTCTATTTTTCACTGTCCACCTGAATGAGCCGGTGCATTTCGTCGTCTCCGTCACGAAAGAACGTAACCCCATTACACCGTTGCCAGACTCCTCCTCGGAAATTGTAATTTTACCGGGAGAATCTGGAGAATTATTAGTTGAAGATTTCGCTGATTTTCTTTTAGACGTCGTGCAAAAATCAGACAAATTTTGGATACAAATTGCACGGGTACACTTTGTAAAATAAATCAATTGTTCGAGTCAATTTGGCAACTTTGGAATGGCGTTACGTTTCTTCGCCCGGGAGACGATTTGCCACCTTGATTAAGCCCCCCGATAGCGCCATTTTCGATCGTTGCCAGTGGCGAGGCGTGAATGATCGACCATCGATATTGCCCCATTTGGAGCTATGGTAAAGAATCGATTATTAAGGGGTTCGTTGCGAACACCCTGTTTATCGACCTTTTTCCATAGGTTTAAATGACGTATCAATCGATATATCGCAAAGCGCGCCACGCCACTGATCATTGCCGATAAGAACTCGATTTTTTCGCCGCTTTCGAAGCAAAAAAAAAGAAAAAAAAATTAGCCGATACTATCCTTACAGAAGGACCACTCGCATCACCTCGGGCTTATTACGGTTTCAGGACATTTTGTCAACGATTTTTTGTTCGCGCACCTTTTTCGTCCAGTAGTTTACGCCCACACGTAAAATAAGCAACGGTGACTTGCTCCAAGCGTTATATTTTAGTCGGTATGTAAAATTATATTGACAATATGGAAATGAGAAATTGAGAGAAAAGGAGATGTTCTTATGATTGCTTGTTTTCTAAATGAAATGTTATTACTATCTCCTTTTGAATCATCTTCTTAAATTGTCATTGGTGAATATTTGGTTTTACTTCTATCCTTAAAATATTCGATGTACACTATACCTTATAAATGTATAGGAGCTTTTTTTGATTTTTTCTTTACGGAATTATTACTTCATTTTGAAAACATTTATAATTTTAAAACGTGACAAATAATTGTAAAACCTTTTCCAAGCGACATTAATCTCAATGAGCCGCAGGTGTGCCGACAGAAACTGCAAAAATGAATAAAGGAGGGAAAAAACCAAGAGGCACGCAATCTTTAATTTTAACCCATTTGTACATCGATCTTTTAGAGTCAAATACGTCAAATTTTGAGCATTTGGTTGCGCGTACACCTCGCTGCAGCACAATAAAAACACAAAATGTAAAAGAAAAAATGAAAGTGCTTTGGAAATCATTAAATTTGACACGGAACCACCAATATTTAAAAAACACACATGATATTATTATTCTCCTTTGATAAATTCATACGTATTTTTTTCCCATCAATTTAAATGAGAATAATCAATGCAGAGTGTGCAAACATTTCAAAATCATGAGTTAAAAAACGCTGACTGTGCGAGTATAAATATAAAAACCTAACAGAGCGGAGCAGCGGCGTGCTACCAGCGCGAGAGGCTCACTAGCGCCTACAAACCTAAGTGGATACTTCGCGCATTGCACAATGCTTGAAGTATCCACTTAGGTTTGTAGGCGCTAATGCGCGTTTTGCGCTGGGGCCGCCTAGAGTACCTATATTGAGAGAGTACGGCCACTGGGGTTACCATCTCTGATTGGCTCAGCCATTTTAGGCTGAATGGAGCCCTTAGGACCCAAAAATGGCGGACGCCATAAAGTAATGTAATGCAAAATGACTCAAAATGTAGTTTTCTTTGCTTATCGTAACGAGGAATTTACTCAAATGCACTATTGCGACATCTTTACATATTTTTAAGGCTAATTGTGTGCAATTTTTGAGAAAAATTATCTTAGATGTAGTAAGGTTGGCAGCAAGTGCGGTTGGTGATAACCGTCAAAAGTTGGCAATGACCCCCCTCCCATCCACAAAAACCAAAACAAAGCACCGCCATTTTTGGGTCCTAAGCCTCTCCATGGGGCCCAGTGGCCATACTCTCTCAATATAGGTACTCTAGGGCCGCCCGCCCGCCTTGCGGCGGCGCCTGAAGCAACTATTTCACAACAAAGGTGTTGCACAGTATTATACGAAATTGAACTTATCAAGAATGACAGGCATCCTTTAAAAGTATAGATCTTTCCTCGCAAAATAAATCAAAAGTGGCGGTAGCCACCCCCGGTCGAGGAAAATGACGTCCTACTAAAGTCCCGATAACAAACGGGTGGCCGACACTCTTAGTCACAGGCAACTCCCTTAATCTGAAAATTTATTCGAATGCCATTTGACTGCAGCCCAAACGACGGCACGGATTCCTACGATCTTGGTGTCTACGGACGCATCTTAATTAGGACTACAAAGTGGAAGAGTTTCATTAAGATCCATTGAGTTTTGGTCACCTTATGGCGGTCGGCATGTTACAAGCAGTGAGAAACTGTAGGAGTGAATGACCTCTCTATACATGAGTGTGGAACTTGGTCAGTATGTCATTGTTTTAACAATGCGAAATTCCCGCGATCAACAGCGATCGTCTTCAAGGGTCAATGACCCACCAGTGTGGAACTTGGTCGGTGTGCCATTGTGTCAGCATCAACACCAATCATTTTGAAGGGTCAATGACCTATGACCTACCAATGTATACATTTGTAACTCGGTCAGGGAGGCGTTTGGCTGGTGGTACAACCACTTCAGGGTTGCCAAGTTGGGTGATAAAATTGTATAATTTAAATTGGGAATGTGCTGCTTTTTCAGCAGTATCTACCAACTATGAGCCACTTTCATCGGAACGAAACTGATAGCGAATGATCTTATTCGGTTTTATTTGGAAGTGAGTCACTGTGTCACGAGGTGAATCCCTACTTTTAAGAGTGAATGACCTCATCGTAGTTTGTATACTATTAAAGGCCACTAAAGGTGAACTTGTCTGTCTATGATAGAAAACTACAAAAACCCTCAAAAACATTTTTCCAAAACTCACTTCCAAATAAAACCGAATAAGATCATTCGCTATCAGTTTCGTTCCGATGAAAGTGGCTCATAGTTGGTAGATACTGCTGAAAAAGCAGCACATTCCCAATTTTAATTATACAATTTTATCACCCAACTTGGCAACCCTGAAGTGGTTGTACCACCCGCCAAACGCCTCCCTGACCGAGTTACAAATGTATACATTGGTAGGTCATAGGTCATTGACCCTTCAAAATGATTGGTGTTGATGCTGACACAATGGCACACTGACCAAGTTCCACACTGGTGGGTCATTGACCCTTGAAGACGATCGCTGTTGATCGCGGGAATTTCGCATTGTTAAAACAATGACATACTGACCAAGTTCCACACTCATGTATAGAGAGGTCATTCACTCCTACAGTTTCTCACTGCATGTAACATGCCGACCGCCATAAGGTGACCAAAAACAGGCCACGGCAGGGGTATTTCTAGCGGGATGATAATTGAAATTGAACGTACTTCTGCCAAACGAAACTATGTACGTTAAGACAAGAGCCATGAATTTCATGAGAATACGTACATAACAGGGCTCACGTCATAATGCACACAGTTCCAATTGATAGACAAAGAAGACAAACGGGCATTGTAGTTGAAGTTGAATTTCTACGGACGATTTGTTTTGGGCGGAAAATCCAGATTCAAGACTAGAAAGAGCAATGCAATCAGTCGATCACATTTTATTTGCTACCGATACATTCGAGTTCATTCGAGGGATTTCTCAAAATCGGTCTTTTATTTATTTTTGGCAAGGGATTTATTTTTCAATTTATTTTTTTCCTTTCGAGTAAGTTTTTGGAACTTTTTGATGATTATTGGTCTTTGTGGACCTTGGGAATTCATCAATGGTTTTTGCCAATCTTATACTTGATTAAAAGGAAGTGACACGTCAATTTCCTCGACCGGATTTTTTGCCCGAAAAATGTTTTTGAGGGTTTTTGTAGTTTCAAGATACTTATCGTACATTGGAAAAATCTAAGAGCCTTTAGCTGCGGCAAATATATAGAGGTTTATCCGGTTCAGGTATAACAAGGTGGGAAAATCTTAAGATAATTCAGTCCTGTTACACCAACGAGGTGTAGAGAGTTTTAGTGAATTTTGTCTCATGGAATTGACGCTCCCCCATTTTTACCAAAACTCTCAACTATATATTATTTTCCGTTGGACCAAACAGACCGAACAAAAAAACAAGCGAACCCTCATTCTTCCAAGAAATTTTACATTTTCATCCAAAAACGTTGTCAGCAATTGTCGTTTGTATTTACTTGTGGCCCAATTAACTTTGGGTCTCGACTGGCACGTGGACCAAAACTCCCGTGCCAAAAAAAAAGCGTGGACGTAAATTACTGGAAAAACAGGTGCGCGGACAAAAAATCGTTGCCGAAATGTCCTATAACCCTTATTACTGAAGTGGATAGAAAAGCTATAGACAAATAGAAAATGGAGCTATCCTGTTGGTACTGTTGGCGGAAGCGGGTGATGTCAATAGACAAAGAAAGCGAGAAATAGAATAACTAATTGCAACCCACGAGAGACCGATAGACCGAGTTTGAGAGAGGAACCAACCCACATTTTCAAAAAAAATTGTGTTGAGAATGAGTTTGAGTTTCACTAAGCCTCACCAAGAATCGACAATAGAACCACATACCCAAGAAGGAACTTTTTTTTAGGGTTCATCTTAGAACCACCCTACATACCATTAGGCTGCCTATGCAGATGCGTCCTTAGATGGTCGAGTCTGAAATGACAGTTCCTTATTTCAAAAAGTAGTCTCATTAATATGGATTTGACTGGCAGCAAAACAGCACGTCCAATTTCCGAGAATCGCCATTGATGGGGGGAGAAGGGGGGCTTCCGAACTGCAAGCCGTAGCCTTAATCGACAAAAACTTTGCCAAGTCTCATTGCTCCCCACGAAAAAAGTTTAAAGAAAAAATAAAAAGTAAAAAAACTTGGGCCATTAAAAAGGGGGCAATCGGGGATGAAGAGGGGGGGGGGGAGGTTGGGGTCCAGACCGGGTTCCGGGGGAATCTCATTAGCCGTAAACCTGGAATTAGTCGTCGTAATTTATGGGAGGGGCTTGTTTGGCGAGCATCGGTTCGCCGGACGGGAAAAACGACGGATGTCCCGTTGAGAAGAAATGCCGTATCCGCGGTTTTAACACGCTAGGAAGGAAAGTTGGCGGGAACTAGATGACGTCACCTGCGGCAGCAACGCGACGCAGCGCTGGCGGCGATGAATTATATTTGAACACATTTCTGTCAAACGGAACTATGTGCATTATGACGTGAGCCCTGTTATGCATATATTTTTACGGGTTTCGGGGCTCATGTCTTAATGCACGTAGTTCCGTTTGGCAGAAATACGTCCATTTACTCTTAGGAACTAGTCTGAGAGGAGGTCGCGCCTTACTAATTCGTGTTGCGAACGGAGGTTAAAAGCTCCGGGGCTTCTTTTGCTTTTTGACGACGCACAGAGAAACGAGACGATGAGAGAAGTCGGACAAAATTTGGAAACTTAGAAAGCTCATTTCTACATCGCGAATATACTACAGAGAGGTTTAAAAGTGATTTCATTTGGTTTTTCGTAACATTAATTTCCTTCTAGAAGCACCAGTTGAAAATGAAATTCAGGGTTGCCGCAGAATTTAGAAAATGAAATTCCCTGACATTTCCCGGTTTCCCTGACACATTTCGGTGGAATTCCTTGCGATTGAAGATGTGACGGATGGTTAAAGAAGGCGTGATTGCAAATAGCTTTCAGGCAAAATTTCTTGTTCGAAACCTCAAACCCATTCTAGAAAGCAAATGAAGGTGATTTAACAAATCGCTGTCATTTTTGTCATTTTTGTTATTTTCCCTGACACTTTCCAGTTTTTCCTGACTTTTCAAGTTTCCCTGGAATTTCTCGGTTTTCCCGGTATTTCCTGAATGTGGCAACCCTGGAAATTGAGACGAAATAGAAATACAAATTTGAAATTTTAGTCAAAAATTGTATGTCCGACCTCTTCTAGTACCTCGCTCCACAGTGCGACGGTCGTGATTCTCAGAGGAGCATGTTTTATGGCATCGTGCTTTGACATCATAACGTTGCTCCTGTGGCGTGAGGGCATATCTCAATTTCTGCATGAGTCCCCGAAAGCATGGATTTCTATGTAAAACAGGGCTCTTGTGGCCATTGAGATACGTCATTCCGTCAGAGGGGCGACGAAAACTGAGAAACATAAACCGCTGTGACGAAGCGAATTGTACTGTTCCTTCAAAAAGTGCCCAACTCGAAAAAAAAAATATGAATTTTTTTTGGTCAAATTCGGAAAAACCGCTCTAGGGCTCACGCGTATGCAGGGTTGCCACATAATTTGGAGAATGAAATTCCCTGACAGTTCCCTGTCAAATTTTGATAAAATTCCCTGACAATTGAGGATGTGCCAGATGGTTGACAAGACTTTTTAGACATAATGTTCACGCAAAATGTGTTGTTCGAAACGTCGAACCTATTCTACAGAGCAATTTTCTTCATTGCGATTCACCATAAGCCATAAGCTTCCACTTAAGCCTTGGTTCGAGGGTCGAATCGAATACCGAAAAAGGGGCGAAAATCAGCCCTTATTTTGGGAGGCTCTTTTGCCTGAAAACTATCTCTAACTTTGTCTTTTTATAAACCTGGCATGTTTTCAATTTTCAGGGAATTTCACTTGAATATGGCAGAGAAATGTCAGGGAATTTAATTTTCCAAATTCTAAGACAACCATGTAAGTATCAATTTTGAAACAAAAACTACACTCCCGCTAAAAAATAAAGTATAGAAAAACTATGCACTTGGGGCTAGAGCGTTTACGCTCTACATTCTGATCGAGCACCACAAATAATGATATCTGCGATTGGAGTTCTTAATCATACTGTTCGATACAGGATTACAGGCGCACATTGACACGGTGACTTAATTTCAACGGGAGAGCCTGCAACATGGGGCTTTAATTCGTAGCTTCGGCTAATCCACGAGCATCTTGTGAAACATAATCTTTCCTAAACTGAAATTAAAGACCCCCATTTAACAAATTTAAGCAGATAAGTTTACCATGAATAAACTTTACGTCCAGTTATTTAATTACCACCGTTCCTCGTCGTCTCGACCTCTCGGAATTGGGAAAATTTTATGGGGGACAATAAAGACAAAACGTAGGTATCCCCTTTTATCGCCCGGGGAAAATTTGGAAATGGCTCGAAAAGCAATAAGAAGCGGTCCTCTTGTTCCGTTTGACGAGGCAATAAAACGAAATTCGGAAGGTAATAAATTCTGTTCCGCATGACGTCAGGTCTATTCGAGTCAATCGAACAAAAAAGTTAGCTATTCCTGCCACAATTTAAAAAAAAAAAAAAAAAAAAAAAAAAAAATTAAATAAAACAACAACAAAAACCGCCCGAGAAAAACAAATTGCACAGAAAAATTCTTCTTGTTGCAAAAATGTCAAACATACATTTGGACTAAATTTTGCGATGTGGATCTATGATTTCCCTGTTTTAAGCTATGGTAAAGAATAGATTATATTGAGTTGTTCGTTGCGAACACCCATTTTATCGATCCTCTTCCATAGTTTAAATGGCAGATCAATCGATAAATCGCTAAGCACGCCACGATACTGAAGGGCAGTTTTAATATAGACTAAGGGGGAAATGATGTAGCCTAACATTGATCATTAGATTTAAAAATTGTGAACTCTGATGAGTATCAGTGAAGACGGAGGGAGAAGAATGTTCAGTTCAGACAAGTGTAATAGAGTATTTTAACATTTTTCAGCATTTGTCAGCTCTGTGTGACGCGCGCTGGCGCCTGCAAACCTAACAGGGATACTTCACGCATTGCGCAATGCGTGAAGTATCCCTGTTAGGTTTGTAGGCGCCTATGCGCCTGGTTGTCCACCGCGCTGCGGAGTGCCACGGCGCTTCAAGCAACTATTTCGCAACAAAGGTGTTGCACAGTATCATATGAAATTGAAGGCGCTCTCACGCATCAATAATCAACGCATCAACAAAACCCTCAATAATCAATTCTACACCATAGCCTCAAACGGGAAAATATCGATACTCGATTATTCACGCCTCGCCACTAAACGAAATCTTAATATGTTCAACAGGGGCCCCAACCGGTGGCAATGCATGAATGCTCGATTATCGATATTTCCCCATTTAAAACTGTGATAACAATCGATAAAGGAGAAGTTCATTGAAAACACATCAATCTTATCCGTAGGTTTAAATGACAGATAAATCGATATACCGCAAAGTACGCCACGCCACTTTTGCGTATATAAATACGAGTGCACGGCGAAAGAACGTTTCGTTACCTGAGTGCTGACAGGAGCTCTATCTATACGTCGAGCAATGATGCGAATGATCGATTATCGATATTTTTCCGTTTGAAGCTATGGTGAAAACTCGATTATTGAGAAACCCTATCTATCGATTCTTTTCCACACGTTTAAATGGGAGATGGATCGATACATCGCAAAGGACGCCACGCCACTGAGGCGTACATTGGCCTGATTACACGCTCAAATTTCCGTCAAATTCCGATCAAAATAATGACCAAGATGGCGGTGATTAGTTGATTAATGAGTAAAATTAATAAAACAGCGTGTTGACTGAAATAAGCATGAAATAAGCACGGTTGTGTGGAAATCAGATGACGGATGAGCCCCACAGTCCCATCATCTACCATCAAATTTTTGCAGGCCGCAGAAATTTGATGGTAGATGGTGCGCACCAGTCACCATTTGATCGGAAATTGATGGAAATTCGAGCGTGTAACCAGCACATATAAATACGAGTGCACGGCGAAGGGATATTTCGTTTCCTGAGTCCTAGAGGGTGCTGTTTCCATGCGTCGAGCGATGACTTTTCCCCGAAATAAGCATTATATACGGAGACCTTTAAATGCGGATTTGAGGCGAGCAATGATGATGCGCCATAAACTATTATCGCTCGCCAGTAACTCGGTTGTAAAAATACAGAGTGCGCGCACGTTTCGGCTTTTATTTCGGCTACCAGAGTTAAAGGTCGTAACTCGGGGAATTCCTCATTTAATAAGCTTCGCTTTAACGAAAGCTCCCTTGAGCCTTCTCGCAGAGCTGCCGATATGGCACGGAAAAAAGTGTTAGGGGGTTATCCCCTAAAATTGTGATGCTACTCCAATTTGTTGGATGATGAGGGCATTGCCAGTATTAATGGTGGTAGTATGCAACTCGGGGTTTGGTAATGCCGCAATATTTGAGTTAGTAACCTAATTTATTGGGGCACTACCAAAATTAGACTACATTTTGCAATTTGGAACGATAAATTCTGGCTCTTTCTGGAAAAACACTAATGTGCATAGGGAAACTAATGGCACATACGTTGTTTTTAAACCGGACTAGAATTTATAGTTCCATTCCAAAATGTAGTCCAATTAGGGTACTTCCACAGTTAATTGGAAATGCCCATGTCATCGACCAACCCCTAACTCTTTTTTTTCGCGAGGCCATCGTCCAGTAACACTGGGGGAAAAAAAACACATTGGATCTAGAGTCCAGACTCTTGAAAACATTGACAAGCAAAAATACTCTTGATTCAATCGGATTTTTGCTTGAATCAAAACGAAAGCCGCTTAAATTAAGAGGCTTGATTGAATCAAGTGTACTTTTTCTTGTCGATGTTTTTAAGAATCTGGACTCTGGATCCAATGTGTTTTTTTTCCAGCGAAAAGTGAAGTTCGCTTGAAGTGTTGGACACGAGTTGGATTTAAAACAAAATCAAGGAATAGCAAGGAAAAATATAAACAAGGAACACCTGCTATATTTCTGAACCCTGAGCTGTCCTCTCTCCTCCTAAAAACTTGCACTGATTCTCATTAAAGCTCAAAGTTGTTGGCTCTGATTGAAATTTTTGAACTTTTCGACCTCGTTTTCCTAGCAAAATAAAGTGGACGCAGCACTATTTTACCACCTTCTTCTATACAGTTCGGGCCACACTCTTTAGAATTTTTTTCTTATATTTATCTAGTTAATGAAATTGAACTCACCAAAAATGTGTTATATTAGGCGATGAAAGAATTAAAACTTGACATTTGAAAATTCACATACCTGAAACAGATAAGGAAAAACATGGGTTAGATTCGTTTAAGCTGCGCAGAGCTTGAAATTGAGTAATTGGGCATAGTGAGGTGCTCGTATCCTAAAGGAATATTATCCGGATGAGTAGGACGCAATGGATAAGCAGTCATCAAATCTTACGACGATCCAGTATGACTGCTGAGCAAACGCACTGCGCAAGATAGGTTCCCAATTCATGCAACAACTTCTACATACCACTATTCGAACACGTGGGAGCCCGTTTAGCCTACTTCCTTAAACGAAGGCGCACTCGCGTTCAGCAAAAATAACACAGTTCAATACGGGATAGGAAATGTCGGCTCATTAAAACGATTGAATTTTTCAACAATACCTCCCTTAATTCGCGAGGAAGGCTTATAGTAAGTATAAAATTCACACTTCTGCTCATTCACTATTTCTTTATTTCTTTCAGTTCAATCACGGGCGTGTCCTACACTCTTAAAACTTTCTGACTTGTTTTTTGTACCTCTGACTTCTCAATATGTTTTCATCACACTTTTCACAGAGCGTGCGAGCTTTCCAAAAGCTTCATCGTACTTGATCGTCAGGTCCGTAAAATTCCATCACTTTGAAGAGGAAACGAAAAAAAAGAGGCAGGAAAAAAGGCACTGCTTGACTATTCTTGGAAAAGTGAACTTTGCGATGCATCCATGCAAAACTGGGCGTGTACGGTGGAAAACAATTAATCCTCTTGGATCCAGAGTCCAGGCTTTAAAAACATTTGACAAGAAAAAATACTTTGATTCAATCGAATTTTTGCTTGGATCCAAAAAGAATCCGCTAAAATTAAGAGGCTTGGCTCTCGATTCAAGCAAAAATCCGATTGAATCAAGAGTAATTTTTCTTGTCCAATTTTTAAGAGTCTGAACTCGGGACCCAAGAGACTTTTTTTTCTCGTGATTTTGTTTCGCGAATCTTGGAAATTTTAAAACTGAAGTGCGGACTCTTTCGCAAATGGACAAATTCCATAAACTCCGGCCATTTTTTTTCTTTTTTTCCTTAAATTTAATTTTTCTTTTCTTATTCACTGGAAAAAAACACATTGGATCTAGAGTCCAGACTTTTAAAAACATCGACAAGAAAAAATACTCTTGATTCAATCGGATTTTTGCTTAAATCAAGAACCAAGCCTCTTAGTTTGAGCGGATTTCCTTTTGATTTAAGCTTAAATCTGATTGAATCAAGAGTATTTTTTCTAGTCAATGTTTTCAAGGGTCTGGACTCTGGATCCAATGTGTTTTTTTTTCCGGTGTTTGTCACGCGCGGCAACGAAGTAGTCGACCAGATCCCTTCGTCCCTTCGGAAGGTAGCTACAGAGTGGCATAAAAAGCGAACGACGGGCAGAACACGGGGTCGTTCGATTGGCGGCAGCGATAAGCGGCAGTTATCGTGCGACCACCGTTTCCATGGCTCGATTGAGGCGTTTTAATTAAATTGGAGAGCCCAGCCCCCCCCCCCCCTCCTCCTCCCTAGACGACACCGAACGGTGGAGTCACTAAGATGCCTGCAAAAACGACTCGTTAAGATGTTAACATCCCGTTTATGCCCCCCCCCCCCCCCCCTCCGGATCGGATCGGATCCGAGTGCGTTTCGCTAGACTGCTGTGCTGAGGAAAAACGGCGTATCGACATTGAGTTGTTGCCAAATTTCTGCGGATAATAACCAAGTAATTTTGATAGTACTTCGCCTCGGATGTTCCGAACGATTTTTATAGCATTACATGGTGCAAACACTGGGGAAAAAGGCACATTGGATCTAGAGTCCGGACTCTTGAAAACATTGACAAGAAAAAATACTCTTGATTCAATCGGATTTTTGCTTGAATCAAAAGGAAATCCGCTCAAATTAAGCGGCTTGGTTTTTGATTTAAGCTTAAATCTGATTGAATCAAGAGTATTTGTTCTTGTCGATGTTTTTAAGAGTCTGGACTCTAGATCCGATGTGTTTTTTTTCCAGTGTAGTGCGATATATTTTCTGATCAAGATTTTCAGTGCTGCCATTTCCCGGAATAAATTCGGAATTCCGGAGCTTTTCAAATAATCGGCGATATTCCCGAGATCTTCGAAATTCCCGGAATATTCAGGTATTTTCGGAATTTTTTCGGAATTTCGGGGTTTTTTGGTCAGTTTGGCCAGTTAATTGATAAAATTTGATAACTTTTTTCCATCAATTTCACGATTTATGGCACTGAATCCGGGGGTATTTTGAATTTTTTTCCGGGAGAATGAATGAAGACAAGCATTGAATATAATAAGTCCAAGCCTTCCTATATAATGTAACATCATGAGAATAGAGCGTAACACATAACGTCTGAGTCGAGAAGCGCTTCAAGGGCGTAGCTCCTTAGTTTTCGAAATCTCCTAGGAAAACTCTCTGACATTCCTCACAAATAAACATTTTATCGGAGAACATTTGACAACCTCTGACTGTTTATAGGGCGTTTTGGCCCGGCGGCACGGCAAAGAGGTTTAATCGCTATCATCTCGGCGGTGGAGACGTTAAATTAACATGGCCCGAGAAAGCGATGCTATTCCAGATAGTGGAAGATAAACTGAGTGTAACGCTGTAAGTAACAAGGTGCTTGCACTGAACATTTCAGATAGATCGAGTCAACTGTGGAGTATTCATAGTCGTTTGGAATCGATTCCTTTCCTTACGGACACCTCATCTGGTTATTTACATCGTAATTTTGGAATGTTTAAGAACACCATTGACGGAGCGGAAAAAGGATAATATTCGAGAATTTCTTGTCTGGTTCTCAAAGTGCTTTGGGAAATGATATTTGAAATGAATTGAAACAATTTGCTGATGGATTTAGTTAGATTTGGAAATCATGGGTAGCATTGATTACAACCCAATGTGAGTAATAAAAAATTAGGTATTATCACAGCGTTCTGGTTCCAATCCTAATATTTTCAATAAATAAAATAGTCAACATGTTTCAATATTGAAGTTTGTTGAATACGCGCCTTCTCGTATCTAGTCTGGTGGTCCGTTGTTGAAAACTTTTTTCAATATTTTATTCCATACAGCGACTATAAACGAACAGTCCAGTGGCAAGGCAAATTTTGCGACGTATTAATTAAAACCTACGGAAAAGGATCGATATACAGGGTGTCCGCAAGAAACACCTTAATAATCGATTCTTTAGCACAGCTTCTAATGGAAAGCTATCGATAATAGATAGTTGACGACTCGCCGCTGGTATGCCACTGTCATGCGAGCTAGGAACGGTGCTCGTTAGAATAGAGGAGTGCGTCACAAACAAAAATGACGATGGCTTTGTTCTCTCGTCCTGACGTGGGGTCTCGGCCTTTGGGGTTTTAACATTCAAATTTTCCTAGTTTATCACCGCTTCCACGGATCGCTAGGATGACAGCGTCCGCGACTCTTTTCATTTGTGAAAAAGCGGTGAAAAATGATACGAAAAATGCTCGGAACAATGTTTCCCAACCAACAACGGACGCTTCCCGCGGTGAAAGATTGACCGGGAAATGTTCCCTCGAGGTACCCTGTTACTGCAATTCCTTGCGTTTTCAGTACATTTTTCTTGCTTTTTCCTTACTTTCCAAAAATTTCCTTTTTAATGGAGATTCTCAAAAATCCTAGCTTTTTCCTGACCTTTTCCTTGCTTAACGCACATTTTTTCGAGTATTCGGATTGGGAAATTCGAATGATGTAGTGATAAAGGAATGAACCGAAAAACACGAAAAATTGTACCAGGAACTTGATTAATTGATCAGATTACGAAATTGCATAGCCCCAAGGCTACTTTATCGAGTTCATCACAAAAATCTCGATTTTCCGTGTCTTTTCACGGAAAATCCGTACCTTTGCCGTGCTTATGGCAGGGTGTCTACTAAAATAGGCTGGTCAAAAATAAGTACTTTTACAGTACTTTTCCAGTACATTCTCAAGAAATTCAGAACCTCCTCCAACAGAAAAATTCCGTACTTTTCCAGTGCCTCCACTTGACGAAATTAGAAAAATTTCAAAAATTTGAAATTGCGACATAAATGACAAAAAAATTTAAAAAACTCCGGGCCTTTTTGCGGAATTTCTGCACTTTTTCAGTACTTCCGGACCGCCCCTAAAAAATCAGTACTATTTCCGGACTTTCCGGGAATTTGCGGACTTGTAGAAACTCTGTTACATACCGGTCTTCCAAAATCCGTGCTTTTTTCGTACAGTAGACACTCTGACCCATAATCTCCTCAAAAGTAAACATTTTATCAAGGGAAATTCAACATCTCTCAAATATTCATTCGACGTTCTTTCTTGGCATGTCGGAGCAAGCCTCGGGTCTGAAATACCCGAGACCCGAATCGGCCAGAACTCAGAGAGGCCAATATAAAGCGCCCTCATCCTCAACCGTGCTTGTACCGCGACTGATAAGTATCGTCTGTAAATCGTTCACGGGAACACCAGGACGGAACCGAATCGCGAATCGATCGGACAATTCAGAAACCGCGCAATTCCCATTTTCGTCGAAGGCCGACTCCAGTCAAAAAGCTCCCGTATTGTAGCTCACACAGAACGAGTCTTCGCGATAATGTATTCAAATGGACGTATTTCTGCCCGACAGAACTGTGTGCATTAGGACATGAGCCCTGGGACCCATAAAAACATATGCATAACAGGGCTCACGCCAAACTGCACATAGTACCGTTCGGCAGAAATACGTCCAAATAAGCTCCGTCGTAAATGGTCTCCTTCGGGTGAATTCGCCACGCGAGCCTGTTGCGTGCTCCGTATCAAGAGTGACAAGCCACGGAGAGATTGAATAAACATGTGCCATTATTCAATATCCAAGCGGGCTTTTTTTTGGGGGGGGGGGGGGTGGCACCGAGAGTTCATGGCGACGTCCGGACAGGTCTATCACTGTGACAAACGTGGAAAGGTTCCACGCAAGTTGGAACCATGGATCGAACGAAACGACGAAGATGATCGGTAGATTAATTCGATCACGAGGTTTATGAATTGATGGGGAGAAAATTGAGACTGAAAATTCTACGGAAATAATGGGTCGCGTTCAGTAGCGAGGCAAGAATGATCGATTATCGATTTTTCCCCATTAATTTGAGCTACACTGGAAAAAAAATCTAGAGTCCAGACTCTTAAAAACATCGACAAGAAAAAGTACTCTTGATTCAATCAGAATCAAGCTTAAAGAAAGAACCAAGCCTCTTAATTTAAGCGGATTTCGTTTTGATTCAAGCAAAAATCCGATTGAATCAAGAGTATTTTTGCTTGTCAATGTTTTCAAGAGTCTGGACTCTAGATCCAATATGGTTTTTTTCCAGTGTATGGTAAAGAATTGATTATTCGGGTGTTCGCTGCAAAGACCCTAATAATCGATCATTTTCCATAGGTTTAGATGGTGGATCAATCAATACATCGCAAAGCACGCCATGCCACTGGTTGTGTTCGCGGTCGTTTCTTACTCAGTTCCTTCCCTTAGGGTGATTATTCATAGATTCGTGGTAGGAAATTTCTCTGCGCAAGGGGGTGCCACCAAGGAATGCAAAATGAAATTTAATTAAATTTCATTCAACCTGATTAAATTTCGTTTTGCTGAGAAGAAAATTTCATTTTCCATGAAAACGATATATCAAAAGCTGCGTATGCATACCACAACAATTATTTGAAGAGTCGTTATGAAACTTGGAAATTTGACCGATGACTTTTAATTCTTTTAAAATTATCAATTAAGACTCCACAAGTTTTAAACGTTTCGTGGCGTCCTGGGTCTATCACAGACATTTCGAAAAAATTTCAAGGAATTTTGTGGAAATGTGAAGTGTTCTTTCATAAAGTTTCTTGCAATATTTCATCTTTCGTACAACCTGGGTTTTTTTTCATCATGCTGTTCATCCTTAAACGACCAAGACAAGTCGCAAATTCGGTCGAATTGAGTTAGGTTAAGTTATCCCCGTGCGCGGCATTTGTAAAAAAGAGGTACACTGGTAAAAAAAAAAAGGAGCTTGGATCTAGAGTCCAGATTTTTAAAAACATCGACAAGAAAAAATACTCATCTTAATTCAATCGGATTTTTCCTTGAATTGAAGAGCCAAGCCTCTTGATTTGAGCGGATTTCCATTTGAATCAAGAGTATTTTTTCTTGTCAATGTTTTTAAGAGTCTGGACTCTAGATCCAAGCTACTTTTTTACCAGTTATGTGTTCATTCTACCATCAAAAACCATTGTTTTGCACGATCTCGCAACGGCGTGGAGATTATGAACGAGTTTTTGGTTTATGGTTTACGGGTCCCCGAGTTATTATTTTATTGCGTGGTGTTTTCCGAAGAGCCGCAGCCAAACGGCACGCAAGAGACTCGCAATCAGAAAAAACCAAATTATCTTATCCGAAGAGCTGCTGCTATTGAGCTGCACGCTGCAAGGTGTATATCGACGGTGAAACTACCAAACCACGTATCTCGTTTGCGGTGTTTAAAAATCTACGCTCGCATTTTATTTTTTTGAAGTCGACCAAATCAATATCATTCCTTGAAATTTTCACAGAATTTTCTCCGCACAAAGAGGAAAAATCACAGAAATTTTCAAGACTAGACGTAAGTAGTTTTTCATTTAGAAAATAAAGTATGACAGGAAGTCTGCGACGTCGCAAACCGAGATACGTGGTTTGGTAGTTTCGCCGTCGATATGAATAGTGCGACGTAAAAGAGTCGCACCGTGGGTGTTGTTACAGTCTCCTGAAAGAGAACCGAAACTCCATTCACTAGGAACATTTTCGTAAGAGCCAAATTTTTATTCCTATTTTTTTTATTATTATTATTATTTCAGGGTTGCCACAGAATTTTGAAAATGAAATTCCCTCACATTTCCCTGACACGTTTTGGTGACATTCCCTGACAATTGAAGATGAGACGGATGGCTAAGAATGCATGATTGAAAATAATTTCCACGCAAAATTTGTTGTTTGAAACCTCAAACCCATTCTAGAAAACAAATGAAGGTGATTTAACAAATTTTCCCTGACATTTTCGTCATTTTCCCTAACATTTTCCAGTTTCCCTTGACTTTTCAAAATTCCCTGACATTTCGACAAAACGTCTTTTTTTGACCCAAAGAATCGACTCCTTCAATATACGCACTTAATCGTGAGACACCCTGTATATGCTGAAAGGATCTAGATGCATATGGATTTGCCTGTATCATGGTTCGTTTCAGCATAAATACATGAAATTGGGGACGTTCAATCCGACAGGGACGCAGCCTGGGCAGACCCATCATCCCTGGTCGCACGCGACGCGACGGTGGACGAGAATTCCTGGGTCCATCCCGAGTTGCTGCTTGCGTCCGAACCGCGAAATCCCCGACGTGAAATCAAATGCGGAAAATGAGGATTTCAGCGCGAGATCTGGCAACGAGGAGGGGTGACGTCACACGCTCGAGTGCCATTCCTGAAGCGTGTACGACGTGCTTCAACGTCAGGATTGTCGCGGCCGCCCCCCCCCCCCCCTCGCTGAAGGGATTCGCCGGATCAACGTTGACAAATTTTGCGATAAAATGCGGGTATTTTACGCTGTATTGAATGGAGGGAAAATATGAATTTTCAGGATGATCTGGCAACATCAGTGCCCCGGATTCCTGCGAGCGCGGCTCCGAGCATGTTTCCTACAGCGCACTTAGTTCACTGTTTCAGACCTGCTACGTCTTGTAAAAGTGGTGCTGGTGGAATACGTACACAGAAAATGTTACTCTGCTGATTTAACAATTCAATTGCTAAAAAAAGTGACTGCAATGCTTCAATGTAGATTTTACAACAAAAAAAAATGGTACTTTAACCACCCCCATGGTTAAACGACGCGATTTCCTAAGATTATTGCGGATGTCCCTTAAAAGTCGATTTTTGAAAAAGTTTTTTTAACTATGAGCACATCATCTAACTAATACCAAAGCAGGGTTAAAATGTGTCCTAAAGCCTCCTTGATAACATATAAAAAACTCGTTCTAGTTGGACGATGCGCTAGATGTCAAAAAAGCCTCGGAGTGATAGAAAAACACGCGTTTCCGCTAAAATACGCCTGGAGACGTATGTTTAGGCAACCGTTTAACACGTATCCAGTGGCCTGTGGACAAAATCATGATTATTTCCGTAAACTATATTGAGTCAAATTGGAAAACTCGCATTCTAGGAAAGAATCGCAGATTGTAGGTGGGGCCATAAAAGCCCTTATCGATACCCCTCCTTTGGCAATGCCTGCAGGTTCATACGGCATTTTTCCTCAGCACGGCAAAATAGGATGGCACCATATTCTCTTCGTCTTTTTTGTCCAGTACTCGGAACTCACAGGCGCCAACGCACCAAATGCGCCTGAAAAATCGGCCATGGCGCCTAAAAAATGAAGGCTCTGCGCCAACGTGGCCCCTAAAAATCTGGATTTTCACAGGAAGTCACATACAGAAAGAAAAACAAATCTATTTGAATTGAAAAAACTCAGAATTTTCAGCACTACAAGTGAAAGCTTGCTTTTTCTATTCTTCACGATTTCATTCTTAGTGCTTTTGTCTGCCCCAAGTTACAGCTACTTACTAGTTCTGTTACGAAAACATCTTGCGTCTAACTTTTCACTGAATGCGCAAAATAAAATGAAATTCAATGAATGCTGTAATATATAGGCAAAAAGTCAATTTGGCCCCTAAAAAATCTTCAATAGCGCCTAAAAATCGGGCTTGATGCACCACATGGCACCTAAAAATCGGGCTTGATGCACCACATGGCACCTAAAACTCAAAGGTGAGTTTCGAGCACTGTTTTTGTCCATAGCTTTGTCTATCAGTTTGAATAATCGGCCTGGAGGCTACCAAGCTGCGACGTCCCTCCTCATTGTGTGGTTATCTTTGTCTCCTTGGCGCGACTTGACGATGAGCGAGCGCTCGCCTCGTAGTTTTTAAAGATTTCCGGGCGCTCGCTGAGCTTTGCGACTGGAAGTTTCCAGGTAATGCCTGTCGGTGCAGCGCAGCGTCGGAGCGTGCCAACAAAGGCCCGCTTAAGCTGTTGGCAGGCTCACAATGAGATAACGTGATAATATCGCCGGTAAATTAAAGTCACAACTCGGAGACAACTTCCCCCCCGCTCCCCCGCCCCCTCCCCAGTTCCCCAGGCGGCCCCCTGAACGTTAAAACTTTGAAAATAATTAAACTTCCTTTCACAAACAAATTACTCGCGTCTTTTCGGAAGGAATTTCCACGGAATCTCCACGGCTCGTTGCCGAATCACGCGGACGAGTTGGACTACATTTTTAGGAGGGTGCTACAATTTTGAGCTCAGTTTAAAAACAACGTATGGGCCGTCAGTTTCCTGCGCATATGCGTGCTTTTACGGATGAGCCGGAAATTGTAGTTCTTAACTGCAAAACGTAGTCCAATTCACCTGTTTCTCCTGAGTGCAACCAACCCACTGTGGGTCGATCGGACTAGGGTAAGGTACACTTGGAAATTCGGAAGTAAAATTTTTCGCTCAGTTTAGAGAAATAACGTATGCATCCTTAGTTTCTCTAAGCACATAAATGCGTTTACGGATGAGCCAGAAATTGTAGTTCCTAACTGCAAAACGTAGTCCGATTCACCTGTTTCTCCAGAGTGCAACCGATCAACTGTGGGTCAATCGGACTGAGGTACACTTGGAAATTCGGAAGTAAAATTTTTGGACTCAGTGTAGAAACAACGTATGTATCATTAGTTTCCCTAAGCACATAACTGCGTTTACGGATGAGCCAGAAATCGTAGCTCCTTATTGTTAGCGCCAAAGCTACTGTGAGGAGGGAAAGTGGACAACATTATGTAATAAGGAACTAAAATTGCTGACTCACCCGTAAAAACACTTATGTGCATGGGGAAAATAATGGAGCATATGTTGTGCTAAAATCAAGCCAGAAAGTGTGGTACCTAACTGCAAAATGTAGGCAAAATGCCGAATCAACGCTTGGACATTGCCAGACTTTTCATATTAAAGGCACAATTTTCTTGAGGATGTACGTACATTTCTCTTTGGATCTTCGGCAGAATTGTATTAACGATGGGCAACTAGGTAGGACTTCATGGACTGATGTAAGCATCCCTCTTCAAAATTTCACGTAGAGCACGATTTGCGCAACGAAATTTTCTGAAATCAACTCTTATTTCAGATATTAGCGTTTAGACCTTGCGTAGGTTACAGGCACGTTGAATTGTCGGGTCACATGAAAAACCAGAGGCTGCTTGAAACGAATTTTGTGTGCCATAACGTGCCCCCCCCCCCCCCCCAAATGAAAAAAGGAGCGGGAGGAAAAAAGATGGTGGAGATTGTGCAAAGCCATCTGCAAGATTTTGAAGCATCGTAAGTGATCATCAGTCAAACATGCCGGAAAAACAAAATGGGTAGGTCGATACATGTCTAAAAGTGATGCGTCACGCATCGTGAGAAACGCCTTCAAATGGGCTGGACGGCAACCGGGACATCCGGAGAGCTGGTATAGTTGCTTCCTCGCGCCTTAGTCGAACCGAGACGAGGCGATATACGGGGATGCGGGTCTGATCTTTCACCGTGTGAGCTCGATGTTCACCAAAGCCAAAACCTTCCTAACCTTCCTAGTGACGTGTTTCGACGTATTCATCAGACTTTCCGCTCAAAGAAAAAACGCAATTTACTTGAATTTTGCACATTAAACGTTGACGTGACAATCTTAGTAGGGAATTATGACAATTTTCACAAAAATTAGGCTATAATTCGCACGGGTTTATCAATAGTTGGATAGAGTGGTAAATTTTTCGAGGAAAATGCTGGAAATAACTTTAACTTCCGGTATTTAGGTGAAAATCAGGCTAACACGGTGAAAGATCAGACCCGCTGTCCCGTATCGCCTCGTCTCGGTTCCACTAAGGCGCGAGCAAGCGACTATACCAGCTTTCCGGATGTCCCGGTTGCCGTCCAGCCTATTTGAAGGCGTTTCTCACGACGCGCGACGCATCATTTTTAGCCAAGTATCGACCTACCCATTTTGTTTTTCCGGCATGTTTGACTGATGATCACTTACGATGCTTCAAAATCTTGCAGATGGCTTAGCACAATCTCCACCATCTTTTTTCCGCCCGCTCCTTTTATTCATGGGGGGGGGGGGGGGGGCACGTTATGGCACACAATTCCTTTCAAGCAGCCTCTGGTTTTTCATGTGACCCGGCAATTCAACGTGCCTGTAACCTACGCAAAATCAAAACGCTAATATCTTAAATAAGAGTTAATTTCAGAAAATTTCGTTGCGCAAATCGAGCTCTACGTGAAATTTTGAAGAGGAATGCTTACATCAGTCCATTAAGTCCTACCTAGTGGCCCATCGTCAATACATTTCTGCCAAAGATCCCAAGAGAAATGTACGTACATCCTCAAGAAAATTGTGTTTTTAACATGAGAAATCTGGCAATGTGCAAGCGTTGATCGGGCATTTTGCCTGCATTTTGCAGTTAGGTACCACAATTTATGGCTTGATTTAAGAACAACATATGCACCATTATTTTCCCCATGCACGTAAGTGTTTTTACGGGCGAGTCAGCAATTTTAGATCCTTATTACAAAATGTTGTCCACTTTCCCTCCTCACACTAGCTTTGGCGCTAACAATAAGGAGCCACGATTTCTAGCTCATCCATAATCGCAGTTATGTGCTTACAGAAACTAAGGATACATACGTTATTTCTAAACTGAGCGAAAAATTTTACTTCCGAATTTCCAAGTGTACCTAGTCGATTAGATCGCTAACAATAAGGAGCTACGATTTCTGGCTCATCCGTAAACGCAGTTATGTGCTTAGGGAAACTAATGGGTACCTCAGTACTTTCAGTACCTCCGCAACAGAAAAATTCAGAACTTTTTCAGTACCTCCCATTGACGAACTTTGAAAAATTTCAGAAATTTGAATTTCTCGCTCAAATTGCGACAAAAATAACAAAAAATGAAAACAATTCGGGACCTTCCTGTGGAATTTCCACACTTTTTCAGTACCTCCGGACCGCCCTTAAAAAATCAGTACTATTTCCGAACTTTCCGGACTTGGAGACACCCTAATTTGTGAGTGAAAAGTTGATGGTTTAGTGTGCTATTAAGCGGTGATTTGGCAAGGTTGCGGGGATTCCGGATCTCCTCGGTCATTTGCCAAGTGGCGAGTGAAGACAGTGCAGCTGAGGAGGAACACCGACTGGCGAATTAAAACTTGCTTCCGTCGGGAGTTTGGGACGCGGCCCAAAAAGTTTCCCGCTTTTGCTTTCGCCTTTGCTTTTGCCTACGATTAGTCCCCGGTGCCTTTTTAGAGCCCGCACGCTCCTTAAATTAAAGAGCATCGCTGCCAAATCCACCCGCCTCCCTCGACTCTCATCAATTGGAACCATACAAAATCCACAAGTTTCGAGAGAGACGTGGCAATCGGCTTTAGCAATACCGATGCTTTTGAATTGAGCATTTCTCCTTAATTTACACGTTTATATTTCATTTTTTCACACAAATCTTTTCAGGTGTTCACGAGATACGCTTCTATAGTGGCTACGTAATACGTTTTAAAATCGAATTTTGATGGTTCAATTAATTTACTGTACACTGGAAAAAAAAACACATTGGATCTAGAGTCCAGACGCTTGAAAACATTGACAAGAAAAAATACTCTTGATTCAATCGGATTTCTGCTTGGTTCAAAACGAAATCCGCTTAATTTAAGAGGCTTGGTTCTGGATTTAAGCTAGATTCTGATTGAATCAAGAGTACTTTTTCTTGTCGATGTTCTTAAGAGTCTGGACTCTAGATCCGATGTGTTTTTTTCCAGTGTAAGCAGACTTACAGACATGCAAAGAAGAGAAGAATCGACGTGTGCTGCTTTTGGTGGTACTGAGCAAACTTAGGAGAACAACTGCGCGCAATGGGTCTGTTGCAAACTTTTGCTAGAGCAAAATTAAGAGTTGTCTTCATCAGTAAATGTCTCATAAACCACGATGGGCGCATTGGCAAAGTTTAAAAACAATCTGCGTGAGAAATTTGCGGGTTTTTTTTAGCTTCCCGCTTCAAAAACGATACTATGGCACAGGTGGACATTTCGTTAGAGGAGTCGTTCCGTTCAACCCTTCCGCGATAGCATTTCCCAATATCATCGACGCTTCCCCGCGCAAATTGTAATCAGCACAAGGTCAACCAAAGCGGATCTTTATCAACGCATGAAGAAATCTCAAAAAAAAACCACCCTAGGTTGTTAGCAAATGGTTACAATCTTGTCCAGGCACATATGTTTTGGCGGGCTGGTGTCGGCCATGTTGAATATTGTGTAGTATCCTAGTGCACAGGGGTTGGATGGAACGACACTTCTAAGGAAATGTTCACCGGTGCTATAGTATCGTTTTTGAAGCGAGAAGCTAAAAAAAAAAAAAAAAACATTTCTCACGCAGATTGTGAACTTAGAAATGCATCTCAAACTTTGTCAATGCTTTCATCGTGATTTTTGAAACCTTTAAGGATGGGAACAACTCTACTCTTAATTTCTTCCAAAAAAAAAAGGATTTTTTTTTTTTGGGGGGGGGACTGGGGGAAGGGCAATTTTTAGGGGCCACGTTGACGTAGAGCCATCATTTTTCAGGTGCCATGTCCGAAAACTTCAGAGTATCCATATGACCTAAACTTCGGGTCCCATGCACGAAGTTTTTTTCTCCGTGTAGACAGAGAAAGGAGAGCGTTAACAGCACTAGAAAAAAGTTTCTTGGATCCAAAGTCCAGACGCTTGAAAAATTCGACAAGAGAAAATACTGCTTCAATCGGATTTTCCCTTGAATCGAGAGTTAAAATCCCCCCCTCCCTCTTAATTTAAGTGGATCAGGTTTTTTTTTCCAAGCAAATATCCGATTGAATCAATAGTATATTTTCTTTTCGAATTTTTTTAGAGTTTGGACTCTGGATCCAAAATACTTTTTTCCAGTAAGTTGTATTTTGTACGACTAATTTTACAAATCATGCTGAACCGATGAAAACATACGAGATACCGAGCAACACTTCAATATTTTTATTCCTGGTTATACCGCGCCGCCGCGGCTGATGGGAAAATTTGAAAATGCCGGTATTTAGGAAGATTTTTGTCATTTTTTGGGGACCTGAAGAAGATAAATGGGGATATTCGGGACACCCTTTCAAAATCGGGGACATTGGAGACTTTTGGGGACCGGTAGACACCCTGACATTCACAGAAAAAAATGGATGGTGCTGACGACAGAACCTTTTGTTCATACGGCTCCCACAGTTTCTTTGTTACACTTACAGAACTTTTCTGTTGTGAGAACAGAACTTCTGTCGTGGGAACAGAGTACTCTGTTCCCACGACCAAAAGTTCTGTAAGTGTAACAAAGAAACTGTGGGAGCCGTATGAACAAAAGGTTCTGTCGTCAGCACCATCCATTTTTTTCTGTGTTGTTCCTTAATCAATACGTCAAATAAGTTGACCGCATTATGCAATTAGAAACTACAATTTCTGGCTCGTCCGTACGAACACTTATCAGAGTTGCCACGGTACTTTGGAGATTAAATTCCCTGATTTCCTTGACACATTTGGGTGAAATTCCCTGAAAACGGAAGTTGTCCAAGATGGTTAAAGAGACATATTTAGAAATAGAATCCCGACAAAATTTGTCGTTCGAAACGTCAAACCCATTCTAAAAAGCAAATAAAAGTGACTTGATCATTTTTCCCTGACATTTTCGTCATTTTTCCTGACATTTAAAATTCCCCGACATTTCCCGGTTTTCCCTGACTGTGGCAACCCTGACTTATGCGCATAGAGAAACCAATGGTACATACGTTGTTTCTAAACTGAGCCAAAACTTGTAGTTCCTAATTGGAAAATACAGCCCGTCATATATATAGTCTCCTATTCTAATCTCATAATCCGTTATTTTAATCCAACTCAAGAAAAATGATTCAACTAAAAAGTTCATGGCCGTGGACTGATAGTTTTTTCTCTCGTTGACGGTCACATGTCTAGTTTCTCATTTTCCTGACATTTTTCTGAAAACTTCCTGTCCCTCTAGGAGGACGTCCAACGCAACCCGGGGTAAAGTTGCGGATCTCGTATCATGGTCTAAGTTTTGGGATACTTGGAAATTCGGAGGTGCAGAAGCTCAAGTTTCCTCGGGTCGCTGCGCGGCGACCCCAACTTAGACCCGCAGCGCTTGGGCTTGGCTCCGTCCAATTTCCGGCACGGATCTAATTTGAATGCAGGGCCAATTTCTTCTCGCCGCGCGGCCGCCCTCCGTTGCCTAGTCTTCCCAAGAACTCCTTCAATTTCGGCGGATGCAACTATTCTAACGCGTGCAGCATGCTTTCGTCTCGTTGTCGCGCGTCGCACAATGGGAGAGTCAATGGGAGAGGTTGGACCACATTGGGAAACTTTCAACGCTTATAACTCCGTTTATACAAAACTTTGAAGTTCTAAAAGTGGTTACATTCACTGGGGAAAAAAAACACATTGTATCTAGAGTCCAGACTCTTGAAAACATTGACAAGAAAAAGGACTCTCTCTTCAATTAGATTTAAGCTTAAATCAGAAGAAAATCCGCTCAAATTAAGAGGCTTGCTTCTTGATTTAAGCTTAAACCTGATTGAATCAAGAGTATTTTTTCTTATCGATGTTTTTAAGCGGCTGAAATCTAGATCCAATGTGTGTTTTTTTTTTCCAGTGTTGGTTTCCGAGTGAAATTTTCTTCCAGAAGTACCCCTTAAAGTTTAGAATGTGGCGATATAAGCCTAAAAACCTGCCGTGCTAAGTAAGAACGCCGTGATGAACATTCGAGAGTTGCCGAATTTTAACGAATAAAACGTGTATTTTTGAAGAGAGTTTTGCATATTTTTCCTGGACATTTTCAGATGTTTTAGATACAATTGTGAACACAATTCTCTGACAAATTGGAGGAGAAACATTCATAAATTTACCAGGAAATTCGCGTTTTATCAAAGGAAATTTGGCAAAATCTGAAGGTTCGTACGGCATTTTTCCTTGGCACGGCAGTACATTACTCATTTATTGCAGATTGTTGAGAAATGTTCAATTTTCTTAAACGCAATCACAGACGTCCTGAAGAGAACGTAAGTTATCCTGGAGAGACCATGAAATTGACTGCATGTTGCAATCAGGAACTACTATTTCTTCCTCTTTGTAGAAACATCGTATCCTCCATTAGGTTCTCTATTTTTCCCTTACACTGGAAAAAAAAAAAAAAAAACACATTGGATCTAGAGTCCAGACTTTTGAAACATTGACAAGAAAAGGACTCTTGATTCAATCAGATTTAAGCTTAAAACAAAGGGAAATCCGCTTAAATTAAGAGGCTTGCTTCTTGATTCAAGCAAAAATCCGATTGAATCAAGAGTCCTTTTTCTTGTCAATGTTTCAAGAGGCTGGACTCTAGATCCAATGTCTTTTTGTTCCAGTGTATTATATGTAGCAACCGCCAATTTCACCCAATAGGATGGCTCCATTCTTCCTTCCTCTTCTTCGTCTATTAATTTGAAATGAATCAACGAGCAGACTGGGGTTAGACGGATAAAAAAACCCGAAAGTGGCTCTACAGTCTGGCCTCCCTCGGAGGAGTTGCGGTGCGTTTAGCGGCGATACGGATCAACGCCCCGCATTTTGCCGGTTGAACCCGAAAAACTCGGGTCTCGGGCCCGGAACGCCGACATAAACGAGACCAAGTGGCAGGCGGTGCTCTGGTAACTTCTCTAATTTCTTACGTGACCTTCTCACCCTTGCCGCACGCTCGGCTCAAGCGCCGCTTATATATTCACACTGCAACTTTAGCCAGTTAATCATTCACTCCCCGTCCCTCCTTCATCCCTTCGTCCTCCATCGGGTTTCCTTCTTTCGCATCTCCTTCAGGCCTTCCTTCTTCTTCTTAGTCTTTTGATTGAGTTTCACTTTTCCGAGCGTTTACCCGCCCGATGGCTCCTTTAAATTTCGGGTGCGTTCGCCACGGCAACTCGGTGGGTGGAGAAAGGCACGGAAAATTTACTGTAGGACCGTTAACAACCCACACGAGACTCAATTGAAGGCGTTACTTAACGAATGGCGTAACTGCCACAGGTCCAGTTTCGAGAAAACATGAAAAAAATTGGACGTATTTCTGTCAAACGAAACTAAGCGGCCAATTTGAGTTCCTTTTGAGGAATTTAGAATGGATAGCGCGTTCTGTCAAACGAAACAAAGCGCCATGGAAAATCATTGCGAGTATAGGACGAAATGGGTCCGACGCCAGGTTCCGCCGCCAATCGAAGCCCCCCTCTACCCTCTTCCCCCTATGGCGCTTAGTTCCGTTTGATAGAAAAACGTCCAATTGATTTCCCTGAAAACGGGTCTTTGCAAACTTCAGCTAGAGCCAAAATGAGAGTTGTTTCTTATAGAAATTGAATTAAACCTCAGGATGATCCCATCAGAAAAGTCTGTAATACACTCTTGACTTTACAATCTGCCTAAATGATTTCTTTTTTCAAGCTGCCCGCTTCAAAAACGACCCGACGGCATAGGTGAACATTTCGTGAGAGGAGTCGTTCCATCCAACCCTTGCGTGCTAGAATGCTACGGAATATTCAACATGGCCGACGCCAGCCCGCCAAAACACACGTGACAAGATGGTATTTAATCAAAAGGCGTGTTATTTTTACATTTTCCTGGCGTTTATAAAGACCATGGTGGTTCCTCACAATTTGCGCGTAGAGGCGTCAGCCATGTTGAATATTGTGTAGCATCCTAGGAGGCAAAGGGTTGGATGGAAAACTCCTCTTACGAAACGTTCACCTGCGCCGCACTGGAAAAAAAACACATTGGATCTAGAGTCCAGACTCTTGAAAACATTGGCAAGAAAAAATACTCTTGGTTCAATCGGATTTTTGCTTGAATCAAAACGAAATCCGCTTAAATTAAGAGGCTTGGTTCTTGATTTAAGCTAGATTCTGATTGAATCAAGAGTACGTTTTCTAGTCGATGTTTTTAAGATTCTGGACTCTAGAGCCAATGTGGTTTTTTTCCAGTGCGACGTACCGTATTTGAAGCAGAAAGCTTGTAACAACGCATATTACGTAGATCGTGAAGTAAAAAATGTATTTCAGACTTTTCCGAAGCCCTCATCGTGAGTATTGAGCCATGATTAAAGAGAAACAACTCTCATTTTGGCTCTAGCTGAAGTTTGCAACGAGCCCATTGCGACTCCGGAGCAATAAGATAAATTTTAATAAGAATGGGTACGGAACATTTCCGCAAAATTTAAAAACGAAACGGTCTCGAATCGGTAGAGGAAGAGATTCTCGGTTTCGAAAACAGACTTTCTGATTTTTCACTGAAATTATTCATTCCCTGAAATTATTCATTCGCTGGAAAAAAATACATTTGATCTAGAGTCCAGACTCTTGAAAACGTTGACAAGGAAAAGGAGCCCTGTCCCCCCCCCCCCCCACACGGGGTGGCTTTTTGACTCTCGGATAGAAAAACAATACATCGACCTTTTTTCGTGATGACCGAATTTCATCCATTTTGTTATTTTCACCGTGGAGAGCGGACATGTACTGGAAAAAAAACACAATGGACCTAGAGTCCAGACTCATGAAAACATTGACGAGAAAAAAGACTCTGATTCAATCAGATTTTTGCTTAAATCAAAAGGAAATCCGCTCAATTTAAGAGGCTTGGTTCTTGATTTAAGCAAAAATCCGATTGAATCAAGAGTATTTTTTCTTGTCGATGTTTTTAAGAGTCTGGACTCTAGATCCAATGTGGTTTTTTTCTGGTGTTCCCTGATTAATCCTGGTTTTCTCCGGTTACTCTCGGTCCTGAACACTATGATTTAACTTCGAACTATCCAAAGAATAAATTGATGTGCAAGAGGACGACGTAAGAAAGACCTGCTGAAAACTGAGACGGGTTTGAAAATAGACTGGACGTGGAAAGAAAACAGCCTTGAGCCTCATCGGAAATTGACAGGTTGGCAAACATATGGACCGGACGTAAGGTGACGGGACACCACCGGAAGTGTGAAAAGTGACCGGAAATTCGTTTTAACGGCTTCGCTTTAGTCTGCCTCATTGTTGCTAAGTTTTGCGGATGATCAACTTTCCGATTCTGACGGGAATGAAAATGCCCTTTCATGGATTTCATTCTGAAGAAAAAGACATGAAGGTTCGATGGTGCCATGGTCGAAGTAAAAAAGATATCTTGAGGCCACGCGTAATTGGCCGTATTTCTATCTAACAGAACTATGTACATTATGACGTGAGCCCTGTTATGCACATATTCTTATGGGTCTCAGGGCTCACGCCTTAATGCACATAGTTCCGTTTGATAGAAATACGTCCAATGGGCCTGTTGCAAACTTTTGCTAGAGCAAAAATAAGAGTTGTTTCTTATAGATAGTGCCTCAAAAATCACGATGAGCGCATCGGCAAAGTCTGAAATGCACTCATAACTTCACAATCTGCGTAAGAAATTTGCGGTTTTTTGAGCTTCCCGCTTCAAAAACGATACTACGGCACACGTGAACATTTGGTAAGAGGAGTCGTTCCATTGTCGGCAATATACTCATCATGGCCGACGCCAATCCGCCAAAACACGTGTGATGGGACGAGATAACACCTGAATTGGATTAAACCAGATAACAATCGGCGTGTTAACGTTCATATTTTCCACGCCCGAATTGATTAACCTTGAACTCTCCTCGAATTACGCGCGGAGCTGCGCGCAGGCGTCGGCCATGATGAATATCGCCGACGATGGAGCGACTCCTCTAACAAAATGTTCACCTGTGCCGTAGTATCGTTTTTGAAGCGGGAAGCTTAAAAAAACGAAAATTTCTTACGCAGATTGTGAAGTTATGAGTGCATTTCAGACTTTGCCGATGCGCTCATCGTGATTTTTGAGGCATTATCTATAAGAAACAACTCTTATTTTTGCTCTAGCAAAAGTTTGCAACAGGCCCATTAATACAGACCAGAGAGGATATTGACTATTTTTGTACGTATTCATGCTGAAAGGAACTATGTGCATACGGTTTGTATGCAACATAGTTCCTTTTAGCATAAATACGTCCATTTAGCAACGAGGAACTACAGTTTGTGGCTCAGTTCAGGAGCAACGTATATACCATTAGTTTCCCGATGCACGCTGAAAAAAAAGATTGGTAGAATTTACCAGTCCTTCACGCTGTATTTCACACAGCGTCAATTCAGAGTCAATTCTGCCAGATGAAAGGTGCACTGGTAAAAAAAACCTCTTGGACCAATGCCGCATTGCATTGACTTCAGAGTGCAGTTTCTTATCGCCGGATTTAAGAGTCTTGAACTCTTGTTTTAAGCGGATTTTGCATTGCTTTAAGCGGATTTTGCATTGCTTCAAGCGGATTTTGCATTGAAACAAGAGTCCAGACTCTTAAATCCGGCGACAAGAAACTGCTCTCTTGAACCAAGAGGTTTTTTTTACCAGTGTGAACGTTACTATATACTGGTAACAGGTAACCATTCCTCTGGCAGAATCGACTTTGAATTTACGCTGTGTGAAATACAGCGTGAAGGAATGGTAAATTCTACCTGTCTTTTTTTTCAGTGCAGATGAGTGTTTCTACGGATGATCCAGAAACTGTAGATCATTAAATGGACGTATTTAAATAGAAAGGAACTAGATCCATTTTAACTTGAGCCCTATCATGCGGGTATTCTGATGGATCCCAAGGCTCATATCAGAATGGATAAAGTTCCTTTTGATTTAAATAAATCCATGTCCTGCAAAATATGGCGATCTGCTGCGAATATAATGGGTGTCCTTGACCACCTGTACTAGGTCTTTCACTTGGTTATTTTTGGTCGGATGAAGTCGGGAGATTAGCTGCGGGGACGAGTTGAGAATCGATCCGAAGGAATCGAAATTATACAGCCTCGAAGCCCCATCCCCCCCCCCCAGCTCCCCCCACAGGGGATGAGCGGGAGGTCGCGACCTTAAAAAGTGAGGCTCCCGTCAATTTGTTTTAATTATTCCGTTATATTTAGAAAGTACGGAAAATGTTACCTCAAATCGAAACTTTCCGTTGGGTTTCACGGAATCGATCGAATTTTTGCAATCAGGGTGTCTACTAAAACAGGCTGGTCAAAAATAGGTACTTTAACAGTACCTCCTCCAATAGAAAAATTTCGTTCTTTTTCAGTACCTCCATTTGACGAAATTCAGAAAATTTCGAAAATTTGAAATTGCGACAAAAAGACAAGAAATTAAAAAAATTCCGGACCTTCTTGCGGAATTTCCGCATTTTTTCAGTACTTCCGGACCGCCCTTAAAAAATCAGTACTATTTCCGGACTTTCCGGACTTGTGGACACCCTGGCCACTCTCGAATGTTCATACAGCGTTCTTCCTTCGCACGGCAGTACGGTGAACATGCTCATACAGGGCCGAATCGATTACACTTTAATTTATTCTCGAGTACACTCGGCACCGGGGCTGTAAAACAGAAATGAGTTATGTCTCTCCGAAACGGACGAGGGAGCATCCCGGGGGAAGCCCCTCGGACGAGGGGGGGGGGGACCGGGGGGCTGGGCGGACTACGGAAGTGTCAGATTGGAGGCGCGGCCGTCGGTGATACAGCGGAGCAGTGCGGGACGTATGCTCCGGCCCGGCAGGCGCTCCCTTGCATTCGGGGTCAATACGCGCTTGACAACTTACAAAGTAGCCCCCCTCCTCCCCCCCTTCGCCTCCCGGGAGTCCGATCCGCCGTGTTACGGAGGAACCCCCTAAGTGTATTTCTACTTGAGCCATGGTTAGCACGTCCGCTAGTGCGTCTCGCGGCTCAACCCGGGCTCCGCTTACGGCTCTTTTCCGTGGCACGGCGGCGATGGCCCGGTAAAGTTTTTCCAGGGCCAGACAAACATTCTGCGTTCGCCTCGGCGCGGCATAACAACAGCGAATAGACTCGAAAACACGGTGCTCTCCCTCGAAAAACATCGTCTGTTCGTAACAGTTTTGAGATGAGCCCGCTCGGAAAAACGTTCTGTTTTCCTTCCCTCCATTTGCGATTTATCGATGGATCTGTCATTCAAACCTATGGAAAAGGATCGATAAACAGGGTGTTCGCAGCGGATACCTTGATCATCGATTCTTTACCGTAGCTTCAAATAGAGGAATATCGATGCTTTGTCTGATTAATCGCCAGTGGCGTGGTGTGAATGATCAATTATCGATATTTCCTCATTTTTTGTTGTAGTAAAGAATCGATTATTTAGGTGTTCGCTGCGAACACCCTGTTTATCGATCCTTTTGAACCCAGAATGATCCTCGAATTGAACCCAGGACCTCAGTGTTGGCAGCGAACTGCCTTGACCTCTACACCACTGAGGCTGACACTACAATGGACCACTAGACAAGGTACGAATTTAAGCAATCTGATACATTTTGCTTAGCCAGAATTTCATGTAGAACACGATTCGCACAACGAAAATTACTGAAACAAACTCCTAACGAAGATATTAACGTTTTTATTTCACATTGGTTACGAGGAATTTGAACTGCCCGCTTACAAGAAACTCAAAGCTCGACGTGAGTCAAATCGCCCACTACAACGGTTTCAGCAAGCTTCTCAATCGAGCAATGTTCATTTCCCACCATGTGTTGTTCAAACTATTAGCAATTTGCTATAGCTAAGCCAAAGCGTCAAGATTGAGGTTGCCAGATTTTTATATCGCAGAGACTGTCATGATAACGTTTAGCGCGCGATGTGAATCACGTGGAGCATTGAGTTTTAATGAGCGGGTGGTTTAAATTCACGCATCAAGAATCATTAAATATCTTCGTAAGGAGTTAATTTCGGTAATTTTTGTTGTGCACATCGTGTTCTGCGTGAAATTTTTGTTACGAAACATGTATCAGAATGCTGGAAATCGTACCTTGTCTAGTGGTCCATTAAGTAAATAATTGATTAACATTGAAGTGATGATTTACCTTTAAGTTGCTGGTCTGGATTGTCATTTCCACGCATGATATCGTTCAAATATAATTCCAAATTCCGCATGTTTTCTAAGGGTCCACCGCCATTCCCGGTGTTCCGGTCCTGAAACAACGAAAAAAATTAAACTTAAATTTCAGCCTCAAAATGAATACACCACCACTGTAGTTGGGTGGATGATGACAGGTTCTAATAGAAGGTTCAATATACTCTCATTAAAAACCACCGTCCTTCTCTTTGATTAACAAAACTCGAGACAAGATCCATTGAGAAGGGAGCTCGACTCACCCGAAATTCGAGGATCATAGAAATTACTATCCAAGTGCGAGTCCCTCAAGCGGGTCGGAAGCAGATAAAGCAAGTTTCGGGAAAACAGTTCCACTACTCAATAAGCAGCTATTATTACCGTTGCTAAATCGCTCGAAAAAAGTCTGAAATTTGCGCGTCAGGCAGTTGGACGTATTTCTGTCGAACGGAACTATGTGCATTAAGACATGAGCGCGGAGACCCATAAGAATTCATGCATAGCAGGGCTCACGTCATAATGCACATAGTTCCGTTTGGCAGAAACACGTCCACTTGTAGTCCAGGATAACAACTTTTTTCAGTTTCGAAATCGCCGAATCATCAGCCATTAAATATGAAATGGGTGTACTTCCACCGAGCAGAACTATGTGCGGGTGGGAAATATGGGGAGTGCTCGTTAGTCTAGGGCCGTAAGAATGGATGGGAATTACAAAGCGACGTCAGTGACGTCAGCGTCGACGACGGAGACGACGATCCGATCCATCCGAGTCTTCAACTCATGATTCTGATTGAATCAAGAGTACTTTTTCTTGTCGATGTTTTTAAGAGTCTGGACTCTATATCCAATGTGTTTTTCTTCCAAAGTAGATAAGAGGCATGGAAACGATAAGGTCTTACTTTTGAACTCTTGAAAAAAAAAAGCATGCGTAGAATTTCGAAGTTTATAAGCACATTCTGCGGTAATTGTATAGCGGATTACATGCATAGCCGTGAGAATCGTTAAAATTTCGTGGAAAATGACATTTCACCTCTCGGTTGAATGTATTTCTGCCAAACGGAACTGTGTCCATTAAGATATGAGCCATGAGATTCATAAGAATATATGCATGACAGGGCTCACGTCATACTGCACATAGTTCCATTTGAGAGAAATACGTCCAGTTGGTTTCAGTAATTTTCGTTACTCGAATCGTGCTCCACGTGAAATTCTGATCGAGATACATTTATCAGAATGCTTGAATTTGTACCTTGTCTACAGGCCCATCGTGAAAAATTTACAGGGTGTCTACATAAACAGGCTGGCCAAGAATCAGTACTTCTACAGTACTTTTCCAGTATATTCCCAAGAATTTCAGTACCTCCTCAACAAAAAAATTCAGTATTTTTTCAGTACCTCTAATCTAATTGACGAAATTCGAAAAATTTCAAAAATTTGACAAATTTCAAAAAATTGACAAATTTCAAAAATTTGGATTTCTCGCTCAAATTGCGACAAAAATGACAAAAATTCTGGACCTGCTTGCTGAATTCCTCACTTTTACAGTACTTCCGTTCCGCCCTTAAAAAATCAGTACTATTTCCGGAAATTCCGGACTTGTAGACACGCTGATTTAATTTTTGGATTTGTAAAATTTGAATTCAAAATTGTGCGCCGGGAGTGACCCTTCTGTTTTTCGAAAAAAGCCGATAATCGTGCATCAGGGCTCGACAAAGTGTTTACAATAAGCGCGGCTGTGACTTTTTTAAGGCGCCGTTAATTTTCTTTGAAGTTCCGAGAGGTTCCCCCGAAAGCTGGGCGTCGAGAAGCTCTCGGGTCAGGAGTGGCCGAATTCAAGCGGGGAAACAAGGGATCCCCGCACTCGAGTGATTTTAATTTGCCGCCAACTTCACTTTTCGGGACGAGTCCGCCAGATCTCTCGAAGACAAAGGACGTATTCTGATCAAAAATAACTATATCCATTTTGAAATGAGCCTTGTCATGCACGTATTCTTATAGGTTCCGAGGCTCATGTCAGTATGGATACAGTTCTTTTTGATTTAAACGCGTTCAAAAGTGACTGGATCCCTGCCGCACTTGAAAAATCTTCGTCCAACGCAGCCGGCCTGTCCCTATCCCTGCTCGACCGTTTTCAACGAGGCTCGTGAGTTTTTCGGGTTCCTTTTGATGTCGCCGAAAAGAATTCGCAAATCTCTGCTATTAGGAAAGCAGCGGTGCGGAATCTTCCACGGTTCTACAATTCCACGCGCCCACGTCGGGATAGTGGAAAACTTCATGAAACTTTGTAAAATGGCTTTTCTTTTAAAAATTATGCAAAGGGCGTCTATATAGCATCAGGGTTGCCACAGAATTTAGAAAATGAAATTCCCTGACATCTGAGGACCACAAGTCCAAACATATGCGATTGAGAAGTATCACGATTTAAAACGCCTTCAAATGCTGTGATACTTCACCACATCACATGAGAGTCGATATAGTTATCTCCTCAGCGCCTTAAAGCGTTTTTAGCTCAATAAAGCCAGCCGGACGGAGATCAATGATATAATTGGTCTGGTATTAAAAATGAGTAAAGAAGTTTCTTGTTCCCTCATGTTTTCCTTATTTTCCCTGAGATTTTTCATTACCTGATCAAATCCCGGTAATTTCCGGTCCTAGACACCATGATTTTGATCGAAAACTTCGGAAAAAAAAAAAACAAAGATAAAGAGGATCAAATTTTGGACAAAGTTGCGAGAAACCATCTTTTCCAGGGTTGCGACAGAATTTAGAGAATGAAATTCCATGACATTTCCCTGATGTCCCTGACACATTTTGGTGAAATTCCCTGACAATTGAAGATGTGACGCATGGTTAAGAAGGCATATTTGCAAAAAGTTTTCAGGCAAAAGTTGTTGTTCGAAACCTCAAATCCATTCTAGAAAGCAAATGAAGGTGATTTAACAAATTTTCCCTGACATTTTCGTCATTTTCCCTGACATTTCCCGGTTTTTCCTGACTGTGGCAACCCTGTAGCATGATCGTTTCGATAATGATACGGCGTTTTTGCCTTAATAAAACAATTTGCCGAGAGAAAACGAGAGAGAGAAAAAACGTCTAGCAGAACTTTCAAAAGTCAAGTATTTTGAAGTAAATTTCAAACGAAATTTTGCGAAAAAGAAAATCAAAAAGAGCAGTGCATTAAAGTTGTAGAAAATTCGATATTAATCGGGGGAGGTATGACAACATTTAAGTGGCGATACGACGTTCTTTCCTCAGTACAGCAGCTTCCCGAGAGAAAACAAACTTCCAGAAAAACTTTGAAATTGTCCGATATTTTACTCCTTAATATAAATGCCCGTATTGCCCTATTGCCCGTATGGGGGACTGATGTCACAGGTTTAGCAATCCTGCGGACCCCAGCTGGTAACCCCTGCCTCATGGGGTAGTGGAGATGGTCACCGGCTTCAAGGCGTATGAACCACCCATTGGAAGGGCAGACAGGGCTCTCAGCTGTAGTGGAAGCAACCTGTCTAGGAGAGGAAACTCCGAAATCAAACCCCGGTCCTCCAGGTTGGGGGTTGAGTCATCGGGCTAACTCCCCGATACTCGGAAAAAGGAATACTGTTAAAAGACCCAATAACGATTGCCTCGGTACAAATGAAAATAAACGGATTTATCGGAAAAAATTACGTAAACGGATGATGGTTTTTGGAACATGGAACGTACAAGGAATTTCTACGAAAATGACGGAAGTGGTATCGGAGATAGGGAGTCGCGGATTTGATGTCACGGTATTAACAGAAACGAAGAAGAAAGGACAAGGCTCTGTAAGTGTAAAGGAATACGATTTGTTTTATAGTGGCGTGGAAAAAGATCAGCGAGCTCAACAGGGTGTTGCAATTCTTATTCGCAAGAGCCTACGGAAGTGCATCACTACATGGGAAGCTGTTAACCCCCGAATGATAAAGATGAATATGACAGTGTTTGGCCATAAAATCACCATTTTGGGAGTGTATGGAGTCAACGATGATTCCACTGTCGCAGTGAAGGACCAATTTTTCGAAGAATTGAACGAGGAAATTGGTAAGATTGGATCCAGGAGGGAAATCATTGTGTTGGGAGATCTCAAAGGTAGAATAGGACGTCAAATTAAAAGTAAGATCGTCGGCCCTTTCGGAGAGGCGGCACTAAATGATAACGGAGCCCGTATCATTGACGTATGTGAGCAAAGGGACATGAAGGTGCTCAATGGGTTCTACCAACACAAGGATATCCATAAATTTACTTGGGTTCAGTCTACTCGCGGATTGAAATCAATCATTGATTATGTGGTTGTCAGACAAGACACGGGAATGAAGATTCAGCAAGTTAGAGTGTGGAGAGGTCTTTCCTGCGGCAGTGATCATTATTTCCTCGGGGCGAAAATAGCTTTCCCAGTGAAAGGGAGCCAGGAGACCAGGCAAGCACAGGAAGAAGTTCACCAACAAAAAGATCGTGTCAAGCTTGTAAACTATAACATTGACAGCTTGCAGCATCCAAGTGTAAGGGCTTTATATGGAAAGCGCTTGGATGAGAAGTTGGGCGAATCAAGGGACGGTGATACCGAACAGCAGTATCAGTTCCTGAAGGATTGCATTCACTCGGCAGCAATGGAAGCTCTTGGTGTCGCTGATGATAGGAAAGTTAGCGAAAAACCTTACTGGTGGGACGAAGAAATTGAGAAGGAGATTCAGGAGAAACGGAAAAAATATCATCAGTTCCTTTCCTCTAAAAAAACAGAAGACAAAGAGGCGTATAAAAAAGCTCAGACGCAGGTACGAAGGCTCATAACCAAGAAAAAGAACGAATCTTGGGAGAGGAGCTGTAACAAAATAGACACGTACATAGGAGGAAGGAAAAGCACTGAGAGCTGGAAGTTGCTGAAAGGGCTGCGAAGGGACATGAAGCGTGACTTAATATCTCCGATATCCATTGATAAACTGGAGGGGTATTTTAAAAATTTACTGACAGAAAGGCGACCTGAATTTCAAGATGGAGGCGTAAGCTTGGAGTATACTAACGATAATCATAACTTGGAGATCCATATGGAGGACGTGGTAAAGGCCGTACGAGAGCTGAAGAACGATAAAGCTCCAGGTCCGGGTAATATCCCTGCTGAGTTGATCAAGTGTGGAACCTGCAAGCTGTTTCAACGGTTGAGATACCTGATGCAAGATTGCTTGGACGGTGGAAAGGTACCGACAGAATGGAAAGAGTCTTGGGTGTCACCTATATACAAGAAGAAGGGTAGAAAAGATGAGTGTGATAACTATAGAGGACTGTCGGTTGCAGGTACCCTGAGCAAAGTGTATGGAAAAATCTTGAAAGCAAAAATTGAAGAGGAGTGGAAAGAACATGAAGCGGAAGAGCAAGCAGGTTTCAGAGCCGGTCGGTCAACGATTGATCACTTATTTACCATCATCCACGTCATAGAGAAAAAGAAGGGAGTTGGCCAGGAATTACATCTAGTGTTTGTGGATCTCCAGAAAGCTTACGATAGTGTGCCATTGATGAAACTTTGGGAAGCCTTGAACAAAAGGGGTTTTAGTGGGGGACTAATTAGTGCTATTAAGGAATTTTATGGTGGGGCTTTCTCTAGGGTTAAATCGCATGGGGAGTTATCGTTGGGGTTTTTAATTACTAAAGGACTGAAACAAGGGTGTTGTTTGTCGCCAACCTTATTTAAAGTGTACCTGGAAGAAGTTTTAAAGGAATGGAAAAGATGCTGTTCGGGAATGGGCGTCCCGCTACGTGAAGATGGCACCCTTTATACTCTGTGCTTTGCTGATGATCAGGTGGTAATAGCTCAGGACAAAGAAGATGCGAATTACATGACGCGGAAGCTAGTGGAAGTATACCGAAAGTGGGGAATGGAAGTAAATGTGGTTAAGACGGAGAAGTTGGTTATCGGTGGTGATCAGCAAAGCATTGAACTGGAGGATGGCCGGAAGATCCTGGACTGTGAAGAGTATAAATATCTCGGAGTTCGGTTAACTAAGGACGGAAATTTGGATCGGGCCATTAAAGATCGGAATGTGCAAGGCAGGAAAGCTATCGCGATGCTAAATGGGGTTCTCTGGGACCAGAGTATCTCCAAGGAGACCAAAAGGAAAATTTACAACGTCATCGTGAAGAGTATCGTAACTTACGGGAGTGAGGTCTGGCAACTTAAGAAAAGAACTGAAGACATGCTTAGGGCAACCGAGATGGACTTTTGGCGAAGGTCTGCTGGGATATCGAGAAGAGAGCGTATCCGCAATGAAAGGGTACGCGAGATAATGGGTGTGGAAAAGGACATCGTGCACGATATCAGGTCCAAGCAGTTGGTCTGGTATGGACATGTGCGAAGGATGGCAGATGATCGGTTGCCCAAGCAGGTCTTCGATTGGGTTCCTCCCGGAAGGCGACGGCGTGGACGTCCTGTGAAAGGTTGGCGACAAGGGGTGGAGGAGGAGATCAGAAGGTGCCAATTGCCTGATGATCTCTGGGAGGATAGGGGGCAATGGCGATTGGGCGTCGCAGAGCGCGAGGCGGCGCTATAATCGCGACTTTATGTATGTATATAAAATCATAAGAATAACGCAAAACGCGAAATGCAAAACGCCTGAAGCGCGAGGCGATTTGGGGAACTTTTAAATTAAATTGTAAACGATCAAATAAAAGAGTGCCTTAAATCTGGAGAAAAATCTATATTTTTCAGGTGAGACACGACAACGTATACATGGCGATACGGTATTTGTGTCCTAATGCAGCAGAGATAAAGGAAACTTCCGGGAAAACTTAATCTGCCGACTACCGACATCGGCGTGGCGTCAATGCTCGATTATCGATACCTCCCCATTTGAAGATGTGGTAAAGAATCGATTATTAAAGTGTTCTTTGCGAACGCCCTGCTTCTCGATACTTTTCCGTAGGTTTGAATGGCAGATCAGTCGATATATCGCAAAGCTGCGGGCTTCCGAGAAGACTCCGAGACATTGATTCGGGCTCGTAACTCGGACTCCGACGGTGGAATCCATTTTGGAAAAGAATGTCCTCATCTCTTCTGCCGTGCTGAGGAAAAACGCCGTATGAGCAGTCGAATATTGCCAAGATTCCTACGGTAAAATACGAGTTCATTGGGAAAGCTGTACGTAGTTTTCTTCCAATTTTTCAGACGATTTTGTTCACAATTTTGTCTGAGACATCTGAAAATTTCAAGGAAAAATACGCATAACTTTCTTCCGACACACTGGAAAAAAAACTCATTGGATCTGGGGTCTAGACTCTTAAAAACATCGACGAGAAAAAGTACTCTTGATTCACTCAGAGTCTAGCTTAAATCAAGTTCCAAGCCTCTTAATTTAAGCAGATTTCGTTTTGATTCAAACAAAAATCCGATTGATTGATCAAGAGTATTTTTTCTTGTCAATATTTTCAAGAGTCTGGACTCTAGATCCAATGTGTTTTTTTTCCAGTGCATACATTTTCTAGTGGGGGGAAATTTTGCAACGTTCGAATGTTCTTACGGTGTTTTCCCTTAGGACGGAAGTCTAGGAAGGTATGTCCATGTCCTAGGAGCCACCGTCGGCGACGGCTCAACTTTGATCCAAAGTAAATAAACGTTAATGCCCATCGAGTTCCAAGCAAAATATTTATCCTCATTTCTCCCTTTTATTATTCCCCGTTCCTTTCGCTCTCTTATTTTTCTTCCCTACCAAGAATCCCGCCCCGTTACGTTTCCCGGACCCCCCCCCCCCTCCACCTCGTCCTGGGCACCTCTGAAATAATTCTGATCGTTCCGCGCAGGTCCTTCAAAAAACTATTCTTCCACTTCGAAGACGATTCGATGTATATTCTTTTTAATGAATATGTCACACGCAGAAGGTCAGACCAAGAATCAGGCATTTTGTCAAATGCTTAGATAAATAGTCGGAAACTCCAAAAAAAACTCGCCTTTTTCGTCGAAAGTCGTCGAACTGAGGGTTTGCCTTCAATGATGCGAGGGGGTAAAATGGACTGCAATTTGCAATTTGGAACTATAAATTCTGGCTCTACTGGAAAAACGCTTATGTGCATAAGGAAACTAATGGCACATACGTTGTTTTTAAAGCGGACTAGAATTTATAGTTCCAAATTGCAAAATGTAATCCAAATGAGCTCCGTCGAGTTCGAATTGTGATATCTGTGCTTACTAACTGAAAATGCAATGAACCATCGGACAAAATGCAAAGTCAAGCGTTAAGAGACTTTGATTCTCATCCAATTTTCACGTAGAACACGATTAGAACGACTAAAGTACTGAGAGTACTTTCCTAACGAATATACTGACGTGTTTCGATGTATTCATCAAACTTTCCGCTCAAAGAAAAAAACGCAATTTACTTGCGATAAATTGCACATTAAACGTTGACGTGACAGTCTTGGTAGGGAATTAAGACAATTTTTACAAAAATTGGGCTGTAATTCGTACGGGTTTATCAATAGTGGGATAGATTGGTAAATTTTTCGAGGATAATGCTGGAAATAACTTTAACTTCCGGTATTTAGGTGAACATCAGACTCAAACGGTGATATATCAGACCCGCTGTCCCGTATCGCGTTCACTCGGTTCGGCTAAGGCGCGAGCAAGCAACTATACAAGCTTCCCGGATGCCCTGGTTGCCGTCCAGCCTATTTGAACGCGTTTCTTCCGCCGTATTGCGCTCACTCGGTTCGGCGAAGGCGCGTGGGATATCCCCTCCATTTTGGCCTCACTTGAGAGCTTTTTTTGAGCTTGGGAGTTGATTTCAGAGAAAACCAGTGGCACACCATCGTGTTTCTCGCCAACTTTTGCATAAGAAGCAATAGTTAAATCGCAAATTCCTCACACATGCAACATCTCCATCGACTCGATCCACTGTGCGTCGCGACGTCGCCGTTGTAATCATAACGGGGAGCTGGGAATTTCGACGGCGCTTAATAAGACGTCGCCAAGGTGTCAACGCACACGAGGGGGTGTGAAGGGGTGACGGGGTCGTGGGGGGGGTGGGTCGGGGGCAGTGTAAGACGTCGCCGAGAACAAGCTGTTAGCGTAATGTGGAGATGCACGGGCCCCGGCGGTGGAGGGGGGCGGAGTGTAAACACGTTTACCATATCAACGGAGCCGTCGGAAGAGTAAATTAACGCGGGGGATTACGTCCTGTGACCTTGTCTTCGGGCCGGCTCTTAGTGCCCGGGCCCTGGCTCCCGGGTCGATCTAATAACGCGCGGCTCGAAGTTCCGAAACTTGTGCCGCGACAGACTCACATGCCTGCCTACACGAGCTTCCCATCCCATAGGGCTGATTATCGGAATTGATACAAAAGCGATAGACAAAAGATAATTGGACTATTTCTACCAAACAGACCTATGTGCTGCCGTGCTAAGGAAGAACGCCGTATGTGCCTTCAGACGTTGCCAAATTTTCTGCTACAAATCACGAGTTTTCAGAAAAATTGGTAAATATTTTTTCTCCAATTTTTAAGAGGATTTTGTTCGTAGTTTTATCTAAAACGTCTGAAAATTTCAAGGAATAATATGCATAACTTTCTTTGAAAATAAATTTTTTATTCGACGACTTTTAGCAACTCTCGAATGTTCATACGGCGTTCTTCCTTAGCACGGCAGTGTGGAGGTGAGAAATATGGGGTGTGCTCTAGAAAGCTGCATAGGAAGCAATGTAAAAGTGGGCGTGATTCCTTTTGATAAGAATTGGAAAAGCGGGATTTTACATTCTATCAAACAGACCTATGTGCCAACTGAATGCGGAACTCATGAGCCGCGGGCATGGCAAGAGAGCGTTGTGGACAGGGCTCATGAGTTAAAGACACGGATCCGCGGATCGGAGTCTCCATCGTCGCCGCTGACGTCACTGGCGCTTTATTATTCTCATTTATTCTCACGGCCAGAGAACTAACGAGCACACCCCATATTTCTCACCTCCACATAGGTCTGTTTGGTAGAAATACGTCCAATTGACAAAGAAGACGAACACGGAAAAAGCGATGTAGTGCTGCGCACTAACTGTTTAGATCAAGTGGAGCTAGCTAACATGGCAATAGTGCTGAGCCCTACGACATTACGATTCAGTAAAAAAAAAAAAAAATTTAAAAAGCGGGTAACAAGGCTAAAATTTCACATACACAAAACCAAAACGTTTTTCAAAATTTTTATTTTGATTTATCCAACTAAAAATGGTTGAATTTTCAGTCGAAAACGTTTTGGTTTTGTGTATGTGAAATTTTAGCCTTGTTACCCGCTTTTTAATTTTTTTTTTTTTTTTTTTTTTTTTTTTTTTTCCAATTGTATATCCTGTCCCGGGCTGCAGAGCATCTATCATATTTCATTAGGGTTCAGCTTCACAGACTGTAGGTCTCAGCATTACTGCCATATCAGCTGGCTCCATTTGATCTTAACTATTAGTGCTCAGCACTAAATTGTTTTTCCTGCGAAGGAAAATTGTAGCGATCCTACACCGGAAAAAATGGTTTTGTGGCGAGAGTCCATACGGCTTGGAAAGTCTGAGGTATGAACTGCTCGCACTTACAAGATCGTACAGGAAGCTAAAACGCCTTCAATATTTTATGTATGCAATGAGGACAAACGTGGGGCAAGAATAGTGGTATCCAGAAATCTATGGTAATTTGACACGGCTCAGGGTGGTGACGCGATAGTGAGTCCATCATTTCCCCCCTATGTCTATAACAACCACACGTTTCCGGCAATAGAATCGCTTCATTTGTCTATCATTTTGTCCATCAAATTCAATGATCAGCTCACTGATATCAGTAGAAAATTCAATGGATAAAGGATTCAATGGAGTTAAGATCAACAACAAATTTACCAATCGTTCCGACGTAGTGCAACCTATTATATTTATCAGTCACCCGTCGTACAGTGTAGCGAGCAGTGGCGTGGCGTGCTTTGCGATGTATCGATGTTATGCCATTTAAACCTATGGAAAAGGATCGATAAACAGTGTGTTCGCAGCGAACACCTGAATAATCGATTTTTACCATAGGTTTAAATGGCATAACAATCGATACATCGCAATTCACGCCACGCCACTGGCAGCGAGCCATTGAGAGGAGGCGAGCGAGGATCAGAATCGAAAGAGAAGGATTACATGAGCCTTGAGATGCATAAGAAGGTATGCATGACAGGGCTCATGCCGAAATAGATATAGTCCTTTTTGGCTTAAATACTTTAATTTGTAAGTCGAAAAAAGTAGGAATCTTGAACACGATGTCATATTTTTGACCTCCATAATTTAACGCACTCATCCATTACAGACCCGGTCACAGATCATGGTTTTTATAAAATTCACTTATTAAAAATTGAACAGATTGTTTTCCCAAATCACGTAAGCGGCAATCTCTTTTTTGGTAGCAGGAGGGGTGGTTTTTCTTCGTTTTCACTGGCTCAATCCTGTTTGATTTTAAAATAACCTTCTGAAAATGCACACATTTTTTGGAATTCGAAGATTGTCAACAACGCAAATGAAACCGTTTTTCTCGTTTTTCGACTATTCGCAATGGACCACTAGACAAGGTACGAATTTCAGCATTCTGATACATGTTTCGTGACTAAAATTTCACGTAGAACACGATGCGCACATAGAAAATTACCGAAATTATTAACTCCTTGCGAAGATATTCAATAATTCTTGATGCGTGAATTCAAACCACCCGCTCATGAAAACTCAATGCTATACGTGATTCACATCGCGCGGTAAACGTTATCATGACAGTCTCTGCGATGTAAAAATCTGGCAACCTCAGTCTTGAGGCTTTGGCTCAGCTGTAGCAAATTGCTTATAGTTTGAACAACACATGGTGGAAAATGAACATTGCTCGATTGAGAGGCTTGCAGAAACCGTTGTAGTGGTGCGCGATTTGACTCGCGTAGAGCTTTGAGTTTCTTGTGAGCGGGCAGTTCAAATTCCTCGTAACCAATGTGAAATAAAAACGTTAATGTCCTCGTTAGGAGTTGGTTTCCGTAATTTCCGTTGTGTGAATCGTGTTCTGCGTGAAATTCTGGTTAAGTAACATGTATCGGATTGCTTAAATTCGTACCTTGTCTAGTGGTCCATTTTGTTGCTCACGTGATTTTGAAAATAATCGGTACAATCACGGATGGACACTGAAAAAAAATTCTCGGCGTTTTTACCAAGGTCCGTTGGTACCTTTACTATCTCACTTTTTTTACCAATTATTGGTAATATTACCAAGACAGACTGGTAAGCTTACCTAAAACCCGGTATTTTTACTGCTTTTTTCAAGTAAGAATACCATTTTTATTGGTAATCAATGCCCGGTAACTTTGCCATTTTATCTGGGTAATTCTACCACAGTCGATAAAAAATATTGGCGTTTTTATTAAGGTCCGGTAAAATTACCGAGAAAGTTCAATAATTTTACCGAGATTTCTCGGTAAAATTACCAATTCCATAGATGTTAATTTTACCAAGAAAAACTGGGATCAAATAGAACCCTGGTTTATTGGTAATTTTACCCCTTTTCTTAGTAAATAAACCGAGATTTGTTTTTTCAGTGGAGCTTTTTTAAAATTCTCTCTTCAACCGCGGCCCCGTATTCGATGAAGGTTTATTCCTGGATTGCACCTTAAAGGGTGTCCCCGCGAGTGGTTCCGAGGGGATGAATCGGGTGATCCGACGGCGTGGGCGTCGCGACGCCTGTCAGCGTCCAATGACGCGACCTTTGGTCGGCCGTCGGTAACCTGACCTGTCGCAATACGTCTTGCTATTAAGTTACCGCTGTTACGTTCTCGTCTCCGCCGCGCGGTGGACCGAGTCAATAGGAAAACTTGGACAAAAATTAGAAACCCTAAACGCTTGTAACTCCGTTTATACAAAACTTTGAGGTTCTCAAAGTGGTACCATTGGTTCCCTCGTGAAATTTTCTTCCCGAAGCACCCCTTGAAATTCAAAATTTGACAAATTAAACATCAAAATGTGCAGTTTTAGTAAAAAAATTCATGTCCGATCTCTCTGATCGACTCGATCCACTGTGCGCCGTGTCGGGCGCCGTCGACGGAAGGGGTTGAGGGGGTGTCGAAGACGCATACCCCTGTCTGGGGTCGCCCCTTCACCCCCTGGTCGCAAGACGGTGTCTGACCGTCCGGTTATTTTCAGGTCGTTGTCGTTTCGACGGCGTGGCGTGTTCTGCAATATATCGATTGATCTGTTATTTAAACCTATGGAAAAGGATCGAAAATGAGGGTGCTCGCAACGAACACCTTAATCATCGATTCTTTACCGTAGCTTTAAACGGAAAAATATCGATAATCGATCACCCACACCTCGCCACTGGGCGTGAAAGAGAGGGGTGATTGATATATCGATTGATGTGCCATTTAAACCTATGGAAAAGGATAGAAAATGAGGGTGCTCGCAACGAATAAATTAATAATCGATTCTTTAGCATAGCTTCAAACGGAAAAATATCGATAATCGATCACCCACACCTCGCCACTGGGCGTGAAAGAGAGGGGTGATTGATATATCGATTGATCTGTCATTTAAACCTATGAAAAAGGATCGAACAACATGGTGCTCGCAACGAATACATTAATAATCGATTCTTTGCCACAGCTTCAAATAGAGAAATATCGATGATCGATCGTCCCCGCCTCGCTGTGTCGTTGTGCACGCACGGAAACAGATCCGCTGCAATCTCTGGCAAAAGGAAGGGTTGTTCCTTTATGACAAAAGGCTTAAAATTACGATGCGCTTATTGGAAAAGTTGGAAATACATTCTTAACTTCACAATCTGCGTAAGAAAAGTGCTTTGTTCTAGCTCCTCGGCTCAAAAACGATACCACGGCAAAAGTGAGCATTTCTTAAGAGGAGTCGTTTCATCCACTCCTTAAGTAGTGATGTAACGATCTCCACAAATCTCCTTTGTAATCACCATGTGCACAATGATGGCCCAAGTGTGAAACCACGTACCTCCGTTTGCGACAACTCCATTTCCTTCGGAAAAAACTCCCTCACAAGAAACGTGAGGGGAAAAGAATTTTAAGGATTGTAGAAAGTCATCTTTATGATTTTTAAGGATCGTAAGTAATTATCAGTCAAACAATACTCACGAATCAGTCACGAATTAATGCTGGTCTGAAAATGATGCGGCGCGGCGGAAGAAACGCCTTCAAATAGGCTGGACGGCAACCAAGGCATCCGGAAAGCTGGTATAGTTGCTTGCATGCGCCTTTTATAGCCGAACCGAGTGAACGCGATACGGGACAGCGGGTCTGACATATCACAGTTTGAGCCTGATGTTCACCTAAATCCCGGAAGTTAAAGTTATTTCCAACATTTTCCTCGAAAAATGTACCACTCTATCCAACTATTGATAAACCCGTACAAATTATAGCCTAATTTTTGTGAAAATTGTCATAATTCCCTAATAAGACTGTCACGTCAACGTTTAATGTGCAATTTAACTCAAGTAAATTGCGTTTGTTTCTTTGAGCGGAAAGTTTGATGAATATTTGAATAATTATGAATATTCAAAAGTGAACATTTCTTAAGAGAAGTCGTTTCATCCACTCCTTGTGCACTAGGATGCTGCATAATATTCAACATGACTGGCGATTCCGCGCGAAAATCGTGAGGAAGCACCATGGTCTTCATCGACAGAAGGAAAATGGATTTATAAACACATCGCTTGATTAAATAATCAAAATCTACAAGAAAATACAACCACTTAACTGGCTAAGGGGTTCAACAGAGCCTTGAGTGGTTATTGGAAGCTTCCCTCTCTTCTTCGGCTTTCGAATTACCTATTCGTCCATTTTTGACGTATTATTTTACCAGTCTTACACTACTGCGCAGAGACCTTTTCCTACAAGTCTCAATGTACATGTAACTGGTTTGTTTAACGGTGTCCAAATATGCTGAAAATTTATATTACACACGAATATGCAGCAAATTCCAACAACGGTTTCTCAAGAGGGAATATTTTACTTTCATTCTTTGCTTTTTTAAGGCTTTCTACCAAATCTCAAACATTTGTCGGAGCCTGTCCAGGCTCCCAAGAGCCCGGAATTTTTCCTCATGGGTGAATTCTTGAGGGGGAGTATACATTCGCATCTCAATAATCGCTGGGAGTGAAAATGTCAGAATGTCTTCTCGTGCCGACCTTCCATTTCATTCAAAGCATGTCCTTCACATTCGAAACATTTGGTTAAGGGCGTAAAATAAATTTCTTCCAAGAAGAGCATATCGACGGTGTAAGTCGGCAATCACATGACTCGGTTTGCGATGTCGCAGACTTCCTGTCTTACATCATTTTTTAAATGTAAAACTACTCAACGGCAATTCTTTAACACTGCCGTGATTTTCCTTCTCTGCGCGAAGAAAATTCTGCAAAAACTTCAAGGAATGATGTCAATTTGTTCTCCTTTAAAAAAATAACACAGAGGCGGAGATTTTCAGACACCGCAATCGAGATTATGTGATTGCCGACTTACACCGTCGATATCGATGGCCGAGGTCGAATAGTGCGTATCTCCAAATGCAACGTTGCGAATCTCCGCGGATATTTCACATATTTATAATTAAAAAAACCTATGACTATTCTTGAAATTTTAAGGCCTTTAAAATCAATTTTTCTGCTTCATGCTGCATTCCGAATCACCAACAAGTCAATTTTCCATTATTTGGCGCTAAGTATTTTTCCGAATGACCGATTCGATCAGTGGCCATCGAGACGTGAATGATCAATTATCGATATTTTTCCATTTAAAGCTATGCTAAGCAAGAACGCCGTAAATTCATCAAGATTTTCCCTCGTTTTTTGGGATATAACACTTTATAACATAAAAACTGTTTTACCCATGCACCTCAAATTTTCAAGTTAAGCTCTTACTAGTACTAGAGTCCCTTTATACTGAGAGTCAAGACAACACCCCTCATGGAGTCACAAACGGGAATAAAGATTACACAAATTGAACGTTTTTCGTAATCTTTGATCGGCTCATTCTTAAATTCCTTTCTCCGTTCCTTCTCTCATTCCGTTTGTTCCTTGTCGAACCCGAAATTCCCCGGTCCATTCCAGATTATAATCTTTGCAATTGGTGAAAATGTAATCTTTATTCCCGTTTGTGACACTGTGAAGGCCTAAAATCCGGTTAACCAATCAGAAATGGATTCGCATTGTCTTGACTCTCACTATAAAGGGACTCCAACTAGTACTTGCGAAATAATTCTGTAAAAATATTGTCCCAAGGTACACGAGTTTTTCTTCTAGGATACGTTGTTTTCAAAACATGTAAAATGGCGTTTGCGGCGTTTTTGCGTTTCACGGCAGTATGGTAAAGAATCGATAATTAAGGTGTTCGTTACGAACACCCCGATAATAGATCTTTCCCCATAGGTTTCAATGGCAGATCAATCGATACATCATCGCAAAGCACGCCACGCCACTGGAATTACCGATTCGATCGTGATAAATCACACTAAACATGTTTGCGAAGTGTGTGATTTTATTTCAATTGGACGTATTTCTATCAAATAGAACTATGTGCTTGTGCATTACGACGTGAGCCCTGTTACGCATATATTCTTATGGGTCTAAAGGCTTATATCTTAATGCACATAGTTCCGTTTGATAGAAATACGTCCAAATATTTGGAGCTTTTTGGTTTAAAAGGATACGTGAGGACATTATTTGGGCGTATTTCTATCAAACGGAATTATGCGTATTATGACGTGAGCCCTGTTATGCACATATTCTTATGCACTGGAAAAAAAAACACATTGGATCTGGAGTCCAGACTCTTGAAAACATTGACAAGAAAAAATACTCTTGATTCAATCGGATTTTTGCTTGAATCAAAACGAAATCCGCTTATATTAGGAGGCTTGGTTCTTGATTTAAGCTAGATTCTGATTGAATCAAGAGTACTTTTCCTTGTCGATGTTTTTAAGAGTCTGGACTCTAGATCCAATGTGTAATTTTTCCAGTGCTAAGTGAGCCCTGTTACGCGTAAATTCTTATGGGTCTCAGGGTTCATGTCTTAATGCACATAGTTCCGTTTGACAGAAATCCGTCCAATTGATCAAATTCCTCGAGCCGATGCTATCGAGCCGGAGACTCGCGTCTGGCCGGACGGAGCAGACACACAAAAGCGAAATTTATTCAAAGGAATAAAATATGTATCCGTTTCCGCGTCCGGCCGCCGGGCTCCGAGGACCAGTCGTCCGGTCGTCGCGCCCGTAGGGATTCTCATCAATTATGTATACGCGCATATTTACTCCTTTGAATAAAACATGCAACCCGCAGTACACTACCGCCGTCCAAACCCCCCATTCCACGCTCCACCACCGCCCACGGATCGAGCCTATATCCAACTATCGAAAACTATCGACTAATTGATCGACAAACACGCCAATACTGCAGTCTGATTGTTGAAATTTTGTGTTTGTCGGGTGGACGAGGACGACAAAGGTGAAATGGCGAAGCGTGATTGGTCGGCTATATCTTATCGCTGCTTTGTCGGTTGGAATGGACAACATACTGTCGGAAACTCAAGAGGTGCCTTTAGTTTGTCTTCCATTCCGATCGGAAAAGCACGACAAAGCAGCGATAAGACATAGCCGACCAATCACGCTTCGCCATTTCACCTATGTCGTCCATGTCATGTTCGTCCGAAAAACACAACATTTCAACAATCAGGCTGCTGACGTGCTAAGGAAGAACGCCGTATGCACATTCGAGAGTTGCCGAATTTCACCAGGTAAACAATTATTTGGACGTATTTCTGCCAAACGGAACTATGTGCATTAAGACATGAGCCCTTAAACCCATAAGAATATTTACAGAACAGGGGTCACGTCATAATGCACACAGTTACGTTTGATAGAAGTACGTCCATAGCAAAATTGTCAAACAATCTTGTACGCAATTTAATATAAAATAACTGAAAATTTCGAGGAAAAATATGGATGAATTTGGCAAAAATACATGTTTTATCCAGGGAAATTTGGCGACTCTCGAATGTTCATACGACGTTCTTCCTTAGCGCGGCGGTATTCACCACAAGTTAAACACTGTTTCCTGATGTAAAAGCACTTCAATGGGAGGGAAAAAGCTTTAACATGCAGGCACTTGCCTGCGACTTGTTATCCTTAAGAATTGCACGGGATTCGTTCACGGAAGCCCTGTCGTTGGAGAAACCATAATCCCATTCACCTCCCGCCCCTTCGCGTACCAAGATCCTGAAGGGATGCCCTTCCCCAGCCCCTCCCACTCATACTTTTGTTGCACTTCCATCACAATTCCTCGCTCTTCGAACGTGAGGACGTATCTCATTTCTAGATGAGCTCTGTTTTGTATATAAATCCATGCTTTCTGGGGTTCACGCGGAAATCGACATACGCCCTTACGCCAGAGGGGCAACGACTTTTCCACCGGGCGGCCGCGCGGACCAAGACAATTTACACCGTTAAGTTCAATTTTTAATTTCCTTTTGGGCGCTTCTGGGTACCAGATGCGCCCTTTCCAACCGTTCGACTCCCCCGATGTAACATGTACTATACTACATGCCCTTTTGCCTTATGGGTAATGACGCCATTCTGGTACACCCGGGAAAATTGGATTTTTTTCTGCATCTGGTATTCGTAAAAGTTTTCGTGAAATGTTTTGCTTTTAAGCACAACAATCTCGCACGGACGTATTACCTGGTTAAAGTATTTTAGGGCCTCCTTATGCTTTAAATACTTACATCCGAGGCAGTACTTTCAGATCGATTTGAAAATATTACGAACAGTCACGTGATCTCTTCATTTTAGTGACGTATTACTGTGCTACTTTGTGATTGGTTCATTTTCTTGGCGCAGCATCGACACGTCAGCTGTTTGCGGCATTGAGCGGAAGGTTTAAGGGTTTAAGGCAACGTTTAAGGTTATGTCATGGACCAAGAGAATGAATAAGGACCCCCAACTCCAGTTAGCGGAGATATTAGCGCTGTCTGGCGTTCACGCCGCGGCCGTGAATATGGGTCCAGCCAGCGCCGATGTCACCGCCGGCCGGCTGGTCCCTCTCTTCCCCGCGACCCGCGCTTCCCCTCCCCACTGCTGAACTCCTCTTCACGCGGCCCCGCTCCCCCGCGACCTGCGCACCCTACCTCGCGGCGTCGCGACGCCGCTGTCCGCTAGATCGCGTTGACGCACCAGCTTTAGAGGTTCCGCCGCTCTTTCCTAGAGTACCTGTATAGCGAGAGTATGGACAGATCGCTTCATGGAGGGCTTAGGGCCCAAAAGTGCAGCCACCCTTCTAACCAACTTCTAACGCACAAAATTTCACTGCCAGTCTGTAGATTCCAATTCTAACGAAGATGGCTAAGAAAGTACATAAATGAGCGTTCTTCCACAAAAATTAGTAAATTTATGCAAGAACTAAGTCAAATATGTGCTTTATAAACGATGGTTCGTAACAGTTGTATTAATAAATCGCTCTGGATAATTGAAATTCATAGGTTGGCTGCATTTCTGGGCCCTACCTTTATTCGCGGAGGCATCGGTGAAGGCCTGATGGATTTTCGGAGTTTCACATCTGTCTATACTCTCGCTATACAGGTACTCTACTCTTTCCCGTCGTCTGATTTACAGTGCATCCTTTATGTTTCCATTCACCACCAACTTAAATTCATCACAAAGTGCTTGTGGAAAGTTTCAGATCTTCGCGGTCGATCTGAAGTTTTGAAGGGTTTTGCGGTTAAAGAATCCCACTTTAAATTCCATCTTCGTCAGTCTTCGGGTACATAAGTTGGTAGTAATATGCTTTGTCAAAGAAGCGCCCTCCAACGCTTGGGCGTTGGAACTGCTTGTTTAGTACTCCGTGGTCCGTTTTGCCGTTTTAGGAAGAAACGCCGAAAGATCATTCAAATGTTGCGAAATTTCATCAGTTGAAACATTATATTCAGAGTTGCTAAAAGAAATTTCATCGAATGAAATTTCATGAAATTTCACAAGAAATTTCATGAAATTTCTTTTTTCCCAATGAAATTTCTTTCGACCGACAAAATGTCAAAAATGCTTATTTTTTCTAACAGAATTTGTTTTTATTTTTAAAGAGAATAATATTCGTCAATTAGACCAGTTGGAGCGCGGTCTTCTCTCAGCTTTTCTCTTCTGGTCTTCTCTTACTCTTTCTCTTCTGGCAGTTCTGGCTCATCAAGGGGAGGGGGGCCGGGGACCCTAACTTCGAATTTCAAACTGTTAGTTTCTGAAAAAATCAGAGACAAATGAAAAAATCATTTAAATTGTTTCAAAGATAGTTCAAGATCCCTCCCTCCCTTTTGTACAAAAAAAGAAGGATATACTATTAGGGGGTACTTAGTACTCGGATTCTTTATAGTCAAGAAATTTGTTTTGCTCCGAATATGAAAGCTAACGTCTTACTTCATCCGTAAAATTTATTTTGGTGTTCAACCGGTACGGCTGTGCGCTGTGTGTTCAACCAAAATTTAAGAAAAAAAATTCAAAATTATGTTTTTGCTGTTTTACTCAACTTTCTGGGCATTTCTAAAGTTCCCTTTCACAGTTTACCACGTGCATACAAATGAACTTAAGGAGATTCATAAGTTTCAAGGGTTTAATCCTGAATTCTGCGTGTTAAATGAAATTTCACGAAATTTCAAGAAATTTCATGAAATTTCATTATGAAATTTCTTTTTATAATCTTTCATGAAATTTCTTAACTCTGATATTGCAATGAGAATAACCGAGATTCCTGACTCGTTTCAAAAACAGGACACCGATGGCCAAAAATCAAAATGACGTATCTCTATGGCGGTGTTTCAAAACTTCGGCTCTTGGTCCTTCATTTTTTCGTGGAGAAACAAGCCGACTTTAGAGCTTTCAATTTATGCAAAATATTCTGCTCGCGCAGATAAAAAATCAAGGGAGCTTTCGAGAGAGTTGACTAATTTTCCTTGACAAAATAAAATATGGCAGGAAGTCTGCGATGTTGCAAATGGAAATACGTGGTCTCTGTTAAGAATTTTATAATTTCAACACTGCCGATGATTTTAAAAAATCGTTTCAATGAGTCTGGATTATTGTCATGGGAACAGAGTTCCCCATGATATTAGAATCGTTCCGTTGCTTTCGCTATGGGATTCCCTATACCTCTGCGACCTTGAGCGTTTCGCCCAGTCTCCGATTTTTGGTTGATTTTCCGATGTATCAAAAACCGTTGTATTTTTTAGCCAATCATGTCTCTACGTCAAGTTGTGTTGATTGCTAAAATTCGCTTTCAGCGAGTTTTTTTCCACTTTGAGATGTCGTGTCTGACTGGTAAATCTGCGCAGAACCACGAAGTTCCGTTTTTAGGCAAATTCTTTTTTTTGGGAGGTTCTGATTGGTTATTTTTTGCCATCAGTTTTCTGTTCGTTGGTGCAAAAGATCGCCTACCTCGGTGCTCTTGAGAAGCCGCCATTATCCCACCTCAAATTTGAAAAATAGAAGTAAAGAAATAATAACCATCGTACAAGGTGGAAAATTGTTCTGGAGGACTCGTTACGGATATATGAGCCAAAATCAGAACTCGATTGATTGATTTAATCCATGAATACAGAAATATTGCCTCAGCTTACTGCCGCGATAGCAAATGCATGGTGAGGTGAACCTTGAGACACATGATAGCATAGGTAAACAATGTCTCACAGAGAAAGGCGCTTAGGCGGGAGCTACAAAGCGTCGCGTCGAAAACAACTCTTGTGATAAGCCCCGCCCACCGTCAGAGTCTTTTGTATGCTATTTTTACATCACCGACCGCGGAGCCGTGATAGCCTGGTTGACTAGGTCGTCACATTTTTATGAAAAGGAGCGGGTAATAGGCAATCGGGAGTTCGATACCCGACGATGGGTGTTACTTTTTAATGGTTGTATTGAATGTTTTAGACTAATCATCAAAAAATAATTAATACTAGATGATAAATGTACGAACATTTTCTCGTGAATTAATATGTTAAACATAAATACTGGAATATACCTGCTTCATATAATCAGCCACATGTTACCCCACATTAATGACTTTGATTTCTTTTTTCAATATAGTTAATTTGCATTCAACGTTCGTAAGTTAAGCAAAAAGTACCTATTGATACAAATAGAAAGACATGAAAATAGTACGTCTAACATTTCAGTTGTTTTTTTTAATTTATTTTTTGTTGTTGTTTTTGTTTTTTCAATAAAACAAATTGACTTGGACTAGAATCATTGTATCTCTGAAGACAAAAGCTAAGTTTTTTGATACAGAAATACTAATATATTCATCCTTCATATAATCAGGGAGATGTTGACCCAAATATTGATGTACACGGAGAAAAATGATTGATGAGGATGACAATGTCAAACATGGTTGTACGGCTTATGATGCGTGTAAATAAAAAAGCTGTTATCGCAGTAAGGCTGCAATATGAGAGACACACAGCCAAAAGTCATTATTACAATGTCCAATTTGTTGACAAAAAGAACGTTGCATCAACAGGAGAAATGCCGATCGTCACAATGTGGCATTGTTATTCTCACGCACAGTTTGAATGTCCCGCGCTATCTTCATTTCAACAATGCCAGCTCTGTTGCCGCGCACGATGCTTTTGATCGAATTCACTTTTTAAGGAGTGTGATTGCAATGATGTAAGATATTCATACCGCAGCAAAGTGATGTTTGTTTCTCTGACATAACAACACTGAATTTCCTACATGCGATGTGATCATTTCTATATTACCTCTTGTTAACTGAACATCATGACAGTCAAATTTAAGAGTTTAATGAAATTCACATTAAAGAGTGGAATTCACACAGCGTATACAATTTTTTATAAGTACTGCAGTCAGTATGCCAAGTTATTTATGGTGTACCTCTTATAAAATTGTCAGCTTTCATAGGGCGGGGTAGAAAGAGGGAGAGAGAGATAAGCTAAAAAGAAAACCCAAGGGTTGGATTTTTTGTCCCTCCATATGTCTCGCAGAAATTTTGCTCTGCTATCAGTGTAAGCACTCATTTTGTCATGGGGGATGAAATGTTTTCTTAGAAGTTGAGTGAAGGTAGGAATTTAAGTCCCATTTTGTCAATTGCCCTGGTTGGGCTTGCAAATGTGTCATAGACCTAATAAAAGAAAGGAAAATTATTTAGTAAGGTAAAAAAAATTCAAAAAATAAAACAAAACAAAAATAAACTGAAAGATAAGCTGATGACAAAATAAAAAAATAAATATAACAGCAAAATAAAATAATAAATTAAACTTTTAAAAAAATAAATAAAAGAATGAAAAAGACAAAAAATAAAAAAAAACAAGAGAATTACAATTAAACAATCGAAATAAATAAAATAATGAAATAAAACAAAAAATAAAATAATATAATTAATTTTAAAATTAAATAATAATAGAATAGAAACATTAAAACCACAAATAGAAATAAATATGTACGATAGTAAAATGCTGTCGGTGAAAACTGTCCAAAAATTGCGTTCAACTTAACGATCCGTTCAAACAGACGCTATACACAGGTTTTTCATCCCACCGAAACAGGTTCCTTCGTTGCTCAGTCGGTAAAGGGTTAGGCTAGTGTTAGGTAGGTCGCAGGTTCGATCCCCGGTTAAGGCAGGAAAATTTCTATCAACAAAATGCCAAAGGAAAGCATCCGCACGTTTCGTATATTTAATTTTTTACGATTTTGGTAGTTGTTCTCGCGAGTAATCATTTTAAAGGGCTCTTTTGCATGTTCCGCCACTCATACTCCCGGGATACAGCCACAGAGAGCGAAAAACACAAAAATGCCGCATTGTGGGCCACGCAGCAAGCGCACGGTGCGCTTCACCACAGCGGGGCCATGCATTCAACAATGCTACAAAGTTACCTCCACAACTTAACACGCACCTTCGAAATTACAATGCTGACATTGTGCGGTACGACGTGGGCAATGTTGGGCCTGTGGGTGACAATGTAACATTGTTGAACGGAGCGGAATCACTGTCGTCAGCATCATTCATTTCTCTCCGTGTATATTTTCTCTGTTCGCCCAAATTAATGATGGTATTTTCTTTTTTCAATAAAATTAATTTACATTCCACGTTCTTAAAGCAATATTTTCTCCAAAATTCAGCAAAAAATAACAATTTATACCTACGCAAAAAGTAAATAAATAAATAAAGCAATGACATGAAAGTAGTATAGGTAGTACACATCTAACATTTCAGTTACATCTATTTGAATGAAAAAAATGGCAACTTAGGAAGCACATAGGTCACTTATGATGCGTATTCGGGCATATGCGTAGAGTAAAAATATCATACTTTACGCCGAAAAAACGAAACTGAAAGTTAAATGCGTTAACTTCCAAAAACCATACATAATCCAACGAAAATAAATAATTGGTAAATAACAGCTTTCTTGTATGCAAAGAAAAAAAATTAAAATTGTTAAAAAAGAGATGTCGACACAAAATTACATAGCCCCTTCAATTCTGAAGATACTACAAACGAACTGTACCTTAACATTTTCATATCCCAGAAGCAAAAGTTCCCATGACGAATATTGCTATCGCTAGCGATTGCAAAAACCAACTTGTTCTGATTAGAATTCCTAGATAATCCAAGACCTCTTTCTGTAATTAGTAAAATTATGAAACACAGAAAAAAAAATTTGTCTATCAATATTATGTGCCATCATCTTCTCAATCCAGATAAGAGCTTTTATAGATGAGCCAGAAATAGTGGCACATGCTTTTCAAAGTGCAGACCATTAAATTTAGAGAAATCTTTCTTTGAATTATTCAGATGCTATGATTTCATGCTAAACTACAAATAATTAGCCTATCATAACACGATTCTTTGACTGGCGCAACTGACCAATGGCGAACAGTGTTCCCTTAAGGGCTTCTCCGGTAAAAGGGCGTACGAGGCTTGCAATGTTGCTAAGATTGTGCGATTTTTTATGGTATTTGCGACAGATGAAATTCATTCACTGTCGACCTACTTCCTTACAATGGTCAGAAAAAACTCTGAGTAGATTGAGGGAAAAATTAATAGCAGGACTGTCGGATAAGTTACTAACAACTAGATAACTACGTTGCTCAATCTTAGCAGCATTGGAAGTCTTATACGCCCTTTTACGGAAAAATGCCTCAATTCAAGGAATAATTTAGATGATTTCCGAAAAAAAGTTTTTAGCATAAGATATCAGACAACCTGCAAATGCCCATGCGGCGTTTTTCATTGGGATGGCAGCATGCTTGCGTCACTTCGCCGCTCAGATATTTTCACGAATGGCCGCTAACGACTCTCAGCTGAGACTCTACGACGTACATTGCAAAACCGTCTCCGTTCCTCGTATAATCTCATTACGGCCATTGTTGGGGCATCCTTGGGAGCATCCTATCATAGGATCAGCGGGGTTGTCATGCGGTGGCGAGTCGTATTTAACGATGAATTCACCGATTTGCTATTTAAACCGATAGAAAAGGATCCAATATCGATGGGCGATGATTTGGAGTGCATTTTGCGATAAGGAACTACAATTACTGGCTCATAGATAAAAGCACATACCTGCATAGGGAATTTTATGGTACATAATAGATTACTTCTGAAATGAGGCAGGTATATCAGTTAATAATTGCAAAATGTGGTCCATTTACGCTTCGCTACTGTTACCATCATCGAGCGGACGTCTGGAGCGTTTGATATATACATTCGTAATTTTACACAGAACGATGATCTGATTGACGAGGAGAAAGATAAAATTGACTACATTTAGCAATTCAGAACTAACATTTCTGGCTCATTTAAGAAACAGCGTAAGTACCATTCGTTCTGTGTACATAAAAGTTTAAGGATGGACAAGAACTTGTAGTTCCTGATTGTGAGTAGGGGAAACATGGGGCAGCAGGCGCTGGTACACGGTTTGATGACGCAGCGTTTTGTAAAGTGTTTTTATGATGTCATGACCTACATTGTCATCTGACCTAAGTACGCAGCGTTTTGTGATGTGTTTTAATGACGTCATACGCGACGTTGACACCGTCTGACGATGTCAACGGGATGTTTAAATGGGAAATGCGAATGAACGAAATGGGATGACGTCACTAGGCGGTACATTTTCTCACTATTAAGTCTATTTTTATTCCGTTTCCCATATCAGAAAAAAATTAGAAAAAATACTGTGAAATCAGCTCTTCAAGCAATTTCAGACGAAGCAATAAAAAATTTGCACGCGAATTCTCCATTCAGAACTATAATTTCTACCTCAGTTATGAAACAACGAGTGTGCCAGTGGTTTCCCTACGTACATGAGTGTTTCTACGGATGAACCAGATATCGTGGTTCCTAATTGCAATTTGAAGTCCAATTCCGAAAATGACGCCCCCAAAACCCTCCCTCATTTTTCACCCCCGGGTCATCGGAGGCCTAAGAGAGAGGCGATCGAGGATCGAGGCCATGGTGAAGGATTAACTCCGTCACCCCCACTCCCCCTCCCCCGGGGCCGGGTCACGTGATGGTTCTCGAGGTGGTTCGGTAACCCTGGGGACGGCTTGCTAAGCCTGTCGCGGTGTCTCCTGCCTAAGCCCATCTGAGTGAGTATTTAAGTCGCCATTGCTAAAATTGAGGCGTTATCAGCGCCAGATTAAGGTTAGGCTCGCGACAGCTCCTCCCCCCCCCCTCCGTTGCCATGTTGCCGCGAAGCGCGCAGCAGATCAAGCGGCGGGGATTCTTGGAATTTGGCAACACTGTTCTTCCACCATTTAAAAGTATGTGAAACAATCGATTCTTGACGATACAGCTTGCCTCACTTAAAATCGATATTCTTAATGGATTTAGCTAAATGGTTTGACTAAAACTGCAATTGGTGTTGTTTATTTCGTCACGTTTTAAATTTTAAATAGTGCATGTAGAAGGAAATTTCATGAATTAACCAATAAAACCACTTTTAGAACCTCATACTTTTGTAAAAACGGGATTATAAGATCTTGAAGTTTCCAAAGTATATCCAACCTCTCCCATTGACTCAATTCACTGTGCGGAGCCTCAACGTGCGGATTTTGATGATTATTTCGTCACATTTTAAATTTTAAAAGGTATTTGTGGGAGAAAATTTCACGGGGAAACCAATGAAACCACTATTACAAAATCAAAATTCTGTATAAAGGGTGTTATATGATTTTAAACACTCGGGAAAAAAACACATTGGATCTAGAGTCCAGACTCTTAGAAACATCGACAAGAAAAAATACTCTTGATTCAATCGGATTTTTGCTTAAATCAAGAACCTAGCCTCTTAATTTGAGCGGATTTCCTTTTGATCTAGGCATAAATCTGATTGAATCAAGAGTATTTTTTCTTGTCAATGTTTTCAAGAGTCTGGACTCTAGATCCAATGTGTTTTTTTTTTCCAGTGCACTATTAGAAAATCAAAATTTTGTATAAAGGGTGTTACACGATTTTAAATTTTCCAAATTTTGTCGGACCTCTCCTATTGACTCGATCCACTGTGCGGTGGCTAAGTCTGTTTCTGCTTCTGTTTTTGTCGGTCTGCGCGCTCCTGTTCACGGAGATTTCGTCGCTTGGCTGGCAGAAGGGCGTAACTACACATTGCGATGAGCCCGGAAAAGCATTGAATTGTACGGAAGGCAGGGTTCATCGCAGAGTGTAGTTACGCCCTTGTGTCGGGAGGGCGACGATTTGACCGCACTCGAAATTCGCATCTACTCTCGGCCGGCAGCGCGCCGCATCGCGTTGCGTCGAGCGAGGAAAAAACTACGGAGGAAATTAGTCTGTAAAGTGGCCCTCTCTCCAGACTTCAACGTCTCTCACGCATGGAGTAACGCCGCATTCAACCGACCATTATAATCAACCTCCGTTGCCAAGCTATTTAAAACAAAATGAATAAAAAAAAATGCATCACTAAGTAATAAAGCTTCTATAAAAGCGGTGAAGCTGTAGTAATAAAGCTCCTATATAAGCTTCTATAAGCTTTTCTGTCAGTCTTGGTCTTAGAATACTCCTGATTTTCTTTTCTATACGGAGAAAAAAAACCTCGTGCGTGGGACTCGAAGTTTAGGTCATATGGATCTCTGAAGTTTTCGGATTGAGCATCTGAACACTTTAGGTCTAGCTGTCGAGGTTCGGATTGCACATCTGAAACTTCAGTTCTTACATCTGAAGTACTTCAGATGTGAGAACCGAAGTTTTTCGGATGTGAAAACCGAAGTACTTTAGATGTAAAAATTGAAGTTTCAGATGTGTGATCCAAACCTCAGCAGCTGGACCTTAAGTGTTCAGATGCTCAATCCGACAACTTCAGCGATCCATGTGACCTAAACTTCGGGTCCCACGCACGAAGTTTTTTTCTCCATGTATAAAAGTTGTAAAGCTGTTGTAATAAAGCTTCTATAAGCTTCTCTATCGGCCTTGGTCTTAGAATACTCCTGATTTTCTCGTCTGTGCACTTCGTCACTTGTCACTTGGAGTAATTACTATTATTATTATTTTTTTTTTTTTTTTTACGGTGGAAGTATATCCTTACTACCCCCAACCAGAAAATTTTCGAAATTTGGCAACGCGTAGGGGGAGGGGGCAAGTGCTCAAGACTGAAGGATGTGAAGCGTAGGCCGGGTCGCTGAAGCAACTGTAATTAGATTCAGTCATCGAAATTGCAATTGGAGCGATCCCCCCTTCCCTCCCCGCAAGAGCAGATCCTCCCCCCTCCCCTCCTGCTTGGCTGAAACAATGAAGGGAATTTCGGACGGGTATCCTCACGGTCCAGCTAAAGCCTCAGCTTCAGCTGTGACTAACATATCTCAACTTCCAACTTACATCATTCGCGTCGCACGGAGACCGAACGACTTTCTCCGAGAGGAAAACGCGTCTCTTTGCTAAAAATGATTCGCCGATTTATAAATTTATCGTTACGCGGAGAGAAAGGTTTGTTTTATATCAAACGCTGAAGTTTGCAGTCCAGGTGACTGAAACTCTTAGGCGCGGGGACCGTACTTCAGTTCAGATAACCGAAGTTATTTGGTTCGAGTGCTGAGGAGCAACTGTCGCACAATAGATCGAGTCAACGCGAGGGGTCGGACAAATTTTGAAAACTATAAAAGCTCATAACTCCGATTTTATACAATTTTCAGGTTTTGAAAATGGTCCCATTGGTTTTCTCATAAAATTTCCCTCAAGAAACACCCCTCCAAGTTTAAAATTTGATGAAATGAACATCTAAATTTGCGGTTCGAGTGAAAAAATTCGTGTCTGACCTCTCCCATTGATTCGGTCCATTGTGTGTCGGTGCATTATACACTCGAATATTAAAAAAAAAAAAAAAAAAAAAAAAAAAAAAAAAAAAAAACTAATGTCTAAACTTTTAATTTAATAGCAAAAACATAGGAGAAAAACCGGGAAACTAGGGTAAACATTACACGTAAAAATCCGAGACGTTTCGGCCCAAAACTGAGACATTTTCAGTCGGAAGAATAAAAATAAAATATAAAAATTCCGAACTGTTTTTAGCGGCTCTGGTGCTTGCACTAGAGCTGCTATTCCGGACGGTCCCAGCTGGGGAGTATCATTGGACCATGTTACATTGGAGAGACCGCGCGTTGGTTAATGGGAATCGGCGCCATTTTCGGCTATGTTCCTTGTCATGACTTTATTTTATTGCATATTGTTTTATTGTTAGCCAATGCTATGTTGTGTAGTGTATTTTTGGAATCATGGTGATACAGTCAATAATTCAAAACTTGTCTGTGCTTTAATCTCGTGATGGAAAAAATGTACTTTACGTTCAAAATTTGAAAATTTGAATTTTAAAGTTTTCGCGGTTAAGGAAGCTCCAACCACTGGGTTGGAGCTTCCTAGTCATATTACTCGATATCAGCTGATAGCAAACAAAGGTTACCAAGGAAACCGTAAACGTCTAATGCCGTCTGCCCACGTCACAACTACCGTGGCCATCGGGGCGATTATTGAAATGACATCGACTCTATGTCGCCGCTTACGACAAGACATATAGCCCTATCTTAACCGTGTAATATATCGCAATTCGATATTCGAAACCATTACCTACAATTTCAGATATAAAAATGCAAATTTTTTGCAGCCTCGCTAAACGACTTATCAACCATGCATTCCAAAGTTTCTTATCACAGGGCTGTGAAAATATACAATCTAATAAATACAAAATAACCGAATATCTAAAAAGACAAAATTTCAGTTACAGTCAGTTTCAGTCTTATTGTTGCACAAACTAGTTATTTGACAAAAAAAGAAGATGATCACTCAATTGAAAGAAATTGGCGCCCAATCACAACGACAAGTTAAAAAAAATACTGTGGGAGAGATTTTTTAGGATGCGGACCTCGAAAGAGCCTTGAAAATTAAAAGTATACAACAAGTGATAGTGGCATGCATTCTGCATATCAAGGGCCAATACACATTTATACACCGGCTACGTAAATCTGCTAAGTTACAAAAGATGAATCGACAATTAGTCCAGGCAAATAAGCCATGAAAGGGGCTATAGCCTGCAAAAATCCCGGGTAGCAATGTTTTCATCGATTCCTATGTAATTTTTGACGCTGAATCCGAATTTCAACTTTGCGCCATTAAATTCGGACCGGAAAGTTGCCAAATTTGGCAAAAATGGCCTAAAATGGGCCTTTTTTCCGGATTATGGCCTGTAACTTGCCAAAAATTGATCTGACGATAAAATTAGTTATTTTCAGAAATGAAGCTCGTTAAATTTCCTACAAATCAGTTCCTATACCTTTTTTTGCTCAGGGCAAAATTAAGCGCGCTAGCGGGCTCCGAACTTTGTAAAATGTGCGAAAATTGCGCATTCTGTAATGTGTTGGGTTATCCTTATTATTTACATCAATTCATTTCACTAAGTGTAAATTTTATCATCTGCACTTAATTTGTCCAGAAATTACTCGTCGGACGATTAAAACAGGAGACATCGGGCAAAAACCGCGAAAAACACAATTTTCGCTCATTTTTTAAAGTTCGGAGCCCGCCAGCGCGCTTAATTTTGCCCTGAGCAAAAAAGTGTATAGGAACTGATTTGTAGGAAATTTAACGAGCTGTATTTCTGAAAATAACTAATTTTATCGTCAGATCAATTTTTGGCAAGTTACAGGCCATAATCCGGAAAATAGGCCGATTTTAGGCCATTTTTGCCAAATTTGGCAACTTTCCGGTCCGAATTTAATGGCGCAAAGTTGAAATTCGGATTCAGCGTCAAAAATTAGATGGGAATCGATGAAAACATTGCTACCCGGGATTTTTGCAAAAACCGCAAAAAAACGCGATTTTCGTTCATTTTTCGAAGTTCGGTGCCCGTCAGCGCGCTTAGTTTTGCCTTGAGCAAAAAAGTGTATAGAAACTTTTTTATGGGAACTTTAACGAACTTTTTTTTAAAACAACCAAATTGTCGTCAGATCAATTTTGGACGAGTCACAGGCCTTAACCCGCAAAAAACCAAATTTTCGCTCATTTTTCAAAGTTTGGAGCCCGCCAGCGCGCTTGATTTTGTCCTGAGCAAAAAAGTGTATAGGAACTGATTTGTAGGAAATTTAACGAGCTGTATTTCTGAAAATAACTAATTTTATCGTCAGATCAATTTTTGGCAAGTTACAGGCCATAATCCGGAAAATAGGCCGATTTTAGGCCATTTTTGCCAAATTTGGCAACTTTCCGGTCCGAATTTAATGGCGCAAAGTTGAAATTCGGATTCAGCGTCAAAAATTACATAGGAATCGATGAAAACATTGCTACCCGGGATTTTTGCAGGCTCTTTTCCTTGTTTGCCTGGACTAAATTGTCGGATTGTACATGAGTGACAAAATGTGTCTAGGCCCTCATTCTTGACTACAACTACTGTCGCCAGAGCCGCTCTCCGACGCGAATGCGTTGGAGCTTCCTGCTTGTTTTTCTATTCTTTTCGATTTGATTTTCTCGGTCATCATGTAGTCTGCAGGTTTCTTTTTGGAATTTTTACATTTTTTTTCTATTCTTCCGCCTGAAAATGGCTCAGTTTTGGCCCGAAACGTCTCTGATTTTTATGTATGTAATTTGTAGCCTTGTTTCTTGTTTTTTCTCCTATGTTTTTGCCATCGCCATTGTCACGAGCTGCTGTTTTAAAAATTTTAACCTATGACTGACTCTTCATTTAAGAGAGTCGTTAAGTTTCTGAAGAAGTTTGGAATCTCAAGTTTCCAGTTGCACGTTCCGAAAAACTTCAGAGATCCACAAAATGACGTTAACTTCGGGTTACAAGCACAAAGTTGTTTTCTCGGTGTACATAAATTAAGGTAAAATCTAGATAACACTAAATCGGAAGCACTTTTTGATATGGTAAATTATTAGCTCCCTCTTAGCTATGGTTAATACGACAAATAATACTTGCGTAGTTCCTGTTCATGTTCACTATACTTCCGAATCATGGTGGAAGGAAAAACTCGGTGAGACCGTATACCTGCAACAAACAAAGAAACTTCAATTACGAGACGAACCAAGTAAAGCATCTGAAATCATCCATTTTTATTTAGCCTCCTACCAAGGAGGAGAATGAAGGATTATTTTGTAGAAATAGCACTGCATTAGGTGATGTTTTTAATTTAATTACTTACAACGTGAAAGCTTTTCGGAACATCGTGTCCCATCTTGAGCATTTATATTGTTGAATACATGAATTACTATAAACTAGTCGAATAAATGAACAATAACGTACACTGGGGGGAAAAAAAACACACACATTGGATCTAGAGTCCAGACTCTTGAAAATATCGACAAGGAAAAGTACTCTTATGGTAAAATTACCTGACAGTTGAGAATATGCACTGAAAAAAAAAATAAATAAATAAACACACACATTGGATCTAGAGTCCAGACTCTTAAAAACATCGACAAAAACTCTTGATTCAATCAGATTTAAGCTTAGATCAAGAACCAAGACTCTTAATTTGAGCGGATTTCCTTTTGATTTAAGCAAAAGTCCGATTGAATCAAGAGTACTTTTTCTTGTCAATGTTTTCAAGAGTCTGGACTCTAGATCCAATGTGTTTTTTTTCCAGTGTTGGCGCAAATACAATAAGATACACTTGCATTTCGTATGCTTGGAATAATCTTAGCTTATGCTCAGAATGAACGAGCCTTCTGGAACGAAAAAAAAATGGAAGATGTTCAACGCGAACATTTTGGCTTTCTAATACGTTCCTTGAGGGGGGAAAAAAAACAATTGACGATTTCTTTCCAGTTGTTAAAATTAAAGTGGTAAAATATGATTGAATTCCAGACGAAAGGCATGAAGCGAAATGGTACTATCTAGACTTCAGCAGATTCCTCAAGAAAGTATATGCTTTTGTGATAAAGTGTTAATGCAGATAATCAAATATGAACGTCTTTCACTGAGCATGAGCCAATTAGGGTAAGCGCATACGCACGTTCGTGTCAACACAAGAAATGCAAATATGAAACAAAGTAAAATAAATTTTGCCCTCGTCGACGTAAATTTATCCGGGGAAGTTAAGGTGGTGAAAAATTTACATTTTCGCGCTCCTCGAAGAGACAGTTCCCGGGACCGTATTTCGTGCGTTTTAAAAGCATTGAAATCAGGGTTGCCACAGAATTCAGGAAATGAAATTCCTTAACATTTCCCTGAAATATTTTGGTAACAATTGAAGATATGCACTGGAAAAAAAAAAAAAAACACATTGGACCTAGAGTCCAGACTCTTGAAAACATTGACAAGAAAATGGACTCTTCATTCAATCAGATTTAAGCTTAAATCAAAAGGAAATCCGCTCAAAATAAGAGGCTTGGTTCTTGATTTAAGCTTAAATCTGATCGAATCAAGAGTATTTTTTCTTGTCGATGTTTTTAAGAGTCTGGACTCTAGATCCAATGTGTTTTTTTCCAGTGTGCCAGATGATTAGAAGGACATGATTCGAAATAGTTTTCAGGCAAAATGTGTTGTTCGGAACGTCAAACCTATTCAAGAAATCAAATAAAGATATCTTAACGATTTTTCCCTTGACATTTCCACGTTTTCCCTGACTCGTGAAATTCCCCGACATTTCCTGGTAATCCCCGACTGTGGTAATCCTGCGAAATAAACGACATATACGAAATAAACGAAATAACGTGACATATACTCGTACGCAACATCAAGTTGATGGAAGATAACTGATCAATAGATACTCTGAAACCGAAGCTAAATCGATGAAATTAAACAAAACAATTATATATCTACGATGCGAAGTTTAAAAATCTCATCTCCTATATTAATTTTCAGGAAGGAGACCAGCCGACATTTTTTTTAAAAAAAATTTTGCAGAGATCACACAAAAATTTCACTAATTTTCGAGCGAGGAAGTTTCCTTCCAAAAAAATGGAAAAGGAAACAAGATTTTGAAACACCACAATGGAAATATGACTGTTTAGCTTGACTCCATTCGAATGGGCCGGTTGCAAGGCTTAAAGATTTACAATTGAACTAGATTTTGCAATTAGGAACTAAAATTTCTGGCTCGGTTTAAAAACAACGCATGTACCATTTGTTTCTCTACGCACATCGGCGCTCATTCAGAATGGAACAAAAATTGTAGTTCCTAATTGCAAAATGAAGTTCAATTGCGAATACAATGCACCACTACGAAAGGTGCGGATTTACGAGTTAGGAAAAATATATCTTATCAGAATTCCACTTAAAACACGGTTTATTCAGCTAAACCTACTTATAACAACTCATGACAAAAATATCAACATTTTAATGCATATATGCATATTTCCCACTCTTAAAAAAACTAACATTATCTACTTGACTCAAATCGCACTCTAAACCTAACCGTCTCGGTCTTTGCAATATGAAAATATGACATTTTCAGAAAACTAGTGGACAATATTTGAAAGTTTATGTATATGTATCAATAGTTGATTACGGTAGTAAATCTTGCGTGGAGAGTGTTGTAAATAACTTCAACTTCCGTTGCTTTGGTGAACATCGAGCTCACACGGTGAAAGATTAGACCCGCGGTCCCTAGTCGCATCGACTCGGTTCGGCTAAGGCGCGAGCAAGCAACTATACCAGCTTTCCGGATGTCCCGGTTGCCGTCCAGCCTATTTGAAGGCGTTTCTCACGGCGCATCATTTTTAGACATGTATCGAGACCACAAGACAAGACGCGCGTCTACTCGTTTCGGCTAAGGCGCGAGCAAGCAACTATACCAGCTTTCCGGATGCCCCGGTTGCCGTCCAGCCTATTTGAAGGCGTTTCTCACGACGGACGACCGAGGTTCCAATCATTTAGCACGATTTTATCGTAAAATCAACATTGAAACAATTCTGTCACTTTTTTTAACTACAAAAATATTAAATGAGCAATTTAATTTCTTCGTGTACCACCACCTCCCCCCCCCCCCCACGAGGCTTGAAGCTTTACGTATTTTGTGAATGGCCCCTTGAGGTCCTGAAGTTCTGACATGAGTCTTTTTTTCGAGACTTTGAATGTAGGTATGTCTGGTTATTGCGGGGAGGCGTTTGAGGATTTCTGGGCGGTCATGCGGGGGATTACGGTGTGATTCCTCCACGGTGCATGGACTCCACGGACTCACCCCCTTCCAAAACTGGTGCATCGGATCCACAGGTCGTGGAGCCCACGCACCAAATTAGAGAGAGACAGAAAAAAAGTGGTGCGTGGAGCCCACGCCCTGTGGATCGATTGCACCTGTGCATCGGCTCCACAGTGCATTCCCTCCACAGGCCCCTAGTAGCGCCCAGGGTAAAGCGGGTCGCCTTTCATTACGTTATTGCAAAACATTCAACGGCGAAACCTTCCGAAGACTGAAAAATAAGTATTATTCATCGCGGAGGAAGAAAAAAACCGAATGATAACAGTGAAGCCTCATATTTTTGTAGGATGGGAAGTTGATCAATGGCCGCATTTCATAGTCATCTAATCTCGCTTTCCAGCAATTTTACGTGTTACAGTCGATATTAGGGTGGCCCTTAATTTTGAGTTTTTGGAAGTTTAAAGTGCGGAACCCTCAAAAATCCTTCCATTTAAAGAGAAAATAGCGCGAAGAAAAAATACAAATACATTAGAAAACGCACCCGTAAGAGCCAAAAGTTGCGAGCGTTGCGCGCTAAAACGCGTTTTTTCCGCCTTTTCGCGGATTTTTTCCGTCATTTCGCGGATTTTTCCTTCGCATTTCAAATGTTGCTACGACTTTGGGGGTAACACTTTTTTAGAGTACTTTACAAAAAAAAAAATAACCCAATTTACCTCGCCCATTTTAAAATGTCCTTTTCTCTCCCTCAAAGTAGCCACATCGTGCGATTTTTCGTAATTATCTCCCCGCAAGGTGTGTCTTTTTTCTACCTTTAAAATGTTGATGAGGCTTTGAAATTTTCTGAAATAGCGCACTTTTTGAAGTACTATATGAGAAAATTAACAAAATGTACCTCGCCACTCTTAAGATGCCCCCTCCCCTCTTCAAAGTGGCCACATCGTGCGATTTCGTCGATTGTTCGTATCATTCTACCGGTACGGTTTGCCCGAACGAGTTTAAATTTTTTGACGCGTCACAAGTAGAAACACTTCAGATTCTAGAAGTAGAGTGTCTACCAAGTCATTTAAGCTAAAAAGAAAGAAATTTTGTCGAACTGCTGGAAAACAGAGTCGATTTAAATGTATTTCGGGGCTAAAATAGGCACATTTGAAATTACCGGTATAAAGTTCCGTTAGGTATATTATCCGTTATATTATCCGTTATATTGAAAAAAAAATTCCTAGATGGTTATAATGCCTAAGTTTCTTGGATATGGTTGTTTAAAGTGATCGAACACTAATGGTAATATCACCGATTTTAGGCATTTGATATATTTTTGCGACCTAAAACTACTAATCAGAGCTGAAAATTGCTCAAATTTTCCGTGGAGCTTTCCAAAAAAGACCGGCTTTTTAGGCAGTCGATTCGGCGGTCGAACGGAGTTTGAAATGGAAGCTTATAATGACCTAAAGCTCAGAGAAAAATTTCCAGATGAGCGTAGGAACGGTTTCCGAGTTACCGCAGGGAGGAGGGGGGCCGAAATTCCATCTAATATTTGCCGTTTTCATGTTGCCACGGGCTCCTGAGTCCTTTTGCAAATAATGTTCAGCACATCGATACTTCACAATATTTTGAGGGGACTCACGTCGAGGAGTCAATGTATCGAGTCGTTATATCGATTTTACACTGAACATTGGTGGTATCTCGGGATTAAAATTCGCTAATACGGATTCACGTAAGATTTAATAATCTGAGTGAGATCGGGAAAAATCAATAAAACGAATCGATACATCGACTCTCTGACGTATTTCAATGTTACTTCGCTATTTTCTCCCTTTAAAAGGACTTTCTTCATCAAATAGTTTCTTCATCTGTACCTATTTCTCTAAGTAGAGAATTTCCAGCACACCGCCCCCTACTCCATTTTGCCCATGTTAGTCGCTTCTCGTTCGTTCATGCAACGGTTTATAGTTGATTTGTATCTCCGGGAAAGCAATATATTCCAGGGTAAAAGTGAAATAACGGCAACACTGACGGCCAGTGAATAGACAAGACCTGGAGGGAGCTCCAGCAGCTCATTGTTTCTCGCTGGCTATCGTCGGCAATTTACAACCTCCGAACCTTTTCAACTCTCAGGCAACCGTTTCGCTGGTGCGCTATGCATTTTTTTCCGGTCTTAAATTTTAAATTGAAGTAGGCATTTTTGAACTCTCCGTAAAATTTGCAGAAAATCCATGTCAACTTAAACCCAAAAAAAGTTATTTGCACATGGTAGCAGGTTTTATATACTTAGTCTACTTACGGAAAACTGTATTTTCTTTTGCGTACACGGAAGATGTTGCATTAATTTTTATTTTTATTCTTTGAGATAATTTCGGATCTGAAGGGAAAAATAAGTAATTTTCAGGATTTGAAAGTGTCAATTTTTTCCTGACGATGCTCGAGCCCAAATGAGTCACAGACTGAAAGGATTAGCAAAAAATCCGTGAAGTTGATCAACATTCAGAACAAATTTTAATATTATGTCAAATACCTATGCAGTGGTTCATTGCTGAGAATTTTTGGTTTATGGATTGGTTTTATTTTTAGCGCTATTTGTTTGTTTTTGGCACTGAAATTAAAACGAAGGGCTGAATCATTGTCGGATATCGCGAAACAACCAAGAGGCGAGATAATTTCACGCTACTGAGCTAATTGCTTTGTTTAAGCACGACGATGCTTTGGAAATAATTGGGTTGCGTGGCAATATATTTAGTCCTTCAATTTTGTCGTCCCATCATATAAAAAGAAACTGAACTCCGCTCACTTTTCAGCCGCCCAGCGGGGCGAGATAATTTCAAGCTGCGGAGCTAAGTTTTTGTTTAAAGAAAAAGATGCTGTTGAAAAATTGAGCTGCTCGACCAATATTTAATGTTTCATTGTGCCATCCATTCACACCAAAAAAGAAACTGATCACTTTTCTGCCTGGCAGCATTACTGATTTATCCCCACCTAATATATGAAAGAACACGTCAATTCCTCAATTTACGACCCAAGAAATTGTGCCGTTTGGTAAATATTAATTCATTGTTTCGATAATGGCGTCCATTTGTACTGAAGAAAAACCGAAATCCAATCATCTTATAGACACCTTGCGCTGAAAAACTGATTTCCTTGTTTCCTTGTACTAGGCGGAAATAAAAGCGGTTCGGGGTTTGCATTTGCTTTATGTCACGTACACCTCTATCAGTTTGTGGTTCACGTGGATGAAGTCATAATGTTTCAGTTTCAGTTAGCATTTCGATGAAATCTAAGCCTTATTTTTGGACATCAAAGATAATGGAACACTCTTTCAATCAAAAAAATGCGAAGAACGTTGAGATATTATACGAAGTTGGGTCGAACCCAAAATGCAACTATTTTAACTCCGCGGTAGTCCGGGATAGGTACATATTCTGGATTTTATGGGCGAAATGTGATCTGTTTACGGCCTACGCGCGCTCGCGAATCGCGATAGGATAAGTGAGTACAGGTGCGATCAGTCCTCGAGCGTTTGCAACCCTGACCACTGCGGAGTTAGTTGTTCCGCTTCACTTTGATATGACAAGAGTCCACACTGGTTCCTTATCGGAAAATAAAATCCATTTGTTCAATCCCCTCTCATAACCATGAGATTGTGCTTTCAATATTTTTGCAGCACTGCGTTTCTTCAAAATTCCTTGATAACTCTCATGAGGATAGCAGTGACACAAATCTTAGGGGGTTGGACTGCGGATTGGCCAGGGGGCCGACCTCCTAATTATACTTCTAATTTTACCATCCATTTAAAGTAGGAAATCTCATTTGAGAAATAAGCTACCTAAGGGACGAAAAGCTCATGTAATATAATTCACGCCCGGACGTCCGGAATCTGCGAGCTCTCTACGTTTTCTCTTATACATTAATTGTAAACTGGAATTGAGACACCACTATGCCTCTTTAATGAGCTACACATACGCGGTAGTTCGCAAATCAATAGCAGTATAGCAATGCTATTCTTCAAAGAGGTTCGTCAACGACGGAGGTGGATTTTTCAAAATCCCGTGCAAACATTCCGGATCTCTAACGACCCTGTTGCCGCAACGCCCTCAACCTTCCGCCGGTTCTCAATGAGTAGTAATCTAAGCAGGAGAAAGTGCGGCCACGCTGCTGAGGATGAGAGGGTTCCGGCTACCTGTGACTCCGGAAGATTTGAGTTCTAAGCGCGCGTTAATTTGATTTTCTTCCCCGGATTTCACCTCATAATTACATAATGCTTCACATCATTTTCTTTTTCACGAACGACTCTTTTTTCAAGGAGCACTTTTATTTAAAGAACAGAATTCCCAATTTACATATAAATACAGGATAACATCGTATACCTACAGTAAATTCAAATACCGTGTATCTCAAGACCAAATATACAGTAATATTAATGGAATCAATTTTGGAGGTAATGAAAGATCGATTTTTTCTTTCTCTTTTGCATTAACTATATGTATATGCGATGAATGATTATTTTTTGTTATCAAACAAAACCTGTTAACAAATCATGTTAGGGGCGATAAGTAAAATGTATGTATCTGATTCTTTAAGCCCTGAAAAAATGATCGCTACTTGTCAGTTATATATTAGAAAAATGTTTGGGATCAATCGGGTCATACCCGTAAGTACTTTGTGTAGAGGAATTTATCCATCCTTTATTTGAATAGCTCCGTGGGCAGGAAGGTAGTGTTTGACAAAATACCCCGCGAAAAATTGTCCACTCGATGATTTCCGGACGAAAATTCTTGTTAAGTCAACTGATAATCTGTTTAAAGTGACAGAACGCTCTTTGAATAATGACAGAAACACACGGATCGCAACAAGGATGTTTCTTTTTGACTCAGTTGACTCCGAATCCTCGTCCGGGTATTAATAATGGGAATTCTGATGACCGAACAGTCAATTTTTTTCAGTGCAGGGGTGAAAAAAATACCCCTCTCCAACTCATTTGAGATCACAGGGTTGGCGTAATTTGGTGATACACACTTTATTACGAGGAAATGCATAAAAAAAGATAAGCGCGAGTGGTGACTGATAAGTAATAAATTGCAACAACTGCAGTGAGAGGTCATGCATATTTTTTTAAAGAATGCTGTGTGAAAGGCAATACCTATAGAAACGTGTAGGGAAAACCCAGAGCATATTTAAAAAAAAAAAAAAAAACTTCTCAGCGCCAGCGAGCTCATATTTTTGAGATTTTTGCAAAAACCCATTTCATACCCTACGATTTTAGAAAGAGGACGGCATTAAACGTTTTACAAGCGCAATTTGTGCTCCAGATTATGGTGAATATCTCTTTTAAAATTGCTGCTGCCTTAAGACTACTTACACGTGAGATTATCCGGACGTAAAATGTGGCCGTATGCAATTAGCTTAAAGACGCACTTTCTACAAATAATCTTTGAAAGGCATACTGAACTTTTTCTTTCTTATCATCCCATCATGGACTGTAAGGTTCACATGCTTGAGAATTATGTTCCGTCAGGTGAGGTCAGGTGGTATACTATAAAATAAATGCTGTTCTCAATACTACAATATTGGCCCTCTGAGCCCTTGCTAATATCGTCTTGCTGAATATTTGAAAGACTAAAATTTGCGGTATCAGTCTGGTGGTACCTATTTAAACCAATAACATTTCAAAAATAGTTATGAAAAACATTTAGAAAAAATCACACCAAGAAATTGCGAAACTGTCTATTTGAATACAGGTAAGTTTTGTGAAGCTATCCACTTCCCTTCTAGTTCATTCTCGCCCTACGATTATTCTAGAGCGGGCCTCTGAGGAAATGGCAGCAGCAATTTGAGGCATTGGACTCTTTGCAATGAGCCACTAACTTGCATGAAATCACGCATGAATATAAAAAGACGGAAATCACATAATACTCAGCATAATTGGATCCACTATTACGTGACATCGCTAAATTTGTAATTGCTTTAATGTTGAAATAACTTAGTTTTGAATTCGATTTTACATGAGCCTCCTGCAAATTTTGTAGAGATTCAAGAATGCAAGATTATACATCCCAAAACGACTGAGATCAAATCTGTACATAATTCGGAAACCATGATCGATGTCAAAATGCGGTTTGTATGGGGCTGTAGTTCATACTAGTACCTAGCCATTAAACCTCAAAATTTGAGCTTATTCGGGTGAAAACTCACTGAGTTATTGCAATTTTTCGGTGACGAGTTGCACGAGCAAATAACCGTAGGTACAGGATTTTCGAGTAATTAATTTCGAGTAATCTGCAGCGCGGCTCAGGAACAGTTCGTGAAATGAAAAATATATATACTCGAAAATCCTGTATGGCTATTTGCTCGTGCAACTTGTCACCAAAAAATTGGAATAACTCGGTGAGTTTTCAACCGAATGAGCTCAAATTTTGAGGTTTGATGGTTCATAGTATGAACTGCATTTAATACCTTTCTTAGTTTCCGAATTACAAACTTGGTCTCAGTTATTTTTGGACACCGTTTGTAGACTGGAATAAAATTCATGTCACCGCCGCGCCGCGCCGCAGCGGTTATACCTGAAACAAAAAAGATTCCGCGGCGCGGAGGAGTTGTAATTTGTCGCGAACGACAGCTAGCCAAGAACAATAAACAGTTCGGACCCTTTTTCGTCCATTCAGTTAAAACCCTTACAGTGTTGCCATTCGTGTTTTTCACCCTTGAATATTTCTTTATTTTCCAATTGCCACCGTATCGTGCGGAAGAAAGTCGGTGATGTGCTAAGGGTTTGGCGCGGCGTGGCGGTGAGAGAGAGGGAGAGGGCTGCGAGAGGGGTGTTGTATATACGCATAGTATGAGAGTTCGATTCAGTTACTTTTTTCGGTGATCAGGCTAATGCAAAGATGCCGCAAGCCGCCTCGCAATGGGCCTGTTGCAAACTTTTGCTAGAGCAGAATGAAAAGTTGTTTCCTATAGATAATGCCTCAAAAATCACGATGAGCGCATCGGCAAAGTCTGAAATGCACTCATAAATTCACAATCTGCGTTAGAAATTTGCGTTATTTTGAGCTTCCCGCTTCAAAAACGATACTACTGCACAGGTGAACATTTTGTTAGAGGAGTCGCTCCATCGTCGGCAATATTCATCATGGCCGACGCTTGCGCAGTTCCTCGCGTAATTCGAGGAGAGTTCAAGGTCAATTAAGGCGGGCGAGGAAAATATGAACGTAAACACGCCGATTGTTAAATGGTTTAATCCTGTTCAGGTGTTATCTCGTCCCATCACACGTGTTTTGGCGGACTGGCGTCGGCCATGATGAGTATTGTCGCCAATGGAACGACTCCTCTAACAAAATGTTCACCTGTACCGTAGTATCGTTTTCGAAGCGGGAAGCTCAAAAAACCGCAAAAATCTTACGCAGATTGTGAAGTTATGAGTGCATTTCAGACTTTGCCGATGCGCTCATCGTGATTTTTGAGGCATTATCTGCAGGAAACAACTCTTAGTTTTGCTCTAGCAAAAGTTTGCAACAGGCCCATTGGCAGCGGTTTCGGAATATGCCACCCTTCAATTTACACATAGTAAGTTAAAGACACGAGTTGACCACTGACTGCTTTCACCTCGCCCACAAGTTTCCTGCAAATATTAAAGCAATGTTCAAGAGAGTTTTATTTCATAATTTTCTCATCTATTGAAAGCAGAGGGTACACCCACTGACCGCTTTGAGGTCCAACCCTTTGAGGCGCTTCGCGCATCGGGTGTACTTTATGCGTTACACGTTAATCTTAGAGTTAGATCAGTAACGACGATGTAAAATTGCTATACTCAATCAACATTTTCCAAATGTCCGCGCTATGAAAAGTATTGAAGGGATGAAGGGCAGTGCCTGCCCTTGCGATCCATTTGATCACCGTGTTGGAACATCCATACGCCTTTGTCTCCACGGGACGTTTCACGGGTTTTGTCCCAAGTTCGAATCGTAGGAATGAAACTTCTGGGCTTTTTTTCTCGTTAAACAACACAACATAAACTTCTTCTTTTTTAAAGTCGTTCTTGGGACTCCACAATGACTCTTAAGTGGAACTGTGATTCGTATCAACTAACTTCATATATTTCCCTACTTCGGAAGTGAGATTTTTCCCTGAGACAAATCCCATGAAACGTACCGTGGAGACAAGGTCATGCGTAATGGACCCCCCCCCCCCCCCCCAAATACAAAAGAATTCGCATACCTAAGGCCCAAGTAGCATTTCTCAACGGAAAAATTGCTATATATTGCGGTTTCATCGGCGATAAAATCGACAGGATCATCAACATCTGAAGGATTATCCTTGATCTTATCGCGTAAGATCGCGGTATTTTCGAAATAAAAATCGCAATAAATGGCAATTTAATCTCGATTTAATCGAACCCAAAATTGCAATTTGTAGCGATTTAATCGCCATACATCGCAATTTTTAATGTGATAATATCTCGATAACCAACTGATAAAATCGCTATTTATCGCGATCACTGCTACTTGGGGAAGGAATTTTGCCAAAAACCTTGTAACTTTCCTGGGGTGAGAAAGGCGATAAAACCTTTCTTCGGCAATATGATGAGGTCACCACTAAAAATACTGCATTACTGTATTCCAGACAGTTCAAATCAAGGTGGAAAATCGTCCGAGGGCGCGCTGCGAAAAATTTGAGAATTACCGGGTTCAGTTTTTTCGGGAACGGGCCTGTGGAGGGAATGCACCGTGGAGCCGATGCACAGGTGCAATCGATCCACAGGGCGTGGGCTCCACACACCACTTCTCTCTGATTTGGTGCGTGGGCTCCACGACCCGTGGATCCGATGCATCAGTTTTGGAAGGGGTGAGTGCGTGGAGTCCACGCACCGTGGAGCGATCGCACCGTTACCATGCGGGGGTGCGATTTGTATTCCGAAGCAAACGGCGAACCGAGAACCGAGTCAAAACAAACTGCACGTACGCGAGTTATTAAGGGTGCCACCCGGGTTGCCAAACCGTGCGCCTTCCGAGCGCTCATACTACCGTCGAGCCTTCAGACGCTTTTAAAATTATTTTCATGAAATATCAATCTGTAGGGAAATCTGATAATATTTTCTTCGACTTATTCAATGAATTCCATTCGCTATCCAAGGTTTTTAGTTTTTTTCATTTAGGAAAATCCTAATGAAATCCTGCTTTTACCGGATTTTTTTACCGCTAAATCCTAATGTCATAATATTTCCAAATCCTGATCAAATTCTGACTTTCGGCGGATAAAAATTAAAGGACGGATAGCGGATAATTAAAGGAAAATTAGCGGACGGCCGACTTTTCTCAAATCCTGATTTTACGACTGATTTTTCTTCAAATCCTGATAAAATCGGAATAAAACCCTGATAGAATCGGGAAAAATCCTGATGCTAGACACCCTGTATCAGATTTAAATTATCCGAAAATTTTAGGGGAAGATATTCAGACCCCTCCTCAAAGATAAAAGTCTTGGTGGATTTGGCAACTCTCGAGTGTTCATACGGCGTTTTCTCTTAGGGTGGCCGCATAAACAAGAAATGACCGGGTTTTTGGTTCCACCTCGCAACGCAAGGCGCCAGGTCAGCAGACTTCGATATAAACGTCATCCACAAATCGTCGCCCCCCTGACTGGAGGGCGTACCTCAATATTCACGGGAGCCCTGTTTCGAATATAAATCCATGCTTTCTGGGGATCATGCAAAGATCTAGATACGACCCTACGTCGGAGGGACGACGATGTACAGGGTCGTATCCATAGTCGTTCCTTAAACAGCTCCTTTACTTTGGAAGCACCATGCGGGGTTGCCACAGAATTCAGAAAAAGTAATGGACCACTAGACAAGGTACGAATTCCAGCATTCTGGTACATGCTTCTTAACCAAAATTTCACGTAAAACACGATACGCACAACGAAAATTACCGAAATCAATTCCTTACGAAGATATTTAATGATTCTTGATGCAAGAATTCAAACCACCCGTTCATGAAAACTCAAAGCTCTACGTCATTCACATCGCGCGCTAAACGTTTATCATGACAGTCTATGCGATATGAAAATCTGGCAACCTCAATCTTGATGCTTCGGCTCAGCTATGGCAAATTGCTTATAGTTTGAACAACACATGGTGGGAAATGAAAATTGCTCGATAGAGAAGATTGCCGAAACCGTTGTAGTGCACGATTTGACTCACGTAGAGCTTTGAGTTTCTTGTGAGCGAGCAGTTCAAATTCCTCGTAACCAATGTGAAATAAAAACGTTAAAATCTTTGTTAGGAGTTGGTTTTAGTAATTTTCGTTGCGCGAATCGTATTCTACGTGAAATTTTGGTTAAGAAACATGTATCAGAATCCTTTAACTCGTATCTTGTCTAGTGGTCCATTCCCTGACATTACCCTGATTTCTCTGTCATGTTATGGTAAAATTGCCTGACAATTGAGAATATGCCTCATGTTTAAAAAACATGACATAAAATATTTTTCAGGCAAAATTTATTGTTCGAAACGTCAAACCCACTCGAGAAAGGAAATAAAGGAGACTTAAAGATTTTTCCCATACTTTTTCGTCATTTTTCCTGACATTCCCAGGTTTTCCCTGACTTTTTAAAATTCCCTGACGTTTCCCGGTTCTCCCTGGCTGAAGCAACCTTACATATGGTTTTAGTGGTAAGGAAGATTCGAGGGAATCCTTAACATAGCATCATGACCAGGACAATTTTTTCAAACTTCGGGTCAAATTCCGTAGTATGACATTAGAAATGGATCCTTGGCATTGATTCCCCCACGAAAAATACAAAATTCAAAGGAAAATGTCTGGTTAGTCTCTACTAAACTCATTCCGAATTGAATAAAATAAATAAAAGAGATGAGCGGTGGCAAGGCTCGATGGATAACGCGCCACCGCTGAGGTTCGATAAAATCAGGGTTGCCACAGAATTTGGAAAATTAAATTCCCTGACATTTCCCGGATAAATTTTAGTGAAAATCCATGGCGTTTGAATAAATGCCGGACTGTTAAAAAGACGCAGTTCGAAACAGTTTTTAGGCAGTATGTGTTGTTCGACATGTCAAACCCACTCTACAAAGCAAATGAAGGTGATTATTTGACCATTTTTCGCTGATTTCCGTAATTTGCCCTGATAATTTCAAGTTTTCCTTGACTTCTTAAAAATTCCCTGCACTGGAAGAAAAAAAACACATTGGATCTAGAGTCCAGACTCTTAAAAACATCGACATGAAATACTCTTGATTCAATTAGATTTAAGCTTAAATTAAGAACGAAGCCTCTTAATTTGAGCGGAGTTCCACTTGATTTAAGCTTAAATCTGATTGAATCACGAGTCCATTTCCTTGTCAATGTTTTCAAGAGTCTGGACTCTAGATCCAATGTGTTTTTTTTCCAGTGGACTATTCCCGGTTTCCCCGGTACTCCCCGACTGTGGCAACCCTGTAAGATGATAGACACGCATGTTTTGGGCTAAAAAGTAACGCATATCGGGTCGCAAGCAACCGCTAACTGTGGCGCTAATCGACTGATCGCCATTTAAACCCATGAAAAAGGATCGATTATCGGAGCATTTTTAACAAACACCTTGATGAGCGATTCTTTACCATAATAAAAGAACATAGAGAGGAAATTGATGGCAAAATTAATTTTCTGGATCTGTCGGTTCATCGTGAGGGTAATTTAGCTGTTTGCCAATGGTACCAGAAGCCAACTTCATCAGGGCGTTATTTAAATTACCTTTCTGTGCAGCCTGAAATTTACAAGAAAAATGTTGTCACCAATTTAGCGCAGCGAATTGTGCGTCTTACCGACCATCAGTTTCTCTCAGAAACTATAAAGATAGGGAAGAGATTGTTGCTCGAAAATTGTTACCCTAGCACTCTTGTTGATCGGGAATTCTCAAAAGTGTTGAGGGAAAAAGGAAGTGGAAAACACCAAAATTATGGTTGTAAAAAGGGTCAAATAAAATTTGACAAACTGATTTCTTTGCCATATGTGCCCTTTTGTCGGAAAACTTAGCAAATGTTTTAAAAAAGTATGGATTTTCTGTTGTGCATACCAAATATAACGATCTCGGTTTTTTAATGTCCAATTTGAAATCAAAAAGAACTAATGACTTGGTGGCTGGCGTCGTTTACTACGTACAGTGTCAGGATTGTGAAGTCGGGTACGTAGGACAGACATCCCAGGTACTAAAAAAGAGGCTTTCTCAACATCGATATGGGAAAGGGGAGAAGACTGCCTTGCAGCACCACCAAGATGCAGAGGTGCATCGCTTTGACTTCGGGGGGGCTAAAATTTTAGCCTCCGAAAAGCGTTATTTTCCGCGTCTTCTCCTCGAAATGATGAATATCTTGAAGCGCAGGAACAAACTTTGTAATTACCGCGCTGATGTTGATGGTCTCTGTGCCTCTTATCACCAGTTTTTCCTCCCAGAGGGAACTGGTGATTAAATTTCCATCCTTTTTTGTAATCTTTGTCTTGTGTGCTTTGATTTTGCTGCACTGTGCCGAGTCTGTTTACCTGGTAATCAGTCTCGGTCTCGCAATTACAGCGGAGCGACGGCTCGTTTTTGTTTTTAATTTATTTTCCGGTTGATAATGAAATTGTTATTATTTTGAAACGTTCCGGGTTTTGTTTATTCCTTTTTCTTTATTTGCAGCCTTTTCCCCAAATTAAGTTGTTCTTTTATTATGTGTATTTTGGCTGATTAAGTTGTTTCTCATTCTTTACCATAGTTTCGAATACAAAAAAATCGATTCACGTTTGGCCATAGTGGGTTGACGATTCACTTTCCTATGCGCTACACTGCTTTTGACGAATAAGAAGCTATAAGTGGAGACAAGAGGAAGCAATTTTCCACCCGGAAATGACCCGGGCACAGGACATGCGACACAGCTATAAATACGGATTGCCTGATGGAATAACTGCTAAAACGATGATTTTTATATTAGATTGCACCGTTGCATGCCTTTCTGGAGAGAAAAACGCGATAAGATAGAGTTCCTAGTGAAGAAATCGCTTCATTCACGCCGAGTGGGGGGGGGGGGGGGGGGAGGGGCACAGTAGACCGAATCGACGGGAGGAGTCGGTCATGAATTTGTTGATTACATCTGCAAATGTAATCTGTTAATGTTAATGTTATCCGTCTGTTACTTTGTCAAATTTTGAATTTAAAGAGGTGCTTCACGAAGAAATTTAACGAGGAAACTAGAAGAGCCAATTTAATAATCTTTCGATATTCAGCCCTTCACACAATGGGCGACATATTGTTCGGATCCAGCAGGCGCCATTCGCGAAAGGTGCCTAATCAATTGGACTGCATTGCGGAGTTGGGAACTACATTTTCAGGCTCACAAGGGGAGTCTACGAAGTGACATCCTGGGATTGGGTTCATTTTGCTTGTACTTGAAGAAGAGACAAATCTAAGGTTGGCGTATTTTTTTTTAGCCGCCAACTCTCAACCGTTCTTGAGATATCGATTTTTAAAATTGCGATTTTTGCACGTTTCCGCGCGGAGTTCTTAGAATTTGCAGACACCTGCAAATTCTCCACTTCCCAGATAATTTTAATCGCAATTTATTATTAAAAATCTAGAAGCGTCAAGGAAAGATATTCATGGCTTCCTGTAAAAATAAATATTTCGCCGGAAAAACTTTGGCAACATTTGAACGTTCATACGGCGTTTTTCCTCAACAAGAATTGAGGCGAAACGATCGGCTGACGTGGCGTGCTTTGCAATATATCGAAATATCTACCATTCAAACCCATGGAAAAAGATCGATAAACAAGGTTTTTACGACGAACACCTTCATAATCGATTCTTCACCATAGCGTCAAATGGGGAGATATCGAATATTCACGCCTCACCATCGGTTTTGACGGGAGAATAATCCGTGGTCGGAAAGGTTAAACAAACATGCGCTTCGGTGCGACCAATTAAGTGTCTTTATTTTTCTACCAGATTGTCGCTAATTGCTCCAAAAGCGGTGCTCTTGTAATTTTCCGGGGGCAAATAAACACAAGGGGTCAAATTAAACCCCACTTTTCACGAAAATTCGATGGACTAATTAGATGCCCCCGTGGATATTGTGTTAGCGATGGGCTTTGGCAGTGGCGTGGCGTGCTTTACGATCTATCGATATTTCCCTATTTGAAGCTGTGGTAAATAATCGATTATTAAGGTGTTCGCTGCGAGCACCCTGTTTATCGATACTTTTTCGTAGGTTTAAATGGCCGATCAATCGATATATCGCAAAGCACACCACGCCACTGGGATTGGGTTGATCGACGCGACGCGGGGCACCCCGCCTTTAGAGTTCCGTCAAAAATTCTGTGAATTTGCGGTCGCAGGAGAGAGGGCAGACTATCTTTCCCGCACAGAGTACATTTGTGATAATTTTGTCGATTATCGTTGCCACACGAAATCATTTTCGCACAAATCACATCAATAATTTACGGTAGAAATAGCAAGAATTAAGAAGGAATTGAAGTAGAAGCACGCACATGCACTGGAAAATAAACACATTGGATCTAGAGTCCAGACTCTTGAAAACATTAGCAATAAAAAATACTCTTGATTCAATCGGATTTTTACTTGAATCAAAACCAAATCAGCTTATATTAAGAGGCTTGGTTCTTGATTTAAGCTAGATTCTGATTGAATCAATTAATAGTACTTTTTCATGTCGATTTCGTGTTCATTTAAGAGTCCAGACTCTAGATCCAATGTGTTTTTTTTCCAGTGTGAAGATAATGAAAAGTTCACGCATGAAAATCTGTGTTTTATTAATTTTCTGTGCTTTTGTGATTTTTACCCTGATTATGGCGTTCGCCGAAATGCATTAGTTTGTTCGATTAAATAAATAAAATGTTGTAATTTCATGCATCCGGGCTAATCTCGTCGAATCATATCTAATCGATCGATTCAATAATGCAAAGGAACAAAAAAATTTCTTTCTTTTCGTCTGAGAAACCCGAGTCCATCAAGCTAATGATAATGTAAAGAATTCAGTCTCATGTTGTAAATAACTTCAACTTCCGTTGATTTGGTGAACATCGAGCTCACACGAAGAAAGATTAGACCCGCTGTCCCTCGTCGCATCGACTCGGTTCGGCTAAGGCGCGAGCAAGCAACTATACCAGCTTTCCGGATGTCCCGGTTGCCGACCAGCCTATTAGAAGGCGTTTCTCATTCACACGGTAAAAGATCAGATCCGCTGTTCAACATCGCGTCGCGTTGACTCGGTTCGGCTAAGGCGCGAGCAAGCGACTATACCAGCTTTCCGGATGTTCTGGTTGCCAGCCAGCCTATTTGAAGGCGTTTCTCATTTACACGGTAAAAGATCAGATCCGCTGTCCAACATCGGGTCGCGTTGACTCGATTCGGCTAAGGCGTGAGCAAGCAACTATACAAGCTTTCCGGAAGTCCCGGTTGCCGCCCAGCCTATTTGAAGGCGTTTCTCACGACGGACGACGAAGGTCCCAGTCATGTTGTAATTTCATGCATCGGGCTAATCTCGTCGAATCATATCTAATCGATCGATAAAATAATGCAGAGGAACAAAACAATTTCTTTCTCTTCGTCTGAGAAACCCGAGTCCATCAAGCTAATGCTAATCTAAAGGATTCAGTCTCATCTTCGCAGTAGCGTGGCGTACTTTGCTATATATCGATTGATCTGCCATTTAAATCTATGGAAAAGGATCGATTACCAAGGTGTCCGCAACGAACACCTTAATAATCGATTCTTTACTACGGCTTCAAATGGAGGAATATCGATAATCGATCATTCAAGCCACGCCACTGTAACTTCGCTTTCCTCACCAGAAAGAGAGTAGACTCGACTACTGCCGTGCTAAGGAAGAACGCCGTATGAGCCTTCAGGCGTTGCCATATTTCATTTAATCACCCACGAATTTATTGGGAAAATTCTGAATATTTTTCTTCCAGTTTTTCAGACAATATAGCTTCCAATTTAATCTAAAATATCGGAAAATTTAAAGGCAAAATAAGCATACCCTGGGGAAAAAACACATCGGATCTAGAGTCCAGACTCTTAAAAACATCGACAAGAAAAAATACTCTTGATTCAATCGGATTTTTGCTTAAATCAAGAACCAAGCCTCTTAATTTGAGCGGATTTCCTTCTGATTGAAGCTAAAATCTGATTGAATCAAGAGTATTTTTTCTTGTCAATGTTTTCAAGAGTCTGGACTCTAGATCCAATGTGGTTTTTTTCCGGTGTAACTTTCTTCAAAAATACATGTTTTATTCGGGGAATTTTGGCACCTCTCGAATGTTCATACGGCGTTTTCCCTTAGCACGGCAGACTAGATACCCATAAAAAGAGACGGGGATCCACCATCCACCTGCGGCGAAATCACAACGTGACTTCATAAAACTTATCCCCCCCCCCCCCCCTGCCCCCACCACTCACCATCTCGAGAACCAGACTCCGGTATCGGGTCTCGAGGATGCTCGGCTCGGGCAAACTTTCGCCCGGGGCTCCGGGCACAGTTCGCCAGAATAAATAAACAAGGGAGAATCAATTAAATTTAAAGAAAATAATAACGAAAGCTCGGGTAAACAACCGGTGGTTAGACGAGCTTAAAGTTTCACCGAGGCCCGGAGAAAAGTTCTCGGTGAAGTACTTGCGTACTTGCCGTCGAGCCGGGCTTCCTCGGGCTCCGTCGATCGCTCCCGTGCACCGGCACCACCCGCGTTGCCTCTTTACATCCTTAACTAACTCTTTAGCCGGCTGGTAATCGGAATTCATAGACAAAGCTATCGACAAAGAGGAGGAATGGAAAATGGAGCGATCCTATGGGTGGACGTAATCGACAAAGATGGTAGACAACCCAAAGAAAGGCCCAAAAGAAGGCAGGCAACTGACCCATTATGTAATAGGTCAGTTGCGCTGGTCACAGAATCGTGTTTATATGCTTAATTCTTGTAGATCAGCAAAAAATAATACAGGATGTCTAGTATTTTTTAATTTTGAAAAATCCTGATATTTTCCTGATTATTCCTGATATTGTATACAAAATTCCTGACTTTTTCATTTTGAAAATTCCTGATATTTTCCTGATTTTTCACGACTCCTGGCACGGTAGGCAAGAAGCAGTAAAACTTTCTCCGCTGAAGAGATTCGCGAGAGAAAAATTCCTGATAAAACGTCCGATTTTTCCGATTTTCCTGATATTTTCCTGATTGGCCAAAATTCCTGATATTTTCCTGATGCTAGGCACCCTGTAATAAGATCTGTGCTAACCGAAACTTCCTACACGTTCAATATTAACCGAGATATCGCCCATTGAAAAGTCGGATTCTTGACGTCATCCACCGCGGCAGTGACATCCTCAGTTCCTTCCACCTTGTTTTAACGTTGCACCAGTGCATCACTGACCAATGAAAGCAAAATCAACATGTACGAATCTACATCGGGACCACAAGAAAAAGATTTAAGTAATAGACTCACTATCGGCAACCCAGGTGAGACGCTGAAGATACTTCATCATTGTCCCCCAATTCCATTACGACCTTTTGTTTCAACCAATAAGATTGCTCCATTTGTCTATTGTCACCTTTGTCCATCCTTCTGTCAATAATGCAACGCGGAAGGAATAGCTCGATTAAAAAGGCCATGGCAATAATTGAGCATGGCACTAACCTGCGTCGCACAAACAAGACCAGATAGGAAGCTGAAACGCCTTCGATATTTTGTATATGTAACCAGGACAAGCATGAAGCACGAATAGTGGGATCCAGAAATCTAAGGTAATTTTACACGGCGCAGGGGGGTGATCGTAACACCTGCTTGTAGTATAGTGCAGCTCTGTCGTGCTAAGGAAGAACGCCGTATGAACATTCGAGAGTTGCAAAATTTCCTTCAATAAAATGTTTATTTTGGAGGAAAATTATGAATATTCTTCGTTAAAATTTTCAGAAGTTATAGATCATATTACAAACAAAATTATCCGGGAAATGTTTAGACAAATATTCAAACATTTTTCTGAAAATTACTGATTTGCCGGGAAAAATTTGGCAACGCCTGAAGGCTCACACGGCGTTTTTCCTTAGCACGGCAGAGCTGCTAACAAGTAGACGTACCTACACAGAGAAAAAAACTTCGTGCGTGGGACCCGAAGTTTAGGTCATATGGATCTCTGAAGTTTTCGGATTGAGTATCTGAACACTTTAGGTCCAGCTGCTGAGGTTTGGATCACACATCTGAAACTTCAGTTCTTACATCTGAAGTACTTCGGTTTTCACATCCGAAAAACTTCGGTTTTTACAACTGAAGTACTTCAGATGTAAGAGCTGAAGTTTCAGATGAGTGATCCAAACCTCAGCGGCTGGACCTAAAGTGTCCAGATGCTCAATCCGAAAACTTCAGAGATCCATATGACCTAAACTTCGGGTCCCACGCACGAGGTTTTTTTCTCCGTGTATTCAAAAAGGAACTACATGCCAATGAAAAGGACAAGGAACTATATAGTACGATCTCTCTTTGCCCACGATTGTTTCAGTAAAAAAGGCCTTCTGCTAAAAGCCGCAAAATAAATACGCCAGGATGTTAACTTAATACTTCAATATGGATTCTTCAGGAACACCCTTCCCCTTGGCTCAATTTTCTTTAAATTTTCACAAGTTCGATCCGGGCGGTAACTTGGCGGGGCGTTTTGAGCCGGCGACGTATGATTGATTGACGGGCCTTTCACAAGTAGGGGGGGGGGGGCGCAGAGGGAGAGGAGGGCCGCGCCCCCCTCCCTTAATCTCCCCCGGCGCGAGCCCTTCAATCTTTCGCACTTTCCGCCATACCACCACCGCCAAGCCCCCTCAACCCCCTTTCTCTCCTGGTCAGGGGCATGCGTTGCCATATTCCATGCGATTCACGATAGAATGGGTCCGTTGCAATTTTTTGCTGGAGCAAAGATAAGAGTTTTTACTCCTAAAATGTGTCTCCAAAATCACGATGAGCGCATCGGCATAGTCTGAAATGCACTCCTCCTTCACAATTTGCACAATGCGTTTTTTGAGCTTCTCGCTTCAAAAAAGAATGCGCGAAGCGCCATGGGGGCATAGCACCCTAGTAAACCTATAATCGGCGAACAATATGATTGACTTCCGAACTGAATTTTCGCCTTACTAGATTACATCACTTATATTGTTGGGACGCGTTCTATAAAATCAGTGGCGAGCTTTGCAATACATCGATTGATCTGCCACTAAAACCTATTGAAAAGGATCTACAAACAGGGTGTTCGCAAGGAACGCCTTAATAATCGACTTTTTACCACGATTTCAAATAGGGAAGTATCGATAATTGCTCATTCACGCTGCCATTGTGTATCATGCTTTTCGATACATCGATTGATCTGCCATTAAAACCTATTGAAAAGGATCTACAAACAGGGTGTTCGCAAGGAACGCCTTGATAATCGATTATTTACCACAATTTCAAATAGGGAAATATCGATGATCGATCATTCACGCATAGCCATTCTGCCGTGCTAAGGAAGAACGCCGTATGAGCCTTCAGACGTTGCCAAGTTTCCTCCGATAAAACCCGAATTCACCGGGAAAATTCCGAATATTATTTTTCGAAATTTTCAGACAATTTTGTACGCAATCTAATCTAAAACACCTGAAAATTTCAAGGAAAAATATGCATGAATGTTGTCAAGAAAACATGTTTTATAAAGGGAAATTTGGCAACGTTCGAATGTTCATACGGCGTTCTTCCTTAGCACGGCAGCATTGTCTAAAATCGATTGTCCCTGACGGGAAAACAACCCCGATCCGGGGTGCGAAATTGATGACAGCGCAAAAATTTGGCGTCAGGGGATGGCACCCTTCTTGCTTTCGTGCGAAACCGCGAAACCCCTTCCACGGAGGATGCCGCTTAGTGCGGAAAAATCTCTCATTTTAACGGAGAAAACCCATCGCGATCGGCTGATTTCGCAGAAATCCGGCGCCTCGGCCCGCGGGGCTGTTTATACTTTTAATTTCGACACGTTGTTCAACACTTCCACTTTCTTTGTTTCAGCTCATCTTCCCGCTTATTTTTCTTTGTCTAAGCAAACTTGAGGTGATTCTTGACTCGAGGCGGGCCTTCAAGGTCGACAGCGGGAAGTCGCTCTCGAAACGTATTGGGTTCCTTTGAGGGTAGTCTCGCCGACAACCCATTTGAAATTATTTTTAAACGAAGCATTTCAGGAGAATGATAGTATAAAAAGGCGCCATGATATTGTAAAAATTTAAGTATACAAATGAAGAAGGAGATTTAATTAAAATATTGGTGAACAAGACTAAAATTATTGAAACACTAAAAGGCAGCACGTGAATGGTTACGTGATAACGGCTGGGGTCAGGTCGCCACTCAATTTTTTACTTGTTTTTGTGTGTTTTTGCAGCTGAAAATGAGCTGGTAGCAGCTCGAAACGTCCTGCCTCTTAGTGTTTCAATAATTTTTAGCCTTGTTTACCCATATTTTAATTAAATCTCCTTCTTTATTCGTATATTCGGGCTATGTTTTTGTGCTTTATCGTTATCTACACTGGGTTATTAAAGTATACATTAGTCGCATTTAACAGAGTTGAATAAACACGATCAATGTTGTAAAAGTCATGTATTTTCATCTTGCACTTAGAAAAATGCCAAGAATGCCAAGTAGTTTTCATTTTTGTGCCCAAAAAAATGCCATTTTAGAGAAAAACTATTGCTGCATTTTATTCCCGAACGTCTAAACTTATACAAAAGAAATAATTTTGTTTTTAAAAACTAATAAAGAGTTGCACGATTTTAAAAACACTGTAATCTTCTTAGTTTGGCTAAGAATTTCAGTGCAGCGATTCCGGCCGAGTTTGGCAGAAAATCGGATTTGGAGTTTCTGGCGAAAGATTCGAAACGATCAGAATTGCCTTGCAATATCAGGAAAATTAAGGATTTGCTCATTGCTGTCAAGAAGTTCCTTAGAACAAAATATTGTTTGAAACTTCAATATTTTAAATACTACTGGAGTAATGAAAAAAATACTCGAGTCTTTCTGTAAATTCGCAGCATGCTGACAATGTATCCATTTTCAATCAGCGTGTATTGCATCTTCTTACAAAGTCGTAGCACGCTGGAATGGTCAGTAAATGGTCATTTTTTTATCATTAGGTGGAAAAATCCCTGACAAAGAGAAACATTTGGGAGCAGTTACTTTGTCTGCAACCCTGGGCAGAACTCATGATTACGGCTCTACGTTTATCAATTTGTATTCCAAAAAATTACAATTTATTTTGACTTATTTTGAATTTTGACTTCATTTTAAAATTAAATCGGGACGTGCGAGAACCGCTACTGTCCATTTTTCCAGTCTTAATAGTTTTTTCAGTTCATATTACTTTTAAAGAGTTGATATAACCAAAAACATGATGAAAAGACTCGTTGTGTGGTTGAGGAAACCCAAAGGCGAGTTTAACCGAAACTTTCGTGGTTTCAACCAACTCCAAAAAGTATTATCAATTCAAAAAAACTTAACAACTGGAAAAAGACTGGACAAGAAAGACTGGACTGGAAAAGACTTGTAAGACTGGAAAAATGGACATTAGCGGTTTTCGCACATCTCCATTCAATTGGGACCTACAAATTCTAGCTCATCCGTAAAAATACTCGTGTACATTGGGAAACTAATGGCACATACATCGTTTCTAAACTGAGCCGCAAATTGTAGTTCCTAATTGGAAAATGTAGTCAATTTGAGGGGCTTGACCCTGGACTGGCAGGGCAGCCCGTTTACTGCCTCGTCAGCCGCTGAAACTCCCGGTCAGACTTCAAAAGTTCACCGCTGGGGATGGACGATTCTCGATTGGGATTTTCATCAATCGAGTCAAATCGATTTCGATTGTTCGTATCCATTCAAAATCGCATATTTCAGACTTCGATTGTTCCGAATGATTCAGAGGTCGAGCCAATATTACCACCCACGACCGAGGGTGTTCGCATGATTCACGCACCAACTTCACAAATCATTAAATCTTAGATGGATTTTTTTTTTTTTTTTTTGGAAGGAATTTTTTAAATATAACGTAACTACTACAAGTATTTCCTTGTATCCATCTACATGGTTCAAAACTAAAACTAAACAAATTGCATTAATTTTACATGGTAACGTTTGATAATACACTGGAAAAAAACACATTGGATCTAAAGTCCAGACTCTTAAAAACATCGACAAGAAAAAATACTCTTGATTCAATCGGATTTTTGCTTACATCAAGAACCAAGCCTCTTAATTTGAGCGGATTTCCTTTTGATTTAAGCAAAAATTTGATTGAATCAAGAGTATTTTTCTTGTCCATGTTTTCAAGAGTCTGGACTCTAAATCCAATGTGTTTTTTTTTCCAGTGTACGATGATTATCTAAAAGAACAGGAATTGTGAAATTCTCTGCCTCCTTTTATAGAGATATTAAACCTTAAAACCTGTTTAAATGTTTCAGATGGAAAATTGACGAACAAAATCATCACGCTTCGTCAAACTTTCGATTAAGTCGACTATCCTCATCGATCGTTCGATTTTCGATTAATCGACTGATCCACGTCGCGTTACCGTCGCGTTGAGTGCCGCGCTGCACCGTCCGGCAGATAAATTGGAAAGATAAACATGTTGAGTGGTGAAGGCGGGGATTGGTGGGGGTGGAGGGGGGGGGGCAATCAGGCGTAGTGAAAAAAGCGAAGGCGCGGAAGGAGAGAAATGATTGCGAAGGGAGTCGGGGAGGAAGACAGTGAGAGAGATCGAAGCGATAAGCGTGGCCGTGGATTAGTGGAAAACTCTATTCAAAGCGCTTCAATTTAAATTGGAACGGCTAAATACTGAAAAATGACGAATCGCAGGTGTGCGGAATGGGTGGATTGCTGCCGAGCTGAGCGGAAACGCCGTATGAACCTTCAGGCGATGCCAAATTTCCTTCGACAAAACCTGAATTTCCTAGGAAAAATATATACCCCCCCCCCCCCAAATTTTCAGAGAATTTGGTTCGCGATTCGATCTTAAATATCTGAAAATTTCCCAGAAAATTACTTAGAGTATCTAGTTTTTTTCCGTTTGGGAAATCCTGATTTCTGACTGCTAAATCCTGATTTCATATTTTTTTTCAGATCTTGATTGTATGCGGAGAAAAATTAAAATTACTGCGTAAGCGTATGCGATCGGACGGCCGACTTTTCTCAAATCCTGATTATACGACCGATTCTTCCTCAAATCATGATAAAATAGGGATTAAATCCTGACCAACCTTAATTCTTGTTAGAATAGGGAAATCGGGAAAATCCTGATGCTAGACACCCTGTTACGCACGAGGCAGCTTAAAAATTATTAACGTTTCGTTGAAGGACATTCGGCAACTATAAAATGTTCATACTGCGTTTTTTCTTGTGCAAGTCAATTGGATTCCACGCACTTGCGGACAAGGAATGGACCCACTGTAACATAGACGCCCCAAGTAATGCTCTTATTGTGTTCTCCTTCTCTTAAGTTCGCCTTCAGTAGCCGTGAGGGCAATTTGAAAGACTCAAAAGCACAAATAGTTGCGTCCAGTAGGTTTCCCATCTCTCCTCTTTACGTCTGCGTTAAACAATACACAGAATATGCGTCTGCGTTATCCTATCGAGTCCGCCTTTAATAAGTGCGATAGGCGAATGCGCTTTCAATAAGTTAGCGTTTTGAAAATTGTATGCAGAAATGGCAAAAACCAAACAACATCAGTACAAATGTCGCAGGCAATTGGCAATCGCCGGGAATTTACGAGCCAGTGGTGAATAAACATGGAAAATCATAAAATTTAAAAATAAAAGAACAAGATTAGAGTGCTGATTATGTTGCCTATAATATGAATAGAGACTTTTCCATCCTTAAAAACATGGCAGGAATACACACACACAGATGATTGTGTGGTGAACTCCGTGACATTAGTTGGGTTGAGATCGGACAGTCAACTAGACTAACATCGCGACAAAGCGTAGAGTATCACAAAAAGTGAAGGCGCCTAAGGCCGAGCTCATACTTTTGAAGATTATAACCCTTAAAAATTGCATATGCCGATGCGCATTATTGCGATTTATTGAAACAACGAGTGAACCGCTTGCAAATTACCGGCGATTGCTAATTGGACGTATTTCTACCAAACAGACCTATGCGGAGGTGAGAAACATGGGGTGTGCTCTAGGAAGCTGCATAAGAAGCAATGTAAAAGTGGGCGTGGTTCCTTTTGAAGAATTGGAAAAGCGGGATATTGCATTCTATCAAACAGACCTATGTGCCAACTGAATGAGGAACTCATGAGCCGCGAGGATGCAAGAGAGTGTTGTGGACAGGGCTCATGAGTTAAAGACTCCCTCCAACGATCTCCCCGCCGCGCTCCGGCTCCTTCATTGCCGCTGACGTCACTGGCGCTTTATTATTCCCATTCACTCTTACGGCCAGAGAACTAACGAGCACACCCCATATTTCTCACCTCCACATAGGTCTGTTTGGTAGAAATACGTCCAATTGCCTGCACAATAGTCAAACTGATTGCAGTAGACGCACGAGTCATTTAGACGAAAAGTTGGTGACGTGGTCAACGTGCGTTAAAAATCAACATAAAGCTGAAAGTCTCATTGCAGGAGGAAAAAGCTCAAATGAGCACAATTGTCCCTCAAAGATATGTGCTGTTTGGTGCAACACTATAGTTACGACCATTCAAAAAGGCAACTACATCTACTTGAGGGAAGATTTTGCTCATATGAATTTTCTCCCTCTGTATGAAGATGTTGCATGTGTGAGGAATTTGCGATTTGACTATTGATTCTTACGTAAAAGTTCGCGAGAAACACGATGGTGCCACTGGTTTTCTCTGAAATGAACTCCCAAGCTCAAAAAAAGCTCTCAAGTTGAGGCCAAAATGGAGGGATTTCCCGCGCTATCCTGAGAGTCCACCTCTACATCAAGGCAAACTCTCCATGCAAAGATAGGGAGGAAATACATGGACAGGGCTGCCACTTTATTTGGGGACTTTAAAACTGAAAACATGGCAACCCTGCTAATGTATTTGCTCCCTATCTTTGCATGGAGAGTTTGTCTTGATGTAGACTAGAGGTGGACTCTCAGGGTAGGGTGGGATATCCCCTCCATTTTGGCCTCAACTTGAGAGCTTTTTCTGGGCTTGGGAGTTGATTTCAGATAAAACCAGTGGCACCATCGTGTTTCTCGCAAACTTTTACATAAGAATCAATAGTCAAATTACAAATTCCTCACACATGCAACATCTTTATTGAGATTATCAGCTTTATGCTGATTTTTCACGCACCTCGGCTACGTTACCAACACTCTGCCTGCATCAGTATAATTTGTGAACAACTGTTTTTGACACGAAGTTTACATTTCCACCCGAGTTCACGTTACCTTTTTTCCCTCTCGATATTCTCGCATAACTTTCAATTCCCGCTAATTTCTTTGCAAGCATCCGCTCTCACCTGAGCCCTCGACAACTGCCGCGAACGAGTTTCTCCCACATCGCGAGGACTTTTAGGAGATTGTTTTGAAATTGCGATAAAATTGACATGTTGTTTGGAGGATTGGAAGGAAGCATGGGCCTTTTCAAGTTGTCAGTCATACATGATCCATCGGCACTTAAAGGCAACTGCCTTTCCTTCGATGTTTCCAAGCCCTATCTTCGGGAACACTGACGTTACAAGCGTGGAATGATTGAGCGATTCCACTGTTGCCGGGTTGCAGTGAAAACGCCCTTCAACTCCTCGCAACTCTCGTTTCAGCTTCAGGTTCTTGGAGAACCTCAAGGGCAGTCGGTTCTGAATTTTCTTTTCCAAAATTCGATTTTCTATTTTTTATCCCAATTCGTCGCTCGGTTGACATAAGGGCGTAACTACACATTGAGATGAGCCCGGAAAAGCATTGAATTGTATGGAGGACAGGGTTCATTGCAGAGTGTAGTTACGCCCTTATGTCAGGAAGACAACGAATTAATTACACACATTCTCAGGATCATTTTAAGCTATAGTTTTTTAAATTCCACTGATTATTGGAGGAGTAACGGCTGTTTTCATGTAGCAAAGTCAGTTCAAAAAAGGTCATTTCTTCTTTTTCATTTTGCGATACTTCAAAGTTTTGAACACTTTTGCCCCTTTTTCTCAGGATCTACAGATTGGATTTTCAAAAACTTAATTTTGTTAGAAATCTCTAATTTCTTCTTCAAATTAAAACATGATTGTTCCGGTATGCCGTTAAATAGAGTTTTTAGAAGATTTGGAAAAGAAAAAATCATTAAAAATAAAATGAAAATTTCAAAAATGTCACAAAATTTTAGTTTGTGGAAAATCAAAATAATTACGTGTCAACTGAAAGAACACATTTAGACCTGATTAACAAACAAACAAATTCTTAAGAATCCATTCAGTAGAACATAAGAAAACGGGGCAGAAAGTGACATAGATTTCAATGTGTAGGGATAGACAGAACCGACTGGCCTCAAAAAGATAATACAAGGAAACCCTTGGTTAAACCAATGATTAGACCACAGAAATGAGTGATCAGCAAGGACCCAGTCTGGGGGTTGAGCCTAATTCCTGGTGTCTAGAATTCTTAATCATGCTCATTCCAGATTTTTCCCTTATTCTCAGGAGCTCCTACCCTGATGAGGATTCGAAGTTTTCTCCCACTTTCTTGGAATTTTCTTAGAGACAATTGGACTGCATTTTGCAATTTGGAACTATAGATTCTGGCTCATCTGAAAAAAGACTTATGTGCATAGGGGAACCAATGGCACATACGTTATTTTTAAACCGCGTCAGAATCTATAGTTCCAAATTGCAAAATGCAATCCAATTGTTTAACTCTCAGTAGTTCCAGGCATGAATACCAATTGTTTTCATCTTTCAGCCGATTTAGCGGTACACTTCCAAATTCCTGATTCCAAAGGCGCGTTCCTGATGTTTATATTATTTGATCAGTGAAAGCTCCTCTCTTATGCTGATGATTGGGGATGTTGCATGCGTGAGGAATTTGCGATTTGACTGTTGATTCTTATGTAAATGTTCGCGAGAAACACGATGGTGCCACTGGTTTTCTCTGAAATCAGTTCCCAAGCTCAAAAAAAGCTCTCAAGTTGAGCCCAAAATGGAGGGGATATCCCGAGCTATCCTGAGAGTCCACCTCTACATCAAGACGAACTCTCCATGCAAAGATAGGGAGCAAATACATTAGCAGGGTTGCCGTGTTTTCAGTTTTAAAAGTCCCCAAATAAGGTGGCAGCCCTGTCAATGTATTTCCTCCCTATCTTTGCATGGAGAGTTTATTTTGATGTAGAGGTGCGGACTCTCAGAATAGCGCGGGGTATCCCCTCCATTTTGGCCTCGACTTGAGAGCTTTTTTTGAGCTTGGCAGTTGATTTCAGAGAAAACCAGCGGCACCATCGTGTTTCACGCGAATTTTTACATAAGAATCAATAGTCAAATCGCAAATCCCTAACACATGCAACAACTCCATTAAAGACTCGATTATGTCATTCATGAGATCAATAATGGCTGCTCAGATGCAATAATATGGACCCTGAGCGGTAGAAGAAGAGATCGCCACACTTTGGATCCATCGTCCTGGGGAAAATCATCTTAATACTGAAATGAGGAGGAGAAAAAGCATCCGGTGCGCCGCCGTGGCACGCTGCGGCGCGGCGCGGCGGGCGACCAGCGCATTTGCGCGGCGCCTACAAACCTAACAGGGATACTACACGCATTGCGCAATGCGTGAAGTATCTTTGTTAGGTTTGTAGGCGCCAGTGCGCGACTGTAGGTCTCGCTGTCGGTTCCAATTTTGGCATAAACAGGGTCTGAAGGCCGATTTTGGCGAAAAATGCCGACTTTTCGGCATTCGACTGTTAACTCGTGAAACCCGCATTTTTCGCCAAAATCGGCCTTCAGCCCCTGTTTATGCCAATCCTGGACCCGAAAAAACCCCGAAAATGACCAAATCTTGATGAATTCTGAAAATATAGACCTTCGATGAGCAAAACATCGTAGACTTGAGGAACTTCAGATTGCACCGAAAAAAGCCCTTTTCTATCTCCTTGCAGTAAAATATTTCATGAATTTTGCAAGGCTGTGAGGTGCTTCTATTTTTGAGGGTTCAGATCATGTAACCTGGATAGTTAGTCCATCATTTTCTCCCTTAGTCTGTAAAAACCACCGGTTCCAAACCAATAGGATTGCTTCATATTTCGTACTAGGGGGCTGTGCCCCCTGGCCGCTACGCGGCCCAACCCCCAAAGGTTGCTTCGCCCTTTCCTGGCCCGCTTCAACAAAAAACGACCAAAAAAATGATAAGATTTTCAAACCTGACTCTCATTTGTCCAATCTTCCTCTGGCCGGGAGCGATTGGACGAATCAGAATCATATAAGAAAACCGCCATTTATTTCAAACTTTAGGCCGAGACTGAAACGAAACAGAACCAACGGAACGAAGCGTTTCGTTACTTTTGGATAGTCTGTGGTAAAGGCGCATATCTTCGCTTCACTTATCTTACCCTACTAACAGACCAGAATTCACAATTTCTCGCTAAGAACAATTTTCCGGAAAATTTAAATTCCCGCCAATGAAAAAGGACGGGAATTTCAAATTTTGCCCCCTTTCTAAGCTCCCAGGTATACTCTATTATAAAAAAATCTAGGTCATATTTTCAAAATCTGATTACAGCGGGCTCATCTAGAGACTGTCACCTGTCGATAACCGCAAAAATTTATGGAAATTGGCCCAGGAGAACGCTCGATCGAACAATGACAAAAAATAAAAATTTACATGGTTTAAATGGGAGAATTCGCAACTTTACCGCGTAATATAAAAAAACCTGGGTCATATTTTCAAAATCTGAACAAGGCGAGCTTATCTAGAGACAATTGCCTGTTGAGTGCCGCAAAAATCGAGAAAATCGGCCGTGTAGAACGCTGGAACTAAGAGTTACCAGGTATGCAAATCCAGGAGGTCTCGGAGCTTATAATTATGATGTCCTCTTTGTAGAAAATAAACCCATCTGTAACTTCTGCAATTTATCACCTCTAACTGTCAAACACGTAATTATGGACTGCACTGCCCTCAGGGATCTCCAATCACAGATCTGCTCACCTACAATCAACAGGAGTTCAAACCCACTAACATGCGATGAACCCAATGTCACTACCAAACTTCTGAAACTCTGCCTCTCTTAATTTAAAATCTAAATTTTCGTATACACACCCATTTTCAAAATTCTCTGTAAAGACGTTAATAGCCTGTGACGCTGAATTTCTTAAAATATATTAACTAACTAACTAACTAACTAACTAACTAACTAACTGTTTTATCGATGTCAATATTGAGCCGACTGGAAATCTGCATCAGTATACTGCCGTGCTAAGGAAGAACGCCGTATGAACCTTCAGACGTTGCCAAATCTCCTTCGATAAAATACTAATTTTTGTGGAAATTTTTTAATATTTTTTCTTGAAATTTTCAGGAATATTAGGTGAATTTGCGAAGATAATTAGGGGAAAATTTTGATAAAAAATATTATTAAGTTCACGAGGAAATTCGTGTTTTATCGAGTGAAATTTGGCAACGCCTGAAGGTTCATACGGCGTTCTTCCTTAGCACGGCAGTATAGGAGAAGGAGAGGGAAGTTGGCAGCGGTGCGTGCGGCGTCTATCTGGGCAGACGCTCCTTGCTCGGCTGTTGAAACGCTGGATAAATAATCTTGATTTGATTACCTGGCGCGCGGTTTGCGTCGACCGCGCGGCAGGGGCACGTCCACCCCCTCGACTTGGAGCAAATTTCCGGAGCGACTCATTTCCAGCGGAGCCGTGGCCGTGTGTACATACCTGGAACACACGAAAGAAACTCAAGTTAGAAAACTAAACGCGGGCCAAGGAACGCACGAAAAACTTATTAAATTATTCCGACACTCGAGTCGGCGAGCCAGCCTCGCTCCGAGGAGATATAATTCAATTTCGGACTCAGTTTCAACACGGGCGGAAAAAAAATAAAAATAAAAATAATGATCTCTCTCATAAACTCGTCAAAGTTTTCGCCGGGTTTTCCTCTTGAAAAATCCTGGTCCGTCAACGGAAGCGCCTTTACGTCTAAATGGAGCAAAAACGCTGTGTCCAACTTGCAGGAATTAACACTGATTCTAAAAGAGTTATACTCATGGTGTCCAGAATTTTTGACCAGGCTCATTCCCTGATTTTTCCCTGATTTCCCCTGATTTTCAGGAGCTCATTCCCTGATGAGAAACCGAAGTTTTCTCTCACTCCCCCGGGATTTTTTGGAGAAAAAGAATATAATTCTCCAGAGTTCTATGCATGAATATCGATTTTAATTCATCCTTCAACCATTTCTTTGGCGCACATTCAAAATTTTAATTCTGATAGCGTTCCTGATGTTTATATTTTCTGGTCAATGAAAGCTTCTCCATTCTTCTGATGATTTGAAGCTTCAAATGGTAATTCAAGGAGTCAATAATAACACTCGGTCAGATTAGACCGCCAAATTTGAAGACGAAATGGACTGCATTTTGCAATTTGGAACCATAAATTCTGGCTCATCTGGAAAAACACTTATGCGCATTAGGAAATTAATGGCAAATACGTTGTTTTTAAACCGGGCCAGAATTTATAGTTCCAAATTGCAAAATGCAGTCCAAATGATCCCTAAGCGGTAGAGATTCCCGGTTTCTGGAGCAGATTCCCTGATGATTCCCTGATTTTTTCCTGATTTTCCGTGTAAATTTTCATTCCCTGATGAATCCCGGTTTTCCCCGTTCTAGACACCATGGTTATACTTTGCCTCACTCAGGATGAAAATTCATAATGGATAAGTCGCAGGCATTTTATCAAATGCCTAGGAGGGTAGTTAAATTTTGACGAGAGACAACATTTCGTAAATTTACGGCCAAGACCAAAGAGCTCCGGAGTTTTCAATATTTGAGGGAAAATAACTCATCAAATCTCCGAATTCTTCTCGTTTCTCCCTCTACCAAATGCATCTCATATATTCAAATGTTAAAATTTTTAACATTTTGTATTTTATGATACGCTGAAAACTTCGAGATAAAATTTCGTTGAGGAGCTAAAAATCGTTTAAAACGGGGGAAAAACTTCGTGCGTGGGACCCGAAGTTTAGGTCATATGGATCTCTGAAGTTTTCGGATTGAGCGTCTGAACACTTTAGGTCCAGCTGCTGAGATTTGGATGCACATCTGAAACTTCAGATCCTACATCTGAAGTACTTCGGTTTTCACATCCGAAAAACTTTGGTTCTCACATCTGAAGTACTTCAGATGTAAGAACTGGAGTTTCAGATGTGTGATCCGAACCTCGAAAGCTGGACCGAAAGTGTTAAGATGCTAAATATGAAAACTTCAGAGATCCATATGACCTAAACTTCGGGTCCCACGCACGAGATTTTTTTCTCCGTGAAAATACCATCGTATGATGCATATATTTACAGAGGATTCTTCCGTACGGGAGCAATGAATTAATTTGTCGAAAATGAGGGAAAGAATCAGGATTTCAATCTAAGTAGAAATATTTGACTGTCCGCCAAGGCAATTCACTAAAAGCCTGATTTTACTATTTGCCTGCCATAGATATAGATGGATGTATACTGCCATGCTATGGAAAAACGCCGTGTGAGCATTCGCGCGTAGCCAAATTTCCTCTTGGACAAAACTTATTTTAGACGAAATTATGAATATTTATCATTAAATTTTCAGAATTTTTGGATTTAATTACGAACGAAATCCTCTAAAAAATCTGAAGAGAAATATTCCCGGATTCTCCTGAAAATTTGTGATTTGTCGAAGGCAATTTGGCAACATCTGATGGCTCATACGGCGTTCTTCCTTAGCACGGCAGCAAACAGCAGCAGTTTTATGAACCACTGAGAACTTCGCGCCGCCGCACAGTGGATCGAGTTAAGCAGAGAGGTCGGACTGGAAATTTTTGAGTATAACTGCAAATTTCGATGTTCCTTTCGTCACATTTTAAAATTTAAGGGTGTTTCATGAAGAAAATTTTACGAGAAAACCAATGGAGCCACTTTTAGAACCTCAAAGTTTCGTACGAACGAAGTTATAAGCGTTTAAAGTTTCCAATGGACCACTAGACGAGGTACGAATGTAAGCGATCTGATACATGTTTCCTAACCAGAATTTCATGTAGAACACGATTCACACAACGAAAATTACTGAAACCAACTCCTAACGAAGATATTAACGTTTTTATTTTACATTGGTTACGAGGAATTTGAACTGCCCGCTCACAAGAAACTCAAAGCTCTACGTTAGTCAAATCGCGCACTACAACGGTTTTTGCAAGCTTCTCAATCGAGCAATGTTCATTTCCCACCATGTATTGTTCAAACTATCAGCAATGTGCTAGAGCTGAGCCAAAGCGTCAAGATTGAGGTTGCCAGATTTTTATATCGCAGAGACTGTCATGATATAACGTTTAGCGCACGTTGTGAATTACGTAGAGCATTGAGTTTTCATGAGCGGGTGGTTTGAATTCACGCATCAAGAATCATTAAATATCTTCGTAAGGAGTTGATTTCGGTAATTATCGTTGTGCGCATCGTGTTCCACGTGAAATTTTAGTTACGAAACATGTATCAGAATGCTGAAATTCGTACCTTGTCTAGTGGTCCATTGTGGTCCCAGCTCTCCTATTGACTCGATCCACCGTGCGGCGGCGCAATAGCTGGCGCAGAAAAGGCGAGTAATTAGCTTAATACACAGTATTGATTCATCTCCCATTGTGTAACGGCTGTCAACCCCCCTTCCTCTCACCCCATGAGAATAAGGTGGGGGGAGGGAGGGAGTGGGGGCACGCCTCAACGTTGGTCCCTTGCCTAAGATACTATCGCCCCCAGCAGGCCGAGCGACTCCAATGATACTTTGCTAGATCGCTTTCTAGGATATTCAGATTCACAGGGAATGGACAGGGTTGTCACTACATTTTAGAGCCAAATTTGGCTGGCTAAGCTATAAATAGACACTGGAAAAAAAAAACAAATTGAATCTACAGTCCAGACTCTTAAAAACATCGACAAGAAAAAATTCTCTTGATTCAATCGGATTTAAGCTTAAATCAAGAACCAAGCCTCTTAATTTGAGCGGATTTCCTTTTGATTTAAGCTGAAATCTGATTGAGTCAAGAGTCCTTTTTCTTGACAATGTTTCCAAGAGTCTGGACTCTAGATCCAATGAGTTTTTTTCCAGTGGACAATATCAATGTTTCAAGAATCGAGCTACGAGCCAAAATAAATGTAGTTACAATGTGTGTGCAAAATACATGTAGTATTTATGAAATCGTTCAATGAGTAATACCATTTTTAATATGTTAGTTTGAGTAAAAAGCCAAGGTGTTATGTTCGCTTTCATTTTATTTTAAAAAAATTTGCGGAGCTTTATAAAAAAATTTATTTTTTAAATAAAATAAAAGTGAACATAACACCTTGACTCCTTCCTCAAACTAACATGAAATACCACAGTATATAATTTATTTTGGCTGGTGTCTCGAGTTTTTAATCATTGATTATGTTATCACTACCAGATGGAGGACGAAACTTGGGCTTTCAATTAATTCGAGCTCCGAAATGAGCAATTTTCAATCGTAAATAATTTATACCGTGAGCCATGTAATGCGCATACACTTATGGGTCTCAGGACTCATGTCTTAATGCACATAGTTCCGTTTGGTAGAAATACGTTCATTTTGTCATTCCCTGGCGAATCCTACTTTTTCCCTGTCTTAGACAGCGGACCGCAGTCTTCAATAATCGGCCGTTTCAATCAATAGGATCGCTATATTTTTTCTTAGTCTTCTTTATCTTTAACTTTGTCGATCAATTGCAATGATCAGGCCATTGCCGGTCATATTCTATAAAAAATCGAATTCCTTGATCAATTTTCCAACCTTGAAACGAGCTTACGTCCCTCCATCAAAGGATCGACGAATCAAGACATTATCACGCATCAAATCGTCGCTCCTCCGACGAAAAGACACATCTCAATTTCCACGTGAGCTTTATTTTCCATACAAATCCATGCTTCCAAGACTCATGCGGAAATTGTTATACGCCCATACGTCAAAGGAGCGACGAAATGACGGTCGACGTCTATGACGATCTGGCAAGGCGGTAGCCCAGGATGCTGCGTACGAGATGAGGATGAGACGAATGGCTATAGGTAAAAGCATCTCTTCATCGAGGCGGTCATGGCATCGTGCATTCGAGGATTCGTGTCGGCGCAATTGCCCTTTCGGGGAAATGCATCCTGATCATCTTGATTGAGACACATCGGATGCTCGGGTCCGGGAGGATTTCACAAAGCACAATCCAGGCAACATGACAATAGGACATTGAATCCAAGTCCTAGTGTCTAATTCTGTCGTGCTAAGGGAGAACGTCGTAAGAGCCTTCAGACGCTGCCAAGTTTCTTCTGATAAAAACTGGATTGGGTCAGTTCTGCCGTAATAAGGAAAAACGCCGTATGAACATTCGAGAGTTGTCAAATTTCCTCTCAGAAAATAGTTATTTTTGAAGAAAGGTATGAATCTATCTCCTTGAAATTTTCAGGAACCGCAGGTGGAGTTGAGAACAAAATTATCGGAAAAATCGGAAGGAAAATCTTTACAAATTTTCCAGAAAACTGGTGATTTGCCGTAAGAAATTTGGCAACGCCGTTCATAAGGCGTTCTTCCTAAGCACAGCAGAGTTGCGATGGTCACAGAATCGTGTTTCGATGCTTGATTCTTGTAGATCAGCTAAAAATAATACCATCCAAACTCTCTACGTTCAATATTAGCCGAGATATCGCCTTTTAAAAAGCCGGATTTTGACGTCATCCACCGCGGTGGTGACACCCTTGGTTTCTTCCACCTCGCTTTTATCAGTCAGTGATGCACTGGTTACTCAGCGTGATACTTGGATGAAAGCAAGGTGAAAAAACCAAGGGTGTCACCACCGCGATGGATGACATCAAAAACCTGTCTTTTCAAGGGCTGTTAATATTGAAGGTAGAAAGTTGCTGTTTGGACGGATCTTATTATTTTTAGCTAACCCACAAGCATTCAAGCATAAAACTACAATTTTGTGACCAACGCAACTGAACCATTTACCGGGAAAATTGTGAATATTTTCCCATGAAATTTTCAGACGATTTTGCACGGAATTTAATGTAAATATCTGAAATTTTAAAGGAAATATAAGCATAAATGTCGTAAAAAATACATGCTTTATCAAGGGAAAATTGGCAACTCTCGAATTTTCGTGCAGCGTTCTTCCTTAGCACGGCAGAATTCAAGCCGAGCCGATTACAATCAAGAAATGCCTTGAAGAGGTGGATTCTAGATTTTTCCTATGTGATTTATGTTGTTTTTGAGTCATTTAAACACTTGAATTCATATGTGATGCACCCGTGGCAAGGGTTCCTGACGACCCACACCTACGCAAAAGAGGGAGGCACGCTTGTAATAAAAAAATTTTTCGGGGGGGGGGGGGGGTGTGTGAGGTAAGTGACATCTAGGACAAAGAGAGAAGGAGAGGTCAAAGGTCGGGAAAAATGGGTTCTGTAATTCATGGACGAACCCGCACTACTTTTCAGCAAAAAAAGGAAAGTTGTGAAAAGTGAGAGATGAATTAATCCGGGAAATCCAGGTACCCTCATTAATTATTGTAATAATTGGACGTATTTCTATCAAACGAAACTACGTGCATTATGACGTGAGCCCTGTTATGGACATATTCGTATGGGTCTAAGGGCTAATGTCCTAACGCACATAGTTCCGTTTGATAGAAATACATCCAATTAGTTTTCAGTTCAATGAAGACATTTTCTTTTGTGAGCTTGCACTGACCTTTCACCTGGGAAACCCGAAAAGTAGGGATATTTTGGAAATCGAAGCCACTCTTTTGTTTTCGAGAACAACAAGGAAAACTTTGGAGACCTCGAGGGCTCGGAACTTCTGGAACCTTGGTCAGTCGAAGTCGTGCAGCCGTAGGGGTTGAACTTGAGCGTAGAGGATAATCAAATCGGAAGTATATTTTATCGGAAATATATTCATCTCGGCGGAAATATATTCATCTCGGGACCGCGTGTGATACACGTGTTATTTAAGTGCATTACCATCAGTGTAGTTTCGTGTTCGGTACTATAGTTTCGTGTTCGGTAATTTGGTTTCGTGTTCGGTACTTGAGTTTTGCGTTCGGTGCTTTATTATTAAAATTTTTCTCTGTGAATTATTTCATGAATATAGAAGGTTGCGGAAGTCAATTTGCTCACGTGTATTCCTCAGCGTTGAATCGGTAAGTCGCTTGATGTCATCAACAAAATGTTTTTTCTTCTTCTTTTTTTTACGAGAGAAGTGTGGTTACATTTAATATCGGTGACTTGAGTGTGAAACCACGTATTTCCAGTAAATTTTATGCTACGATTTTATTTTTCGAGGAAAATTAAGTCGACTGTTTGGCTTGATATCTTTACAGAACACTGAAAAAAAAACACACTGGATCTCGAGTCAAGACTCTTGAAAACATTGACAAGAAAAAATACTCTTGATTCAATCGGATTTTTGCTTGAATCAAAACAAAATCCGCTTAAATTAAGAGGCTAGGTTTTTAATTTAAGTTAGATTCTGATTGAATCAAGAATACTTTTTCTTCTTGATGTTTTTTTAAGAGTCTGGACTCTAGATCCAATGTGTTTTTTTTCCCTTGAATATTTTGCTAAAACAGAGGAAAAATCGAAGTAGTTTTCAAGAATAAGTTGACTAGTTTTACTAAGAAAGAATAAAGTGTAACAGGAGGTCCGGGACGTCGCAGACGGAGATAGGTGGTTTTGCACTTCGGCCATCGATATATAATCTTTTGATTTTCTCGAGATTTTTTTCACAAACAGTGGAGCTATCGAGGTATTCAGCGTATTAAAATGTGTTGCAATTTTTTGCATTTGCGAAGTACCTAACTTCTTCATAAATCGATGGCCAAAGTGGAAAATCATGCATTTCTATTGTGGTGTCATAAAATTTCCACCTTTATTTTATTTTTTCGAAGAGAAACAAGTAAACTTCATAGCTTGAAGTTTATACAAAGTATTCTGCAAACGTTGAAAAAAAATCACGGAAGTTTTAAAGAACCAGTTCCCCCGAGAAAAAATGAAGTATGACAGAAAATCTGTTGAGTAGCAGACGGAAACGCGTGTTTCTACACTTAAGGTGATTCGATGAACGCGATACTTAGTGTCAGAACGGCATGCGATATATCGCATCAATTGGTTCCATTTTTTTAGCTACTCGTCATTTTTCTCCAATTTTGAGATCGCGATTCTGTTGTCAGGAGACTAAAGCACTCACTTACCAATTTAACAAAGAAATTCAACGTACTAAAGGCGTGGTTTTTTTAGAGAGAAAACATCGCATTCGATACTGATATCGAAACTGCACTTGAATGCGATATTTTCTCTCTAAAAAACCACGCCTTTATTACGTTGAATTTCTTTGTTAAAATTGGTAAGCGAGTGCTTTAGTCTCCTGACAACAGAATTGCGATCTCAAAATTGGAGAGGGATGACGAGTAGCTGAAAAAATGGAACCAATGGATGCGATATATCGCATGCCTTTCTGACACTAAATATGGCATCCATCAAATCTCCTTAAGTCGTCGATATGAAAATGTTTAATCGTTGAAAACTGATTATTATTGAATACATTATGTGAGAATATTGTAATTTCGTGGTAAAAAAAAAAACAGTTTTATTCAATTATTTTTCAACATTATTTCAATTTATTAGTTAAGCTGTTTCATATACTAGACAATGTGCAACAATGCGTTACGTTGAATTTATCTCTAAAAGGGTTTAATTTTTTTCTTTGCAGCCAACATTCGAGAAGGGGATGAAGGAGGATGGAAATCTTCACCCTCCGCATCAGAGCTGTTCCTGACCTTGCAGATCATCGCTTCTTCACGGTAAGATCTCTCAAGCTTCCTCCTATTTCGAAAATTAAGGTGATTCGATGAACGCCATATTTTGTGACAGAACGGCACGCGATATATAGCATCGATTAGTTCCATTTTTCCGGCGACTCGTCATTTTTCTCGAATTTTGAGATCGCAATTCTATTGACAGGAGACTAAATAATTCACTTACCAATTTTGATGAACAAATTCAAAGTATTAAAGGCGTGAGGAAAATAGAGGAAAAATACTGCATTCGAATGGGATATTTTGTCTCATAAAAAAAAACCCACGACTTCATTACGATGAATTTGTTTGTCAAAATTTGGTAGGTGAATTCTTTCGTCTCCTGACAACAGAATTGCGATCTCAAAATTCGAGAAAAATGACGAGTAGCTGAAAAAATGAAACCAATCGACGCGATATTTCGCATGTCGTTCTGGCACAAAATATGGCGTTCATTGAATCACCTCAACTTCTAATGAATCGGTTACTGTCAATAATTTCAATTTTTGAAATGGGCTGCTAAAAAATTTGAGGGGGCTTGGAGAACAAGGCGCATAAGTGCAGTTTTTGAAAAAGTTCAGATTTTAATGATTTCAAGTAAAACTAGTCTTAGTGCATATTTTGTGAAAAATTCCCTCTCAAATTTCAATTTTTAAGCTTCAAAAAGTCAGTTTGAACTTTCTTTCCGCCATAAGGATCTGTGTAATTTTGAGACTTCAAACACATATTTCTCGATAATGATTTCAAGTAAAACTAGTCTTAGTGCATATTTTGTGAAAAATTCCCTCTCAAATTTCAATTTTTAAGCTTCAAAAAGTCAGTTTGAACTTTCTTTCCGCCATAAGGATCCATGTAATTTCGAGACTTCAAACACACATTTCTCCAGGTAGCAAAAACTGCACTTACGCGCTTTGTCCTACAAGCCTCTCATTCTTCCTCAACGCTGATCATCGCCGCTGTCATCATTCAGGCGATTTTAGGTAAAATCAACTTAAGGTGATTCGATTGACGCCATATTTCGAGTCAGAATGGCATGCGATATATCACATCAGATTTTTTCAGCTACTCGTTATTTTACTCCAATTTTGAGATCGCAATTCTGTTGTCAGGAGACTAAAGCACTTACTTACCAATTTCAACAATGAAATTCAACGTAACAAAGGCGTGGTTTTTTTAGAGAGAAAACATCGCATTCGATACTGATATCGAAAGTGCACTAGAATGCGATATTTTCTCCCTAAAAAAACCACGCCTTTATTACGTTGAATTTCATAGTTAAAATTGGTAAGCGAGTGCTCTAGTCTCCTGACAACAGAATTGAGATCTCAAAATTCGAGAAAAATGACGAGTACCTGAAAAAATGAAACCAATCGACGCGATATTTCGCATGTCGTGCTGGCACAAAATATGGCGTTCATCTAATCACCTCAACTTCTGATGAATCGGTTACCGTCAATAATTTCAATTTTTGAAATGGGCTGCTAAAATATTTGAGGGGCTTGGAGGACAAGGCGCATAAGTGCAGTTTTGAAAAAAGTTCAGATTTTAATGATTTCAAGTAAAACTAGTCTTAGTGCATATTTTGTGAAAAATTCCCTCTCAAATTTCAATTTTTAAGCTTCAAAAAGTCAGTTTGAACTTTCTTTCTGCCATAAGGATCCATGTAATTTCAAAACTTCAAACACATATTTCTCGAGGTAGCAAAAACTGCACTTACGCGCTTAGTCCTACAAGTCCCTCATTCTTCCTCAACGCTGATCATCGCCGCTGTCATCATTCGGGCGATTTTAGGTAGAATCAACTTAACTACATTTCGTCGCTCCTCTGACGTAAGGGCGTAACTTGATTTCTACGTGACCCCTGAGCTCCGTATCTATGCTTTCTACGGCTCATGCAAAAATCTAGATACGCCCTTACGTCAGAGGAGCGACGATTTGACGGTGCTTAGTTTTTCCTGATGTTCTGTTTCTGTAATACTGCAAAACTACGGAACATAATGCCTTGAAACTGTCTTATTTTTCCAAGATTCTGCAGAATAAACTATTCACTGAATTCGCTACGAAAGGATTCAGCTTCATTTTTTGTCATTTCCCGGACGAAGAAACGTAACTCCATTCCAAGGTTGTCAAATTGATTCAAAGAATTCAATTTTTCACAAACACGAGAAAGCGAAATCTTTATCCAAAATTTATTTTCGTTTTTCATGAGATCAGCGGAAAAATCAGTGAAATGTACAATTAATACCTAACATTTTCCTTTACAAGTTCAAATATACGAGGCGAAATCTGGCAACAATGAAATGGACCACATTTTGCAAAAAGGAACCACTATTTCTGGCTCATTTCACAAACAACGTATATGCCATTGGTTTCCCTGTGCAGAGCGGTGGTTTCATGGAAGAGTCAGAAATGGTGGTTCCTTATTGCAAAATGTAATCCAAATGTAGTTATGTTCTTTCGTGGAAGGTAACGACGAATTGGACTGCATTTTGCAAATTGGAACTATAAACTCTGGCTCATCTGAAAAAAAACACTTATGTGCATAGGGATACTAATGGCACATGCGTTTTTTTAAACCGGGCCAGAATTTATACTTCCAAATTGCAAAATGCAATCCAATTGAGGGAGGAAAATAGATTAAAAAGCCTCCCAATGAGTGGCCCCGTTTCGTCGCTCCTCTGACGAAAGGGCGAATCTCAATTTTCTCGTGAGCCCTGGGTCTCATTCAAATCCATGCTTTCTGGGGTTCATGTGAAAAGTGAGATAAGTCCTTACGTCAGAGGAGCGACCTTTTTGAAACCCGGGGATTTCATTCGTACGTGACCGAAATGAAACCTTATGATGAGACAAGCCTCCGGTAAAAATTTTAGCTTGAGGATACGTTTGGTTTTGGACAGTGGCGTGAATTGCGATGTATCGATTCTCATGCCATTTAAAGCTATGGTAAAGAATCGATTATTAAGGTGTTCGCTGCGAACACCCTGTCTATCGATCCTTTTTTATAGGTTTAAATGGCATGACAATCGATATATTGCAATTCACGCCACGCCATTGGTTTTGGAGCTACAGCGTTGCAAAGTTTGCATGTTTGAGTCTTAAAAATCTTCATATTTTTGAAGAATTTCTTCCAAAAGCCAATTTCAAAGTAATGTAAGTAACAAGTAATGTAAGTTTCAAGTAAACATGACGCGTAACTGAAAAATTATAAGAAAATCCGTAGTAAAAGTTTCAAATTGTGGATGAGCCGTTAATAGCAGTACAACGTTGCAAAAATTACATTCTTGCCCTTTAAAAATACCCATTTTTTATAGTTTTGTATAATGTAGCAGTATTTGAGACATAAAATATACAATTAGAGATACTCGGAGACTCACAGTAAAATTTATATCAGTATACGATAATTTTAGGCAATGCAGCGTTGCAAAGTTTAGACGTATAGCATAGATTTAATCAGTTTACGATAATTTTGGGCGATACAGCGTTGCCAAGTTTACATCTTTCATCTATGAAAATGTCTACTTTTTCTTGTTATTGTATTGGAGACAAGATACAATATGAGTTAATGGTTAATAGTGTGAAGCGAAATGTGGAGGCTTTATGTTGATCCCGGGTGACAATTGCATTAAAATAACATCGTTGCAAATTTTATCTGCTTTTCTTTTAACATTCGATTGTATAAAATTAGTTAAAAGTAAGGATACTTCCAATAGTTATTTTACTTTAAAGTGTAATTCCAGAGGATTTTTGGAATACAATGGATGATTCAGCATCAGCGTTGCTTTCAAGATCTGAAATATTCTGCCTAGACTTAGTTGCAAATTCAACCTTTTTCAGGTGTAATGAAGAAACTAACATAGAATATGGAGGCGTTTGGGTTTTTTTTAAGTAGAAATAAATCTTGATATAGACGATACATTCATTATGCCTTAAAAAACTGAGTATGTTGAACGTAAGAATGGAAGATTTTGAAAATATTAAAGAAATAAAAGAAAAGAAAAAAAACAAAACGAAAACAAAAACAAAAACGAAACAAAACAAAAAAAGCAAAGTAAATTAAATGAACGAAAAATAATAAATACACCAACAAAACAATAAAATATAATTTAAAACCTAAATAGAATATTTAAATCACTGTTGCGTTAATGTATAAAGAACCCAGACGCCTTCTTAAGAGAGAAAATTAAAATTATTTAAATATGACTTTTGGAGGGTGAAAGTTTAAAATTGGCATCATATTGAGGCGTTTTCTATAGATTTGAAGGCAACCCAGGACTGATACTGAAGCATCACATGAATAAAATATTTTGAAGAAAGAAGATAACAAACTATAAAAAATACAAAAATAAAAAAAAATGAAAAATAATGTACGGTAGAAAGTCATATAAAATTGAAAGAAAAAAATGTCAATGTAAATAAAAAAATAAGAAAAATCAAATAACTACTGGAAGCATCTTTATTTTAAAATCGTCTATGATTTATTGCTTGGAGAGAATTGTGAATAAACTTGGCGAAAATATTATTGCAAAAACCAATTGTCACTTGGAACAGACATCAGACCTTGATATTTTGGCTTGATATGAGGGATGATACCCATTGATTTTATTTTAAACTGGAAAAAAAAAATTGAAAAAAAAAATCATATTTCGTTGAGTTCAAAATTTTAAGCTTGGCAACGCTGTATCACTACAAATCAATCTTACATCTGCAGATAACCTAAATGGTTTATTTCATTAAAAAAAAACGAAAAAAAAACCACAAAAAAAACAGACAAACACTGAACTTAAAAAAATAAGAACATTTTTATAGCTTATATACATAAACTTTGCAACGCTGTATCGTTAAATCTATACTTACACTCGCGGTAAAACTTTTACACAAGAATAATCTTATCATAGAATTTCAGCTAAACCACATTATCATACCTTTAGGTGGTCAATAAGTTCGTTTTTTAATTCAAAAACGGAACAAAATGAGCATTTTTATAGGTCCGTGATGTCAAGTTTGCAACGTTGTATCAACAGAATTAACAGCATTAACGTAGAAAAATTGATTATTATTAACGTATTTTTTTAGAAAAATGTACACTGACTGTTGATAAAATGTCTTAAAATATCATGAAACATCCAAAGACAGTTGTTTACAGAAAGTAAGATACTTAATAATACGATAATCTTTAAAGCTTAGAAATGGAAACTTGTCAACGCTGTATTTCTAAAACCAGACGTATCCTCAAGCTAAGATTTTTACTGGAGACATGGGTCATCATAGAGCAAAGTAACAATATGTAACAATTTTGGATGATCATTCATGAATTTCCAGAGTGCCTCGTGTCTTTGGAAGAATTTTTGATGAGTCGGGGTCAAGTGCGTCGTGGTGGAAATTAACTGTGAAACCTTGTTAGGTTATCGACTGCTTTACTTCCTTCTTGCCTTCAATCTGGTGAAGATTGAGCAGAGAGCGCCGAGAGCGGTCTGAGTCAACGTTACTTAATTTGAACTAAATTTTGCAATTCGGAGCTACAATTTCTGGCTCATCTATAAAAACACTTATGTGCATTTGATACTATGGGTACTTACGTTGTTTCTAAACTTGAGACACAAATTTTAGTGCTCAATTGCAAAATGCAGTCCATTTGTGTGTGGATCTGTGTAAAAAGAGCTTCTCCTCCGGCAGAAAATTGTTAACACATGAACAACATTTTTCTACAACCGAGGATTTTTTTTTGTCTTTAAGCTTCACGACAGTTTTTGAGATTTAGGATCAAATTTCCTGAGTAAAGGAATTTTGTCCCCAGAAAGATAGGTCTCCTCTTACAGATCTGGTCACTACTAAAAGGGGCCCGGTGCATTGTTATGAAAGGTAGCTTCCACATGAATAATAAGTTTTCCTCCGCTCCAATAGCCTCCAGACTCATTTGGACCACATTTTGCAATTGGGAACTATAATTTCTGACTCAGTTTAGAAATAACTTATGAGTCATTAGTTTCCCGATTCACGAAAGTGTTTTTAAGGATGAGCCAGAAATTTTAGTTCCTAATTGCAAAATGTAATCCATTTAACCCTCGTCTGTCACATATAAGTAGAACTGACCAGACGTTTAAATGTAAAACTTGTCTCCCGTACGAAGGAATGTAACTCCATTCCAAGGTCACCAAATTGACTCCAACAATTAATTTATTTTACAAAGTTATGCCTGTGCAATTTTCAGGCACAAATTTTAAAACAATTTAATGAAAATGTGCCTGTGTAATTTTTATTTTAATTTTGCATGAAATATCGGGGAAAATTATCAATGAAATTTCCAGTTAGGAAAGTTCAAGATCCTCCTACTTAATATGAAATTTGCGAGGGGACATTTGGCAACATTGAAATGACGTTACGTTCTTTCACGCGGGAAACGATGAGCTCTCTTAAGTTTAGTTTTACTGTCTACTGTGCCGAGGCAAGTGAACCACCAAAACTTTCATTATTGCTTTACTAGAGGTTGTTTTGCAAAACGAAAAAAATTCCGCCTGAGGTTACTGTTTTACGACTAATATTTATAATCCGTCTTGATCAATTTTGCTCTTTCAATGACAATTTGCATTGAAAGTGTTGATTTACAACATTATGGTAGTAGTTTTTGTGTAATTTTTGGTTTGTTGGGTAGCCAGTGCTATGGGTTAAAATAAACTGTTAACTCACGTTAACTTGAAATTCAGGAACTTAATAGTCGAAGCTTTTCGGCCTCAGCCGTCTTCAGGACTTAGCAAAAAGCACAGTTTGAGACAATAAATGATTAATTTTGATTAATATCAGTTCATACATATGATGAACGAGTGTGTTTCGGTGTAGTTGTGTTTCATTGAGTTTCTTATTGATTCAACGTTATTTCTACCGGAATAAATGATGAAAAATGGACGGCTCGTGCAGTAGCGTGGCGTGCTTTGCGATATATCGGCCATTTAAACCTATGGAAAAGGATCGATAAACAGGGTGTTTGTAGCGAACACCTTAATAATCGATTTTTTACCATGGATTTAAATGGCATAACAATCGATATATCGCAATTCACGCCACGCCACTGGGATCGCGAGTTCTTCTGTCCTCAGGACTTTTGTCTAGGAATGAGATTCTTGATTATAAATAAGATGTTCAACATTTTTCTATTGCTCACCATTTTGAGACTTTTCCTTACTTCGAATGAAGTGACCGAATCACTTCCTTCGTCAATTCTCTGTCTCGGTGACGGAGTATGCGTTTGTCTTCTGAAGCACTGTCAGAAGTCTATTACTGGCTACTAGATTCCCTGGGGATCAAATAAATTATATTCTACGATAAAAAAACTACTATTTACGGCTCATCCGTGAAAGTACCTCTTCGTATAGGGTAAAATCAAAGTTTGAGGAGAGGGAGAAGAATAGAAAGAGGAGAAGAAGATAAGAGAAAGAACAGGAAGAAAAGAGAGAAGAGAGAAGAGAGGAGAGAAAAGAAGAGACATGGGAGAAGAAGAAGAGAAGAATAGAGAGAACATAAAAGAGAATAAAACAGTGAAAGCACACAGTAAAACAGTGAGAGGGAAGGCGAGAAGGAAATTGAGATGGAAAGCGCGAGAAGGAAATTGAGAAGGAAAGCGAGAAGGAAATTGAGAAGGAAATTGAGAAGGAAAGCGAGAAGAAAATTGAGAAGGAAAGCGAGAAGGAAAGCGAGAAGGAAAGCGAGAAGAAAAGCAAGAGGAAAAGCGAGAAGAAAAGCGAGAGGAAAATCGAGAGGAAAAGCGAGAGGAAACGTGAGAAGAGAGAGAAAAGGGTCTGGTGCCGGAGCCTCCTCGTGGTGGACCTGGAGCGGGTCTCTGACCCGTGCCAAACGCCGGCAAACCTGTTGTGATTCTGCACCCTCCCTCGCCTCTGGTTGTTAGCCCATATCTCTTCACACATCGTAACGAGCTATGTAGGATCAAGCGCATCCTTGGTACGTTATTACCTTGGTTGTTAGCCCATATCCCTAATACGCTCGGGCATGGATCAACCACTTCCTCGGTGCCCTGCTTCGCGCGCAGCAGGGCTGTTCACACCTTGGATGTTAGGCCATATCCATTGCAGCCTTGGATCAAGCGGAACCTTGGTACGTTATTACCTCGGTTGTTAGTCCATATCCCTGGCTTACGGAAGAGATCAAGCGGAACCTTAGGAACATGAGGGGAAAGATGATCTTCAGAGGACCACTGATAGTAGTTAGGCCATATCCTTGAACCGCGAGGTGCAAGGATCAACCGGTACACAGTGGTCTGAAAATCCCGATCTGTGACCGACTTTGCGCGATTCGCCAGTGACCACATGCAGGGGTGACCGATCGAAGCCTGGCAATCCTGTACTGGTCAACCTCCGGTATCTGCCGATGCTTGCGCATTAAGTCTAAAGCCGTCATCCCCCCCGGGACACTTTAGACCAGGCAAAGTCGGAACCGGAGGGTCGGACACCTCTCAAACGGGCTGGTGGTTGGGGCGATGTTGCAGATTGAAGTAGGTTTTGATGCAGGACGAGCCGAATACTTCACGAGAGTTCCGGGGCCTCGTGGCTCAGGGTATTCTGTTCTCCTGGGCCGAACAAGCCGGACAAAGTTTCAGCAATCTCTATCTCTGTAGAGAGTATCCAGCTACGAGTTTGTTGTCTCACTGCTGGATCGCACGGTGGTAGAGGAGTTCCCTGCATTCGGTCATTGGCGAATTGTTCACTGTTGTGAGTGAGGGTGCGCCCAGAACTTGTCGTTGCGAACCAGGGCGTTGCCGTCTGATGTCGGTTCCTCCTCGTGGTGGACGGTGGAAACGAGGGTTTTACCCTCGGCTAAACGCCGACAAAATTGGTGCTAGTTTTGGTAGTAATACACAGGGGTCGATACTTCAGTCTATTTGATGTTTCATGACCCCTGGTAGCACCTTTTTCCGATGAATACATCTTTGACTTATAGTTTTTGACCATTCTCACGATTTCTATAACTTATTCATTCATCTTATTGATTTGTATAATATATTTCAGGAGACAAATAATAATATGCCTAGAAAAAACACAGATGATTAACAAATAAAATATCAGAACACATGAATTAGAGCATCTCAGCTTTTTCATCAATACGATTTTGATTTTGGGGCTAAAATGCTCCTTTCTCAAATATAAATTTAGAAGTTTTGTAATGACGTATTGATTTTGCGTAGAAATAATTTATCAATTGATCGAGATTTAATCTGTTGGAGAAGAGGAGGAAGAGAAAGATAAAGTAGTAGAGAGAGAGAGAGAGGAGCAGAAAAAAAAGAGAGAAGAAAAGAGGGTAAGGAAAATGCAGGAGGAGAGAGAGGAGAAAAATGAGGAGAAAGGTGTAATGGATTCGTTGTGCGTGTTGAAAGTTCAAAGAAACTGACGAAAGTTCAAAGATACGCAACTCGCGGAATCACGTTATAGATTTTCAGTTTCTTTTGTTTTTCCAGGGAAAAAGAATTATTCTATCTCGAATGTGGTCCTGATTCTACTTCTTGAAGATAATGTAGTAGAGAGAGAGGAGCAGAAAAAAAGAGAGAAGAAAAGAAGGTAAGGAAAATGAAGGAGGAGAGAGAGGAGAAAAATGAGGAGAAAGGTGTAATGGATTCGTTGTGCGTGTTGAAAGTTCAAAGAAACTGACGAAAGTTCAAAGACACGCAACTCGCGGGGTCACGTTAAAGATTTTCAGGGAAAAATGAATTATTCTATCTCGAATGTGGTCCTGATTCTACTTCGCCTTTAAAATAATTTGAAGGTCGAAACGTGGTCTTTCATTTTTGCCTGGGAAAATATGGCTTCCTCCGAGTCAAATTAATTTATATTAGGTTCAAGGAACCAAAAGACCTGTAACTGGTGAACCAATCAAAGAGTGGTACAGACATGACACTTCCTTAACAGCACACAGAAAAACAATTTGATCTAGGAAAATTTCATTTTAATCTTCACTAGAAAAAAAAAAAAAACACATTGGATCTAGAGTTCAGACTCTTAAAAACATCGACAAGAAAGATACTCTTGATTAAATCAGATTTAAGCTTAAATCAAGAACCAATCCTCTGAATTTGAGCGGATTTCCTCTTGATTTAAGCTTATATCTGATTGAATCAAGAGTATTTTTCTTGTCAATGTTTTCAAGAGTCTGGACTCTAGATCCAATGTGTTTTTTTTCCAGTGTTCAATTTTGTTAGGAAATGATTGAAAAAGATCTTTGAGTAATTCTAGAAAACGACTTCGGCGATCCTAATTGGACGTATTTCTATCAAACGGACCTAAGCGCCATAGGGTGAGGAAGGTAGAGGGGGGCTTGGATTGGCGGCGGAATCGGGCGTCCGGCTTATTCCGTCCTATACTTGCAATGCTTTTCCATGGCGCTTAGGTCCGTTTGATAGAACGCGCTATCCGGGATTCTAAACTCCTCAAAAGGAACTCAAATTGGTGCTTAGTTCCGTTTCACAGAAATACGTCCAATTCATGTAAACCTTTTTTCATTTTTTCCAATTTTTCCCGTTTGAAAGAGACAAATTGGAAACACTTCATTGTTTTCAGAGATATTATAAAACTATCTCTTGAGAAATATTGTGCTGGAACAGTTTTCTATACCTAAAAAGGTACTCTAATAAACCCTATCCGTAAAAGCTGTCGAAGCTGAGAGGCCCTTCATCCGAATCCTGTGAACCATCGTCCGATGGAAGAACGCAATATGAGTATTCAAACGTGGCCAGATTTCCCCGAAAAAAGGATTTATTTAATAGAGAAGTCATGCATATTTTTCATTGCAATTTTCAGACAGTTTAAGCAAAATTACGAGCAAAATTCTCTGAGAAATTGCCAAAGAATGTTCGAAAATTTTTCCTGGGATTTGATTTTGAATCGGAGAAAATGTAGCAACGTCTGAAGGTTCATAAAACGTTTTACCTTAGCACGGGAGTGAACGGGAGAGGGGGCCGGAAAGAGAATGGTTTCCAATCCCCCCCTCATCCGGTTTTCCGTTACGTCTACAGATTGTAAATCAAACATTTTCAAGAAAGCTCCCTCGTGAACAATTCTCCTTCGCCCCGCGAGGGGGGTCATGTCTCGCTCTTCGATTTAACTATTCCGTCTGCTTGCAAGTACGGAAAAAAACTGGTCGAGTCGTAAATTTTTCGCAATAGCGTCAAACTATTGCAAAAAAGCATGCTACGACGAACTTGCTTGAAGGAAAGTACGCGTGCATGAATTGCCAGGTCGGGGAAAAACGCCGAATCTACACTCGGACGTGAACATTTTCCGCGGAACATACATATACATGTCGCAAGCAGTCGGCTATCACCACCAATAGGATGTGTTTCTGTCAAACGAAACTATGTGCCTTATGACTCGAGCCCTGTTATTGCACATGGTTCCGTTTGGTAGAAATACGTCCAATTTTCAGGCGGCGTGCGTGATAACTCGATAAATTGCAATAATTAGCATTGAAATGATAAAGGTCTCATTCGTAAAGAACTTCTAAAGGACAGCCTACACTTACGCAGCGCCTTCAAGTCCGGTTGATACGCACCGCTTCGCCAGGGAGCCCTGTCCACCGGAGCCTTGTGGACACTGGCTCATGCGTTAAAGAAAAGACCGCGTTTCCGATCGTAGTTTCTCTCGTCGTTGCCGCTGACGTCACACTGGGAAAAAAACACATTGGATCTAGAGTCCAGACTCTTGAAAACATTGGCAATAAAAAAAACTCTTGATTCAATCAGATTTTTGCTTCAATCAAAAGGAAATCCGCTCAAATTAAGAGGCTTGGTTCTTGATTTAAGCAAAAATCCGATTGAATCAAGAGCATTTTTTCTTGTCGATGTTTTTAAGAGTTTGAACTCTAGATCCGATGTGTTTTTTTCTTTCCAGTGCACGGTCGCTCTATACAGATTTCCCATTCATTCTTACGGCCCGAGCACCATAGAGCACACCCCATCTTTCCCTCTTCACCCAGTTCTGTTTGATAAAAATACGTCCATTTCTCTGCATGCTAATAATTCGAGCGGAAATAAATGAATGATAAAAAAGATTGCACAATCTGGCAACCTCGCCGGGCGTGCAATTGTGCAGTGAGGCTGAGCAATGAGCCGGTCTCCTTGCAGGCGAGTCTTGCTTTTGAGTCGGATAATTAATCTCGGCCCGTAATTTTCAGGTATCCGGCCCGTTTTGGCCCAAGATTTATGAGCCGGATGATGTGATGCCCAGGCGGGGGCGGGGGTGGGGGGAGCCCGGCCGGGGGTAGTTCCCGTATAATTACTCCGCGTTACGTCCAATACAATTACTCGCCGTTACTTGGCGTTACTCCGAGGGGAAAAATTAAACTGGCTCCGGGCACGAACCGTCCCTCCACCACCTTTTTTCGCGCGCTTCGCAAAAACCAACCTCGGACCGCACTGCTTTCCTAAGGAAAAACGCCGTAAGAGCATTTAAACGCTGCCAAATTTCCTCTTTGAGAATATTTATTTTCGAAGAAAGTTATGAATATTTTTCCGTGAAATTTTCAGAGGCCTCAGATCAAATTACGATCAAAACTCTCTGAAAAATCTTAAGAAAAATATTCACAAATTTCCCTACAAATCTGTGATCTGTCGAAGAAAATTTGGCAACGTCTGAAAGCTCGTACGGCGTTTTTCCTAAGCACGACAGCGCACGCTTCATGACGAACCAGAGTTTTGAAATCAAAATTGACGACTTTCGCGAACTTTCCAAGGGATTCCAAGTTTTGGACTGAATGAACCAAAGTGTCTACTAGTATTTCATTTTGGTTTGTTCTGATATCTAATCTGAAACCTAACTTTTAACATGAATAAATTCACACTCATATGATTTAGCAAATCGAAATATTCGAAGAATTGACTCAGATCTTTGAAAAATGCTTAAAAAGCTCAGGATTTCCTGATCCATGGCCGATTTCCCGGCTGACATCGAATTTCCTGATGAATTCCGGTTTTTACTGACGATGATAACACCCTGGAATCGTTGAACAGGGCAAAGAAAGATCCACTAAAAATTTACTTTGTAATGACCCTTTTGGCATTCAGTGGGCTGTTGATTGAAATTGATAGACAAAGAAGACAGAGGAAAAACGGAGCGATCCTATTGGTGGAAGCTGGTGGTCGCAACGGGCAAAAGAGGTAAATAATGGACTTGCTATCGCAATCCACGTGAGGCTATGTCGTTCGTTCATCATTTCCCTCCTCATTCAATACAAACCGCCCACTTCGACCAAAAGGATCGCTCCATTTTGGCATGTTTCCTTTGTCCATCGATTTATTTACTAATACAATCCGAATAGTCGTTGAACAGGAACAGTTTCATGGAGAAGTCCATATTAATAACTAAGCAACGCACTGTCGCGTTGTTCATACAGGAGCCTAAAGAAAGCTAAAACGCCTTCAATATTTTGTGTATGCAATCAGGACAGGCGTGGAGCACACATAGTGGTATCTAGGAATCCATGGTAATTTGACACGAAGGCTGTGGTGAACCAACAGTTAGTCTATCATTTTTTCCTGTAGTTTATAACAACCATCGTTTCAACCAAGAAGATCGCTTCATTTTCCAATTGTCTTCTTTGACTATGGCTTTGTCCATCAATTTCAATAATTAGTCCGCAATTCGTCGTTCCCCTCACGAAAGAACGTAACAACATTTCGATGTTGTCAAATTTCCCCTAGCAAATTGCTTTTTACCAAGAGGATTTTGAGCATTTCTAACCGAAAATTTCAGTGATTTTTCTCCTGATTTTATGCAAAATGCACACAAATTTTCGACGAAAATTGCACAGGTATAGTCTTGTAAAATATTGAACTGTTTGAGCCAATTTCGTAACTTCGAAATGAAGTTACGTTATTTCGTCAGGGGGACGACGAATACTAGATCGTATTTCGCGAGTGCTGCCGTGCTAAGGAAGAACTCCGTATGATCCTCCAAATGTTGCCAAATTTCCTATTGGAATATATTTATTTTTGAAGACAATAACGAATATTTTCCCCTGATATTTTGGCACTATTTAGATCAAATGGACCACTAGACAAGGTACGAATTTCAGCATTCTGTTGCATGTTTCTTGACCAAAATTTCACGTAGAATACGATACGCACAACGAAATTTACCGAAATCAACTCCTTACGAAGATATTTAATGATTCTTGATGCGTAAATTCAAACCACCCGCTCATGAAAACTCAATACTCTACGTGATTCACATCGCGCGCTAAACGTTATCATGACAGTATCTGCGATTTAAAAATCTGGCAACCTCAATTTTGACGCTTTGGCTCAGCTATAGCAAATTGCTTATAGTTTGAACAACACATGGTGGGAAATGAACATTGCTGGATTGAGACGCCCGCTGAAACCGTTGTAGTGCGCGATTTGACTCACGTAGAGCTTTGAGTTTCTTGTGAGCGGGCAGTTCAAATTCCTCGTAACCAATGTGTAATAAAAACGTTAATATCTTCGTTAAAAGTTGGTTTCAGTAATTTTCGTTGCGCGAATCGTGTTTTACCTGAAATTCTGATTAAGAAACATGTATCAGAATGCTTAAATTCGTACCTTGTCTAGTGGTCCATTACGAGCGAAACCCTCTGAAAAATCGGACGGAAAATACTGATAAACGTCTCCGAAAAGTCCTGATTCGTCGAAGGAAATTTGGCAACGCCTGGCGACTCATACGGCGTTTTTCGTAAGCATGGCAGAGTGGGGTAGCCCGATTTGACGACAAGGTTCGATGCTTAGGGGCATTTAATTAGGGGCAGCGTCAGAAACAAAAGGCTTCAGTGCTTGGCGTGATCTCCCCGCCGCGGCCACCGAGTTAATTCTCCGCTTCCAAAACAATAACGTGCATTCCCGTCGTACAAATCACGGAATCGCTTTCGATAGCGCTTTCACAACGATCTGCATTTTACTGCATTCCCCCCCCCCCCTCCTCTTCTACATTTTTTTTCTCGGCTTTAATTAATAAAACGAAAACGGATTGCTGCGACGATTGAGCGGGGCACCTGATCTCCCGGCTGGGATTTTCTGTTTTGTCGTTCGCACTTTTAGAAAACAAAAACCCTCACGTTTTATAATGCTGCAGGGCTCGTTCCCTGACGTTTATGCAGCTTCGAGGATCGAAGCCTCTCGGATAAAGAAATTAATTACGGGCGGTTATTGGAAGGCTTTACGTGAACGAGTCATACCTTATTTGTGCCTATTTTAAAAGAAGTCGACCTATTACTGACAGCCTAACCCTAACAGGCTGTTAAGCGGAAGAATTTGAGTTAAATTCGATCATGTGATGTGTAGAAAACCTATAAGGGGGGATTGTGGACATTCGATAAGTGGAGCTATCATGGCCCACAAGGACAGCTAAAAGTGAAATTCGTAGACCAATCTAAAAGGGGCACGACTTTCCTGCGCTGAAAGGATACAGTTGTTGTCCACAAAGGTAATCGGAAAATATTAACTTTTCGTGAGTCCGTTCCTCTGCCGTGATAGCGAAGAGAAATGTTTCTCTCAAATTTATGAAAACTAGTCTCCTTCAAAATTCGTCTCATCATTTTTAGGTGAAATTACTGGTACACCAGCAAAATTTGTCTTATTTGTATGAAAACTAAATGTTTGAGATAGCCGGAAGTGCACAAAACACGACATCATTTCCGCCAAAACAACCGTTTGTAGCATTTTTCCGCCAGAGAGTCGATGAGAGCAGTGCTTTTACGTAAAATGTCACCCTTTACTGCCGATTTTTGATATTAAAGTTTCGGTGACCGCTAACTTCAAACTTTACGTCGCCTTTAAAGTTAGGAGTCCAAAACGCAACCACAATGCAGAGGATAGCACTTACGGCTGTCTTCCCTAAACACACTACCCTATTAGTTGAAATTGAAATTCGTCAATTTTTAATCCTCTTAGCAATTCTGAGAGTATTTCGAAGGATTAGCGCCAATTTGTTGAAGAACAGAAGCTTCTTTAGATAATATTTTTCGCTCCTCTGCTATTGAGCCCATTTTCTTAAAACTTCATTACTACATATACGGCTCCCTTCGCTACGGCGACAGTACTACACTGCCGTTCTAGCGATTAACGCCGTATAAACCTTCAGGCGTTGCCAAATTTCCTTTGACAAGACGCGAATTTTCTGATAAATTTATGATTATTTTCCTCCCAATTTTTCAGCTAATTTAGTTCGCAATTTCACCTTAAGTTCTTGAAAATTAAAAGGAAAAACGTTCATAGCTTTATTCAAAATAAACATTTTAGTGAAGGAAATTTGGAAACTCTAGAATGTTCACACGGCGTTTTTACTTGGCACGGCAGTATAACTGATGCATCAAAAAACGTTAATACCTTTGTCAGGTGACTTACGGTAGGTTTCGTGGTGCAAATCGCATTTGCCGCGAAATTTTGGTGAGACGCCACATACTGTAACACTTGAATTCGTTTTTTTTTTTTTTTTTTTTTTTTTTTTTTTTTATTCTTCAAATACATGTTACAACCACCTACTAGGTGTAAATTAACTTTTCTTTACAAATAAAGTAACTTAGAAATTGACTAACGTCTAATTTTTGTTTTTAGCTTTAACTTCCATAACCCATACTCGCATGAAATCCAGACTACACTCATACGTCTTAACTGTTACATAGATTAAAAGAAAATAAAGAAATCAAAATAATAAAAATAAATGAGCATGATAAAGATAGTGTGAACATTGTGCAGTGTCATTCTTGTCTTTGCCAGTATACGATGCTATAAAATTAGCCTAATGATCCATCTTTCCGCTATTGAACGTTATTATAAGTTAATACTTAATACATTTAAGAACATCCAGCTTTCCCTAGTACTAAATTTGGATAGAATTACGAAATTAAGCCCAAAAAGGTTACCATCATCCTGCACAATGTTGAATTCGTACCGTGTTTATTGGTCCATTGAAAAAGTTTTCCAACCATTTTTCCAACCAGAGACGATTGGTCCTTGGAAAATCATTTTTAAAATCAAATTTTTTTCCACTTGAAAAAACGGAGCGGGAGAAAAAAAGAATATGAAGGCTTGTGCAAAGCCACCTACAAGATTTTGAAGCATCGTAAATGAGCATCAGTCAAACATAACGGCTAAACGAAACGGGATGTATACTTGTCTAATAATGATGCATGTTGAGAAACGCCTTCGAACAGGCTGGACGGCAACCGGGACATCCGGAAAGCTGGTATAGTTGCTTGCTCGCGCCTTAGCCGAAACGAGTCGACGCGATACGAGATACGGGACAACAAGTCAGATATTTCACCGTGTCAGCCTGATGTTTACCGCAGTTAAAGTTATTTACAACATTTTCTTCGCAAAATTTGTTTACACATCATCCTGGGACCTTCCTAACTGAACATTTTATCGACGGATATCTGGCAACTCTCGAATGATCATACGTCGTTCTTCCTTATCACGGCAGTACAGCTCTGTGAATTCGTGCACAGGGAACGCTGAGCCGAGTTCCATCATCCACCGCAGGACATCACCGAACGTCACCGCTCACCGGTGCAGCAGGAGGAGAGGGTGGGAGAGTGTGAAGGGAGGGGAGGGGAGGGGCGACGCGCGATTTGGCAACGCCGCTCGAGGAAGTGGGTCAGAGTTAGACTCGTAAAGAAAAGGAAGACATCTATTCTGTAGTGGTAGTCACAGTTGCAGCAGACATTAGCCGCCCCGGCGCGGCCTGGGGGCGGGGCGGGGGATGAAGCGCCCGAGAGCGGGGGGTGGGGCAGGGACCAACTGCATAAAATCAATACGCTGCGCGGGAGTGGCGACGCGGGGAGGGGGCGTGGCCCCGGCCGGCAGGGGGAGGGGGAGGGCAAAGGGCCGCGATGCCATTCTTCCCCACAACCCCACGAGTTCACCCCTTAAAACATGCTAGAGTCCCTTTCAACGCGGAGTAGCGCCTGAGTATGGACCGGTAATTAGAGGGGAGGGATTTTTCAGAATGTGTAGGGATCTGAGGATTTGACAGAAAATTAAGGGATTTTAACCCTCAATGGAGAATTTGCAAGCAATTTTTTTACTTCTTCATCTAAAAGTGCCTAAAGAGCTGATTTCACAGTATTTTTTATATTTTTTCCTGATATGGAAATATTATACATATAGATTTAAAAGTGAGAAAATGCACCCCCTAGTGACGTCATCTGGCGATATTTCCCATTCAAACACACTGGAAAAAAAAAAAAAAAAACACATTGGATCTAGAGTCCAGACTCTTGAAAACATTGACAAGAATAAATACTCTTGATTCAATCAGATTTTTGCTTAAATCAAAAGGAAATCCGCTCAAATTAAGAGGCTTGGTTCTTGATTTAAGCAAAAATCCGATTGAATCAAGAGTATTTCTCCTTGTCGATGTTTTAAAGAGTCCGGACTCTAGATCCAATGTGTTTTTTTTTCCAGTGCACATGTGTTTTAGCAGATGAGATCCTTTTATCATATCTTCTATCATATCTAATTGTTCAATTCATGAACCAAGGGTATCCTCGTGTTCAGTTCACTCAGTAGTTTCCACTTAGTCAGGAAATTCATTAAATTTCAGGCACCTGCAAATTCTCTGTTATAGCTTCGAATCGACGAAAGGTAACCGATAAATTGACCAGCATCATGATTCTACAATCATAATGTCGGTTTTTTTTCGAAACTAAGGATTTTTTAAACTAATCTGGTGGTCAGGGGTTTTCATCGACATCTAAGGATTTTTTTTCTTCTTCCCAGCTATGTATAGATTTTACTTGGGATCACTGGTACGGACGTGTCGGTGATTTTGAAGGTTCAATTTAATGACAATTCAGTTTTCTTTATTTCTGATTACACCGCGCCACCGCGGCTGACGGGAAAATTTGAAAATGCCGGTGTTTAGGACGATTTTTGTCATTTTTTGGGGGCCTGAACCTGAAAATTGGGGACTTTCAGGGATATCGGGGACACCCTTCCAAAATCGGGGATAATCGGGGACCGGTAGACACCCTGTAGGGTTGGCGACCTTTTGGGCCTCAAAAGCTCCATGACCTAACCTCCAAATTACCGACATGTCTGCACGCTCCGCATCTAGATACTCCAGGGGGTAGTGTCAAGAGAGCGACTTACAGCTGAGGGATGGCAACCCGGCGCGAGAGCCGAGAAATGCAGCAACCAAGGTGCATGTCGCCACCGCTTCCCCCACCACGAACCCGGCTGCTCCCCCCCCCCTCCCCCCGGGGCCAGGGCGACGCGAGGGTGCCGCGCTAGGCGGAAGTGCCTTACCTCGCCTGCTCCAGGTCCTACTCAAAAGGTTGCATTCGAGCTTTCGCGAGGTTGGAAAGGATATCCCTCCGTGAACTCACCAACTCCATCGTATCCCACACGAAGGAGCGTAGCCACACATCCACGTAGTGAAAAACAACTCTTGCAAAACGGTTTCAGCAGGAAATTTCTGAATTTTAACTAAAAATTACACCTTTCACGTTAAACTAGAGTCCCTTTATACCCAGAGTTAAGACAACTCGATTATCAGCTGACTGGCAGCCGGCCTTGGCTGGCCATGGAGGCCGAAACGAGTGCACCCAAACGAACGATATTGAGGGATAAGGATCAGGAATCCTGCGATGTCTGTCACACAAAAACATCAACATCAACAAATTGATCAATTAAAAAGAAAATGAGATTGGTTTGTGAATAATTTCTTCATCTTTTCTCATTTTGGACCGATTGAAATGACAGTTTACTCTTGATAAACCACAATTAGGTAATATTTTCATTAATTCTCGTTCACATTCGAGGTACCGCCATCTTGGTGCACTCGTTTTGGCCTCCATGAGCGAGAACCAATCAGAATTGGATTTTTTTTAGGCCACTTTCAGCCCAACCCTTGCCCAACCAAAAGTGAGTTGTCTTAACTCTGGGTATAAAGGGACTCTACGTTAAGCTAGAGTGCCTATATAAGATTAGTATGAGCACTTCGGTTCAAATAGAGTTTTTGCTTACAAGAATCTTGTTGCTTCATCTGAGAGTGCTTAACGAGCTGAGTTCGTAGTACTTTTCATAATTTTTTCTGACATGGGAAATCGGAGAGAAATAGATTTAAATGTGAGAAAATGTGTCGCCGTAGGACGTCATCTGGCGGCATTTTCCATTTGAACACATGTATTTCAGCAGATTAGGTTATTTTGTCACATTTCCTCCAATGGTAATTGTCCAATTTAAAAACCAAGGATATCCTCGTACTCAGGTTTCCTAGTGGTATCATTTTAAAGATGAAAATTTACAAAATCTCAGACACCTGCAAATTCTCAATTGAAGTTAGGTCAAGGAGCATTCAGGTCCAAAAAGGCAGCCAACCTATGAATTCAAATTATCTAGAGTGATTTACCACTACACCTGTTACCTCCCGTCGTTTGCAAAGCATGTATTTGAGTTAGTTTTTACATTAATAATTCATTTTTGCCACGCTTATTTATTCTTGGCCATCTCTGCTTGATGTTGGAGTTTAAGGAGCAACGGGTTTTTTCTAGAGTTTTTCGTGTCAGAAGGTTGGTTGCATTGGCTGCTCTTATGGGCCTATGAATTCAAATTGACTAGAATGATTTATCATTGCAATTATTAAGACCCGTCGTTTGCAAAGCACGTTTTAGACTTAGTTTTTGCATAAATTCGCTTATTTTTTCATGGAAAAACGCTCATTAATAAAAATTCTTGGGCATTTTGGTTGAATATTGACTGAATTTTGGCATGGGAATATTTTTTGTGTTTGAAGATTGGTTGCCCTTTTGGGCCATAAGAGCTCAATACTTTGACAGGTTCGTACTCTCCCCCACAGAGATACTCTAGGTTAAGCGAAAAGTTCTGACAGAAATTTTACAGTCATAATCCTGGAAAAAAAGTGAGGAGTTCGGCTCATTGTCAGTTACGCGGATTTGGAATAGAGTTGCTTTTCTCATATCTACATCGAGTTCAGATGAAAAGGTTCTGCTCTACATCTGAGGACCACAAGTCCAAACATACGCGATTGAGAAGTATCACGATTTAAAACGCCTTCAAATACTGTGATACTTCACTACATCACATGAGAGTCGATATAGTTATCTCCTCAGCGCCTTCAAGCGTTTTCAGCTCAACGGAGCCAGCCGGACGGAGATCAATGATGTAATTGGTCTGGTATTAAAAATGATTAAAGAAGTTTCTTGTTCCCTGATGTTTTCCTTATTTTCCCTGAAATTTTTCATTCCTTGATCAAATTGCGGTAATTTCCGGTCCTAGACACCATGCTTAAGATCGAAAACTTCGAAAAAAAAAAACAAACAAACATACACTGGGAAAAAAACACATTGGATCTAGAGTCCAGACTCTTAAAAATATCGAAAAGAAAAAGTACTCTTGATTCAATCAGAATCTAGCTTAACTTAAGAACCAAGCCTCTTAATTTAAGCGAATTTCGTTTTAATTCAAGCAAAAATCCGATTGAATCAAGAGTATTTTTTCTTCAATGTTTTCAAGAGTCTGGACTCTACATCCAATGTGTTTTTTTCCAGTGAAGATAAAGAGGATCAAATTTTGGACGAAGTTGCGAGGAGCCATATTTTTAGGAAAATCGCAATACGGCTGCTAGACCAGTGCGACCCGCCCCCCACTTCCCCACCCCCGAAAAAAAACCGGGTACTTAATTCAGGGTTTAGATACAGGGCGGATTGCGGTGAGGAGATAAAGGAGCACTTTCACTTAGGAACTGATTATCCGGGAGCCGGTAGCCGGAGAGCGGGGCGCGCTCGTAAGTTGTACACGGTGTCGAGTTGAGTCAATCTGTCAGGGGATAAAAAATTGATTCGAACAAGGGATCCGGGGATCGCGGATCCGTCCCGAGGGACGCCCTGCGCCTGCCTCGTCCCCGGCCGTGGCCTGCCGAGCAGATAAACCTCCCCGTCGCACACTGGACCGAGTCTCCCGGCCAAGTCGGACGAAATCTTCAAACTTTAAACGCTTATATTTTCGAAAATTTGAAACACTGAGAAGAAAACACATTGAATCTAGGGTCCAGACTCTTGAATACATTGACAAGAAAAAGGACTCTTGATTCGATCAGATTTAAGTTTAAATCAAGAACCAAGCCTCTTAATTTGAGCGAATTTCCTTTTGATTTAAGCTTAAATCTGATTGAATCAAGAGTCCTTTTTCTTGTCAATGTTTTCAAGAGTCTGGACTCTAGATCCAATGTGTTTTTTTTCCAGTGAACAAAAGAGTTTAAGGGTGGTTCAGAGTGACTACTAAAACAGGCTGGCCAAAAATCAGTACTTTCACAGTACTTCTTCAAAATATTCCCAAGAAATTCAGTACCTCCTCAACAGAAAAATTTAGTACTTGTTCAGTGCCTCCATTTGACGAAATTCGAAAAATTTTAAACATTCGAATATCTCGCTCAAACTGCGACAAACAAATTAAAGAATTTCAGACCTTCTTACGGAATATTCGAACTTTTTCGGTATTTCCGGGTCGCCCTTAAAAAATGAGTAATATTTCCAGACCTTCCGGAAATTTCAGACTAGTAGACACCCTGGTGGTTCATTTGGTTTTTTGGTGAAATCTCCTTTCGGGATTTGTGACAAACGAAACCTAAAAAATTTAACAGGATGTCCACCAGTTATATAAAACCAACATTGGGGACTTTCGGGGTCTTTCAGGGGTGTTTTTTCAATAAAATCGGGGACTTTCTTCTCCGAAATAGTAAGGGACAGGGAGCTAGTGAGAGCCTTAAAAGGCGTATTTATGTGACTAATTTTACATGTCATGTTGAACCAATGAAACCATACGAATAACCAAGCAACACTTCAGTTTTTTTATTCCTGGTTATACCGCGCCGATAAAAATTTGAAAATGCCGGTGTTTAGGACGATTTTTGTCATTTTTTGAGGACCTGAACAAGAAAATGGAGATGTTGCATGTGTGAGGAATTTGCGCTTTAACTGATGATTATTATGTAAAAGTTCGCGAGAAACACGATGGTGCCACTGGTTTTCTCTTAAATCAACTCCTAAGCTCAAAAAAAGCTCTCAAGTTGATGCCAAAATAGAGGGGACATCCCACGCTATGCTCAGAATCCACCTCTAAATTAAGACAAACTCTCCATGCAAAGATTAAAAGCAAATACATTGACAGGGCTGGCACTTTATTTGGGGACGCTAAAACTAAAAACACGGCATCCCTGCTAATGTATTTGCTCCCTATCTTTGCATCAAGAGTTTGTCTTGATGTAGACGAGGACTCTCAGGATAGCGTGGGATATCCCCTCCATTTTGGCCTCAACTTGAGAGCTTTTTTTGAGCTTGGGAGTTGAATTCAGGGAAAACCAGTGGCACCATCGTGTTTCTCGCGAACTTTTACAGAAGCATCAAAAGTCAAATCGCAAATTCCTCACACATGCAGAATCTCCATTAGGGACATTGGAGACTTTTGGGGACCGGTAGACACCCTGTTGAAATTTTGGCCAAAAATTTCATGTGCGACCTCTTCCATTAGTTCATTTCACTGTGCGTCGGAGCCTCCCAGGATTCCAGGATTCGCCGAAACCGAAACAATAATGCCCACCGCGGTTTTCCTCCTTTCACCGTTCTACTCTTCCACCGTTCCACCGGGGAGCCCTAAGCTTTTGAGCTCCTATCGCCCCACATTTCGTCGCTCCTCTGACGAAAGGACCCATATCGATTTCAACATGAGCCCTGGAAACCATTGCATTATACGGAGAACGGGGCTCACGTGGAAATCGAGATGCGTCTTTACGTCGGAGCAGCTATGATTTCTATCCGCAGAGTTCGTTTAGCCCACTCACTACTCTGCCATGCTGAGGAAAAATGCCGTAAGGATGTCTAATTGTTGCCGCGTTTTAACTCAGGAAATACGAAATTTTCCGAAGGAATACTGTTTTTTTTTCATTTTAGTTTTATTGGGGGGAAAAAATTACAACAGAAAAGAAGAAAAAAGACAAGAAACGTAAGAAGGAAAAGAAGACGAAAAAAAAAACAGATAGTAATAACACGTTGACCGGATGGACGGAGAAATACTGGCAGAAATGGCTCACTAGACAAGGTAGCAGCAGGCTGATTATTGATGATAGACTAAGTGATAGACAAAGAAAACAAAAGGGAGGATGGAGCGATCATATTGGTGAAAGCGGATGGTTGAAATGGACAAAGGAGATAAGAAACATACTAACAGCGAGCCATGAGAGACTATAATTACTCCATTATTTCCCCCTTTAGTCCATCAAAGTTTCCCGTTTCAACCTATGAGATCTCTGCAATTCCTTTCGTCTTCTTTGTCTATAGCTTTGTCTAGAAAATTTCAATAATCAGCCCGCTGTTAAAGTATAGTGCACAAGATCAAACCTTATAATCTTCATTGCGCGGTCTAAAAATTGGTCAATCTTTTTAATTTAGTATGAAGGTAGCAGACAAGTTTACATTTCCGTACTTTCTTCAGAATTTACTACACTTTCATAAGAAAATTATGAGCGTACTTTACGCACGTAGTCTTATCTATTACTACTTTTTAAAAATTAAAACATCTGCCGGACGCTCTTTCCGGAGATTTTCTCGACTCAGGACTTGACAATGTAACATGCTATACTGCCGTGCTAAGGAAAAACGCCGTATGAGCATTCGAGAGTTGCCAAATTTCCCCAGATAAAACATGTATTTTTGACGAAATGAATGCATTTTTTCCTTGAAATTTTCAGATATTTTAGATAAAATAGCGAGCAAAATAGTCTGAAAAATTGAAAGAAAAATATTCACAATTTCCCCAATTAATCGTATTTTATCGAAGGAAATTTGGCAACTCTCGAATGTTCATTCGGCGTTTTTCCTAAGCACGGCAGTATAATGGTAAGACCCTGTTTTCATTTATAGGCGGATCCGCCATTTTATGCGACGAGAGGAGATTCTGCGTTTCTCAATTTTTGTTAGATAATATTGCTTATGGTTTTTTTTTGTTACGGTGCACTTTATGCATCCATGGTGCGCTGTTCTTTGACATGATTCATTCATTCTTCGTGAAACTATTGAACTTAATCACGTTTATAAGTTAAATTCTACTTCACGTTTAAACGTTTTGCTCAAAACTACCTATTTGAGCTATGCAGCGTCCATATATTGGTACCTACGCCTTGTTTTATGAGTAAGGAGTTATAACTGGATTGCATTTTGCAATTTGGACCTATAAATTCTGGCTCATCTGAAAAAACACTTATGTGCATAGGGAAACTAATGGCACATACGTTGTTTTTACACCGGGCCAGAATTTATAGTTCCAAATTGCAAAATGCAGTCCAACTGATGTATCAAAGAACGTTGATACCTTTGTAAGGAATGGTTTTTGGTAAATTTCGTGGTGCAAATCGTATTTGCAGAGGTATTTTGAAGAGAAAATATGATATACTTGAATTTGTACCTTGTCTATTGGTCCATTGAAAAAGTTTTTCAAAAATTTTATTCACAGACGATTGGATCTTGGAAAATCATTTTTAAAATTATTTTCCACTTAAAAAAACGGAACGGAAAAAAAGAATATGAAGGCTTGTGCAAAGCCACCTACAAGATTTTGAAGCATCGTAAATGAGCATCAGTCAAACATAACGGCTAAACGAAACGGGAAGTTCGATACTTGTCTAAAAATGATGCCTGTTGAGAAACGCCTTAAAATAGGCTGGACGGCAACCGGGACATCCGGAAAGCTGGTATAGTTGCTTGCTCGCGCCTTAGCCGAAACGAGTCGACGCGATACGGGATACGGGACAGCGGGTCTGATGTTTCACCGTTTGAGCCTGTGAACCTGATGTTCCCCGAAGTTAAAGTTATTTACAACATTTTCCTCCCAATTTTTTTTTCACATCTCATCCTGGGACTTTCCTGATGGATTTGATAGCTACGTTTTGCGACAAAGTTGCCGCGATTGCGTAGGGAATAATTATACATTTTGCTATGAAGAATAGCTGTTGCTGACTGATTCGTAAAAGCAACCCTTTATATTATTGGCAAATACGTTGTTTCAAAAGTGAGCCAGAGATGGTGGCTACTTATTACAAAATTAAATCAGATTCTAGTTTCAATTGCAAGGTCTTTGAAAATATATACTGTCCCGGCCTCTTATCATTCGTGTATGAACTTCACATAAACAGTGTTGCACACAAACCCAATGTACATAAATGAGAGTTAAAAGCGTAGATCATCGACTATAAATGTTCTCTCACTTGAAGCTCGAAGACAGCGTAAACAATCGATTATTAAGGTCCTCATTCACATTCACCTAACTTTTGAACTAGATTTTTGACTTTGTGAATTTAGCTATTTTTCCCTGACGTCCTGTAGTTTAACCTGACTTTGGTCCCTCTCCGTTGAGGATAAAAATTTGCAGGTGTTTGAAATTTGATAAATTTTGCGTTTCAATGAAAACCGCTGAGTGAACTGAACCGAGGATACCCTTGCCTTGGTTCAAAAATTAAATAATTATTGAAAGAGATAAGACAAAATGATCTATTCTACAAAAATACATGTGTTTAAATGGCAAATGCCGCCAGATGACTTCACATAACAGTGAATTTTTGCCATAGAGAAAAAAAAGGAGGTGTTTGCATTTCGGGCATCTTGGAATTTTTTGATGATTTGATGACGTAGGTCGGTACAGCGACGTCCCCTCCTCACGCTGTACCGCTGTACCGACCTACGTCATCAAATCATCAAAAAATTCCAAGATGCCCGAAATGCAAACACCTCCTTTTTTTCTCTATGCATTTTTGCACCGATTACGCATATTTTTATACTACTTTTCATATCAGAAAACAAGTATAAAAAATACTGCTAAATCAGCTCTTCAAGCACTCTCAGATGAAGTTATTAAAATTCTCAATTTCTTGAAATTTAGCAACTGGGCGGAGGAAACATGTTTTCCTAAGCTTCAGACCAGTGATAAGAAACGTTCTTATTATAACTTTAACCTTCTTTTTCAGTCTAAAAAGCTGTTTTGAACTTTTAAAAGCTGGAAAACGCGTGTCTCGCTAGAAACGACTTCGCAGACACCTTTTTCCGAGGCAATTCCTGGATCCTAGAAAAACCCTATTTAGCCGTAATGTTCTCGTGAGCAAGTGCCGCACAGTGGATCGGGTCAATTAGATGGGTCGGACATGAAATGTTTGACTAAAACTGCAAATTTTGATGTTTATTTCGTCACATTTTAAATTTCAAGGGGTGCTTCTAAAAGAAAATTTCACGACGAAACCAATGGAACCACTTTTAAAACGTTCAAGTTTTGTATAAACGGAGTTATAAGCGTTTAAAATTTCCAAATTTTGTCAGAGCTCTCCTATGGATTCGATCCACCGTGTGCCGGGAAGAGGGAAGGAAGGGGGCTGAGAATTAATACCTGGAATTCTGATGTTTTGCAAATTGTGATGTTTATTTCGTCACATTTTAAATGTCAAGGGGTGCTTACAGAAGGAAATTTCACGACGGAACCAATAGGACCACTTTTAGAACGTTCAAATTTTGTATAAACGGAGTAGTTATAAGCGTTTAAAATTTCCGAATTTAGTCCAAGCTCTCCTACTGATTCGATCCACCGTGTGCCGGCAAGAGGGAAGGAAGGGGGCTGAGAATTAATACCTGGAATCCTGATGTTTTGCAAATTTTGATGTTTATTACGTCACATTTTAAATGTCAAGGGGTGCTTACAGAAGATTTCACGACGGAACCAAAGGAACCATTTTTAGAACGTTCAAGCGTTAAACGAGGTTATGAGCGTTTAAAATATCCAAATTTTGTCCGACCTCTCCTATTGATTCGATCCACCGTGTGCCGACGAGAGGGAAGGAAGGGAGCTGAGAATTAATACCTGGAAAACAATGGGACCGGCGACAGCGAGACTGTGACAGTGTCATCGAAGGGGATGAAGGGGGCAAAAGTGCAGAAAAAGGGGGCAAAAATCCGTGAAGGGTGCGCGGTGCGGCGGGCGGCGCAAAAGACGGGCAAAACAAAAGCCTTGTTGAGACAGGCAGTCTAGACTAGAGACGCCGTAGGCGCTGCTGCCATACTTTGAATTCCCAATGCGTCCAGACACCTATGCTACCATCATGCGGAACAACGCCGTATGAACCATCAGGCGTTGCCGAATTCCCCTCGAAAAACAACAAATTTCCAGGAAAATTCTTGGATATTTCTCCTCCGATTTTCCGGGGGATTTCGTTTGGAATTCAATCTAAAAAGCCGGAAAATTTCAAGAATAAATATTCGTAACTTTCTTCAAAAGTTGATGTTTTCTGGAAGGAAATTTGGCAAAATTTGAATGTTCATACGGTGTTTTCCCTTTGCACGGGAGTATGCACTCCGTCCGGGAATAAAAGCAGGGAACGGGACGTCAAAAAGCTTCCAGCCACTTGGATGGGAATCGATCGTCGGGTACCGCATCGATTCCGGGAATATAACTCCGGTAACTTTCGGTGCGGGGGCTCCTGCTCATTATGATATCCATGCGTATAGCTAGGTTGCGGTGTTACAAAATCCCCACTGCTTCTTTGAATTTTGGAGAAGAAAGTGGGTCGCATTTAGCACAAAGGAACCAGCGCAAATACAGTGTTTTCAAAACCGTGCAACTTCTCCTTCTCTATTAAAAATACTTATATACGTACAATATTACAATTTACACGGTCAGGATGTCTACGATAACAGGCTGGCCTATATTCAGTACTTTTACAACACTTTTCCGGTAAATTCCCAAGAAATTCAGTACCTCTTCAACAGAAAAATTCAGTACTTTTTCAGTACCTCCATTTGACGAAATTCGAAAAATTTTAAAAATTTTGCATTCGCGACCTCTAAACAAATTTTGAAACTTTGAGGAAAAATTTCACATTTCAGGGATATGAAATTTCATTTTGCGTGTCAGACTGACGTTCCCCCTTAGTCTATGTGGACCACCCGTTCAACCAATAGGATCACTTCATTTTCCCTTTTATCTCCTTGTCTATCAATTTCAATACACAGTACATTTACAGTGCAGTACAGTTCAATATATCGGCTAAGTGACATTACATACCGTTCCTCAACTTCTACCAGAATGGCAGGACAGAAATCAGTCATGAAAAATTACCTGCAACAGACAAAGGAAAAATATTACATCGCGGCAAATCTCAATTTTTAGTAATTTCATAACATCTGAAAGTCGAGTAATCACAGTAGCGGTCCAGTTGAAATTAAAACGCTCGTTTCAATATACATGCCCAGCTCAAAAAAAAAAAAAAAGAAAAAAAAGTTTGACTGAGCAAAATGATGTTTGTTGCGTGAAGCAGTTTCATTCTTCCCTGTTTAAAGATAATAATGGCCATACTCTGTCCATGTTTAGGTTCTCTACACTGACCCACTTGGTAAATGGACTACATTTGGACATAAGTTACAGCCAAAATAAGTTAACATCACTGGGGGGAAAAAAACACATTGGATCTAGAGTCAAGACTCTTAAAAACATCGACAAGAAAAAGTACTCTTGATTCAATCAGAATCTAGCTTAAATCAAGAACCAAGCCTCTTAATTTAAGCGGCTTTCGTTTTGATTCAAGCAAAAATCCGATTGAATCAAGGGTATTTTTTCTTGTCAATGTTTTCAAGAGTCTGGACTCTAGATCCGATATGTTTTTTTTCCAGTGATCTGTTTAAGGGTATCTGTAACCGGGGCTTCTGCCTTATATCAGACTATCTTTTTGAGGACTTCTGAGGCATAGATTAGGTATCACGAACAGCCCGTTTAAGTGTAGTTATCCCGACTACACGCGGATCGTTTCCCGAGTCGAGGGCCGGCGCCCCCCCCCCCCCCCAGCGGCCGGGGCTCGATGCGCGAGGAGGGAGGGGGGTGCCGGGTCTGGGTCGGGCTGGAAATCAATGCACCGCGCATGGGTCGGTCGGGGGGAGGGGGGAGGGGGGGGTGTCGGGGCTGGCTGCACGCTCGCTGCGCCGCGCCGCGCCGGGGAGTTGCAGTCGGCCCAGGTATCAGCCGCTCCACTCCACACTCCGCTTCGCCGACGACCTGCAACCCCTATACTAGGCTCGGGGCCCCGATACCAGACTGCGTGCAGTCGTTGCAACCCGGCCCGACCGACGATCCCCCCTCCTCCTGCCACGACCGAAGTGCCCCCCTCCCCTCCCCGGTCGACGGTTACGACGAGTCTCGAGCGAGCCGGCTCTTTGAACGCTATCCAATGACCTCTGTCTGCGGTCAAGCTCCTACTCCGCCGCACGGTGGATCCAGTTAATCGGAACTATGTGCACACTGGAAAAAAAAAAAAAAAAAAAAAAAAAAAAAAAAAAAAAAAAAAAAAAAAAAAAAACACATTGGACCTAGAATCGAGACTCTTGAAAACATCGACAAGATAAAGGACTCTTGATTCAATCGGATTTAAGCTTAAATCAAAAGGAAATCCGCTCAAATTAAGAGGCTTGGCTCTTTATTTAAGCTTAAATCTGATTGAAACAAGAGTATTTTTTCTTGTCGATGTTTTTAAGAGTCTGGACTCTAGATCCAATGTGTTTTTTATCCAGTGTATTATGACGTGAGCTCTGTTATTCATATGTTATTATGGGCCTCAAGGCTCATGTCTTAATACACACAGTCCCGTTTGATAGAAATACGATACTAAAACGTTACGTTTTACGTTACTAAACGTAAACGTACGTTTACCGGTCGTTTACGACCAGTGATAAGAAACGTTCTTGTAATAGCTTCAACCTTTTTTTCGGTCCAAAAAGCTGTTTTGAGCTTTTAAAAGCTGGGAAACGCGTGTCTCGCTAGAAACGACTTCACAGACACCTATTTCCGGGGCAATTCCTGAATCCTGGAACAACCCTATTTCGCCGTGATGTTCTCGTGAGCAAGTGCCGCACAGTGGATCGAATAAATTGGAAGGGTCGAACATGAAATTTTTGACTAAAACTGCAAATTTTGATGTTTACTTCGTCACATTTAAAATTTTCAGGGGTGCCTGGAGTATAAAATTTTACGAGGAAACCGATGAAACTACATTTAGAACCTCAAAATTTGGTATAAACGGAGTTATAAGCTTTTAAAGTTTCTAAATGGACGTATTTCTGTCAAACGGAACTGTGTGCATTACACATATGAGCCTTGAGACCCATAAGAATATATGCATGACAGGGCTCATGTCATAATGCACATAGTTCCGTTTGACAGAAATACGTCCAAATTTTGTTCGACCTCTCCTATTGACTCGATCCTTAAAAGGATTTCTTCCCCTAGACAATCTGACAAAAAATTAGAGAATGATTTTCAATTCAAACTGGCTCCTCGAGTTCACTGTGCGTCGCTTGCTTGATCCCCGTCTGCGGGAGAAAATACATTCTGTCGTGCTAAGGAGGAACGCCGTATGAACATTCGGGAGTTGCCAATCTTCCTTCGATAAAATGTTTATTTTTGAGGAACGTCACGAATATTTCTCCTTGTTACTTTCGGTGAAATTGCGTGCAAAATTATGTAGGAAATTTGAAGAAAAGAATTCATAAATTTACCGGGAAATTCTTGTTTTGTCAAAGGAAATTTGGCAACATCTGAAGGCTGATACGGCCTTTTCCCTCAGCACGGCAATATTCCGGAAATTGTATTGCACTGAGACAATTCCAATTGGTATCCGAATGGGGTGATTCGAAAGAAAATGTTCGGTCCCGGATTTAAGTTTTCGGTGGAAATTTTGGAAGACTGGTGACGAGCTGAGACAAAATACGGGATATGTTGGTTTGAGAAAGGAGCCAAGGTGTTATGTTCACTTTTAGTTTATTTTAAACAAATTTTGTTTATAAAGCTGAAGCTTTTCGGCTTTTGGCCATCATCAGAGTGTCAAGTATGTATAACAATGGTAAACAATAAACAAATAACATTGGTAAACATACTTGACGCTCTGCATGATGGCCAAAAGCCGAAAAGCCTCAGCTTTATAAACACAATTTTTTAAAATAAAGTAAAGGTGAACTTAACACCTTGGCTCCTTACTCAAAATAACATATTGAAAATGGTGTTACTCATGAGCGATTTCATAAATTACGGGTTGATTCGTCAATTTTTGAAGGGTGAGCAACCCCCATTTCAAACCGAAGTTGTGCATTGTCGTATTTTCACTTTCGGACAGTTTTCAAGGTTGCCATAATTTCTTCATCTTCAAATTCCCTGACTTTCCTCTGACTTTGTTTGTTTTTTCCTAACTCCAAAATTTTTTAATTCCCTGACTTTCCATGACCTCCGAAGGGAATTTTGACCAATTTTATTTATTATTTTTTTTACGCTGACTTCCGCTAGATTTTGGGCAATTGTATCTTATTCAGAGATCACATTATGGGAAAAAGCATTTAGTAGCTGGTTAAAAGATGACAAGCTGTTAAGATGACCAATGAGGGTAAACAGTTGGGAGATCAGTAATATGTTTTAGTGAGTTAATGGATACGTCAGAAATTCCCTGACTTTACCCACGAAGTCCCCGATTGTTCCTGATCGTCGCAAATTCTCTGAATTTCCCTGTTTGCCAGACCGCCGGTAACACTGGCTTTGATTCGATGTCACGACCAAGCAACTATTTTAACTCCAATGTGAGCATATTGCCTATCCTCTCATTTGAAGGCGAATAATCAATCCAGGCATTATCAATTGAACCAAGTACTGCACAAGATCTGTTATAGTTCATCTCACGATCAAGCAACTATTCTAACTCCGGTGTAAGCATACTGCCTATCCTCTCAATTGAAGGCGAATCATCTATCCAGACATTATCAATTGAACCAAGCACTGCACAAGATCTGATATAGTTCATCTTGCAACCGAGAAACTATTTTAACTACGGTGTAAGCGTACTGCCTATCCTCTCAACTGAAGGCAAATCATAAACTCAGGCTTACCCGATTGAACCGAGTACTGCACATGAGCTGTCGTAGCTATTCTCACAACTGAGATACTATTTTAACTCCGGCGTCGGTATATTGCCTATCTTTTCAAATGAAGGCAAACCATGAACCCAGAAATTATCAATTAATCTTCCGACTATCGAATCGTTCTCCCAAATGCCGATGAACCGCTAGCTCATTTTCTTGCTCTTTGCTCTAACGGGCCCACATCGTCACCTCCCGGCCAAAGTATCGCAAGCGCCATGCGGCGTTTCAGAATTTTCACCGTCATTTTATTTTTTTACAGAGAAAGTGTTGGTTGAATTTGTTTGAAATGTTCACAGAATTTCATCGGCAGCACGAATAAAATTCAGTGTTTTGGGGCAGCTTCATCGAACAATTTCACTGTAAAAAAATAAAATGGCGGTGGAAATTTTAAAACGTCGCATGGCGCTTGTGATACTTTGCCCGGAAGGTGACGATAAATTGGTTAATTTTTCTTCCTGTACAGCGTTTGGAGGCACAATCATGGGTTGAACGATCGCACGAGAAGTAACAATATCGCGTGGCAGAGCTTTTGTGGCGGCGGAGAGGGGATGGGTCAAAATCTGGCATGCTTGCCAGATAGTGCGCTTATAAAATCAAAACTTTCCCCCTTAAACCAGGGTTGCCACACAATTCAGAAAATTAAATTCCCTGACATTTCCGTGATTTCCCTGACACCTCTTACACTGGAAAAAAAGAATCGAAAATTTGCCGCCAAGAAGTATTTTTTCTTATAAATCAAGAATTTTGTTGCTTAATATAAACTACTTTTTTGCTTGAACCAAGCCTTATTTTCCTTGAATCAAGAAAAATCCAGCTTAAATCAAGATGAAAGAAATTCTTGGCGGCAAATTCAAGAATCGTCATGCTTGAGCCAAGCACCTTTTTTTTTCAGTTAGTGGAATTCCCTGACAATTGAATATGTGACGGATGGTTAAGAAGGCATAATTGAAAATAGTTTTCAGGCAAAATTTGTTGATCGAAACCTCAAACCCATTCTAGAAAGCAAAGGAAGGTGATTTAACACATTTTCCCTGACATTTTCGTCATTTTCCCTGACACTTCCCGGTTTCCCCTGACTTTTTAGAATTCCCTGACGTTTCCCGGTTTTCCCTGACTGTGGCAACCCTAGATTTAAACTACACACATTATTTCGCACAACCTGGCAACCTTGGAATCCGGGAACAAGGGGCGATGGCGGACCCGCGGCGCGACGCGCGAAAAATCACGGGTTCCTGTTGTTTTCCGGCGAGGGGCCCGCGGTCGCGGGGAAGTCATTGTCTATCAGGTGTGAAGTTGAGCCGAAAAGATTCGAACCTCGATCGGATGCCTTTGATTAATCGCTACCTCCGCGGCTTCAATGGCTCCGGCCGACCTTTGCCGAATCGTGCCAAAAAGCGGCATACTCGGGGTAAAATATCCGCATTTCACGGCACGATGTGACAGCCCCGCGGCCTATTGAAAGCGGGCCACCCGTGAACCTCCCTGATTCGCCACTTTCCCTGTATAGCCTCGCCGTCACGCTTTTCCAGTGCTGCAATTTCCCGAAATTAATTCCGAAATCCGGAACTTTTCAAATAATCGGAACTTTTCCCGGATTCTTAGGAATCCCCGGAATTTTCAGCAATTTTCGGAATTTCACTGAGATTTACAGTTTTTCGCCAGTTTGACCATTCATTTGATCAAAGTTATAGGGACTTTTTGATCAAATTTGACAGACTTTGGAACTAAATTCGGGCGTATTTCGATATTTTCCGCGGAATTTTTTAAAAATTCGGAATTTTTTGATAAAATAAAATGGCAGCACTGCGATTTTCACTCCCGTTCTAGAAAAGAACGCCGTATGAACATACTAGAGTTGTCAAATAGAGAATTTGCAGGTGTCTGAAATTTGATGAATTTCGTGTCAAAGCGGAAACTACTGCGTGAACTGGACACGAGGAAACCCTTGGTTCATGCATTGAACAATTATTGGAGAGGATATGACAAATTTTATTGGGCAACTTAATTTTTTACATAAAAACTAAACGATTGTACGGATTTCTGCGCAAATGTCAGTGAATTTTCTGCATAGTACGAAGCAAATTCTTCAGAGTCTTCAAAAAAATCCGCACGAACCTTCTAATGTAAAAAATTGAATTGCCCAGTTAGGATACGATTGGCAATAGCTGATGTAGCTTGATTCCTCTCTTTTAAACGCGGTCCAATTGAGCAGCGTCTGAACATGCTAAGGAAAAACACTGTATGAACCTTGGTCAGTTGCAAAATTCCCCTTGATTAAATAAGAATCTTCAGGGAAACTAGTGAATTTTCCGTTCAATTTTTGGGAGGATTTTCTTAGTAATTAAATGTAAATTATCTGAAAGAGAAAATATTCATAACTCTCCTCAAGAATAAACATTTCATCGGAGGAAGTTAGGCGATCCTCGAATCTTCATACGGCGTTTTTCCTCAGCACGGCGGAATACAACGCCATTTTAACCTGAGAAAAAACAAGGATGGCCCAGTTTGCGGCGAGGGCCATCCACCCCACCGCGCTCCACGATCCCTTCGCCCCTTGGACGCTCTACCTGGCACCTGGCCGATGCGATGCCAACGGGATAGGGACCTGGGACGGGCAAGGGACAAGGGATGCTTCAACGCGGGCTTTGTAACCGAGGACAACCCCAGCTTCGTCCATTTGTTTCTTGCTCCACGTCTGATTGGCCCGAGCACCTATTGTCCTCCCGAGATTGATAGCCCAACGCTATACGGAGACCGTCCCGATATGGAGCTTAAAATGGTGGTGTGCCACAGTCGATATGGCTACCCACAGCTCAAATGGATGGCGTTAAGCACATGGAAAAAATCAAATTGCTGCGATATAACAATTCAATTGCTAAAAAAAGTGACTGCAATGTTTCAACGTTGATTTTACAACAAAAAAATGCTACCTTAACTACCATTGTAAGCTAATTTAACCACGGAGTGGTTAAAGTAGCATTTTTTCGAACCGAAACCGAATCAAAACTGGGTTAATTTTTCTGAACCAACAGCTCAACGCTTTTGTCATGAGTTATCATTGGGAAGAATTTGCAAGGGTCTGAAATTTGATGAATTTCGTGTTTGATGAGCGGAATAAACTGAGTGAACTGAAAGCGAAGATACCTTTAATTCATAAATTGAGCATTTATTAAAGGAGATAATATGACAAACTGAGCGATTCTGCTAAAGTACATGTGTTTAAATGGGAAATTCTGCCAGTTGATGTCATAAGGCGGCACAATTTCTCACGTTTAAATCAATTTTTCTCCAATTTCCAATGTCAGAAAAAAATGATGAAAAATAATGCGAACTCAGCTCAATAGGCACTTTCAGATGAAGCAATAAAGGTTTTTTTGTGTGCAAATTCTCCATTTGAGTATTAACTTCCGAGGGTAACTATTCAGGGCGCCTACTAAAACAGGCTGGCCAAAACTCAGTACTTTCACAGTAATTTTTCAGTACATTCCGAAGAAATTCAGTACCTCCTTAACAGAAAACTTCAGTACTTTTTCAGTATCTCCATTTGACGAAATTCGAAAATTTTTAAACATTCGAATCTCTCGCTCAAATTACGACAAAAGAGACAAAAAATGAAAAAAATTCCGACCCGTTTTACGGAATTTCGGCACTTTTTCAGTACTTCCGGAGCGCTCTTAAAAAATCAGTACTACTTCTGGACTTTCCGGAAATTCCAAACATGTAGACACCCTGCATTGGAAAAAAAAAACCCATTGGATCTAGAGTCCAGACTCTTGAAAACATTGACAAGAAAAAGGACTCTTGATTCAATTAGATTTAAGCTTAAATCAAAAGGAAATCCGCTCAAATTAAGAGGCTTGGTTCTTGATTTAAGCTTAAATCCGATTGAATCATGAGTATTTTTCCTTGTCGATGTTTCTAAGAGTCTGGACTCTAGATCCAATGTGTTTTTTTTTTTTTTCCAGTGTGCTTTTGCACCATAAGCAAGATAGCAAAGTAGGGTCTCCGGAAAATATTGTCTTTGGCTACGGTTTAGGGTAAACAAAGTACTGCATGAGAAAAACCGAGAGAATTATAGCTGCGTTTCTTCAATTTTTCAGGCTCATTAATAAAGCGGAAGATTTAATACACATTCGGATGAAAATAACTCGAAATAGTGAAATTTCAGCTGTTGTGCGCTGACTGTTGACTGCCACATTCAGTTGCCAAATTCAGCGTGTAATTACGGCATGAAGGCCTGAAATACAGGACCCGATCAGAAATGGATTCGTATTTTCTTTACTCACAGTCACTGGAAAAAAAAGAAACACATTGGATCTAGAGTCCAGACTCTTAAAAACATCGACAAGAAAAAAGACTCTTGATTCAATCAGATTTAAGCTTGAATCAAAAGGAGATCCTCTCAAATTAAGAGGCTTGCGTATTAACTTCCAAGGGGGGAGACTCTAGATCCAACTTGTTTTTTTCCAGTGTACTTTTGCACCATAAGCAAGATAGCAAAGTAGGGTCTCTAGAAGAGATTGTCTCCGGCTCCGGTTTAGGGTAAACAAAGTAATGCATGAGAAGAACCGAGAGAATTATAGCTGCGTTTCTTCAATTTTTCAGGCTCATTAATAAAGCGAAGGATCCGCGGTGGGCGGGGACTCGGGGGGGGGGGGGGAGGGGGCACCTACTCGGATCCGCTGGAACAAAAGGGTTCTCGGAAAATCCCTCAACAAGGGCCCGATCGTGTTTCCAGCATTAATCATCCGGTCTCTTAAAAACACGCTCCGGTTTCACGGCCCCGTTGGACGCCGTTTAAAAATAACCTTTTTAATTCGGGCGTAATCCGTCGCCCAGGAACAGCCGAAGAGGGAGTAAAATTAAAAATGGAGAGAAATGATAGGTTTAAAAAGATTGGAAAGAGATAGCTCCGCGGTCCCTGCGGGGGAAGGTAATTCCGATGGATCAGTGGCGTGCCCTGCACTGGAAAAAAAAAAAAAAACTTATTGGATCTAGAGTCCAGACTCTTGAAAACATTGACAAGAAAAAGTGCTCTTGCTTCAATCAGAATCTGGCTTAAATCAAGAAGCAAGCCTCTTAATTTAGGCGGATTTCGTTTTGATTCAAGCAAAAATCCGATTGAATCAAGAGTATTTTTTTTTGTCAATGTTTTCAAGAGTCTGGACTCTAGATCCAATGTGGTTTTTTTTTCCAGTGTGCCGCTTAAACCTATGAAAATAGATCGAATGGACTACGTTTTGCGATTCGGAACTAAATTTTTGGCTCATAGAAAGAACATCATATGTACTAGTAGTTTTCCTCCATAGATAGGTGTTTATATAGGTAAGTGGGCAAGAAATTGTTGTTTATCATTGCAAAATGAAATACGACTATCAATCTGGTTATATCCGGATAGTCAACATTTTTTAAAAATGAAGTCGTGTCAGGAGCAATTTTGAACTTACTGTTCGCGCCGAGCAATAATTAGACTGCATTTTTCAACTGAAAACTCCAATTTCTAGCTCATTGGAAGAACGCCATGTGTGCCATTATTTTCTCTACACAGATGGGTAATTTTATGCAAAAATCAGAACTGTATTTCCATGTTGAAAAATGTCAAAATTCGTTCATGGTTCAGTGACCCACGGTAAAAAAATGGAGTTTTTTCAAGTTATCTCAACTTGACTCTTGGTTGCTACATCCCTCTTCCTATCGTCGCTTCCCTGCCGTGAGGGCATATCCCTATATCAACATGAGCCGCAGCCAGCATCGAGTTACACGGAGAGCAGGGCTCACCCGAAAATGGAGATGTTGCATGTGTGAGAAAGCGATTTGACTTTCGGCTCTTAGGTAAAAGTTCGCGAGAAACACGGTGGTGCCACTGGTCTCCTCTGAAATCAGCTCCCAAGCTCAAAAAAAGCTCTCAAGTTGAGGCCAAAATGGAGGGGATGTATCCTACGCTATCCTGAGAGTCCACCTCTACATCAAGACAAACTCTCCATGCAAAGATAGGGAGCAAATACATTAGCAGTGATGCCGTGTATTCAGTTTTAGAGTCCCCAAATAAAGTGGCAGCCCTGTCAATGTATTTGCTCCCTAATCTTTGCATGGAGGATTTGTCTTGATGTAGAGGTGGACTCTCGGGATAGCGTGGGATATCCCCACCATTTTGGCCTCAACTTGAGAGCTTTTTTTGAGCTTGGGAGTTGATTTCAGAGAACACCAGTGGCCCCATCGTGTTTCTCGCGAACTTTTACGTAAGAACCAACAGTCAAATCGCAAATTCCTCACAAACGCAACATCTCCATTGAGCTACACCCTTACGTCAGCGGCGAAACGATACGCAGCCGCGAGTTCTCAGGGACGAAAGCGGCGCATTAGCTAAATACCCTCCTTAAAAATCAGACTAAGAAGGGATTGACGGTCATTATCCCTCGGCGAAATAGGAGCGCGAAAGAGGGGGGGGGGGTTGCGGGGGACCCCGGGTGATGGAAGGAGCGCGCGGGGGGTGGGGGGGGGGCGTATTTATCCTGGGAAGGAAATTCCAAGCCCCGCCGACGACGCGAAAGAAATCGCGGACGAGCCATGAAAAGGGAACCGCGAGCGGCACGGGGAGGGGGAGGAGGGCGCGCAGGAAAAAGGGATCATCAATCAATTTTGAGAAGTGTTTTGAAATGGAGCGAAATTGCACGCTCATGTGGCGAGCACCAGGAATGACCGCGGTGCCGGATTTCCCTTTATTTTCACTCGATTTTCCACGGATTTTCCGGACTGCAGTTTGCAATTAGGAACTACAAGTACTAGCTCATCCGTGAAAACGCTTACGTGCATACACTGGAAAAAAAACACATTGGATCTAGAGTCCAGACTCTTGAAAACATTGACAAGAAAATGGACTCTTGATTCGATCAGATTTAAACTTAAATCGAAAGGAAATCCGCTCAAATTAAGAGGCTTGGTTCTTTATTTAAGCTTAAATCTGATTGAATAAAGAGTATTTTTTCTTGTCGATGTTTTTAAGAGTCTGGACTCTAGATCCAATGTGTTTTTTTTTTTTTTTTTTTTTTTCCAGTGTAGGGGAACTACTGGTACATACGTTGTTTCTAAAAGGGTTGCAACAGAATTTAAAAAATGACATTCCAAGACATTTCCCTGATATACCCGACACATTTTGGTTAGATTTCCCATAGGTTGGAGATATGCCAGGTGGTTGGGGAAAAAAATAATTAGAACTAGTTTTCGGGTAAGATGTGTCGTTCGAAACGACAAACTCGTTCTAGAAAGCAGATAAAGGTGACTTAACAATTTTCCCCTGACATTTTCATCCTTGTCTTTGACATTTCCAGGTTTTTCCTGACTTTAGATAATTCCATGACATTTTCCGATTTTCCCTGACTGTAGCAACCCTAAACGAATCAGGGAGAACGAAAACACACCAACTCGAAAAAATGAAAATAATTAAGACACACACAAAACTGCACGGTAAAAGAAAAAGTTATCTAAGAAAAATATTTTTTAATACGAAAGACAAGTACTAAAGGACTCTCGAAAGGTCCAAACTGAAACAGATGCGCTAACTTCAATTACTTCAGTGAAAATTGACTGTCTTTAATGAAAATTAAGCATTTTCGAGTTACAGAGTTGGTGTGTTTTCGTTCTCACCGATTCAAATGGTATATACGTTCTTTCTAAACTGAGCCAGTTTTAAAGTTAAGTTTCCAATTGCTGGATGAGGTTCATTATCAAGTCGACGAGTTCCTTAGGGGATTTCTTTTCTTGACAACAGGAACTCCCGTTGTTCCCAGGGGATTTGGGGATGACAAATCATCAGAAACCCGGCAGGGACGTTATTATACTACCGTGCTAGGGAGAAACGCCGTTCGGACATTAGATGGAAGATTTGTGCCACATTTCCCGCCCTGACTTATTTAATTTTGAGGTGAGTCAATAGGAGTTACTTGGAATTTTCAGGTAATTCATGTTGAGTTTCGGATAAAATTCTGTGAAATTGGGAAGAAAAATATTCGCAGCTTTCCCAGAAAATTCCTGTTAGTTGGTACATGATGGGTGTAATTTGTACTTTTAAGAAAATAATGTTGCAGACAATCATGCAATTTTTGGTTTTAAGCTGCCGAAACTCTACGAGAAAAAAATTTTGGTCAAAATCGTGAGAATTTTAACGTAAAAACAATCACAACCAAAGATAAACGAAAAGCGACCCTTGTAAGAGAAGGCATCGAATATAGGGGTTTTGACGAGGGCAGGAATATTCTATCTTTAATAAGAGAGAAAGCACTTCATCACTTCATGTGGTCGCAATGCGATTTCGCCTTGATATGATTGTGTAGGCAAAAGAAGCATCCAAAAGCGCGAATAGGCGTATTGTAATTACTATATCAATACGCGTCCATCGTTGATCCTACCGTCCTAGGGTATAATACTATTGGTGCAATTGAACGTTGCCAAATTTCCCCCAAAACACATAATTTTATTTATTTCCCAGTCTCTCCGTTGTTTTCTACGCTAAATTCACCGCAAACTATATCATTACAAATGGTTGGTTTGCGTTTCAATTTCTATATTAACCAACACTTACACAAGAACACAAGTAGGAGCCATTTTTAGTAATTTAGGTATTTTTCGGTAGAAGGAAGTATGAGACGTGCAATGCCGTTAAGATTGTGCATCGTAGTTCTTCAGTTTTAAGTCACTCATTCAACAGTTCTGCTATGAAGTTTTCCTTGAATTTGCTCTTAGTTTTTCCTCACTATTGTAAAGAAGTAAATTGACTGTGAATGAATTTCATCTGCCGCAAGCGCAGTAAAAAAATTCACGATCTTAGAAGCATTGCAAGTCACATACGCTCTTTGACCAAAAAAGTCCTCAATTTTCCTTGTGCAAATCGTATTCCGCTGGGAATTCGTGGACAATTTTCTTAGGTTCACACGACACGACAAACTGCTGCGTGTTTTAAACGGTGCCCTCAGCGATTCTGCGAGAAAAGCTCCACATGCTGTCATATCGCGCTACTTACGGACGGCAAGCGGGAAATCAGATTTGTCAGCGGTTGGTGAGGAATTTGAAGGAGGCAAAAAAGTGGGTGAAAAGGGATGGAATACGAAGTCGAACAAAGGGCGGCTCTCGATGGGATAAGTAGCCGCCCTGCCCCTCCGCCCCCCTCGCCCCCACCCTTGGACCCCCGTTTTCATGTGAGACCACGAACCTTGGGAAAATGTTTACACAAAATATTTGCCCATTACTCCAACTTGAGCTGCGCGCCGGGGTGGCCATCTTCGCTAACTCCGCGATGCCAGTTCGTGTCGAAAGTTTCGAAACCTCTCTTTCTGCACTTCAATTCAATATTCCAAGACTGTTCTGCCGTGCTAAGAAAGAACGCCGTATGAGCCTTCAGACGTTGTCAAGTTTCCGCCGATAAAAACCGAATTTACTGGGAAAATTAACTGGGAGCATTTTCTTGTTGTAAAATCTACACTGAAACATTGCAGTCACTTTTTTTGGCAATTAAATTGTTAAATCAGCAATTTAATTTTTTCCGTGCGATGAAGACATACGAAAAACCAAGCTTCACTTCAATTATTCTATTCCTGGTTGTACCGCGCCGCCGCAGCTGACGGGAAAATTTGAAGATGATTTTTGTCATTTTTTGGGGACCAGAACAAGAAAATTGGGGACCTTCGGGGACATCGAGGACTTTTGGGGACGGGTAGACACCCTGGTTAACTACCCCCTTTCCAACCACCCGTCCGTTTCAGCCAATAGGCTCGCTCCTTTATCTCTTTGTTCTCGTTGTCTCACGGTTTATCTATCAATTTCAATAATCAGCCCGCAGGCCCCGCACAGGGGATCGAGTCAATGCGGGAGGTGGGACAAAATTTGGAAACTTCAAACGCTTATAACTCCATTTATCTAAAATTTTGAGGTTCTAAAAGTGGTTCCGTTGGTTTCCTCGTTAAATTCTCTCCCATTGGCACCCCTTGAAATTTAAAATGTGACGAAATAAACATCAAAATTTGCGGTTTCAGTCAAAAATTTCATGTCCGACTTCTCTAATTAACTCGATCCACTGTGCGCCGGGCTCGGTCCAATCCTTCCCGAAATTCAATACTGCAACTCAATTTTCGGCTTGGGCCATTCATACGGAATCGCACTGGGGGATGAGGGCGACCCGGGGTAGGAGAAGGAGGGGGAGTGGGGCGTCGACTTGGACGGGCAACTTGCAACCGGGCCCGGAGCTGAGCTATTCGATTCAATCGTTGCGTCAACCCTTTCCGGTTTCGCGAGCCTTAATGAATAATTACGCGCTGGCTGATTTATTCCAACCCCGACAGTCACCCGATGTGGGTGGAGAGGGGCGGGGGGTTGAGGCAATTAGGGATTTTGGCGGTGGTGCCATGTGGCGGCTTCATCTCTCGACTTGTAATATAAGAGGATTACCCCTCAGGCCTCCCGTTTTCCGGATAATTATCCGGAATAGGAAGATTTCTCCCTTCCGGGGTATTCTACCGGAAGATTTGCGAATCGAGAATTTTTCCGGAAGATTTGCAGGTCGAGAATTTTCCCGGAAGATTTGCAAGTCGATAATTTTACCGGAAGATTTGCAGATCGAGAATTTTTCCGGAAGATTTGCAAATCGAGAATTTTTCCGGATAATTTTGTTTTGACGTGCGGGAGGCCTGGTACCCCTAAGTTAAGTATACAGTTTTTGGGGGTGCGCCCCCTGGCCGCTACGCCATTCAACCCCAGAGGGTGCTCCGCGTCTCTGAGACTCGCTCAGCAGGAAAGCATTAAGTTTTCAGGGCCTGCAGAGTTCGCGAAATGGACTGCATTTTGCAATTTGGAACTTTAAATTCTGACTCATCTAAAAAAACAGTTACGTGTGTTTACACAAATGTTCATATACGGCATTTTTCCTTGGGACGGCAGTATTGACATGTGCTAGGGTAATGAAAATCGGCCCAGTAGATCCGTGTGACGAAAGGTGATAAAAAATGAAAAGAGGGCTCATAGAGCTTACAGTAATGAATTCCGCCTTCAATAACTCGGAAGTAGTGCAGTTATTCAAACTCCATTTGGACGCATTTCTGCCAAACGGAACTATGTGCATTAAGACATGAGCCCTGAGACCCATAAGAATATGTGCATAACAGGGCTCACGTCATAGTGTATATAGTTCCGTTTGATAGAATTACGTCCATTTTGCGATTAGCAACTAAAATTTTTGGTTCCGCTCGGATTTCGCCTTCAATAACTCATAGGAAGTGCAGTTTTTTTTAAATCTATTTTGCAATAAGGAACTACAATTTGGGGTTCAGTTTGAAAACAACGTATGTGAAATCAGTTTCCTTATGCACATGAAAGATTTTACATAAGAGAAAGAAATTGTAGTTCCCATTGCAAAATGAAGCCCATTTGGGACCTGCTTTGACAACCTCGAGCGAGGGTGCCTGTGTAGGGATGAGAGGGCGATAGGAACCTCACCGGTGAGTGGAGAGTATCGGCGTCGAAATCCAACGCTGACGTGGATTAAACTGCTCGCTGTCAATGGATTAATTGCACGAATTCGTTGGCGTCGACAGAATATCCCGTTGTAAAAGCAAGAATTGAAAACATGCACCGGGAAATTCGGACGTATTTCTGCCGAACGGAACAGTGTGCATTAGGACATGAGCCCTGAGACCCATAAGAATACATCCATAACAGGGCTCACGCCATAATGCACATAGTTCCGTTTGGTAGAAATACGTCCATTTCATCCACGGAGGGGACTTAATGTCGGCACTATTTCTCAGGTTTTCAACCGCTGCTATTAAAACGGAAAATCGGATACTTCGACAACGCTCATCAGCCCTCGAAAAAACTGATTCTTGATCTCCCGAATAAACCATCATTTAGATAGCCAACTCAAAACCACGATGAGGGCGTTGAAAAAGTCTGAAGTAGACTCCTAATTTCACAACTTGCGAAAGAAATATGCGGTTTTTGAGCTTCCCGCCTCAAAAACGATACTACGGCACAGGTGGACATTTCGTAAGAGAAATTGTTCTTTGTAAGAAAAATTTGTGATCTTATTAGACGCATTTTGAGGCTTCCGTGACGCAGATTTTCCATCAATGTCTGCAGAAAAAGTACGTGTCATTTCCGAACTTTCAGCAAAAAATGCATACGTGCATTCCAAATGATCCTGAAAATGTTTGAAATTTTAACTCTATTTGGACGCATTTCGAGGCTTTAGTAACAGATTTTTCATAAAATGCGGAAAAATTACGCTTTTTTTCTTACTTTAACACAAAATACTTTCAAATTGTTGCATTCAACAAAGCTGGAAAATTTTGGAAATTTCAACTCTAATTGGACACATTTTGAGGCTTTTCTCGCGAAAATTTTAGGAATGAACACGGTATTTTCATTTAAGACAAAAGAGATAAATATCTTCGACGGTCTCAAACTTCTGCTTTTTCCGCTCTTTCTCATCCTCTGTCTCCTCTTTCCTTCTCTTTTTTCCTCCTTTTTTTTGCTTTCGGGTGGGACTTGAGCCCCCCAAGCCCCACCCCCCCAGCCCCCGGCTACGTGCCTGCCTTTCGCATAGCACGCCACGCCACCGAAGGGAACCAGGCTATGTACGTCGATAAAATCGATGGAGGTACCTAGTTACAAGACGCTTGTTAAACGGCGTTCATTACTTGGCCGTGAGGAAGACAACAATAACCCGCGTGACCACGTGTTCTCGATAAGGTTCCGAGAACCCGGAGAGAGAACTTCCCGGAAAACCCCGGGATTCTGTAATCCCCTACATAGGTGGCTCCGTCCCGGAATAATGTGTTCGCTGATCGGAAGCGACTTGGGCACTCCGTCCGCTTTTCCCGATCCTCATCCCGGAAAGTTTTCCACGTGCTCGTCCGCGCTGCGGAAAAACGCCATATGATCCTTCAGACGTTGCCAAACCCCCCGAATTTTTAGATGAATCTGTGGATATTTTTCCTCCAATTTTTCGGAGAATTTGAATCGCGATAAGATCAAAATTCCCTGAAGATTGTAACAGAAAACAGGATGCCTAATAGTACTTTGTCATTAAAATTCCTTGCTTTTTCAAGTACTGCCCGAGAGCGGTTATGGTTCATCTCACGACCGAGCAACTATTTTAACTCCGGTGTAGACGTATCGCCTACCCTCTCAATGGGCCTGTTGCAAACTTTTGCTAGAGAAAAACTAAGAGTTGTTTCTTATAGATAATGCCTCAAAAATCACGATGAGCGCATCGGCAAAGTCTGAAATGCACTCATAACTTCACAATCTGCGTAAGAAATTTGCGGTTTTTTGAGCTTCCCGCTTCAAAAACGATACTACGGCACAGGTGAACATTTTGTAAGAGGAGTCGTTCCATCGTCGGCAATAATCATCATAGCCGACGCCAATCCGCCAAAACACGTTTGATGGGACGAGATAACACCTGAACTGGATTAGACCAGATAACAATCGGTGTGTTAACGTTCATATTTTCCACGCCCGAATTGATTGACCTTGAACTCTCCTTGAATCACGCGCGGAACTGCGCGCAAGCGTCGGCCATGATGAATATCGCCGACGATGGAGCGACTCCTCTAACAAAATGTTCACCTATGCCGTAGTATCGTTTTTGAAGCGGGAAGCTCAAAAAACCGCAAATTTCTAACGCAGATTGTGAAGTTATGAGTGCATTTCAGAGTTTGCCGATGCGCTCGTCGTGATTTTTGAGGCATTATCTATAAGAAACAACTCTTATTTTTGCTCTAGCAAAAGTTTGCAACAGGCCCATTGAAGGCAAATCATGGATCCAGACATTATTAATTGAACCAAGTACCGAGCAAGAGCTGTTGAAGTTCATCTCACGAGCGATCAGATCAAAATTCCCTGAAAATTTCAGCGGAAAACAGGGTCCCTACTGGTACTTTTTCATTCAAATTCCTTGCTTTTTCAGTACCTTTTCCTTGCTTTGTCCTAACTTCCCCGAAAATTCCTTTTTTCGACAATTCTAAAAAATCCTTGCTTTTTCATTAGGTTCTCCTTGCTGTTTTCTTACCCCAAACGCATTATTAACCGTACGTATTGGAAAAGTGGAATGATGGAATGACGAAGGAATGAACCGGAAAACACGAGGAATCGAACCGGGATTTAGTTAAGTAAATTATGTCAGGAAATTGCATATCCCCGGAACTACTTTCAGAGGTCATCACAAAAATCTCGAAAATCCGTACCTTTCCACGGAAAATCCGTACCGACAAGTGGCGCGGCGTGAATTCTCGATTATCGATACTTCCCCATTTGAAGCTATGGTAAAGAATCGATTCTTGAGGTGTTCGTTGCGAACACCCTGTATATCGATCCTTTCCGCAGGTTTAAATTGTAGATCAGTCGATACATCGCAAAGCAAGCCACGCCACTGGTGCCGACCTTCCGATATCCGTTCTTTTTCAGTGTATATCCGTACATTTTCTGTACACTAGACACCCTGCTGAAAATGGACATAACTCTGCTAAAAAAAAAATTTAATGGAGGAAATTTGGCAACTCTCGAAAGTTCATACGGCGTTTTTCTCAAGCGCGGCAGTGCTCGTCCGTCCCCCGCTTCTCGGAAAATATTGTCCGGGAAACTAAAGCGAGTCCATCGGGGAAACGAAACCTCGCGGAACAAAACGATCGAGTTGGAGTTGAACGAAATTGCGCAATTCTTGGAAAATCAACTTCACCTTGACAGCATGCAACGTGCAACGAGGGATGCAGGACCCAGTGGCGTGGCATGCTTTGCGATATATCGATTGTTATGCCATTTAAACCTATGGAAAAGGATCGATTAACGGGGTGTTCGCATCGAAAGCCTTAAAAATCGATTCTTCACCATAGGTTTGAATGGCATGACAATCGAAATATCGCAATTCACGCAACGCCACTGGCAGGACCGCAGAACAGCTCCGAGAAATCAAGCCCGGGTTTTAAAAATAGTACACTCTCAATCATTTCCGTGTTAATGGTTACTTCGGGTTATTTTGAGTTCATTTTTTTTGATCAGATTGACCAAAAGGACCGACTTAACTCCCGTGTAGACATATTGCCTATCCTCTCAATTTGGGGGAAATCATGAACCCAGACATTATTAACTGAATCAAGGATTGCTTAAGAGGTGTTATAGTTCATCACGGCCGAACAACTATTTTAACTCCGGTGTAGACATGCTGCCTATTCTCTCACTTGAAGGCTAATCATAAATCCAGACATTATCAACTGAATCAAGTACTAGACAAGAGTTGTTATAGTTTGTCTCATGACCGAGCGACTATTTTAACTCTAGTGTAGACATATTGCCTATCCTCTCAATTGAAGGCTAATCATTCATCCAGACATTAACCATTGAACCAAGAATTGTCTCAATTCATCTCACGACCGGGCAACTATTTTAACTCCGGTGTAGGCATGATGCCTATTCTCTCAATTGAGGGCAAATCATGACTCCAGTCATTATCGATTAAACCAAGTTCTGCCCGAGAGCGGTTATGGTTCAACTCACGACCGAGCAACTATTTTAACTTCGGTGTAGACATGTTGCCTACCCTCTCAATTGAAGGCAAATCATGGATCCAGACATTATCCACTGAACCAATAATGGTCTTACTTCATCTCACGACCGAGCAACTATTTTAACTTCGGTGTAGACATGTTGCCTATTCTCTCAATTGAAGGCAATTCATGGATCCAGACATTATTAGTTGAACCAAGTACTGAACAAGAGCTGTTATAGTTCATCTCACGACCGACCAATTGTTGTAATTTCGGAGTAGATATATTGCCTATCCTCTCAATCATAAGATGAAGGCAAATTAAAAATCCAGATATTATCAATTGATCGTCAGACTGTCGAATCCCTTCCAAAATGCTGATGACAAGACCCACCTTAAAAAAACACATACAACGATGTAACACGGTTAAAAATGTCCAGACCATTCGCCACGCAAAGAGCCGTACTCTACGTAGATAGGTAACGTATTGAATACGACCCGTCGTGTTTTTCCCGAAACTCCCACCACAAAAGTATACCTCATTCCAGGGTTGTCACAGAATTTAGAAAATGAAATTATCTGACATTTCCTGAATTTCCCCGACAAATGGTGGAATTTCCTGACAATTGAAGATGTGACGGATGGTTAAGAAGACACGATTGAAAATAGTTTTCGGGCATTTATTGTTCAAAATCTCAAACCCATTCTAGAAAGCAAATGATGAAGGTGATTTAACAAATTTTCCTTTACATTTTCGTCATTTCCCCTGACATTTCCCTGTCTTCCCTGACGTTTTAAAATTCCCTGACATTTCCCGAATTTCCCTGACAAACTTTGGTGAAATTACCTGACAATTGGAGATGTGACGGATGGTTAAGACGACACAATTGAAAAAAGTTTTCGGGCAAAATTCGTTATTCAAAATCTCAAACCCATTCTAGAAAGCAAATGAAGGTGATTTAACAAATTTTCTCTGACATTTTCGTCATTTTCCCTGACATTTCCCGGTTTTCCCTGACGTTTTAAAATTCCCTGACGATTCCCAGTTTTCCCAGACTGCGGCAACCCTCCGCCCCGTGGTGTTTTTCCGAAACTCCCACCGCAAATATACCTCATTCATTCAGATCCCATTTCGACCCGCGCACAAATCAATGAGATTCCTTCAGACGATGTCCATGTCCTTTGACGACGGATATACTTTTTACAACTTTCTCGCGGTGGAGCGACAGCCGCGCGGACCGGTTTTCAATTTCCTCCGGACTTTTCCCCTTTTTCCCCGGGATTTTTGTTTGATCTGCCCGGCCTCGTCGATGACGTCAGACGATCGAACTGACCCGAAACTCATTTCCTCCGACTCCGCTGGGGCTTCATAAAGCTCCCTCGCATCGTCGATCTCGAACATTAGGGCGTATCTTGCTACCCGCATGAGCCCTAGAGTACATGGATTCATATGTGAAAAAAAGCTCACGTCGAAATCGGTATAAGACTTGAAGCTGAAAGGGCGACGACTTCTCGCATCCGTGTTTGTTTTCGGCGGCCAGGGCAGGGCGGCCCAGGAAAAGAAGACACCGCAAAACGAGCCCCCCCTCCCCCATCACCCTCACCCGGCGCCTTCGAGCACCGGCCAATCGCCGAGTAATACATATTTTATCGCGCTGCCCGTTGGTCCGAGGACGCTCCCGACTTGGAGCTGCGAGGAGAAGCGCCGCACGGTGGATCGAGTCAATGGGGGGATCGGATAAAATTCGGAAACTTTAAACGTTTGCAACTCCGTGTATACAAGCCTTTGATGTTCTAAAATTGGTTTCATTGGTTTCCTCGTGAAATTTTCTTCAAGAAGCACTCCTTGAAGTAGAAAATGTGACGAAATTAACATGAAAATTCAGTGGGAAAAAAAAAACACATTGGATCTAGAGTCCAGACTCTTGAAAACATTGATAAGAAAAAGGACTCTTGATTCAATCAGATTTAAGCTTAAATCAAGAACCAAGCCTCTTAATTTGAGCGGATTTCCTTTTGATTTAAGCTTAAATCTGATTGAATCAAGAGTCATGTTTCTTGTCAATGTTTTCAAGAGTCTATCTCTGGCTCACCCACAGAATCACATATCTGCGTTGGAAAACTAATGGCTCAAGCGTAAGGCTCACTCGGTGAAAGATCGCACACACTATTCCATATCGGCGTCGACTCAGTTCGGCCAAGGCGCAATCAAGCAACTATACCACCTTTCCAGATGTCCCGGTTGCCGCCCAGCCTATTTGAAGGCGTTTTTCACGACGCATCATTTTTAGACAAGTACGACAACCGCAATCTCGCTTCGGCTCATGTCCTCTCCATGTTGACTTCATTTTGAGAGCTTGTTTTGAGCTTGGGAGTTGATTTCGGAAAAAAACCAGTGGCACCATCGTGTTTCTCGCGAACTTTTACATAGGAATCAACAGCCAAATCGAAAATTCCTCACACATGCAACATCTCCATTCCTCATTGCCGAAAATGAATTCGGCACGATTTGGCAACGAGGCGCGGATCCCCGTTCCCCGATTCGTCGGCGCTTGTCCTTTTATGCAAATGCGGCTTCTGTGCTTGTGTCGCTTTTCTCCGGTGCCGACCCCCGGGGGCGGGGGGCGGGGGGTTAGGCGAGATTGCGATGTAAAGAAGGTATTGAAACGATGGACGTTTGAGTTTGACGAGCGATATAAATTCATAACGGATTTTTCTCGCGAGACGCAGCCCCCCTCCCCTCCCCCCCGGGGACATCATCCCACTGATACCCTTCTCTTCCGACATATTTGCTCCCCATCCTCAAGTCTAAGGATCATCGAAAAGTTATTGCGACTCGGGTCTTCGCCACATTTTGTTTCGGTTCGATCTATGTCATCCGCGGACCAGAACACTGCCGTGATAAGGAGAAACGCCGTAAGAGCATTCGAATGTTGTCAAATTTCTTCTCGAAAAGTATTCATTTTTGAGGAAAGCTATGAATATTTTTCCCTGTAAATTTTCTAATGTTTTAGATTCAGGTGCGAACGTAATATTTAGAAAAATCGAAAAAAACATACTTGCAAATTTTCCCAAATATTTTTTTTAAAATAAAATTTGGCAACGGCAGACGGCTCTTACGCTTACGATTAGAAATTTTATAATTTCAATGCTAGAAGTTTTTAAAGAAAGAATTTCACAAGCTGTGAAATATTCCATATTTTTCTGGGGATAGATTATGCAACTCGCACTCAAACACACTAAAGTAGAAGAAAGTCACAAATTTTACATTTTGCGAAACATGAAAAGGAACCGTTATCTTTCATAAATTTCTGAAATTTCATGAAATATTTCATGTGTGATTTCGAAATTTTACTTTTCGTGAAATGTTGCCACCCTGTTCTCATACCCCAGCACACTCTTGCCCCCTGAAAAAATACGAAATATTTCACGGCGTTGTGCCATTTCATGAAATATTTCAATAAAATTGCAAATCTTCCCGATTAGCCTTTTCTTTCGAGACACCCTGCACCTCCCCCGGAGCGTTGCGTATTTTACGAGCGGCTCCTGGTGGAAAACCGAGATGAATACTGCCGTGTTAAGGAAAAACGCTGTATGAGCATTCGAGAGATGCCAAATTTTCTTCGATGAAATGTTAACAGGGTGTCTACGAAAACAGACTGACCAGAAATCAGTACTTATACAGTACTTTTTCAGTACATTCCCAAGTAATTCAGTACCTGCTCAACAGAAAAATTCGGTACTTTTTAGTACCTCCAATTGACGAAATTCGGAAAATTTCAATTTCTCGCTGAGACTGCGACAAAAATGACAAAAAATGGAAAAATTCCGGACCTTTTTGCGGAATTTCGGCACTTTTTCAGTACTTCCAGACCGCCATTAAAAAATTAGTACTATTTCCGGACTTTCCGGAAATTCCAGACTTGTAGACACCCTGGTTTATTTTTTAGGAAAGTTAAGAATATTTTGGCTAGAAATGTTCAAGAACTCTAGGTAAAATTCAGTGGCGTGGCGTGAATTGGAATGTATCGATTGTTATGCCATTTAAACCTATGGTAAAGAATCGATTATTAAGGTGTTCGCTGCGAAACCCTGTTAATCGATCCTTTTCCATAGGTTTAAATGGCATAACAATCGATATATCGCAATTCACGCCACGCAACTGGTAAAATTGGGAACAAAATTTTCTGGAAAATTAAAATAATTTTTTTTACAAATTTTCCCGAAAATTCATGATTCACCGAAGGAAATTTGGCAACGCCTGGAGGTTCATACGTGGTTCTTTCTCAGCGCGGCGGAATATTTCCTTTCCACGACGTGTTGCGGGGACGGGGTGACGGGGCTGTTTTTTACGAATCCGTCATGGACGATCAATCTTGGCCGAGGACGCCTCGCCTCACCCGGCACCGCTTTTTAAATCCCCGAAACGCCATTTGAACGTCAAAGGATCCGCGCTTAATGGATCCCGCGACGGGTTCAGGTTTATTTTTGCGCCGCGACGTCGCACAATGGATCGAGTCCATGGGGGAGGTCGGACAACACTTGGAGACTTTAAAAGCATCAGAGGCGGATACAGCAATTTGGCAACACCGGATTTCCTCAATTTAAACCTATGTTAAATAATCGATTGTTGTCGAAGCACTTGGTACCCACAAGAATCGATACATTTCCATAGGTTTAAATGGGGGAAAACCAGTGTTGCCAATTTGCCGGATCTGCCAATGAAAAGCATATGGACCGCTTTAAGCAAAAAAGAGCCAAGCCACTTCAGCTACTTAACTGTTCGGATTTAATTTTTCACATGAAAACGGTTGAGTAGATTTTTTTCGCAAAATTCAGGGAATTTTCTGCATGGTGCGAAGCAAATTCCAAAAAAATTCGCACCAACGTTCTCTTGTAAAAATTTGAATTGCTCAGGTACATTTGGCAACAGCTGATGTGGCTTGGTTTTTTTCTGCTTAACGCTGTCCATATAATTTTCCGTTCATACAAAATTTTGAGGTTTCAAAAGTCGTAACATTGGTTTCCTAGTAAAATTATCATCTAGAAATACCCCTTAAAATTTAACAAGTGACGAAGTAAAGTAAACGGAAGTTGCCCGTATGGGGGACTGTTGTCACAGGTTTAGCAATCCTGCGGACCCCAGCTGGTAGCCCCTGCCTCAAAGGGGGCAGTGGAGATGGTCACCGGCCTCTGGGCGTATGAACCACCTGCTAGAAGGGCAGACAGGGCTCTGAGCTGAAGTGAAAGCAACCTGTCTAGGAGAGGCAACTCCGAAATCAAACCCTGGTCCTCCAGGTTGGGGGTTGAGTCATCGGGCTAACTCCCCGGTACTTGTAAAAAGTTTTACTGTTAAACGACCTAACAATACAAGCCTCGGTACCACTAGAACTAAACGGACACGTCGACAAAAATTGAGAAAACGGACAATGGTATTTGGGACGTGGAATGTCCAAGGCATTTCAAATAAGTTACCGGAAGTGATATCGGAGATTCAGAAACTTGGAGTGGATGTCGCTGTTCTTACTGAGACCAAGAAAAAAGGGCACGGGTCAGAGAATTACGGTGACTATGATCTATTCTACAGCGGCGTAGCCAAAGATCAGCGTGCTCAGCAAGGAGTAGCAATACTTTTGCGGAGAAGCCTACGTAAGTTCGTGGGCACTTGGGAGGCCGTCAACCAGCGCATTATCAAAATGAACCTTAACCTGTACGGACATAAGATCACGCTGCTCGGAGTATACGGTGTAAATGATGATGCCACTGTCGCATGTAAGGACCAATTCTTCGAAGATCTGAATGATGAAATACTGAACGTTGGTGCTGGCAGGGAAGCCATTCTTATGGGTGATTTGAACAGCAGAACGGGACGACGAGTAAACTGTAAAGTTGTTGGACCGTTTGGGGAGGATGCTGTTAATGATAACGGTGATCGGCTCATCTCAATTTGTTCTCAAACTGAGATGAAAATTTTGAATGGCTTTTTTCAACACAAAGACATCCATAAGTATACCTGGGTCCAGCCAACGCGAGGATTGAAATCCATCATCGATTATGTAATTGTAAAGCACACTACTAAGTTGAAATTGCAGCAAGTTAGAGTGTGCAGGGGACTCTCTTGCGGCAGTGATCATCATTTCCTCCGAGCAGATATAGCGTTTCCCGTTAAAGGGATTAAAGATAAAGAGCCAATGCCTGAGCAACAGCAGAGTCAGGGAACGCAAAATCATGAAGTATGGTATAACATCGAAAGTTTGGAGCACCCTAGTGTCAAGGCTCTGTATCGGAAACGCTTAGATGAGAAGCTGGGGGATGGACTCTCGGGTACCACGGAAGAGCAGTATCAGTTCATCAAAGATTGTATCCACTCTGCAGCGAAAGAAGCCCTAGGTGTTCACAAAACCAGTAATAAATACCAGCATCCTTACTGGTGGGATGAAGAAATTGAAGACGAGATAAATCTTAAGAGGCAAAAACACCTTATATTTCTGTCGTCTAAAAAGACTGAAGATAAAGTTGCTTACAGGAAAGCTCAGTCTAAAGTTAGGAGCCTCATAACACGGAAGAAGAATGAAGCTTGGGAAAGCAACTGTTCTAGAATTAACACCTACCTAGGGGGGAGAAAAAGTGCTGAGAGCTGGAAGTTAATTAAAGGTTTACGTAGAGACATGAAGCGCGACATCGTTTCTCCGATATCACTTAAAAAACTGGAGGATCATTTTAAAGATCTTTTGACGGAAAGGCGCCCAGAGTTTCGAGACAACAGCACGGACAACGGAAGAATGAACAACTTGGAGATCCACACTTGTGACATAATTAAAGCGGTTAAAGAGCTAATTAATGACAAAGCACCGGGTCCTGGTGGGATTCCTGTCGAGTTGGTCAAGTACGGGACTGCCAAGCTCTTTGAGTGCCTCAGAAAACTGATGCAACAATGCATCAGGGGTGACGAGGTACCAAGGGAGTGGAAGGAGTCTTGGATCAAGGCCATCTACAAAAAGAAGGGAAGGAAGGACGACTGTAACAACTACCGGGGGCTCTCAGTGACCGGGACAATAAGCAAAGTGTACGGGAAGATACTGAAAGCGAAGATCGAGGACGAATGGCAGGATCACGAAGCAGAGGAGCAGGCTGGTTTTAGAGCTGGCAGGTCTACGATAGATCACCTCTTTGTTATTGTCCAGGTCATTGAGAAGAAAATGGCCGTAGCTCAGGAACTGCATTTAATTTTTGTGGATCTCCAGAAGGCGTATGACAGCGTGCCGTTGGTGAAACTTTGGGAGGCCTTGGAAAAATCGAATTTTAACGGGGGGTTGATTGACGCTGTTAAGCGATTTTATAAAGGGAGTTTTACCAAAGTTAAGTGCCATGGGGGGTTGTCAGCGGGATTTTATGTGACTAAGGGTTTAAAACAGGGATGTTGTTTGTCGCCAACATTATTTAAAATTTATCTCGAGTGCGTGCTAAAAGAATGGAAAAAGAAATGCTCTGGTATGGGTGTCCCCTTGGGTGATCTCGAAACTCTGTTTACTCTGTGCTTTGCTGATGACCAGGTGGTGGTTGCTCAAGATCAAGATGACGCGGAATACATGATGCGCAAGCTAGTAGAAGAGTATCGGAAGTGGGGTCTGGAAGTCAGCATATCCAAATCTGAGAAGATGACTTTTGGCGGTGATCAGCAAAGCATTGAGTTGGAGGATGGGCAGCAGATCAAAGGCTGCGAGCACTTTAAGTACTTGGGAGTGCGGTTGACCCAGGATGGAAGGACGGATCAAGCTATCAGGGAAAGGAACACCTTAGCAAGGAAGGCTATAGCGATTTTAAATGGAATCCTCTGGGATCAGCGGATTTCCAAAGATAACAAGAGGAGGATATACAACGCTGTAGTCAAAAGTATATTAACATACGGATGTGAAGTTTGGCAGCTGAAGAAACGGACACAGGATATGCTAAGAGCAACGGAGATGGATTTCTGGAGAAGGTCAGCAGGAATTTCTAGGAGAGATCGGGTCCGTAATGATAGAGTGCGTCAGATAATGGAAGTCGAAAATGACATCGTGTTCGACGTCATGACCAAACAACTTGTTTGGTATGGTCATGTCAATAGGATGACGGAAGAGAGGCTGCCAAAAAAGATGCTTGATTGGGTTCCTCCTGGGAGGAGACGTAGGGGACGCCCAGTGAGAGGTTGGCGACAGGGGGTGTTAAATGAGATAAGAGATTGTCAACTCCCTGATGACCTGTGGGAAGACCGAGCTTTGTGGCGATTAGGCGTCGCACAGCGCCAAAGAGCGCTATAAAAGCGACTCATATATATATATACGAAGTAAACATCAAAATTCGTTGTTTTTGTCAACAATTTCATGTGCAACCTCTCTTCTTAACTCGATCCACTGTGCGCTGCGCCCCTCGAGTGTCCCTCCAATAAAGACGCTTCGCTCCTGTCGAACGGACTAAATTTCCCAATATAAAATTGATGTTGTGCGGTCATTTTTGAAACAACGTATGTGCTTTTAATTTCCTAAGGCGGACAGGAGCTTTTACTTCTCGATCTACTCCTCTTTCTTCCTTCCTTTGCTTTTCATCGAACGGGAAAATGGAGCGATCCCATTGGTTGAAACGGGTGGTTGTTGTAGACTTACGGGGTTTTTGTCGAACAGACTAAATTTTCCCATAAATCTAGAAGTACCCTCTAGTACCCCCGTATTTTCGGTAAAATTGTCAGAAACTTTAAACCAAATTACAAACAAGATTCTCTAAAAAATCGGGAGAAAAATATTAATGCAGTAATTTCCCCGCGAATCTGTGTTCTGTCAAAAAGAATTTGACAAACACTGAAGGCTCATAAGAGGTTTTCTACAGCATGGCAATACTGGTTGAAGCAAGTGGTTGCGATGGACAAAGAAAGTAGGTAATAGACTAACCAACGGCAACCAAGGAGAGGAGATCGTATAGTTAAGTCAATCATTTTCCCCGTAAGTTTATACAACTTTTGCTGTTGAAGAAAAACAAGGAAAGGAAGAAATAGGGGTAGAACAAGAAGTAGAAGCTCCTGTCCGCATTAGGAAATTGAAAGCACATACGTTGTTCCAAAAATGATCGTACATCATCAATTTTTTATTGGAAAATTTAGTCCGTTCGACAAAAACCCCCAAAGTCTAAAACATCCACCCACTGCTACCGATGGGATCACTCCCGTTTCCCGTTGTGAGCAAAGCAAGGAAAGAAAGAGAGAGGAGTAGATTAAGAAGTAGAAGCTCCTGTCCGCATTAGGAAATTGAAAGCGCATGCGTTGTTTCAAAAATGACCGTACAACATCAATTTTTTGTTGGGAAATTTAGTCCGTTCGACAGGATCGAAGCGTCTTTATTGAAGAGACACTCGAGGGGCGCAGCGCAAAGTGGATCGAGTTAAATTTTAAGGGGTGCTTCTAAATGAAACCTTTTCCCTAGACTTTCCTCAAGAATAAACAGTTTGAGAGGAAAATTTCAGGATTGCCACAGAATTCGGAAAGATGAGATTCCCAATCACGTCTCAGATTTCCCTGACACGCTCGAGTAAAATTCTCTAAAAATTGACGATGGCAGATGGTTAAAAAGCGACATAATTTGAAATAGTTTTCAGGCAAAATTTGTTGTTCAATACGTCAAACCCATTCTTAAAGAAAATAAAGTTGAATGGATTTTCCCCCGACACTTTCATCATATTCCCTGACATTTCTCGGTTTTCACTGGAAAAAAACACATTGGATCCAGAGTCCAGACTCTTAAAAACATCGACAAGAAAAAATACTCTTGATTCAATCAGATTTAAGCTTAAATCAAGAACCAAGCCTCTTAATTTGAGCGGATTTCCTTTAGATTTAAGCTTAAATCTGATTGAATCAAGTGTCCATTTTCTTGTCAATGTTTTCAAGAGTCTGGACTCCAGATCCAATGTGTTTTTTTTTTCCAGTGTTCCCTGACCGTGGCAGCTCTGAAATTTGGCAACATCCAAAAGTTCATACGGCGTTTTTCCTTAGCACAACAAGGTGAGATCGCTGTTACTGTGTCTCCTTCGTCTATAGCTTTGTCTACAAATTTCGAGAGCAGGTCCGCAGCTTAGAAACGTCCGTTTTCAGATGAGTTTCTATGTAAATCCGAGTGTCTCCGGTGAGATAGACTTCCATTCCGGAACGCTCACGGCGCGAAAGCAGGGTTACATGGCGCTGCAGCCGACGATAAATCACAATTGTTGGAAGTTGGAAATAAAAGTTGGGTAACTTTTGAGCCGCGGCTGGAGCGTCCCGAGTTCCAGGTGATTCGCGGTGTGCGGCGCGAGCGAGCGAGGAAACTGAATTTTGGTTGAACATCCAGCATTTAGATTCATGACCCAAGTTTTTGGACGCGAATTTTTCAACTCCCTTCTCTCCTCGCCTTCCCTCCTTGCCAGCTACAACTTTTCCGGCCGGCACCAACAGTGTTGTCGGGTTGAAGGGGTGAGTTTGTGCAGCTCCTTAACGTAGAACAGGCAAGGTTACCATAGAATTTAGAACATGAATTTCCCAGACATTTCCCTGACACATTTTGGTGAAATTCCCTAAACCAGTAGACAAGGTACGAATTTGCAGCATTCTGATACATGTATCTTAATCAAAATTTCACTCAAAACACGATGCGCACAAAAAAAAATTACCGAAATCAGCTCCTTACAAAGATATTTAATGATTCCTGATGCGTGAATTCAAACCACCCGCTCATTAAAACTCAATTCTCTACGTGATTCACATGGCGCGCTAAAAATTATCATGATGGTCTCTGCGATATGAAAATCTGGCAACCTCAGTCTTGACGCTTTGGCTCAGCTATAGCACATTGCTAATAGTTTGAACAACACATGGTGAGAGATGAACATTGCTCGATTGAGAAGCTTGATGAAACCGTTGTAAGGCGCGATTTGACTCACGTAGAGCTTTGAGTTTCTTGTGAGCGGAGAGTTGAAATTCCTCGTTACAAATGTGAAATAAAAACGTTATCATCTTCGTTAGGAGTTGGTTTCAGTAATTTTCGCAGTGCGAATCGTGTTTTACGTGAAATTTTGATTAAGAAACTTGTATCAGATTGCTTAAATTCGTACCTTTTCTAATGGTCCATTGAAGATGCGACGGATGGTTAAGAAGCCATAATTGAAAATAGTTTTCAAGCAGCATTTCTTGTTCAAAATCTCAAACCCACTCTAGAAAGCAAATGAAGGGGATTTAACAAATTTTCCCTGACATTTTAATGTGCACGAGTGTCGTCTAAAATAATGTTTTATCAAGGGAAATTTGGCAACTCTCGAATGTTCATACGGCGTTCTTTCTTAGCGCGGCAGTGTAGATATCCAGTTTTTTTTTTCCTTTTTCTGGTGGGTTGCCCCATGCACTGCGACCTCTCGATCTATTGTGCCCAGATATCCAGTTACTCCTACTAAAAATATGAAAAGGGTATATACCTCTTGTTGGAACTGATCGCAGTTCACCTCCATATTATTTTACAATACGAATTGGACGTATTTCTACCAAACGGAACTATGTACATGGTGACGTGAGCTCTGTCATGCATATATTCCTATGCGTCTCAAGGCTCATTTCTTAATGCACATAGATCCGTTTCGCAGAAATACATCCAATTGATGAGCGAATCCAAAGTTGAGAAGAGAAACGAGAGAGGACGAATGATTCTGAGATCTAAAGTTGAAAACCACATACCTGCAACAAACCAGAGAAAGCGAGACGTCAGCTTAAAATTTTGGTTGGCAAAAGTGATCGGAAGAGTCGATAAACAGGGTGTTCGCTGCGAACACCTTAATGATCGATTCTTTACCATAGCTTCAAATGGGGAAAAATCTATATATACATCGAATCACGCCACGCCACTGTTTCGTTCATGAAGCCCCACCGCTGAAATAACTTTCAGCCCGTCTCTGGTGTGGTCACAGACACTCAGACATGAATGTTTCAGGGACGCGGATCGCAACAATCGCTGAATTTCAGCCGCTGAAAGAAGACGGGTTGAAAGCTGCACCGAGGTAAGATGATAGATGGGCGATGGGAGCAGAAGCCCCCAACGATTGACCACTTCGGACCCCCCCCCCCCCCCCACTCCGACCCTGAAAGTGTTATTCTTATGCAACCAGACGCGACGCCGATCCGTCCATCCTTAAATAAATCCGTCAGAAATCAACTGCGACGCTGCCAAATTTTGGAAGAAATTCAGGGTGAGCGAATCAACCCGTAGCGGCTAGTTTGCAAGCCAAAATGGATTGCGTTCAGTAGAAAGGAGCCGAGCCACATAAGCTATTGCCAAAATAATTAACTGGGAAACTCGATGTTTCACAAGAGAACGTTTGTGCGGATTTTTGTGCAAATTTCAGAGGATTTTCTCCACAGTGCGAAGCAAATTCCGGAAAAATTTTAAAGAAATCCTGATAGATGCTATGCAAGAAATATGCTTCGTGCTATGCAGAAAATTCACTGAAAGTTGCACAAATATCCCCACAACCGTTTCATGTAAAAAATTAAGTTGTTAAATTGAAGGCAATACCTGATATGGCTTGGTTTCTCTCTGCTTATAACTCGGCCCAAATAAGATGAAAGCTCGTCAGTGATTATTTCGAATACATGGATTACATTTTGCAATAAGGAACCACTATCTCTGGCTTTCCAATAAAAGCACATACCTGCATAGGGAAAACAATGGCATGTATGTTGTTTCTAAAATGGGCCAGAAATAGTGGTTCTTTATTGCGAAATGTAATCCATATAACATGACAGACCAGAGATGAAAAATTTCATAAAATTTTGTGATTTCATGAGAATGTTTTCAATATCTGTGACGGACTCGGTATGACGTGAGACACATAGAAACAGTAGCATCTTCATTCTGATTGTGACGGCAGTTATGAATGAAAATTGGCACTTACATGTTTTGACGCGCTGAACATATTTCTGGCCTCAAAAAACCATAGTCAAATAAAGGGGGGTTTTAAGTAAGGGGACTATGATTCTGAAGGGGGGGATTTTTTCGAGAAAACTTTAAAAAAACCTTACTTTGATCCCGAGAATAGATTGTGAGCATATTCGCGTTTAATTTTCGGACACACTGTATAACGAGAACACGACTTTCATATAGTGACAGTTAACGCATGGCAAAATCACCGCCATTCCTGTCTCCATGACGCGTGCGTCGAACCGGAAACAGTTGGTAGTATTTACATTAAGTTTGTCCTTTAACAAATGACAAAAATGATCCTTTCATCCGCAAAATGTTTGATTTATGTTATCCGACTGGACACGTCTTCCTTTTTCGTCCGTTTGACGGGTATCGGGCTTTGAGAGGCCGGTGAGAGACTTTTGGGAAAGGATGCTCAACCAAGTGATTCGATGAGCAATATTGATGATAAAAGCCATTTGCGTCCCTCCGCTCTCCAGTGCTCTCTTCAAGATTTCTCTGGAAGAAAACGCCTCGAAGAGCTCACTCAGGCGAACAGATTACTTGAAATGAGTTTGGTTTATCTCCGTCCGATGCGAAGACTTCCAGCCTTCTGTCCTGTGCGCAGTCAAACCTAACCCACCGCTGAATTGAACGATTTGTTCGAAGAAGAGCGTGAATAAACCTCCAAAAGTCAAGTTTCCAGAGAACATGGAAAAACTTATGGCCTGGTTACACGCTCAAATTTCCGTCAAATTCCGATTAAAATAATGACCAAGATGGCGGTCGAGAGTTATGTAGATTGATGAGTAAAATTAATTAAAACAGCGTGTTGATTGAAATGAGCATGAAATAAGCACGGTTGTGAGGAAATCAGATGAAGGATGAGCCATACAGTTCCATCATCTACCATCAAATTTTTGCAGGCCTGCAAAAATTTGATGGTAGATGGTGCGCACCAGTCACCATTTGATCGGAATTTGATGGGAATTTGAGCGTGTAACCAGCACATTGGTCTCGCCGAGAATTTTTCATATTCCTGTGCGAAAATTTTACCAAAGTTCTACATGTCATTTGGACTGCACTTAGCAATTAGGAACTATAAATTCCCGCCCCGTTTAAAAACAACGTATGTGCCATAAGTTCCCCTATGCACATGAGTGTTTTTTTCAGATGAGCCAGAATGTAAAGTTCCAAATTGCAAAATGCAGTCCATTTGTAATGAGGTCTCGGTCACACGACAAGGCCGAAGGCGTAAGTTTAACAAAAACACACCGAATCTCATCAAGTGAGAATCTAGAGGAAAGAAAAAATGGAAGATGTATTCCTCTGCAAGACTCAATGTTAAAAGATAAGTTTTATGGACTGTTTTGGGAGCGTTCATAAATTATGTAACGCTGTAGTGCGAGAGCAGGAGTATGGGCCTACGTTACACTGTTTTACAAAGAAGGGAGGGGCTAGTGCCAGCGTTACTTAGCCCTCTTAAACGCAGAAAACAGAGAAAATCCAAAGAGTATCATCCTCAATTCTTCGACAATATTTGTCGCATTATTATTAAATGTACTTCTAACTTTATCTCAATTCTTAGAAATTATTTGTTTCCTTATTATTTAAATGACTTCTAACTTTCCTTCAATTTTTGGGCATTATTTGTCACGTTATCAATTTAAGTACTTTGAATTTTATCTGATCAAAACTTTTATATTCTATGATTTCCCACAACGTTAGGGATGCGTTACGCAATAATTATAAAGGGTCCGGGGTTGCGTTACGGAGCGTTACGAGTTGAGAGGAAGGTCGAAAGGTTGCGTTACGTAATTTATGAACGCTCCCTTACACGTCCGCAATATTTTTCCTTGGATTTTATTTGATAGAAAAAGTACAAATTACAATTAGTTGGATTGTGAGGAGATGCGAAAGTTTCCATGATCAGGATCGGTCATGGTCGGAAACGATTGATCAAGTTGGCTGGATGACGATTGCAGTGCCGAATCAGAACGGTCAGGAGGTGCACACTGCACGCGCGCAAAAGTAGAGGAAAGCACTAGAAAGGTGGCAGAGCGGAGCGCGAGGAGTGAGGGGTATCGTTTCAGTCAGAGTCAATCCATCAATTTTTCTTTTATGATATTCAGGGTGTAAACAAGTTATGAAAAACCAAAATTCGGGATTTTCGGGGATTTATAGGGTTGTTTTTTTTGTTTTTTTTTTTCGAGAAAATCGGGGACTTTTTTCCCCGAAATAGTAATAAAAAGGGCGCCAGTTAGAGCGTTAAAAAGGCGTATTTTACACGACTAATTTTACGAGTGAGTAATTTTACTAATTTAAACCGATGAAAACATACGAAAAACCAAGCTACACTTTAGTTTTCTTATTCCTAGTTATACCGCGCCGCCGCGGCTGGAGGAAAATTTGAAAATGCCCGTGTCTAGGACGATTTTTGTCATTTTTGGGGACCTAAACAAGAAAATTGGGGACCTTCGGGGATATCGAGGACACCCTTCCGAAATAGGGGATAATCGGAGCCATTGGGGACTTCTGGGGACCGGTAGACATCGTGATTTTCCTCGTTGAGATGCATTTGATTTTGCGAGCTGTATCCCTAGCGACCAGTAAAAAATCTTGTCTTCTGCTACAACGAGTGACATTCTTGGCCCTTCATCCTTTCTACTCCCTCGCTGTCGCATTGGTGGCTCGATCCGAGGGATTTATCCCTCACTATCGCCACCTTCCTCGCGAGGACAACCTTCTCTCGCGTTGGTGGCTGATCCGAGGGATAGATTCATGTCAAAACTACTTCCACCGTCGTCTTGTCCAAAATGGGACTTGGTACGTTCTTGTTCAACAGGGTTCATTCATGGACGGCCCCTACGGACCGGAGGGAAATTCCCTGTACAACATCGTAAAGTTTGCCGAATTGAGGCCATCATTTAAGGAGGAGTCGACAAAGCGACACGCATGCGAAGTTTCCCCGTCCGAAGAGTCTGCACAGGATATTCCGAAGGGAGAAGATCAAGACAAAAGAAAAAAGAACACGGGAAATGTGGTAGATGTCTCCGTCGAGAAGTTGCGGACACAATTTTTTTGAATAATCGCTCTTTCCTTGGGAGCGAGTTTTTCTCCTTGGCCGCGGTGCTTGAGGAGAGTGCTCTGGAGGGAGAAGGCGTTAGTGGCCACGGCTAATGGTCAGTTATTTATTTTTAAGCCCCCCCCCCCCCCCCCCGCACAGTGGATCGAGTCAATGGGAGAGGTCGGACAAAATTTGGAAACTCTAAAAGCTTATGACTCCGTTCATACTAAACTTTGAGGTTATAAAAGTGGTTCCATTGCTGCAGGGTGTCTATTGGTACTCTGTCATCAAAATTTCTTACTTGTTCAGTACCTTTTCCTTGTTTTATTCTTACTTTCCCGAAAATCTATTTTTATGGCGATTCTTAAAAATCCTTGCTTTTCCCTTACCTTTCCCTTACACTGGAAAAAAAACACATTGGATCTGGAGTCCAAACTCTTAAAAACATCGACAAGTAAAAGTGCTCTTGATTTAGTCAGAGTCTAAGTTAAATCAAGAACCAAGCCTCTTAATTTAAGCGGATTTCGTTTTGATTGAAGCAAAAATCCGATTGAATCACGAGTATTTTTTCTCGTCAATGTTTTCAAGAGTCTGGACTCTAGATTCAATGAGTGGTTTTTTTTTCTTCTTTTTTTTCAGTGTACTTTTTCCTCACCTCACACGCATTTTTAACTGATTTCGGATTGAGGAAAGTGGAATGATGGAATGACAAAGGAATAAACCGAAAAACACGAGGAGTCGAACCGGGAACTTAATAAATGGAAATCGCATACCTCCAAGCCTACTTTTTAGAGCTTATCACGAAAATCTCGAATTTCCGTACCTTTTCCGTACTTCCGTATCGACCTTCCGAAATCCGTGCTTTTTCAGTGTATCCATACTTTTTCCGTAAAAAAGACACCCTTATTGGTTTCCTTGTGATGTTCTCTCTCAGAACCACCCCTTAAAGATTTAATGGATTAGATAATATTGGATCGACGTCGATGGCGATGTATCGGACAACATTGGTACAGTTTTTAAAAGTCACATGTATCTCGCTTTTGAGCCAAAATGGAGTTGAGTCACATCAGCTCACTTGACCTTTTCGAATTGATTTTCAACGTCATAAAAGCGGTGTTTATTGTTTTAGCGCAAAATCTTCAGGGAATTTTCTGATATCATAGCGAGAGCGATGTTTCTCTAAAAAATTTCCACAAAATTTCTCTTGTAAAAATGTGAACTGCCCAGTTACATTTGGCAACTGCTGATTAGGCTTGGTTTCTTTCTGCTTAACGCGGTCCATATAATTCCGTTTATACAAAATTTTGAGGTTTCAAAAGTCGTGACATTGGTTTCCTAGTAAAATTATCATCTAGAAGTACCCTTAAAATTGAACAAGTGACGAAATAAACATCATAATTTGGAGTTTTAGTAAAAAAATTCAATGTCCGATCTCTCCGATTGACTGGAACCACTGTGCGGCGCAGCCTCGCCGAGCGGACCAAAGAAGAGGGTGCGAGGAATTCGCCGGAGTCATCTTCACTCATTATTTTCGATGAGCGGTTCTTAAGCTAGACGACCCGACCACTGTCGCTCACCATTGCCGCGTCAACTTTTGACCAGTGCTGCCATTTCATTTTACCCAAGATCCAAATTTTTTCGAAGAAATGTTTCATTCCCAGGTGAATCTCGGATCTTCTCGGTTATTCTCGATCCCTGCGACATGATGCTTCAAGGTATCAGGAGGCAACGTGAGTTCTCTGGTGTCCAGTCTTGGCGCCGCGCCGTGGCACGCTGCGGCGCGGCGGGCGACCAGCAGCGCGTTGGTGCGGCGCCTACAAACCTAACAGGGATACTACACGCATTGCGCAATGCGTGAAGTATCCCTGTTAGGTTTGTAGGCGCCAGCGCACGTTTTGCGCAATGCGTGAAGTATCCCTGTTAGGTTTGTAGGCGCCAGTGCGCGACTGCAGGTCTCGCGCTGGCAATACGCCGCACAGTGGATCAAGTAAATTAAAGAGGTCGGACAGGACACTTTTGACGAAAACCGCAAATTTTTAAGTTAATTTCATCGTATTTTAAATTTCAAGGGGTGCCTCAAATAGGAAATTTCACGAGGAAACCGATGAAACCATTTTAGAACCCCAAAATTTTGTTATAAACGGAGTTATAAGCGTTTAAAGTTTCCACATTTTGTCCGACCTTTCCTTCTGACTCGATCCACTGTGCGCAAACTGCGCACACTGGACCGAGTCAATTAGAAAAGTCGGACAGAATCTGGAAACTTAAAAGCTTATCTTTTCGAAAATATGAAACAAAACAATTTAAGAGTAGTTTCATTGGTTTTTTCGTGAAATTTCCTTGCAGTAACACTATTTCAAAATGGAACAGTTGGAAAACTAGACAAGGTAAGAATTAAAGCATTCTGATGCTTATTTCTTAACCAAAATTTCACGTAAAACACGATGCGTCAATGAAAATCACTGAAATCAAATCCTGACGAAGATATTTAATATTTCTTAGTGCGCGAATTCAAACCTCCCGCTCATGAGAACTCAATGCTCTACGTGAGTCACATCGCGCACTAACGTGACCATGACAGTCTCTGCGGTATGAAAATCTGGCAACTTCAATCTTGACGTTTTGGCTCAGCTACAGCAAGTTGTTTATAGCTTGAAAAACTTAGGGTGGGAAATGAACAGTGCTCGATTGAGAAACCTGCCGAAACCGAGATTTGACGAGATACAGCGAGATTTGACTCACGTAGATCTTTGAGTTTCTTGTAAGCGGTCAAAGACGTTCATATCTTCGTTGGGAATTGGTTTCGATAATTTTCGTTGCACAAATCGTGCTCTACATGAAATTTTTGTCAAGAAACATTCATTGGAATCAGGGTGTCTACTAAAACAGGCTGGCCAAAAATCAGTACTTTTACAGTACTTTTTCAGTACATCATTCCCAAGAGATTCAGTACCTTCTCAACCGAAAAATTCAGTATTTTTTCAGTACTCCTCGTGGACCAAATCCGGCAAATTTCAAAAATTTGAATTTTCCGCTCAAATCGCGACAAAAATGACAAAAAAAAGACAAAATTTCGGACCTTCTTGCGGAATTCCGCACTTTTTCAGTACTTCCGGTCCGCCCATAAAAAATCAGCATTGATTCCGTATATTCTGGAAATTCCGGACTTGCAGACACCCTGAGAATGCATAAATTCGTATCTTGTCTAGTGGTCCACACTGGAAAAAAAAAAACCACATTGGATCTGGAGTCCAGACTCTTAAAAACATCGAAAAGAAAAAACACTATTGATTCAATCAGAATCTAGCTTAAATCAAGAACCAAGCCTCTTAATTTGAGCGGATTTCCTTTTGATTTAAGCTTAAATCTGATTGACTCATGAGTCCTTTTTCTTGCCAATGTTTTCAAGAGTCTGGACTCTAGATCCAATGTGTTCTTTTTTTCCAGTGGACGAAATTAAAAATTTGAAATTTGAGTAAAAAATGTCATGTGCGAGCTCTCCTATTGGTTTGTTCCACTGTGTGGCGAGTCATTTGACGAGGGGAAAAGTGGAAAGTTGAGTCGGCGACGGCGACAGCGACGGCGAAGGCGAAGCTCGGGAAAGTTTGATTAGCGTCATTAGTGTTGGAGTTGACTTGCTTTTTGTTTCCGCCACTTGATTAGGACGGGGAGCAGCGGCCGCCCCAGACCACCGCACCGCCACCGGCCACCATCGCATCGCCGCGCTAAAAAATCATCGTCCCCCCCATCCCCGCACTCGAGTCCCATCCTTCCGGTCAAAAACAACCTAACTCTTAGCGGGAAAGTACTAGAGTCCCTACATACTGAGAGTAAAGAAAATGCGAATCTATTTCTGATTGGTTCCCGTATTTCAGGCCTTCATGCAGCAATCACACGCTGAATTTGGCAGTCAACAGTCACCGCTCAACAGCTGAAATTTCACTAATTCGAGTTATTTTCATCTAGATGTGTATCAAATCTATTCGAATTGTTCAGACAAATCCGACATTATCCGATGGTCGCTGAGAATCGTTGCTGAATTTTGTGCGTCACGCGCAAAATTCAGGCATCAGGCCGATGACTTCCACATTCAAGCCATATTCAGCTCCCACATTCAGCGTGTGATTGCGGCATCACAGTGTCACAAACGGGAATAAAGATTATAGTTTCACCAATTGCAAAGATTATAAACTGGAATGGGCCGGGGCGGTGGGGTTACCGGACTGCATGCGCCATGTCAAATTACCATAGATTTCTGGATACCACTATTCGTACTCCACGCTTGTCCTGATTGCATACACACAATTGAAGGCGTTTTAGCTTCCTTTAGACTTTTGTATGTTTACGACAATGACAATGATCATACAATGATGAGGGGTATTTTTAACTTTTTCTTCTTCGTTTTTTTTCATTCACTTTCAGTACATAGAAATTAGAACAAGGTGGATAAATATTGCTGCGTTCACACCATTTGGCGGGGAAAACAAACCCAAGAAGTTCCAAAAATTATAATTAGAGTCAAATATAAATTTAAAAATCAAAATGGGTAAATTTATTTTTGACTCTAATTATAACTTTTGGAACTTCTTGGCTTTGTTTTCCCCGCAAAATGGTGCAGACCCAGCACCATTTCTCCACCTTTTTACATACAGTATTCGGGCCACTTCTTAGTGTTTTTTTCTCATTCGTACGCACAGTTTGGGGGAAATTAACATTTGAACTATAGAATATCTGTACATAGAAATTTTAGTAACGTAGATATTAGAATAGTTAAAGTGTATATTCTGAATACATTGTGTATACATTCTGTTGCCAGTGGCAAATCATTTTAGCCCCTTGCAAGGATGTCCCCAACTTGAAGATCCTCCAAATGCAAACGAACAAAGAACAATGCGTAAAAAAGCTGGCATCCGGGGGGGCTATCGCTCGACTGGGCGGAGGGGACAAAAATCTCGCGTAGACTCGAGCGAGCCCCCTTTTGTTTCCCAAACCCGACCCGAACCCCCCACCGTTTACCTCGCCATTACGCTCTTTCGTCACCCCCTCCCCTAACCCTTTCGTTCTCGCAGCCCCTCGTCAGTTTAATCTAGCGCATCCTCCCCCTCACCAACCACCCTTACCCCCGCGCCCCTGGGGTTGAAGACCAGCCCCGGTGTGAAATATGACTACTTAGAAGCCCGTGTCATCTCCGACACCACGGCAACGCTCGCTGGTGTCACGTTGCGACGGATCTGGAGAAAAAAAAGTATCCACACTGAAAAAAACTTCTCGGCGTTTTTACCAAGGTCCGTTGGTACCTTTACCATCTCACTTTTTTTTACCAATTATTGGTAATTTTACCAAGACAGACTGGTAATATTACCTGAAAACCGGTATTTTTACTGTTTTTTTTTTTTCAGGTAAGAATACCACTTTTATTGGTAATCAATTTTCGGTAACTTTGCCATTTTATCTCGGTAATTCTACCACAGGCGATAAGAAATATTGGCGTTTTTACTAAGGTCCAGTAAAATTACCGAGAAAGTTCAATAATTTTAAGGAAATTTCTCGGTAAAAATACCAATTCCATAAGTGGTAATTTAACCAAGAAAAACTGGGATCAAATAGAACCCTGAATTCTTGGTAATTTTACCCTTTTCTTAGTAAATACACCGAGATTTTTTATTTCAGTGAAGCGAAAGAAAAATAAGAACCCGCGTTGCATTGGGGGATCGAGCAAATGGAGAATTTGCACGCAAATAATTTTACTGCTTTATCTGAGAGTGCTTAAAGAACCGCTTTCACAGTTTTTTTTTATAATTTTTTTCTGACATGAGAAATTTTAGAAAAATTTAGTTAGAAGTGAGATAATTTGCCGCCTTCTGACGTCATCTGGCGGCATTTCCCATTTAAGCACATGTTATTTAGCAGATTTGGTAATTTTGTCATATCTTCTACAATAATTGTTCGATTCACGAACCAAGGAAATCCTCGTGTTCAGTTCACTCAGTAGTTTCCCCTTAAACAAGAAATTTATCAAATTTCAGACACCTGCAAATTCTTTATTAAGATTGCCAAATTTCGCGTGGACACCCCCGAGTCAAGAAGAATCTGATCCAGATCTTCACCGAAGAGTAACTCTTTCAAGGAAATTGATTAGACGTTTTTATCTTACCATTCAGCACTAATATTAAACATACGAAAATGTGAATCAACGCACCTGAAACAAACACGAAAGAAAAACATTAAACTCTTTCATAGTGTAAAAAACAATTAATTACATTAAATAAAGAATTACCAGGAATAAAATATAGTTTGAACAAAATTTAAAATATTAATAAAATATGTTTTTATTTGACTCGATACACAAGATTTAAGATGTCCCGAAGTAAAGCGAATTTCGGAACAAAAATTGCACAGGTACAAAATGATTCTTCCTCTGATCTCATACAGAAATCAGACAAGTTTTCGAACAAAAATTGCACAGGTACATTCTTGTTTGAAAATCAAATAGTTTGAGTCAATTGGATTGCATTTTGCGAAAAGGAACCAAGGGCAATCCAATGTTGCTAGGATCGTGCACCTTACATTTTTTGCGATAAAATTACTGGAATCACGCAAAAAATTGAATTTACATGGAAATTTTTATCTTGAATTTATATTTAATTGAGATTAAAGATCAAACTTGCTTAAATGATTAATTTATATATTCAGAGCAAAAAAAGTTGCACGATCTTAGCGACATTGGAATACTTGTGGTTCCTTTTTCCAAAATGCACTCCAATTTATCAACCTTGAAATGGACTTACTAGAGTCCCTTTATGCTGAGAGTCAAGACAATGTGAATCCATTTCTGATTGGTTCCCGTATTTTAGGTCTTCACAGTGTCACAAACGGGAATAAAGATTACATTTTCACCGATTGCAAAGAGTATAATCTGGAATGGACCAGGGAATTCCGGGTTCGGCAAGGAACAAACGGAATGAGAGTAGGAACGGGGAAAGGAATTTGAGAATGGGCCGATCAAAGATTACGAAAAACGTTCAATTTCTGTAATTTTTATTCCCGTTTGTGACTCCATGAGGGGGTGTTGTCTTGACTCTCAGTGTAAAGGGACTCTAGGACTTACGTTCTTTCGTCCGGGGAACGGCGAAATGCGTCCACTCGAGGGATCGCTACTAAGAAGCCACTGGGTTTCAACATCGAGGACCCTCCGCCCCCGCCAAGGCCCCGAGCTGAGTCTGACATCTCAATTTCCAACGCCCGAAGACCCCGGACCCCGGAGCCGCTCGGGGTCCAAACGTTCCATCGTTTATCCACGGCCACGTGAGCCTCGAAAAGCGAGACGTCATACGGGAAGGAGGGATCATCCCCAAACACAGTTAGGCCGTTACGTTAGCCGAACCACGATTCCGCGCGGTCCACGAGCCCGGGCCCCGGCAAAACGGGTTGAATCAATATTTTCGTAAAATTAATTTCGTGGGTTGTTCCGCGGGAATTAATTTCAAAATTACGCAGGACCATCAATCAAAACCCCTCGCCGTCTTCCGAGGGGCAACCGGAGGGGGGTAGCGGTGCCCTACCGCGGGGGGGGGGGGAGTCCGACGCAAGTCTGCATCAACTCCCATTTGTCTCCATCAGTGATCCGAGCCCCCCCCCCCCCCCCACGGCCGGCAACCCCTCAGAGCGGGGATGAATGGGAGACCCCCCCCCGCGCCCTCCGGAGGGTTTAAATACTGCCGTTCTGAGGCAAAACGCCGTATGAACCTTCAGGCGTTGCCAAATTTCCTTTGATAAATCATGAATTTCCTGGTAGGATGGATATTTTCCTTCCGATTTTTCAGATAATTTTGTTCGCGATTTCACACGAAATTCCTGAAAATTTCAAGGAACAACATCCATAATGTTCCGCAAAAATAAACATTTTATCGAAGGAAATCTGGCAACTTTCGAATGTTCGTGCGGCGTTCTTCCTTAGCACGGAAGAATAGTTCTTCACCCGGTTCTCGGATACGCGGGGCGGGATTTTTGGATTTCCCTGAGTCGTTGAAGAGGGGAACCTTGGATTGCGAATAAATATTCTTAACCCAAAATACAGGGAATAAATAGAGGAAAGAGGGTAAGAGACATGTAGAAAAAGGAGTATTCCTAGAAATGCACCACAAAAATGTACTACATTCGTTCTTGTAAAACACTGTACTATGTAAATGTACAATTAAAACCTAACTACGCTACTGCACACAGACCAATCTGGAGTCCGAATGGTTGCGCGCTTCATATCCGCATTTCACGATGCGAGCATAATTCCTTCATTCATAAACGTCAGTAATTGGAGACAGGTGGAAAGCTATGATTTTCCTTCATTTTTGGCAGATACCACATCACATACCTACTCCAGAGCGGTCGAAAAAGGCAGTCGATTCTTAAACATAGAAACGATTCCAAGGAGTCCACCGGACGATAAGTGGCAATGGAGATGCGAGATTGCGGTTGTCGTACTTCTCTAAAAATGATGCGTCATCGTGAAAAACGCCTTCAAATAGGCTGGGCGGCAACCGGAATATCCGGAAAGGTGGTATAGTTGCTTGCTTGCGCCTTGGCCGAACTGAGTCGACGCCGATATGGAATTGCGTGTACGATCTTTCACCGAGTAAGCCTGACACTTGAGCAATTAGTTTTCAAACGCAGATAGGTGCTTCTGTGGGTGAGCCAGAGATAGTAATGGAGATGTTGCATGTGTGAGGAATTTGCGATTTGACTGTTGATTCTATTGTAAAAGTTCGCGAGAAACACGATGGTCCCACTGGTTTCAACTGAAATCAACTCCCAAGCTCATAAAAAGCTTTCAAGTTGAGGCCAAAATGGAGGGGATATCCCACGCTATCCTAAGAGTCCACGTCTACATCAAGAAAAACTCTCGATGCAAAGATAGGGAGCAAATACATTAGCAGGGTTGCCGTGTTTTCAGTTTTAGAGTCCCCAAATAAAGTGGCAGCTCTGTCAATGTATTTGTATTTGATGTAGAGGTGGATTCTCGGGATAGCGTGGGATATCCCCTCTATTTTGGCCTCAACTTGAGAGCTTTTTTTGAGCTTGGGAGTTGATTTCAGAGAAAACCAGTGGCCACATCGTATTTCTCGCAAACTTTTACATGAGAATCAACAGTCAAATCGCAAATTCCTCAAACATGCAACATCTCCAGTTGACAAGGAACGGAGGCTTCTTTCGATAAAATTTTCCGGTCAGAGGCGTCGAAGCCCGTTTTCTCAAGACTTCATTTTTGCACTTACTGCTCTCTCCGCTATCACGGCAGGTTTGGCGGTCATCGGGCGGTGAGATGAGCCTCGTCAAACGATGGTTACAGCATCGCCAACTTTTTCTCAAATTCTACAACTGTATTCGATACGAATGAAGGAGCCCCAGATGATTCTCCACGATTTGTCATGACAGATGCCGGCCGGGCACTGCGCTGAGCGCATGGCCCGGAAATAAATGGTCCGGGTGGAATGAAAGCGTCCGTCTAACTTTGCTCGGTGAACCCGAAGCTTTGGACTTCGCAGACGGCTCAAAAATCCGAGGTGCAGCTTTTAAAGTTGCTCCTGCTTCTGCCCTACCCTCGAGTGACGATAAAACCAATTAGTCATGTCAAAACTCCCGTTGCAGGCAAATCCACTTTTCGATGGGGACCTTGAGGCATTCGCCGTTTCTTACGGCTCAACCCCCCCCCCCCCTTCATCTGCTGAGGGTGGGTATACCTAGTTTGGGGAGGCCCCCGCAATTTTTGATCAGAATGTGTAAGAAATGTTTAGTTCGTTAAAACATGCGTTCAATAATGCCTTGAGAATGAACATTTTAATCCTCTTTTCCTAACTTTTTAAAATTCCCTGACATTTCCCGAGTTTCCCTGATTGTGGCAACCCGGTTATTTAGCGTCTCTGGTTATTCACTTACCATCTTCGGGCGTTCCGGCTTTCGGCAAAAGCGTCCGAAGTCGCCTCGTTTTGAAATATTTACTTTGGACCCTCAACGAGGACCATTTCCGGGGGTCCGTGCGGGGTACAAGCGGGTTCACCGATGACGGGCCCGGGGGCAGGGCACCAAACAACCCCTGCTTTGGGGGCGGGGGGGGGGGGTGCTCTAGAGTGCCGAGGCGAGACCCCGCGCCGACTCGCGGGAGGTCAGAACCGAACGGAGACAAATGGCCGCTCTTCTGACGAAAGGACGCATCTCGATTTCCACATGACCCCCAGAAAGTATGGAGTTATACGGAGCGTAGGGCTCACGTGGGAATCGAGGTGCGGAGCGACGAGACGGCGGGATCCCCGGAGCGGACCGCGATGGAGCGGCGAGCGGCACTTCCATTTATTATTAAACTCCTGCGAGAAGAAAAGCAAAAGCTCCCGACAGATGGAAACAAATCGGGGGCTACGGGGGGGGGGGGGGGGGCGCAGGGGTCGCCTTTATGGATACATAATTCTTTTTGACACTCCCGCCCGCGCCGAGCGCGCAGTGGATCCAGTCGATAGGAAAGTTCGGACAAAAATTGGAAACTTTAAACGCTTATAACTCGGTTCGTAAAAAACTTTGAGGTTCTAAAATAGGCTTCATTGGTTTCCTCGTGAAATTTTCTTCTGAGAGCAGCCCTTGAAATTTGAAATTGGACGAAATATAAATCAAAATTCGCAGTTTTTGTTGAGAATTTCGTATCCGACTTCTCTAATTGACTCGACCCACTGCGCGAGTTCCTCGCGCTGGACAGATGCAAAGCACCTTCCAAGACGCGGTTGTAGACTCCATTGAAAAAAGCTTCACTTGAGATATAATTTTGACTTGCCGAAATTTTTTTTTCTTTTTTTTTTAAAAGTTTGATCCGTGCAGATTTAACTTAAAAACATTTATTTTTAATTTGAAAAGTGTCGTTTTGCTATCGTTAGGTTAAAGTTTAAAAAACGCTACCAAAACAATGTTTCTTCAACTAAAAAAACTAACTTCATGTTAAATCTCAAAAAAACCAGATTCGGGGTTGCCACAGAATTTAGAAAATGGAATTTCTTGACATTTCCCAGACACATTTCGGTGACATTCCCTGACAATTGGAGGTATTCCAGATGCTTAAAAAGACATGATTTGAAATAGGTTCCAGGCAAAATTTGTTGTTCGAAACGTCAAACCTATTCTAGGAAGGAAATAAAGGTGACTTAACAATTTTCCCCGACATTTCTAGGCTATCCCTGACTCTAAAATTCCCTGAAATTTCCCGGTTCTCCCTCACTGTAGCAATCCTGCAAAATTTGTCGACAAGAAACGACGGTATCGAATATTTTCAGTGGTACTTTAGAAATGGACCGATAGACAATGTGCATCAAGCACGAAAAACAAGCAGGGAAAACGCCAGCCGTTTTTCCCTTAGTACGGACAGCAAAGGGAGAGCCCTTACTTTTTCGCACTTCGCGAAACGTTCTATCGGGAATCAGTGGCGAGGCATGAATGATCGATTACCGATAGCTCCCTATTTGTAGCTGTGTAAAGAATCGATTATTAAGATCTTCGTTGCGAATACCCTGTCCAACGATCTTTTCCATAGGTTTAAACGGCAGATCAATCGATGTATCGCAAAGCACGCCACGCCACTGGTCCTATCGGGAATCCCTTTCGGGTGAACGGACCGATAAAAAAGTTTCCAGGCCCCGAGATAAATGTTTATACATTTTGAGAATAGGCTGACGTATCGTGGGAGTGGAAGGGAAGCTCGAGCGGGGGGGGGGGGGACTCCCCTCGCGGTGAAAAGGTCTGCGTCGTAGGTGGGTTCTTCAAAATTAGCCGTAGTGGGCGACCATCGATTCGGGGATCGGCTCCCGCACAAAAGTTTCGAATCGCCGATGTAGAGGGAGTCCACTTCCGCCGTCCTCAGGAAAAACGCCGTATGAACCTTCAGGCGTTGCCCAATTTTCCATGATAAAATCCGAATTTGTTCGGGGAAGTAAAACGTACACTTTGTTGCAATTCAAAATATGAAGCACTACACATGGATCTAGAGTCCAGCTCTTGAAAACATTGACAAGAAAAGGACTCTTGATTCAATCAGATTTACAACAAAAACTGCTTAATTTGAGCGGATTTCCTTTTGATTTAAGCTTAAATCTGATTGAATCAAGAGTTTTTTATCTTGTCGATGTTTTTAAGAGTTTGGACTCTAAATCCAATGTGTTTTTTTTCAAGTTAATCTTTGTTGAATTTTCAAACATTTTTATTTGCAATCATGAATCCGCACGGATTCACTCATATGTCTCATTTTGATACAACAGGGTGTCTACTAAACAGGCGGGTCAAAAAGAAGTACTTTTACAGTACTTTTCCAATACATTCTCAAAAAATTCAGTACCTCTTCCAACAGAAAAAAACCGTACTTTTCAGTACCTCCATTTGACGAAATTAGAAACAAAAATTTTAAATTGCGACAAAAATGACAAAAAATTAAAAAAAAATTCCGGACCTTTTTGCGGAATTTCCGCACTTTTTCAGTACTTCCGGACCGTCCTTGCAAAATCAGTACTATTTCCGGACTTGTAGACACCCTGTACAATTAAGATGAATTTTGCTGCATTAGCTATTTCAGTGATTTCATCTAAAATAGTTTAGACGAATTTTGAAGGAGACTCGATTTCGAAAAATGTGCCACTTACTGCTCTCTCGGCTATCACGGAAGAAGTATTGTTTGCCAGGAATGGAAGTTTCTTTCGCGTCGGATAGATATTTTCCGGAATGGAAGGTTCCGTTGCCGAACGGCACCGGTCACGTCACACACGGTGGCGGAAAGAGAGGAAGAAAAAGGAAATCACAAAGAAATCCACGGCCGAGTCCTCCTCGTTAAGATATGAAAAATTCATCCACCGAAGGGGAGACTCGAAGACGGTCGCGAGGGGGCCGGGAGGGGGGTTAAATTACGGGGGGCGGCCGGGGGTGGGGGCTAAATTGAGTTCGAGATGGCGAGTTAAGAAGCGGCCGGATCTACTCGCCTCACGCCCTGTGCGGATTTCGGTGTAATGGAAGCATGTGAGGTTTGCGATTTGCATGTTCTAGTAATTCGCGAGAAAACGTGTGCACTGATTCTCTAGGCTGCTGCCCTAGCAACGAGTCGACCGATGATCTGTCGATTTCCGAGTGAGCTGAGCTAGGGTGATGGAGATGTTGCATGTGTGAGGAATTTGCGATTTGACCATTGATTCTTATGTAAAAGTTCGCGAGAAACACGATGGTGCCACTGGTTTTCTCTGAAATCAACTCCCAAGCTCAAAAAAAGCTCTCAAGTGAGGCCAAAATGGAGGGGATATCCCACGCTATCCTGAGAGTCCACCTCTACATCAAGACAAACTCTCCATGCAAAGATAGGGAGCAAATACATTAGCAGGGTTGCCACTTTATTTGGGACTCCAAATAAAGGCACCCTGCTAATGTATTTGCTCCCTATCTTTGCATGGAGAGTTTGTCTTGATGTAGAGGTGGACTCTCAGGATAGCGTGGGATATCCCCTCCATTTTGGCCTCACATTGAGAGCTTTTTTTGAGCTTGGGAGTTGATTTCAGAGAAAACCAGTGGCACCATCGTGTTTCTCGCGAACTTTTACATAAGAATCAATGGTCAAATCGCAAATCCCTCACACATGCAACATCTCTATTCGCGGTCGGGGCTGTCGTGCAAAGGAAAAACCTAGTGCAGGCCTTTAGACGCTGCCTAGTTCCCACTGTTTAAAATACGAATTTTTAGGGAAATCGGAGCCACTCAAACCAGCGATAGATAGGGGACACAAAGGGAAAATTAAGTGATCCTACTGGTTGAAACGAACGATTTTATGGAACTAGGGGGAAATAATGGAATATAACTACTGAGTCCCACGTGGGTTGCCGTAAGTTAGTCTATTACTTGTCTTCTTTCTCTATCGCCATCGCCCGCTTCCACCTGTGCTGACAAGCTATGCTAAGGGAAAACGCCGTAAGAGCCTTCAGACATTGCCAAATCTCCTGTGATAAAACGTAAATTACCAGGGAATGGAGATGTTGCATGTGTGAGGAATTTGCGATTTGACTATTGATTCTTATGTAAAAGTTTGCAAGAAACACGATGGTGCCACTGGTTTTCTCTGAAATCAACTCCCAAGCTCAAAAAAAGCTCTCAAGTTGAGGCCAAAATGGAGGGGATATCCCACGCTATCCTGAGAGTCCACCTCTACATCAAGACAAACTCTCCATGCAAAGATAGAGAGCAAATACATTAGCAGGTGCGGTTTCAGTTTGAGCCCAAAATGGCAGCCCTGCTAATGTATTTGCTCCCTATCTTTGCATGGAGAGTTTGTCTTGATGTAGAGGTGGACTCTCAGGATAGCGTGGGATATCCCCTCCATTTTGGCCTCAGCTTGAGAGCTTTTTTGAGCTTGGGAGTTGATTTCAGAGAAAACCAGTGGCACCATCGTGTTTCTCGCAAACTTTTACATAAGAATCAATAGTCAAATCGCAAATTCCTCACACATGCAACATCTCCATTACTATCTCTGGCTCACCACAGAAGCACCTATCTGCGTTGGAAAACTAGTGGCTCAAGCGTCAGGCTCACTCGGTGAAAGATCGTACACGCTATTCCATATCGGCGTCGACTCAGTTCGGCCAAGGCGCAAGCAAGCAACTATACCACCTTTCCGGATATCCCGGTTGCCGCCCAGCCTATTTGAAGGCGTTTTTCACGACGCATCATTTTTAGACAAGTACGACAACCGCAATCTCGCCTCGGCTCAGCCATTTCATGTTGTTTACTCTTTGAACAATTCAGAGTGAGGTAGGGAATCCTTTTTCGTTGAGGAAACTGCTAAAGCGTACCAGGGCACGATTGTCAAGCTGACTTGGTTTTTCTCGTGAGCGAATCTCCATTCTGGGAACATTTTTCAGTGAGTTTTAACCAGAATCAGATCTAAATTGTCTGTAAATTTCAAGAGCAAATATTCGTAACTCTCCATAAAAATAAAAATTTCAAAGCACTTCAAAATTCACTTCAAAGAATCAGATCTATAAAACTGAAAATTTTAAGAGAAAATATGAATAACTCTCCCTAAAAGTAAACATTTCATCGGAGGAAACTTGGAAACTCTGGAAAGCTCATACGGCGTTGCTCCTTAGCACGACAGAGTGGAGTGGCCGTTGGAGACGATACAGGGTGATGCATCTCAGAGTAACCTACGGTTTGAGTTGATTTAACACGGACTTTCGTTGAGCAACCATGTCCTTGGGCTTTATCTAAACCAAAAAACTAACACAAAGTAACACCAAACACGTAAATTGTTTACTCTCAGTGGCCGTACTCTGTCCACAAAGGCACTCTATGACAACGTGACGAAATCTCAACCCTGGCATCGGTTCTTACGGTCAACCACCCGCCTGCCCCCCTTCCAATCCTCGTACCATTAACCCTTCACCATCCAAAAGGGTGGTGGGGGAGGGGGCGGGCAGGGCCCATTAGATGCCGAGTAGTCCACTGCCAAAATGACGTCTTTCTCCCCGGTTCGAGTAAGAAACAAGTTTAAAAACGCAGGTTGATAGTGATATTTGTCAGCGGCGGTTCCGTCGCTATCGTCCGCCTGTCTCTGGCACCGAATTAGCGGTGGCGTCGCTATTCCACCTGTTCGCACCAATAATTCTTCCCATCGAGTGTCGTTCTGCCAAGTTTACGAAGAATCCTGGGGGCTGATAAGCGAAATGGATAGACAAAGCGATCGACACGGAGGTCAAAGGGAAAATGGAGCGATTCTATTGGTTGAAACGGGTGGTTCTTATACAGACTAAAGGGGAAAATGAAGGATTAACTATAGGGTTTATACTGAGTTGCCGTTCGTTAGTCTATCAGTCTATCACTTACCGCCTTTGTCCATTCCTACCAACTGTTTTCTTTAAAATGATCGCTACATTTTCTCTCAGCCTTCTTTGTCTATAGCTGCATCTATCAATTTCAATTATAAAACGATAGACCCAATTCAAAACTCATTTTCCGGCTAGGAGATCAAAAAGCTCAGTTGGGCGAATTGTTTTCATCGATTGACATTAGTAACTGAACTTAGGTCCAGTGAGCCGAAGTTTCTACTTAATGAGCGAAAACCTTTTAACCTTCATAAGTTCGGTTCAATTCGGACGACTATGTTTTTCAGATGTTTAATAGCAATACGTGCTTAATGTATAAATCTGCGGATTCTATAATTCCATCTATCAGATTTGCGACAGCCGACGGCGCGGCGTATTGCTAGCGCGAGACCTGCAGTCGCGCATTAGCACCTACAAACCTAACAGAGATACTTCACGCATTGCGCAATGCGTGTAGTATCCCTGTTAGGTTTGTAGGCGCCACGCCGCGCCGCATGCAGCGTGCCACGGACGGAGACGGACGCGGGAGTATAAAACACCTTCAAATGGTCGCGTATGCAATAGGCGACATCGGTGCACGAATAGTTGCTTCTATTCCCCTGCTGAATGATAACCGGATGTCTCAACTATACCTTGTTAGCAATGAGGGTAAATACGCTGCTTCCGTTTACCATCGTAGATTTGGCCTCCTCGGTTGAGTTCGTTGAGATACTTTCGCAGAACTTCGTTTTGATCTTGGGAAATACGCTTCATATCCCAATAAGTGAGAAAAATTTTATTTCGAAAATTTTCTTGTACTTGCGGGCAATTTTTCTTTAAAAGTAGTGGTTAAGCATTTTGAATAATTCACGAGTTTTCCGGAATATGCATACATACCAGCAAAAACCAGGCAGCGTATAGGTGCTTGCATTGCATTTCGTCTTAACACAGAATTGACTTTTGAAATCGATTAACTTAGTAATAGACAAAAAAGACGACGAGAAACCAGAGCGATCCTATTGGTTGAAGTGAGTGGTTTATGGACTAAGGACATGAGGTCTCTAATGGGTTGTTAGTCTATTTGCACACTCCTTGTCTATACTCCTTGGTACATTCCAACCACCCACTTCCACCAATAGGATTCCTCCGTTTTCCATTTGTCTATAGCTACGTCGATCAACATCAATTATCAGCCCGCAGGGCAGATCCCTCGGCGGGCTGATTATTGAAATTGATAGACAAAGCAATAGACAAAGAAGACAAAAAGGATAAGGAGGGATCCTGTTGGTGAAAGCGGGTGGTTGCAATGGACAAAGGACGTAGGTAATAGACTAACTAACGGCAACCCACGAGAGACCCCTTAGTTGGTCCATCATTCACCCCCTTAGTCTATAAGAACCACCCATTTCAACCAATCGAATCGCCCTATACTCCTTATGTCTTCTTTGTCTATAGCTTCGTCTGTAAATTTCAATAATCGGCCCACAGGTCGTTATCACCGGACCGGTATCATTTTCCGATAACCTGACTTTTAAAACAAAACCAATTGCTCCTTTTATTACCCGCGGTGATAAATTAAACGAAGCCTAGGATGCTAAACCAACCATCCGATGAACCCTGAGATGCATGCATTCGTATGGAGTCGGGGGTTTATATGAGATGAGACTTGCGAGTTTTCACCGATTAAAAGCGTGGAGGAGCCAATTAGCAGCCAGCGAGGCGCTTGCAAGGGTTGCCGTCCTCCCCACTTCGTCTGGAAATTACGTCAGACGTAAGGGGGTATATTAGATTCCACGTGAGACCTGTTTCTCGTATGAATCAATGCTTCGTAGGGCTCACGCGGGAATCAAGATACGCTCTTATGTTAGTGGAGTGGCGGTAAAAAGCCACGGAATGGAACCTTTATGGCGGGTGCGCTCTTAACATCTCTGAGGCGCGTTAATTTTGCGGAATGAACGAGGAACTAGCGTACCACCTCTCTTCCAGTTCCATCGTTAGCACTCGTTGTGGCCGATACACGGTCGAAAAAAAAGGATCGGGTTTCACGTCGAGTTCGATGCTCACGCTCCCCACGCAGGGTGGCAAAATTTCATGAAAAAAAATCTTGGAATTTCACGTGAAATATTTTATGAAATTTCAGAAATTTATGAAAGATCGAAAAATACCGGTTCTTCTTCGTGTTTCGCAACAGTAAAAATTGCGAATTTCTTCTACTTTTGTGAGATTGAGTGCGAGTTGTACACTCTGGCCCCTGAAAAATATGAAATATTTCACAGCCTCGTGAAATTTCATGAAATATTACACTGAAATTTTCAATCTTTCATTTTTTTTTTTTTTTTACGTTTCATGCCACACTGTCAGGGTTGCAATTTTTCATGAAAAATAAAATCTTGAAATTTCATGTGAAATATTTCATGAAATTTCCGAAAAATATGAAAAAAATGAACATATTTTTCGAGATTAAATGCATAATAACATGAAAGCGACTCGTTTTTGCTTTTTTCGTGTTTTTTGTGCTTGTTGCATACCCAGCCCCTGAAAATGTGTTTCATATGTTTCATATTTTTCACAATTTCGTGAAACATTTCACGGAAATTTTCATATTTTTCATTTCACCCGTGCAATCCTGTCTTCCGTCGATTTCAGCGTGTCACCAGAAGACTAATCCGGGAAATTTCCTGTTGACAATACCCGAGAGTCTCCTGGTGAAAATAAAATAAGCGAGTGGGAATGCAGAAACATTGAAATGCAGATAGGTTTTTTCTTCCGGAAAAGGACGAGACATGGCAACGAGGAAATGCCGACCTGGCGGCCACTTTTCCCAGGGGAAATGGGGGGATACCAGGACTGTCCCAACTACCCGACTCCACCGTCTAATCGGTCCCACCGTTAATTAGGGGAATTTTTTCGTGTCTACACTTCCAACGGTTCAAAGACCTGCGAGTATCTCGCTTCGTCACATTCTCTCAATTGCGTTTTTGCGAGTGAAGAGGTAGTCGCCGCGAGGTTTGGCCTCAGGAATCGACGAAGGGGGTTTCAAAGATCACCCTTAAAGGGAATTGACTTTCCGATGATTTTGATCAAATCTTGCTCTTAATAGAATCTTTAGCTATCAATTGGCTTTCATTTTTTCAGCTACTCTTATTTTCAGGTCCACTGACAATGACGATCAATTCGGCATTCTGATTCATGTGCCTACCAGAATTTCACGTAAAACACGTTGCGCACAACGAAAATTACCGAAATCAATCCTTACATAAGGGCGTGGTTTATTATTCTTGGAGCGTAAATTCAACATCTGCATTCGAGTGCAGTTTCGATATCAGTGTCGAATGCGATGTTTTCTCTCTGAAAAAGCCACGCCTTTATTACGTTGAATTTATTTGTTAAATTTGGTAAGGAAGTGCTTTAGTCTCCAGACAACAAAACTGCGATCTCAAAATTGGAGTAAAATGACGAGTAGCTGAAAAAATGGAGCCAATTAATGCGATATATCGCATGCCGTTCTGACACAAAATATGGCGTCCATCAAATCACCTTAAGGGGAATATGTTGACGGAAGTTTCCCTGTACATTGAGGAAGACCATATAACGTTCAAAACTGCATCTGAAAACGAGAGCTCATTTTCCCTAAACTGAACTTCAAAGCTTTTGTGAGGAAGTTTGACATTGTTCACGCAATTTTAATCTTTTTTCGAGCAAGAATCACTCTGTCCGAAGGTCAATGGAGGAGGGATTTCTGCTTTGAGTGAAATGGGATGTCAATTTGATTGGAAACCACCATCGTTGAATAAAGGGCTGCTTAAGTGCTTACTGACCAAGCACGATTTTCTCAGTAGGTTAAGTTAATACTCCAAGACATTAAATCCATCTCTCTTCAACAGATTTAAGACCCGTCGCTTCGAGGTAGCTCAGAGAAACATATTGAGGGATGAGGCATAATGTCAAGGATAACTCCAGAGGAAGATTTACAAAATCAAATCAAATTACGCGGTTGCCGCGCTTCCTGAAGAAACCATTTGATTTGGTAAGGATGAAAAACTAAAATAAACTGAGTTCTTCAGCCCTTCCTTTAGTTTATCATCATAAAAAAAGTAAATAGGGGAAATACGGGACCTTATTCTGAATACAGTTTGGTTTGAATATTGGTGTTATTGATTGATACAATGGACATAAGTTCTCTGTAATAAGACGAACTTGCCCACGGTGTGTAGAATTGTTGATTTTCTACATTGTCAGGGAGTCTACTAAAATAGGCTAGCCAAAAATCAGTTCTTATACAGTACTTTGTCAGTACAATCCCAAGGAATTCAATACCTCCTCGACAGAAAAATTCAGTACTTTTTCAGTGCCTCCAATTGACGAAATTCGAACAATTTGAATTTCTCGCTCAAATTGTGACAAAAATGAAAAAATTCCGGACCTTCTTGCGAATTTTACGCACTTTTTCAGTACTTCCAGACCTTCGTTGAATAATCAGTGCTATTTTAGGACTTTCTGGAAAATCCGGTTTTGTAGACACCCTGATTGCCTGACAATCCTCTGATTCTTCATGATTTCCAGGGAAAAATTCCCTGATGAAAACTCAAGATTTTCATTTGTGTTCCTCTGGATTTTTGTGGGGAAAAAAAGAAAAACATAATTTCCGAAATCTGGGGAATTCAGACACATCACCGATTTTAAGAAGAATTTGATTTCAGAGCGAAGAAAGAAGAAATTCCCGGTTTTTAGTATCAATGCCTTGGACGTTTCCCTGATTTTTCCGGATGTGCTGCATTCCCTGATAAATCCCGTTAGTTTTTGGTTTTTTCAGGTCCTAGACACCATGAGCTTCCCCGAAACTTAAAAAACCAAACAAAACTATTATTTTTCATGTGACATCAATGTAAGAGCGTCCAGAGGGATTATGGAAGTGGAGATGATTGCATTGCCACATCAAGGCTTTCTCAGCGAAAGCTGCTTGTGAGCTCGGGAGCTCGCGGGGACCGCTGAAGGAAAACTGAAAGAAACTGTATTTTTAGATAATAAGTCTTCAAAGCAAAGCCGAGAAGGCATGACTTACGAGTCACCTGCCATCCACTGCGCTCAACAAGACTCACCTGTCAACAGAAAAGACAATATTGACATTATAGATAATGCAAAAACATGCCTATACGAGTTCAAAATTCTGAAAAGTGTACGGTGAAAGTTTTGGAGCTGGGCAGAGAAAGTATTGGACAAAAACTACACCAACCTGTATGCATCGACCAACAGTTGCCCCATTGTTTGGCAGATGATTTCTGTTGAACGGTGCAATTTCTTGATGTGACATTTGTACAATCTTTTCTTTCCCCAGTTCTACAAAAGATCATAATCATAATGGCTCTATTTTTCATGAGAGATGCAGCAACCGTTCACACTTATAATTGGTAAAGTTGCACTAATGATATAGCGATGAGGGCATCAGAAACAGAAATTCTAAATAAAATTTTAATTTGCTGACAACTGAAGTGTCAGTTTTCATGCAAAATGCAACGATTTGTTAGAGGCTGCGTATGCAACCTGCAACAATTATCCACGAGTTAATCGAGAAATTCCGGAAGATGACATTTTTTTTAAATAATATTTATTTTTCAAGATATCTTTTTTTTTTTTAAATTAAGATTTTACTGTTTTAGTGCGTTTCGTGACATTTTAAGTCCATTGCAGAAGTTTTAAAAAAATGCAAGGCTACACATCCCCTTAAAACTCCTTCAAATAAAAATTAAACTACATGCGGCCTCCAAATGAAAGAGGTTGTTCAAGGATGACTATGTATTCGGCCCTTCAGCAAGCTTGAGGACGGACTAGTGTTGTTGATTTTGTTCCAAAAATCGATTGAATCGAAAGTGTCGATTTTGTCCAAAAAAATCGATTATTCGCAGATAAAATCAAGGCCCAAAAATCGATTTTCAAGAAAATAGCTCTGAATAAAAAATCGATTTTTAGGATGAGTATCACGCCGTTTGTTTTTCGTAAATTCTCGCCTCACTAAGAGCGTTGAGTTTCATTGTCCCTTAAATTGGAGAAATTTCGATGGCTTCCTTTACTTTTGAAGAATAATGTAGGCTTGTTGCTTCCTTAGTTATTCAGCAATTACATTTTGTGTTCGCATAAAATCGAAAAATGGAAAAATTCGATTTATAAGTAAAAAATCCAAAATTCCGATTTAGGAGTAAAAAATCCAAAAATTTCGATTTGTGAGTAAAAATTCGCACTGGAAAAAAACACATTGGATCTAGAGTCCAGACTCTTAAAAACATCGACGAGAAAAAGTACTCTTGATTCAATCAGAATTCAGCTTAAATCAAGAACCAAGCCTCTTAACTTGAGCGAATTTCCTTTTGACTTCAAGCTTAATTCCGATTGAATCAAGAGTCTTTTTTCTTGTCAATGTTTTCAAGAGTCTGGACTCTAGATCCAATGTGTTTTTTTTTCCGTGCGATTCGCTGCAAATCGCGTGCGAAAATCGATTCTATTATTGATTTTTTGTGCAAAAAATCGATATCTTCAGAAAATCGAAAAAAAAAAAAAAATCAACAACACCAGGACGGATGATGTACGTGTTCGTTTGCCATTCGATTCTCGGGGCGTCATCGGAACTTGCGGTCCGGGAAAGCATGGAAGAACTTGCAAGTCTTGCGAGGACGGACAGAGTCTTGAATAAATCATTAGCCGAGTAAGTCTAAAAGTTATTTGCTTGGGCTCGATCGCGGCTTCCGAGGCGCCAATCCCAACGCCCGACGCCGACGGCCCCTTCCAAAGACTTCCCAAACTTTTCGTCGACCGAACCTCTCGCCGGCTCACCGGACCCATCAAAATACTCTGTACGAGAGAGGAGGCATCGCACACCGACCTGAGTACCTATAGATAGAGCAGGGTGTCAACCAGTTATGACAAATCCAAAATTGGGACCTTTCAGGGACTTATAGGGGAGTTTTTTCAAGACAATTACTTATAATTTGTAATGCAACGAAACAACACTGGAAAAAAACTCATTGGCTCTGGAGCCCAGACTCTTAAAAACATCGACAAGAAAAAATATTCTTGATTCAATCGGATTTTTGCTTAAATCAAGAACCGAGCATCTTAATTTGAGCGGATTTCCTTTTGATTTAAGCAAAAATCTGATTGAATCAAGAGTCCTTTTTCTTGTCAATGTTTTCAAGAGTCTGGACTCTAGATCCAATGTGTTTTTTTTCCCTGTGAAGCAATAAAATATGCACTTTTCAGCAAAATGCGCATGGACCTTCCGTCCTGGGGAGAATCATCCTGATACTAAAATGAGAAGGGGAGAAAGTCTCCGGCACACACTGCCGTGCTAAGCAATAACGCCGTAAATCCATCAAGATTTTCCCGCTTTTTTTGGAACTTAACACTTAATAAAATAAAAACTGTTTTGCCTATGCACCTCAAAGTTCCATGTTACATTCTTGATAGTATTTGAGAAATAATTATGTAAAAACATTGTCCCAAATTACACAAGTTTTTCTGCTATGATAAATTGTTTCCAAGAAATTTAAAATGGAGTTTACGGCATTTTTGCGTTGCACGGCAGCACAGTGGATCGAGTCAATCGGAAAGGCTGGACATTAAATGTTTGACTAAAACTGCAAATTTTGATGTTTTTTTAGTCACATTTTAAATTTTAAAGGATACATAGAGGAGAAAATTTCACGGGGAAACCAATGGAACCACTTTTAGAACCTAAACGTTTTGTATCAACGGAGTCGATTATAGTGTGGCCATTCGACTGCAGGTTTTTATTTGGTCGCAAGAAATATCGTAAGTAATACGGTGCGCTCACGGCAGTGAGTAAACGAACAAGATGGTGACTCTACTCCACAATTCAGTTCCCTCTTTTGGCAATAGCTGATGTGGCTTGGTTCCATTCTGCTAAACGCAGTCCTTCGGCTAATCCAGAGCGGCTTCTGGAATAGATTCCCTGATGATCCCCTGAATTTCCCTGAAATTTTCCATTTACCGATGAATCCTGGTTTATCACGGTCCTAGACACCATGCGTTCCAGGGTATGGGTGACAGTGAAAATCGGAAAAACCGATAATAAAATTCCCGGATGACGGTTTGGTAAAATGTCGAGAGGTTTCCTGCCGTGCTAAGGAAGAACGCCGTATGAACATTCGAGTGTCGCCAAATTTCCTTCGATAAAATGTTCATTTCAGAGGAAACTTATCAATATTTTTCCCATGAAATTTTCAGGGCTTTTCGGTGGAATTGCGAGCAAACTTACCTGGAAAATTGGAAGAAAAACATTCATAAGTTGACCAAGAAATTCGTGTTTTAACAAGGGAAATTTGGCAACACCTGAAGGTTCATACGGCGTTCTTCCTAAGCACGGCAGTGTTTCCTCAGATGCGTTTCGTCCTTATTCGCACGGATCCGCGAGGTCCGACCCCCCCCCCCCCCCACCACCACCACTTTCGCTATACGGATACCTCTCGCTGATTTCTCTCCCCCGCACCCCTTCTTCCCCATCAGTCATATTTATAACAAGCTCGAAAAGAGAGGTCGTTTGCGGAGCGAAACCTAATTTCGGGCTGAATAAAATATGACCGCGATAAATCGTCTTTCCTCCGACGAGAGAACTCAACTGCTTTTTGGGTTGAGGCCTATAGTCCGCACGACTCCATGCGTTTCAGGGCTCAGGTGAAAATGGAGATACGCCTTTTCGTTAAAACTGCTCGACTGCGGCGGCGGGAAGCTCAGACTCCGTTAACTGAATGAATGTAATTTAAAACGCCATTGCCGACTCTTGCCTGTTCTGCACTTCTGCGGTTCGATTGTTGAATCAGTGGCCTGGCGTGCTGTGCGATATATCGATTGATCTACCGTTTAAACCTATGGAAAAGTATCGATAAACAGGGTGTTCGCAGCGAACACCTTAATAATCGATTGTTTTCCATAGCTTCAGATGGGGAAAAATCGATAATCGATCATTCACGCCTCGCCACTGTGTTGAATCTATATCAAATAACCTGGATCGCTACAAAGCATTCCTAAGATAGGGATCTATCGATCGGGATGATGATTCGATGACGATTCAACGATCAAGCCCCAGTTCGTCACCTTCCGGCCGAAATATCACGAGCGCCATGCGACGTTTCAAAATTTCCGCCGCCAGTTTATTTCTTACAGAGAGATCGTTCACTGAAGCTGTGGCGAATGATCGATTATTAACGCGTTCGCTGCGAGCACCCTGTTTATCGATACTTTTCCATAGGTTCAAATGGCCGATCAATCGATATATCGCAAAGCACGCCACGCCACTGGTCGAAATGTAGTGTATTTACTCGCACTGATCACAAGATCGTCACCTGATGGTTATCGTTCGGCAGGGGAATAGAAGCAACTATTCGTGCTCCAATGTCGCCTATTGCATACGCGACCATATGAAGGCGTTTTATACTCCCGCGTTCGTCGTCCGACGCGAATCTACGTTGAATTTCTACTGAACGCATTTCTGCCGAACGGAACTTTGTGCATTATGACGTGAGCCCTGTTGTGCATATATTCTTGTAGGTCTCAGGGTTCATGTCTTCCTCTTCATGCACATACTTCCGTTTGGCAGAAATACGTCCTATTGTAGCTTCTGCCAGCATAAAGGTTAACGTTAGTATATGTATACTGGAACAGGTAACCATTCCTCTGGCAGAATTGACTTGACGATTGGTAGAATTGACCATTCCTTTACGCTGTGTGAAATGCAGCGTGAAGGAATGGTACAGTCTACCAATCTCGTTTTTCAGTGAGGTTTTTCCTGACTTTTTAATATTCCCTGACAATTCCCGGTTTTCCCTGACTATGGCGACCCTGCAATTCGTTGCCAGGGACCATTCTCCATTGGTCCTCTTTGTCGATCGTTTTGTCTATCAATTTCGATTATCACCCACCCTCAGGCGGAAATTCACGATTTCCTCATAGTTTCAGGGTCGGAAGTCCGACAACTCGCTCCGCCGCCAGAGCTGCCAGTTAGTGTATAATTATACACATTTTCCCGTGAGACACCACGTAAAGTAGGCGAATTTTTCGTGGAAAATGGCAGCACTGTCCGCCGCGTCGGCCGGGGATATTCACTTCATTTTACGGTTATGGTTATCGCGGCTGTCGTTAGCGAATAAGGACGAAGGTGGGCGGGGGCTAGGGGGTTGTGGGGGGAGGGTGAGGGGGTTTGGGGGTTGCATTTCCGAGAGTGAGCCTTTGTTATTAGCCGCTCAAATCTGAGCGCGGTGTTATCCATCAACGGAATTCTCTCAGCCGCAGCTGCGCCAGGCTTGCCGCTCACACTCTCCCGATCTCAGGAAAAACGCCGTATCAACATTCTAAAGTTGCCAAATTGTGCGAAAAAGCCTTTACATTTTACACTGAATTGGACGTATTTCTATCAAACAGAATTATGTGGGCGTGAAAAATATGGGGTGTGCTCGTCAGTTCTCTGGCCGTAAGAGTGGATGAGAATAATAAAGCGCCAGTGACGTCAACAGAGATGGATGCCATGGTCGGGGCTCCTCGTAGTAACTCATGAGCCCTATCCACATTCAGTTGGCACATAGTTCTCTGTGCTAAATTTAAAATCCCGCTTTTCAAATTCTTCAAAAGGAATCACGCCCACGATTAAATTGTTTTTTTATCCAGCTTCCTTGAGCAAACCCCATTTTCTCACCTGCACATAGTTCTGTTTGATAGAAATACGTCCAATTAAATGGAAAAATGAGCGGATCGGTAGACAAGGTTCGAGTTGAAGCATTTCGATACACGTTTCCTAACTAAAATTTCACGTAAAACACGATTCGCAATCCTAAAATTACCGAAATTAATTCCTAATAAAAATGGACAGAATATCTTTTCCGCACGACGTACATTTGTGGCAATTTTTTCAATTCGTCGTTGACGCACGGCATTCTTCCTTTGCACGGCAGGACGGGCCCCTCGGTTCACGTCACGGGGTCATGCGAGCATGCGACACCGCAGAGGCTCATGGGGAATTTTCAACTTGTCCATACCCGCGTTATTATGTGTTCAAAGTGTAGTTCTGGTTGAAAAACATGCATCAAAATGATTAAATATGTAGCTCGTCTACTGGTCCATTCAAAGCTTGACGTGGCGATGGTGAACGGTGAGCGGTGACCGGTGACAGCGATTGAGCGATCAATAGTCGATTGGGTGGAGGGGGGGGGGGGGGGGCTCGGGTCGGTGCGGTCGGTGTGTTTGCGGCAAACATGTCCGCTTAAATTAAGCCCCGTGTTAAGGCAACAAGATGCCCGCAAAACCAACACTCGCCCGATCGGGAGCTAACTAAAACCAACAAACGCAGAGCAGCGCCACGCCACGCACCCACCGACAACTTTTTCCGTCCCCCCCCCCCCTCCTTCCGGACTTGAAGAAAAACGGAGGAAATAAGAGATCGTCGATAGGGGGCGGGGGGGGGGTTGAAAAACGGGAGAAAAAAGTCGGGGTGGACGGTGGAGGCGGATATCAGGATGTCTACCAGTTATAAAAAATCAAAAATGGGGACGTTCGAAGACTTAAAGAGTACTTGTGGGAGAAAATTTCACGGGAAAACCGATGGAGCCACTTTTGGAACCTCAAAGTTTGGTATAATCTGAGTTATCAGGGTGTCCCCTGTTACCAGTTATGAAAAACCAAAATGGACCACTAGACAAGGCACGAATTTAAGCACACGATTAAGATACACGTTTCTGAACCAGAATTTCACGTAGAGCACGATTCGCGCAACGAAAACTAATGAAACAATTTCCAAACGAAGATAATAACGTTTTTATTTCACATGGGTTACTAGGAATTTGAACTGCCCGCTACCAAGAAACTCAAAGCTCTACGTGAGTTAAATCGCTCACTACAACGGTTTCAGCAAGCTTCTCAATCGAACAATGTTTATTTCCCACCATGTGTTGTTCAAACAATAAGCAATTTGCTATAGCTGAGCCAAAGCGTCAAGATTGAGGTTGCCAGATTATTATATCGCAGAGACTGTCATGATAACGTTTTGCGCACGATGTGAATCACGCAGAGCATTGAGTTTTGATGAGCGGGTGGTTTGAATTAACGTATCAAGAATTATTGAATATCTTCGGAAGGAGTTAATTTCGGTAATTTCCGTTGCGCACATCGTGTTGTGCGTAAAATTTTGGTTACGAAACATGTATCAGAATGCTGAATATTGAACCTTGTCTAGTGGTCCATTGGGAACTTTCGGGGTCTTTTAGGGATGTTTTTTCAAGAAAATCGGGGACTTCTTAAAAAGGAGTAAAGCGATTGGGCAAAGTTGGGTGTAGTTGGGCGGAATACGATTTCACGTCCATTCTCTCCAGCGGGCTGATTATTGAAATTGATAGACAAAGCAATAGACAAAGAAGACAAAAAGGATTTGGAGGGATCCTATTGGTAGAAGCGGGTGGTTGCAATGGACAAAGGAGGTAGGTAATAGACTAACGAACGGCAACCACGAGAGACCCGACAGTTAGTCTATCGTTTTCCCTCTTAGTCTATGAGAACCACCCATTACAACCAATAGGATTGCTTTATACCCCCTATGTCTTCTTTGTTTATAGCTTTGTCTATCAATTTCAATAATCGGCCCGCAGGACGGCGAAAAATCTCAAAGTGCATCATTATCCGATGGCGAGGATCGAATGATCGATTATCGATATTTCCCTATTTTAGGCTATGGTAAAGAATCTATTATTAAGGTATTTGTTGCGAACACCCTGTTTATCGATTCGTTTCCGTACGCTTAAAGGGTAATCAATCGCTAAATCGCGAAGTGCGCCACGCTACAGTCATTATTCTTTGCGATTCGTTCCTGCCAGCGCGGTGGCCAACGCCTTTTTGCTGTAGCTTCACGGAGAATTGTCGACACTAGAATCGCCTTCCATGTCGGCGGGTAGGCAATTTGCTTTCCCAGACGTTCGAATAGTTGCATCGAGACTTACCGGCAAGAAAGCGGCGCGCCTGTCTCGCTCAATCGTGCGAACCGAGAATGCCGCGCGAGCTTTTAGACGTTGCCAAGTTTCCTTTGATAAAACAAGAATTTTTAAGGAGACTTTTTCAAAAATACAAATCTTTTAGGTGGACGTTACACGTACGGCCGTCCGCGCTATGGAAAAACCTCTCCTTTTGATAAAATACGACTTGATTGGGAAAGTTGTAAATATTTGTATTCCCCTTTTTCAAACAAGGTTTTTCGTAATTTGGAATAAAATACCTGAAAATTTTAAGAATGCATATGCATCACTTTTTCCTACAGCACCTCTACACAAGAGTACTAACACGTCAAAATTTGCAGGGCTATCAGGGCCTGAAAAGGCCTGCCAACCTTCTGACACAAAAAATGTCACTGCCAATCTTAGATTCCAATATCAAAACGACATGACCAAGAATGTTCATAAATGAGCGTCCTTTTGGATAAATGAGTAAGTTTATGCAAAAACTAAGTCAAATACGTGCTTAACGAACGACGAGTCGTAACAATTGTAATAATGAGTCACTCTGTATAATTCGAATTCATAGGTTGGCAGCCACTTGGGCCCTCAGAGTTCTATGACCTAATCTCAAAATTACCGACATATCCGTACACTCCCTATACTACCGTGCTAAGGAAAAACGCCGTAAGAACCATCAGGCGTTGCTAAATCACCTTTGATAAAACGCAAATTTCCTGGTAAATTTACGAGTATTTTCCTCCCGATTTTCAGATAATTTAGTTCGCAACTTTACCTGGAAATTCTGAAAATTTTGATGAAAAATATGGGTAACTTTCCAGAAAAATAAACATTTTATCGAGGGAAATTCGGCAACTCTCGAATGTTCATACGACGTTCATCACTTAGCACGGCAGTATCTAAGTACTCTAATTTCTCCCAAGATAATTTTTTTATCAGGGGAAATTCGGCAACACTCGAAAGTTCAACCGGGGACTCGGCCGCCGAGGGTTCGGAAAAGTCTCTTCATTTTTCTCCGCTTACGGTTTCCGTTGTTTTATCGCCTCTGCCTCGAGGAGGAGGGGAAGACGAGAAGGAGGGGGGAAGGGAAGGAGGGGAGGGGAAACGGAGGGAGTAATTTATACACTGGATACGTGAAGGGGACGCCCGTTCACCGCAGTTGTCGCTTCTCCCGAACTCCCGTCCCCAGGAAAAACGCAGTATGAGCCTTTCGACGTTGCCAAATCTCCCCTAACGAAATATTAACTCTAGAGGAAAGTTATGAATATTTTTCCTTGAAATTTTCAGATATTATGGACTGCATTGCGAACAAGATTGTCCGTAAAATTGGGCGGAAAATATTGAGAATTCTCCCGGGGAGTTCGATTTTTATCGAAGGAGATATGGCAACGTCTGAAGGCTCATGCGTCGTTTAGTCTTAGCACGGCAGCGAAACTTATCGCGAGAAGGGAAGCCGATCGCACGCGGAGCATTGTCCTCGTCGCGAAGGAAACGTTTAATGCAGTGGCGTGGCGTGATTTCCGATAAATCGATTGATCTGCCAATTAAACCTGTCGAAAAGGATCGATTATCAGGGTGTTCGCAACGAACACCTTAATAATCGATTCTTTATTATAGCTTCAAATGGAGAAATATCGATATGTATCGAAGCGAGGTACGATGTAAGCATTCTGTATATCGATGGTGAGACTCCCAAACCGCGTACCTCATTTGCAGTGTTTCAAAATCTCCGCTCCCTTTTTATTTTTTATTTTTTGAAGGAGAACAAATCAACATTATTCTTTGAAATTGTCACAGAATTTTCTTCACACAGAAAATTGCCAAATTGTTGGATCCGCCTCCGTTCGAAAATCGCCAGGCAGGATGTCTACGAAAACAGACTGACCAGAAATCAGTACTTCTTCAATACTTTTTCAGTACATTCCCAAGACATTCAGTACCTCCTTACCAAAAAAAATTCAGTACTTTTTCAGTACCTCCAACTGACGAAATTCGAAACATTTCAATTTCTCGCTCAAATTGCGACAAAAATGACAAAAAACTAAAAAAATTCCGGACCTTTTGCGGAATTTCCGCGCTTTGGAAGTACTTCCGGACCGCCCTGAAAAAATCAGTACTTTTCCGGACTTTCCGGAATTCCGGACTTGTAGACACCCTGTTGTCGGACGACGATCGTGCAACGGTGTCCTCGAGCGCGGAAACCGAGCTCCTTTCCCGGGTGACAAGCTGACAAAGACACGAATTAAGTCTGGAACGCAAGATAAATGAATTGGGCAAAGAAAACAAAAACCCGACGAGGAGGATAAAAAATGGAGTAAACCTCCTCCGAGCGGCGGATCCCCGACCTCCGGGTCGCGGGACGTTGTCTCTCGTCGCGGGTTTTCGTGGAAAACCCGAGGAAATTCGGGGATTTCCCGGGAAAACGGCAACGCCGCGGTCGGGGATTAAAGTTTTCCTTGGTGTCCTGGCACGGAGCTTGTTTCGGCACTTAATTATCTTCAAGCGCTCCGTCTGGGGCATCAACGGAAACCGGCTGGCGGCCGTCGCAGAAAATTCCGCCATTTTGGGAACCCGCGGCTCGGAGATAGGGCTGGAAATGACGTCACCGGATCTGGTGTGTTGATTCGTAAATAATTGGATACATTGGCGGATCCTGCAAATTGGCAACATTGTTTTTCTCCATTTAAACCTATGCAAATATCGACGGTGAAAGTCGGCAATCACATAACTCGGTTTGCGACGTCGCAGACTTCCTGTCATACTTTATTTTTTAAATGGAAAACCACTCAACGGCAAATCTTTAAAACTGTCATGATTTTCTTCTCAATGCGAAGAAATTCTGCAAAAACTTCAGAAATAATATCAATTTGTTTCCTTTAAAAAATGACGTAGAGGCGGAGATTTTCAGACACCGCAAACGAGTTATGTGATTGCCGACTTTCACCGTCGATATCGATTCTTGGAGGAGCCAGGTGCTCCGACAAGAATCGATTATTTGACATGGGTTTAAATGGTGAGAATCCAGTGTTGCCAAATTGCTGGATCCACCTCTGATTGGGTATGGCTCGTCGGCAGTGATCCGATGTCTAGGGATTTTTCAGCATTTCTAGGGATCTGGGGATTTTCCAGGAAATCGAGGGATATTTTTTTCAAGGTAAATTTAAGTTAAAAACTGCTTTAATAGCCTTAATTTCAGCTTTGAATCGACAGAAAATATGCTTCCGTTTGTATTTTAGCTGCAAGGTCTTGTAGGTGCCGCTTCGTTTGTATATCTCCAGCACTTTTGTAAATCGCCCCGTGCCTTTAGAGCGACAAATTTAAATGATGCAAGTCGATATATCGAATGACGTCATAATCATGCGAGAAAGATGGCGGTTTTTGCAAGATCTAGGGATTTTTTGGAAATATTTGAGCGAATCTCGGGATTTAGGGATTTTTATCAAAATCTAGGGATCTTTTTCTTCTAGGCTGGAGATTTAATATCGGTTCACTGGTGGTCGGTTACCTACATTGAGAGTTTTTGGGAAAAAAAAAAAAAAAAAAAAAAAAAAAAAAACCAGAAAGAAATCTGCGTTGACACGGAAAAAGAGGTGTTGGGGGTAATCCCCTAAAATTATGGTACTATACCCCAATCTGTTGATGATAGGGTAATTTCCAATTAATTAAGGTATTACCGTAAAATTCGGGTTAGTACCCTAATTCATTAGGGTACTACCACAATTAGTCGGAATTGTCCATTTCATCCAACAACCCCCGCCTCTGTTTTTTTTACGTGTTGATAATTTTGCTAAATGGGTCGATTGAATTGTTCAGTGACATCAAATTTTTCAAAATTCTTGGGGCGAAATTCTAGCCTTTTTTCTGATTTTTGAAGCTATGATAAAGATTCCAGACTCTTCTAGATTTTCCGAATTCGTATGAAACTCTGATTTGTGCGAGGAATCGCTCCTCGGAAGGAGCAATGCTTTCCATATTCCAAACTCCGCATGAGAAACTCGGAGATGGGAGGGGACGGAAGCCGGCAGAGCTGACGTTTAAAGGGTGAATCGCGGCAGTGGCGTAGCGTGCTTCGCGATATATCGATTGATCTGCCATTTTAGCCTATGGAAAAGGATCGATAAACAAGATGCTCGCAACGAACTTCTTAAAAATCGATTCTTTGCCACAGCTTCAAATGGAGAGATATCGATAGTCCATCAGTCACGCTTCGCCACTGAATCGCGGGTTGGGGGGAAGCGACCGGAAAACCACGGCTCGAGCTTGGCCCGTTTCAGTCTCGGGCTCGGGCTGAAACGCGCTGAAACTGCTGAATTGCTCCACGTCGGTGAGAATTCGAGGGCGGAAAACTTATCGCACCGTCCCGATGAAGGATGAATGCACCGCTGCACTGGTTAAGGAAGAACGCCGCATGAGCCTCCCGACGTTGCCAAACCTCCTTTGATTAAACACGGATTTTTTGGGAGACTTGCGAAGACTTTTAATCCCATTTTCCAGACGCAGGGTGTCTACTAAAACAGGCTGGCCAAAAATCAGTACTTTTACGGTATTTTTTCGGTACATTCCCAAGAAATTCAGTACCTCCTCAACAGAGAAATTCAATACTTTTTCAGTACGTCCAATAGACCGGTAGACAAGGCACGATTTTCAGCATTTTGATACACGTTTCACAACCGAAATTTCACGTGAGCACGATGCGCACAACGAAAATTACCGAAATCAACTCCTTACGAAGATATTTCATGATTCTTGATGCGTGAATTCAAACCACCCGCTCATGACAACTCAGTGCTCTACGTGACTCACATCGCGCGCTAAACGTTATCATGACAGTCTCTGCGATATAAAAATCTGGCAACCTCAATCTTGACGCTTTGGCTCAGCTAGGTATAGCAAGTTGTTTATAGTTTGAACAACACATGGTGGAAAATGAACATTGCTCGATTGAGAAGATTGCTGAAACCGTTATAGTGCGCGATTTGACTCACGTAGAGCTTTGAGTTTCTTGTGAGCGGGCAGTTCAAACTCCTCGTAACCAATGTAAAATAAAAATGTTAATGGCTTCGTTAGGAGTTGGTTTCAGTAATTTTTGTTGCGCGAATCGTGTTCTACGTGAAATTTTGGTTTAGATAAATGTATCAGAATTCTAAAATTCGTACCTTGTCTAGTGGTCCATTGAAGAAAAAATGAAATCATTGGTTCTCACTCGGGCAGAGATGTCTCCAAATCACACGAAGAACAAGGAAAAGAGCGCGAAGAGGAAGTTAAGAAACTGAAACTTATATTTATCTTACCAAATCGCAGACACCCAAAACAAAAAGTCAATCGACATACCTGCAACAAAGAAAAGACAGAAACATGAAACTCTCTTAGAAGGAAAAATAAATGTGTTTTTTCATACCTTGCACGGCTACAGTGCGAGAACTTACAACATTAGGGTGTCTACTGGTATGCCATCATCTGAGATCTTCGCTTTTTCATTACCTTCAGTCTACTTTTCCCATGCTTCCCAAAAAAAAAAATTATTTTCATAGTTTCAGGGAATTTGTGGGTTTTTATTGAATTTGTTCATGTTTTCCTTACCGGACACTTATTTTAAACTCCGAGTAGATAAAGATAAGTACGAGGTGAAGAAATCCAAATTTGAGAAGCGGCGATTAGGTAGACTGGATGAATGAGCTAAAATGGGCCGAATTTAACTACGCTTTCGTGGAAACGTAATATTATTATAATCGCAAAAGCTTTTTCTTCACGGCGATTAAAACCATGTTCTTCCGTGCCTTTACGCAAAACTTGGTGCGTTTACCGTGTTTCCGTACCGATCTATCAAAATCCTGCTTTTTTTGTTTTTTTCATTTTATCCGTACTTTTTCCGTAGAGAGGACACCCTGAGAGATACGGTGAATTCGTTTAGAGGGTGCCCTGAAAAAAGAGGAAAAGAGGAAGAGATGAATACGAAGGGGAGGGGAAGAAAGAGAAGAAAAAACGGAAGGAAAAACTTCATGGACATGAAAAATCATTCCTCGATGGATTGAAAGGCGACACCAAGCGGTGATATTTTAGACACAAAAAAAGTGCTGATGGAATTAATAAAACAGGAAAAAATGTCTCGTATGCAATATGTCAAGCGCACTTTCCTGTAGATTAATTTCTGACAAGCGCCCCCCCCCCCCCTTCGAGCCACCCGCGCCGCGCCCGAGTTGAAAACATGGTGTGCCCATGATATTACTCCCTGCCTATTTTTCCCGAGGTTTTTCTTGCACAGCGGAAATCCCTGGGAATTGTGGCGAAATATAAACGACGGCATATCAATCTCCTAGGAGTCCCTGTGGCGGGTTCCCCGTTTTGCCATGGAAATTGTTTCTTCTCGTTTGGTGGAGCTCTTCACGCAGGAGGCTTAGAATTATTCAGAAAAAAATTTTCGGTCTCAGATTTTGATCCTCGGTCGAAATTCTTGTCAGGGGCGCATATTGTTCTCGCGACCGAATTGCGGACATGCCCTAAATATTGCGGAAGCTAAGGATAATTTTTATTATTATTAGTTTTTTATTTCTTTTTAGGCACAATGAAAAAAACTTCGTGCGTTGGACCCGAAGTTGGTCATATGGATCTCTGAAGTTTTCGGATCACGTATCTAAAACTTGAGGTTCAACTGCTGAAGTTCGGGTCAGCCATCTTAAGTACTTCGATATATACCGATGGGTTCGGGTCACACATCTAAGTACTCCGATACATACCGAAGTGCCTCGATGTCTGACCCGAGCTTCAGCAGCGAGGTTGCTTGCATGATTGACGAAGGTAGTAGGTGATGAAAATTCTTACTACGAAAATTCATACACAAATGTAGTAACATCTCCGGGATATTTGCACCAAAATGGGCAGAAAATGGGCGGTGAAACTCCCATACCACGTTATCTCGTTTGTGGTGTCTTAAAACCTCCGCTCCAATTTTACTTTTTTAAAAACAAGCAAATCAACATCAAACCTTGAAGTTTTCACATAATTTCCTGCGCACATAGAGGAAAAATCACGGCAGTTTTTGAGAATCGCCGTTGAGTAGTTATCTGTTTAAAAATAATGGACGACAGGAAGTCTGCAGCGTCAAAAAGCGAGATACGTGGTTTGTGAGTTTCACTGTCGAAACACGGGAATTCCTGTTACAACCAATAGAATTCTTCCATTTTCTCTTTTTCTTCTTTGTCTATGTCGTGCTCGAATTGTCTATTTGGGACAAAGAATAAATACGGCACGTTTCTCAAGGTAGAAACGCGTCTGAGATGAAGCGTCGAATTTGTGCGGAAGATTTAGACTTCTATAAATTTGGATACTTGGAGTTGGGCATAATTCGTCGCCTACTTGAAATAAGGGCGTAACTACACTCTTATATGAACCCTGTCTTCCATAAATGTCAATGCCTTTCGAGGCTCATCTTAATGCGTAGTTACGCCCTTATGTCAGCCAAGTGACGAATTTCTGCCTTCCATTACCCACCTTAAGTTTGTTCAACTGTCGACGCGTACCTATTCTCCGGTGTTCACTCGAAATTTAACAGGATTTTCTTCGGAAAATGGGAAAAGTTGTCTCGTTTGACATCCGAACTTGTTGCGCAGTAATTCTGTAACTCCTTTATTACGTCATTTCGCTCTCGGGGCATGGCGCGCGAAGCTTTAAACTACCGGCAATTGCAGACATTCTCGGAATAGGGCTTGTAACATTCGGAGCCGAGTCAGAAATCACGGGAGATATAACATAGTTGTCAACGGCCCGGGAAATCTGAGTAGGGGAATATGAAGGGATTTGTGAGAACTTTGGAGAAGACAGAGAAGAGTCAAAGAATTTCCTAGAACTCAGAAACGAAACCGACTTCGTCCCACGCCTGGAATGCCTGCGTTTCGAGAACGAAGAGAAAAAGTCTTTGGGCCAGCCTACATTTTGAGCGAGAACTTTCATTATTCGGAAATCCTTATGGGGAACGCGCTAATGTGTGAAACTCGCTGAAGTCGGAAATACGCTCCTTACATCACACCAGGAAAACTTTTATTTTACCATTCTAAGATTGGAAATCCTGCTTCGTTTTGCCAATAGGAACGAAAACCTCTGGTTCTGTTTAGAAACAACATATGAAACATTTCGACGGTGTAAGTCGGCAATCACATAACTCAGTTTGCGACGTCGCAGACTTCCTGTCATACGGCGTTCTTCCTTAGCACGGCGGTACGGAAACCCTATTTTGAGCCATTTCTGTTAGAGAAACTCGTTTTTTCGCTCAAAATGAAGTTTGCAACAGGTCCATTGCAAAATTTGGTCCAATTGGATTCGGGGCGACAACGGAGGATCGTAAAACTGGAAGTTGATCAAAGCGTCAAATCCTGGGTCTCATTGAAGACATCCGCCCCGGCTGCCATGGAGGCGTCTCCAAAGGGGCACCAATGTATCAGAGGGATAGGGAATGAGGGGGGAGGGGGTGGGAATCCTCTGCGGAGTCCCGAAAATCGTCGCTCCTCTGACGTAAGGGCGTATCTCGAGTTCGACATGAGCCCTGGAAAGCATGGAGTTATTTGGACAACAGGGTTCACGTGGAAATCGAGATACGCCCTACGTTAGGGGGACGACGAAATGACAAACGGAATGAGGCGCGAGCACGGGATCCCTATCATCCGAGCCGAATATAAAGAGTAACGACGCGTCATCTCAATTCGTAAAAAAAACCCGTGGTCTGCGGCGACCGGGAAGTTATCGGAAAGATGCGGATATTTGATTCAGGTACCAATACGGCGGCTCTATGGATTCGGTAGACATGACTCCATCGGAAAATGAAAACGTGAATGCATCGACACCGATTCGATCGACAAATTATTAAAAAACCGGTGTCGATTCGATCGAAAACTATGACGTAAACCTATCGACGTGATTCGATCGACTCACACGTTTGTCGATCGACTCTCGGGTTTGTCGATCGATTCACGGGTTTGTCAATCGAAAAACCATAACGTGATAGCGGGTTTGTCGATCGAATTACGAGTTTGTCGATCAACTCACGGGTTTTGTCGAACGATTCACGGATTTTGTCAATCCATTTACGAGTTTATCGATCGACTCACGGATTTGTCAATCGATTCTCGGGCTTGTCGATCGACTTACGGCCTTCGTCGATCGATTCACGGGTTTTTCAATCGACCTGTGGGTTTGTCGTTGGACCTGCCGTTTGCCGCCATGGGCCGTGGCCCATGGCGGCAAATCTATAGGGGGCGGCAAATTTTGCAATTTTTTTAAACGTAGGTATAACAAAAAATCGGATTTAGAAAAAAAATTACAAACGAGAAAAGGCTACAAAATCTCTCATTTCCTGAGAGCATAGTAATTTCTAATTTTGTCGTCTTTCAGTGTTACAAGAGACAGCACCTTTAATTAGTCGACTTAAGAGAGAAACCAAACACACAATTTGGCCTGGAGCGGCGCGACTTACGGAGAAATGATGACGAGGACTTGAGATGAAAAGGAGAAGCCCTCGGCGCGGCAATCGGCATGTATAGCGCCTACAAGACTGCACGAATACTTCACGCATTGCATCAAACACAGTGCGGTTATTGTGGTCAGCATGAAACGGGTAGCGCCTACAAGAATGCATGAATACTTCACGCATTGCGCCAAACACAGTGCGGTCAGCGTGAAACGCATAGCGCCTGCAAGACTGCGAGAATACTTCAAGCATTGCGCCAAACACGGTGCGGTCGGCGCGGCGGCGGAGTTGAAATCATTAAACCAAATTTTGTGTTCGTTCTTTCATAATTTGTTCGTTCATTTCTTATGAATGGAAGGCCTTGTCCATGAGAGATAGGTTTACGAAACTTGACTTTCGAAAAGTTCCGTGACCTTTTGCTAGTAGTGTTGACAGGGCTTTCCCAAAAAATGGGTCCAACACGAGTAAACGCGTCTTATGCACCCCTCCCCCGCTGGCACGTTCACTTGATGGTTTTTATTGATGTTTCAAAACGAATGAGAAGGGGGCGGCAAAATACAGGCGGCCCATGAGCGGCAAGTAGGTAAATCCGGCCCTGATTAATACCGGTTTTTTTTTTAAATTGATTGTCAATCAAATCGGAGTCGATCTATTCACGTTTTTGTTTTACAATCGAATCGACACCGGTTTTTCAATAATTTGTCGATCGATCCACGTTGTCATACTTCGACCGATTCATGTCGATCCAATCCGTACCCTCCACAAAAACCACATTGAGTGGATTTAAGCAAAATCAGCCTTACAACATCAGGCGTTGCCTGAATTTCGAGCTGTGAATTATTTTAAGAAGGGGTTTCGGAATCGACAAAACGAATGAATTTTTTTCTGGTAGTTCTTTAGAAAGAACCACCTGAGAATACGAAGCGCTTGGATAAGAGATAGCAGAGTTGAACGCAACGCGTTCTACATTACACGACTGACAGTGAAGTGCAAGGCTTGGAGCAGTGACGCGCTGAGTAAAAACACCGTATGAGCGTTTAAATGTTGCTAAATTTCCACTCGGAAAACATTTTTTTGTGGAGAGACATAGGAATATTTTTCCTAGAAATTTTCAGAATATTTAGAACAAATTACGAACGAAATCTTCTGATAAATCGGAGGAGAAAAATTTACAAATATTCCTGAAAATTTACGACACGCCAATAGAAATTTGGCAACGCCTGATGGGTCATACAGTGTTCTTCCTCGCACGGCCGAGACTTTGCCGCGGAATATTGTGGTGCCAATTGGACTCATTTTGCAAAAAGCAAGGAACCAAGAGCATTCCAATGTTCCAATGTTGATTGTGCAACTTACATCCTTGGCAATAGAATTACTGAAATCTTTGAGGTAATTCTCGACTTATTGGGTTATTAAAATACTAGGGGGCTACGCCCCCTGGCCGCTACGCGGCCCAACCCCCTGAAGGCGCTCCGCGCCATCAATGGGCCGCCTCGCGGCCCTATTTTTACCCTCCTATCGGTGTTAGTTTTATTTTTCCCCTAAAAAATTACGATATAAGGTATACTTTACTTTTAGAATGAAATAATTTTTGGTTTTGATGAATAAAGAAACAAAATTATTTTTTTGAAGTCTAAAGGACGCGTTTTGGAATGACTACTTGATGAAATATTGCAGTAAAACAACGAACATTGATAATCAGGTAATAATTAAGAGTTTCGGGAGACGGGGATCGAACCCACACCATGTTTAAGGTGGACGCTTCCGACGTCTTTGACGACTCGGCCACCGCTCTACCTGAGGCAGATGGGGCGAATCTTGTGTAGATAAGTGTAGAGCTGATGCGCAGGCTACACAGCTACTGCGCAACCTCCTCGACCACTGCGCATCCTCCCGCGCATAGCGGTAGCAGTCTCGGAGCATTCTGAAAATTCACTCACTTTTATAACGTGATTGTAAAAAAACCTGGGTCCTATTTCCAAAATCTGAATAGAGCGGGCTCATCTAGGGCCAATTACCCGTCGATTACCGCAAAAAACTTAGAAATCGGCCCGGTAGAACGCTCAAACGAACTATGACAAAGAATATAAATTTACATTGTTTAAATGGGAGAATTCGCAACTTTACCACTTAATATAAAAAAACCTAGGCCATATTTTGAAAACCTGAAAAGAGTTGGCTTATTTAGAGACAATTGCCCGTCGATAGCCGCAAAAATCATAAAAATCGGCCCGGTAGAACGCTGGAACTAAGCGTTACCAGTTTCGCAAAATTAGGAGGCTTGAGAGCTTATAGTATAGAGAAGGATCGAACTTATTTAGACGATCAGTTTATTTTAGCTAGGTAAAAAAAGCTGTTCAATCTTAGCAACATTGGAATGCTCTTGGTTCCTTCTTGCAAAATGCAATCCAATTTGCGTGTTGATGAATGTAACGATTTGTTGCCTGTGCAGCAAAAAGACGTAACTAAGCTCTGCGATGAGCCCTGTATTCAATGCACTTCAATGCCATCCCGGGATCATGTCTCGGTGCAGTTACGCCCTTTGGTCGAGGGATCCATCGTGTGAAAAGCGAGGAGCGGACCACGGGACGGCGGACATGGCGGTTTTCAACGCGTCTGACAGCTGATAAGAAGCAAGACATGTGGGTTGTGGTTGCGGGTTCATCAACTCGTCGCATCGTTCTGCACTCCGACTATCGCCAAACTCGTAAATTCTCACGGAGAAAATGCGGTGATATTTTAGCACATTACTCAGTTACGACGGACTGGTCAGCAAGGCCGGTTTCTCCTAAATACGCTCGCTCAGCGCGGGTCAGGAGCGGCGAGTCCCAAAAGCGCAAATGCAAAGAAATGAAGATGTTGCATGTGTGAGGAATTTGCGATTTGACTACTGGTTTTTATGTAAAAGTTCGCGAAAAGCACGATGGTGCCACTGGTTTTCTCTGAAATCAACTCCCGAGCACAAAAAAAGCTCTCAAAATGACGCCGAAATGGCCGGGGACACCCCACGCTATTCTGAGAGTCCACCTCTACATCAAAACAAACTCTCCATGCAAAGATAGGGAGGAAATACATGGACAGGGCTGTCACTTTATTTGGGGACTCTAAAACTGAAAACACGGCATCACTGCTAATGTATTCGCTCCCTATCTTTGCATGAAGAGTTCGTCTTGATGTAGAGGTCGACTCTCAGGATAGCGTGTGATATCCCCTCCATTTTGGCCTCACTTTTAGAGCTTTTTTTGAGCTTGGGAGATGATTTCAGAGGAAACCACCATCGCGGCATGCACCATCGTGTTTCTCGCGAACTTTTACATAAGAATCAACAGTCAAATCGCAAATCCCTCACACATGCAACATCTCCATTGGCGTATTTGCGGTTTTGGGTTTCATTCATTACAGAAATTTGCGCATTCTACCTAAGTACTTGGCAAACCATTTTCGCTTTTAGGTGCGTTTTTATGGGCTTATGGGCACTTATGGGCTTTGCGCTTTTAGGTTGTGGCCGTCAGGAGCCCTAGACCATAGAGCTCTTTGAAATGTTAGCCAACACATATGCGACCTTTTCGATTGGTTGGATCTACTGTGCGTCGCTTGGCTTGCCGGAAAGCGTTAATTTCGGGGCTCGGCTGGATCGGCGTTGTGCATTGAGTGGCCGCCGGTCCCCCTCGGCCGTGTTGCCGCTTCGAGCTACGAAAATCGAAATATTCCAGAGGGACATGCGGGGGAAATTGACCATTTCCGGTCGGAGCGGCATTCCGTTCCTGCAGGCCACGGCCGCGGGCTCCTAGTCCGCGATACACCGTTCACATACGCGGCACCGTTGTCACGTCGAATGAAAATTCAAATTTACTCAGCGTGGCATTGTGTGCCATAGAAAAAAGAGACAACGTCACATGGATCGAAGTCCACCGCCTTTTCCATGTCAACAAGCATAACGAAAGGAGTCTGTTTCAATCATACTGTTACGTTTGCGTAGTCGACGTTTGGAGAGGTCGATAATACGAATACATCGCTTAAAGGATTGAAAGAGTTTGCTTTTACTTGATTTATCGTTAAACCGAAGAAGTACTGTAAATTCGAATAAATGTACTGTTTTTTTCCCTTTTTTTGTCGAACTCGAAATTGGTTTCAATAAGGACTGGACTCTGAGAACCAAATGTTACATGGTTCTTACGGGCTTTCGCTTCTGTTGACGTGTCTATTATTCTATGGTTGTGCTTCTAGACTTGTTCGATTGCTGACGATTGGACTGCATTCCGCAGTTCTGACACTTACGATTCATTGGCATATCAAATTGAAGCCTGATGGTGGAAAACGACCTGATCTAGCATAGTCCACGTAGAGGCACATAATGGCTCACTTTGATCGTGAACTCGACCTTTGCAAGTTTCAGGAGCCATGTGGTCGCTGCAAATACCCGTTTTTCGATCCTTTTCGCTTATATATTGCGGCAGTCATGATTACGTAAAAAGGTCACGCAGGCATAGTTCGTCAGGTGTCGTCATGGCGTGTAAATATTGTGTAGGATCCTAGTGCACACGAGTTGGATGGAACGACACCTCTTACGAAATGTTCACCGGTGCCGTAGTATCCTTTTAGAAGCGGGAAGCTTAAAAAATGCATATTTCTTACGCAGATTATGAAGTTACGGGTGTATTGTAGACTTTCCTGATGCGCTCATCGTGATTTTTGAGCCATTTTCGATGCGATATTGCACCTCTTATTCTCTAGCTGAAGTTTGCAACAGGCCTATTAGGAGCTGCAATTTCGGGCCCATTCGTAAAAACAAATAAATGCATGAAGGGTAGATATGTTATTTCTAGACTGAACCACAGACTATAGTCCCTAGTGGCAAAATGAAGCCCGATTTCCACTATTGAAATGGGAGAAAAGAAGTTTTCCAAGACTGAAGTGACAATCGCGAGTGCGACAGCGGCCGTGAGCTATGTCAGCTGATCGGGGACCTTCGGCTGGCCGGCGCGGTGTCGCACAATAGAGCGAGTCGATGGTGCGAGTTGGACGTTGTGGAACTTCAAGGCTTTTATTTTCCTTGCTTCAAAAAGATTTAAGTGGCTCAATTGGTTTCCCCGTAAACCCTCCGAAGGCAACCCTTAAAATCGATGGCTGGCCAAAATTATCATACAAAGGAGGGATATCGACAAGAGAGCCGTTTCGGGCCCACCCTGAATTTCCACAACTCGGCGATTTTGAGCTCAGTGTGTGACTACTCTAGCGTAAGGACGTATCTCTAATTCCGCAAATGAGCCTCAGAAAGTATGGGCATATATGCAAAACCGGGCTCACGTAGAAATTAACATACGCCCTTGCGTCAGAGGGTTGACGATTGGTGGTCTAGAAATTATGGAGTAAATCATGATTTAGTCAATTTTGGTCACTTTTTAGGTCTGATACTGGCATGCATGTCTGAAGGCTGATTTTGGCGAAATATGCGAGTTTAGCGGGTTTGCGGCCGAATGCCGAAAAATCCGTAATTTTGCCGACATTGGCTATCTGGCCCATACTGACTTCAGGCATGTTGTCCAGTGCTACCGTGCTAAAGAAAAACGCACGCTGGAAAAAAAAAAAGCACATTGGATCTAAAGTCCAGACTCTAGAAAACATTGAAAAGGAAAAATACTCTTGATTCAATCAGATTTAAGCTTAAATCAAAAGGAAATCCGCTCAAATTAAGAGGCTTGGTTCTTGATCTAATCCAAAATCCGATTGAATCAAGAGTATCTTTTCTTGTCAATGTTTTCAAGAGTCCGAACTCTAGATCCAAAGTGTTTCTTTTTTTTCCAGTGCAGTATGAAAATTCGAGAGTTGCCAAATCCTTCGATAAAATGTTTATTTTTGAAGAAAGACATGATTATTTTTCCGATACATTTTCAAGAACTACAGTACAAATTTCGAACAAAATTATGTAAAAAATTGCAAGAAAAATATTTACAAATTTCTCGGAAATTCGTGAATTACCAAAGGAAATTAGGAAACGCCTTAAGATTTATACGGGGCTTCTTAGCACGGCTGAGTATTGGACCGAGTGTGACGAAAGCATGATGCATACCAGAAAGTATAGACGCTCAATGAGCAAAGAATCGTGTAGTCGAGGAAATTCAACTAGGCGGACCAAAATCGGCCCTTTTCGATACCCTCCTTTGAAGTTTTAGTCGAAAGTAAGTCACAAAATCACTAAACCAGGATTGCGGCTATAAACTAAAAAAGGGTTCGGACTTACACCGTCTAATTGTAGTCTCACTCGACGTCCATCGTTGGTGGCCATCGCGCTCCTGTAAAAGATCACCTCGATGCCAAATCGTACAAGACTCGACTGGCGCACATGAATCGAGTTCACGTGAAAGGTCGGACATGAAATTTTTGACCCACACCGCAAATTTACACGTTTATTTCGAGAAATTTTAAAGTCTGGGCGATGGTTCCTGCAGAACATTTTACAATAACACCAATGGTACCACTTTTAAGACCTCACCGTCTTGTAATACTGAAGTTTCCAAATTTCATCCGACCTCTCCCATTGACGCGATCCACCGAGTGGCGGTTCGTAGGACGTTTTCAAAAATACTCGATGGTCGGGATTCGTCGCCCGTCTGCGACGTGAAGGCATACCTCAATAGAGATGTTGCATGTGTGGGGAATTTGCGATTAGACTGTTGATTCTTGTGTAAAAGTTCAAGAGAAACACGATGGTACCACTGGTTTTCTCTGAAATCAACTCCCAAGCTCAAAAAAAGCTCTCAAGTTAAGGCCAAAATGGAGGGGATATCCAACGCTATCCTGAGAGTCCACCTCTACATCAAGGCAAACTCTCCATGCAAAGATAGGGAGCAAATACATTGACAGGGCTGCCACTTTAATTGGGGACTCCAGAACTGCAAACACGGCAGCCCTGTTAATGTATTTGCTCCCTATCCTTTGCATGGAGAGTTTGTCTTGATGTAGAGGTGGACACTCAGGATATTGTGGGATATCCCGTCCATTTTGGCCTCAACTTGAGAGCTTTTTTTGAGCTTGGGAGTTGATATCAGAGGAAACCAGTGGCACCATCGTGTTTCTCGCGAACTTTTACATAAGAATCAACAGTCAAATCGCAAATTCCTCGCACATGCAACATCTCCATTTCCACGTGAGCCTTGTTTTACAAATACACCCATGCTTTCTGGGGCTCATGCAAAGAAGCAGATAAGTCCTCGCGTCGGAGGAGTGACGAACTGTCAAGCAACGCCGCACAGTGGATCGAGTCAATCAGAGAGGCCGGACATAACATTTTCCATCAAAACTGCAACTTTTTATGTTTATTTCGCCGCATTTTAAATTTCGATGGTTGCTTCTCGGAGAAAATTTTACAAGGAAACCAACGGAACTAATTTTAGAACCTTAACGAAACGGAATTATGAGCGTTTAAAGTTTCAGAATTTTGTCTGACCTCTTCTATTGACTCGGTCCACTGTGCGGCGCGGCCGGCAAACAGCGACAAGAAGTTCATTAGCGCGGAGACGACTTGACTTGATGAGCTTTTGTCCCTCGACGTTGTTTGGATGCATTCAAATCAAGAGAAACCATATCCATTCGGACATGAGCCCTGAGATCCGTAAGAATACATGCGTGGCAGGGCTTATTTCACAATCGATATAGTTCATTTTGATTTGAATACGTTCATTTACATTTCGCGCCTATCGTCTTACTGTTCTCCCCCCCCCCCCCCCACCCATACCGTTTGTCCCTCGTTAGTTGTCCGCGAATGCCTGGCTCTGCCGTGCTATGGCAAGAACGTCGTATCAACGTTCGAGCGTTGCGAAAAAGCTCCTAAGAACATACGAATTTTCTTAAAGACTTGCACATTTTGCCCGCGTAAATCTTCGTGGGATTTTCTTAGCGAAGATCGTACACTGGAGGTACCTGGAGTCCCTTCATATTAAGAGTTGAGACGACGCGGCTCATGGATGTCACAACACAAACAGAATAAAGAATACACAAATTGAACATTTCGCGCATTCTTCGGTCAACTCATTCCAAAATGCCTACCTGCGTACCCTCTTTCATTTCGTTTGTTCCTTGCCGCGCCCCTTATTCCCCGGTCCATTCCAATTTATAATATTTGCAATTGGTGGAAATGTAATCTTTATTCCCGTTTGTGACACTGTGGAGGCCTGAAATACGGTGACCAATCAAAAATGGATTCGTGTTGTCTTTACTCTCAGTAGAAAGGAACTCTACTCGTTCCCCGAGATGCCTTTCTGCGGGGGGTTACGGACGGGGGTGGAAAAGCGATGAGGCTGTCTCCCGTACCTGTAACATGGAAGAGGACGAAGACAAGATGCAAAACAAACAATTATCCGGCTGTCTATTCTCCCTTTTCGTCATCCTTTGACGAATGGAAGCCCAGCGCGAGGCGGGGGAAGCGTTGACCTCCGACAGAAAAGAGGATAAGAGGCCGCTCGGATCGTAAACGGCTCCAGGATCAACCCCTCAGTGCGCGCGAGCTGCCACATCGAGCCACCCTACGACATCCACCAAGCTACCCTGCCGTGCTAACGGACAACTTATGAGCTTTTAGACGTTGCCAAAATCCTTTCGACTAATCACGAATTTTCGGAGAAATTTTTCAATAGTTTTCCAGGGATTTTTCATGGAATTTCGAGAGTAATCTCATCCGAAATAACCTGAAAATTTCATGGAAATTTCATGAGCTTTCAGAAGTTGCCAAAATCTTTTCGACTAATCACGAATTTCCGGAGACATTTTTCCATATTTTTCCAGGGATTTTTCATGGAATTTCGAGAGTAATCTCATCCGAAATACCTGAAAGTTTCATGAAAATTTCATGAGCTTTCAGAAGTTGCCAAAATCCTTTCGACTAATCACGAATTTTGGGAGAAATTTTTCAATATATTTCCAGGGATTTTTCATGGAATTTCGAGAGTAATCTCATCCGAAATACCTGAAAGTTTCATGGAAAAGTATTCACAGGATCGCCACAGAATTTAGAAACTGAATTTCCCTAAAACATTCCGGCAAAATTCCCTGACAGATGAAGATATGCCAGATGGTTAAAAAGACAACATTTTAAATATTTTTCTAGCAATATTTGTTGTTGGAAACCTCAAACCCATTCTACAAAGTAAATAAAGGTAATTTAACACATTTTCCTTGACGCATGTTCGTCATTATCCCTGGCTGTGGCAACGCTGTTCCAAGAATTTGAGAATAATTCTGAATTCGAATTTTAAATACCTGAAAGTTTAAAGGAAAGTTATTCATCAACTTTTATCGCAAATAAATATTTTCTGAGAGGAAATCTGGCAAAATTCAAATGATTATACATGGTTCGTCCAGCCTCCATATTAAAAAATCGAGCACTTTTTTTTAGAACTTTGCTTCATCCACAAATCAACACGTCTCTGTTGTTTGGGAAGTTTGTTCCCAAAACGCATATGTCACCCTATTCACCATTGAAAATTAGGGAAGAGTAAATTTCCAGCACATTTCAAGCACCCTCCCTAAAAACCAAGCACTGTCAAGGCCTTGAAAAATAATTTCAAAATAAAGATACCACTTTCTACTTTAATTTCAAAATAAATCACTTTCTCAGGCCGCACGAACCATGCTAAGAAGACCGGCTTAGGTTTGGTTGGGTCATATCACTATTTTGACTCGTAGGAGCTCGGGTGGCATACCTTGCAAAATTGAAGGCGCATTAAATAAGTAGCTCTGCTGAGCAAAGATGTCTAAGGGGGAAAAAACGTTATCGACAATTTTGACCTAAGACAGAGTTGCCGCAGAATTTAGAAAATGAAATTCCCTGACATTTCCCAGACACATTTTGGTGAAAATACCTGACAATTGAAGATGTGACAGGTGGTTAGGAAGTCATAATTGAAAATAGTTTTCAGGCATTTGTTGTTCGAAACTTCAAACCCATTCGAGAAAGCAAGTAAAGGTGATTTAACACATTTTTCCTGACGTTTTCGTCATTTTCCCTGACATTTCCCAGTTTACCCTAACATTTTCGACATTTTCCCTGACAATTCCCGGTTTACCATGACATTTCTGTCATTTTCCCTGAAGACCCAGATACACCTGCGAATCAGAAGCGCTTCTTGAAAGTGAAGCACCAATTGGAAAGGAAGATTTCGATAGCTTGACGTCGAGCGATCGAAATTCCGGTTTCCTAGTGGGGTTTCACGTTTAACAAGCGCTTCTAACTCGCAAGTGTATCCTGTATCTGCCGCTTTAAATTTCTCGGTTTTCCCTAGTTTTTTTAAAATCATGGTGTCTAGTTTTCTTGGTAAAGCTCATTCCCTGATTTTTCCCTGAGTTTCCCTGATTCTCAGGAGCTCATTCCCTGATGACAAACCGAAGTTTTCTCCCACTTTCCCGGGATTTTCTTCGGGAAAAGAAGGTTATTTTCCACAGTTTCAGATATGAATATCGATTTTAATTAATCTTACAGCCGTTTCTTTGGCGCACATTCGCGCGAAATGATCCATGAGTGGTTGGAGAAGAGATTCCCGGTTTCTGGAACCGATTCCCTGATTATCCCCTGATTTTCCCGGTAAATTTTCATTCTCTGATGAATCCCGGTTTTTTAAAAACCAGACACCATGTTTATAATTCCCTGACATTTCTCGGTTTCCCTGGTATTCCCTGACTGTGGCAACCCTGCATTCGGCGTTTTTCCCTGGCACGGCAGTGCTTGCGTGGTGCGCCTCTCGTCCCGCGGCGAAAAAATTCGAGCTTTTCTTCAGGAGCGGGGCGGCGCCGGGCTACGTAACTTGATCCTTTCGGCGAGGTTAGGTTCTGTTGACACTTTCGACCCACGCTCCCTGCTTCTCGTGTCCCGGCGGACTCGACCGAAATCTGTTTTTTTTATGCCAGTCTTATCGCTGAATCCGCAACCGCATGTCCCCATGTTAATTTGCCTCCCTGATAATTCCGATAATGCTCCTGCCATATGTTCTGCCGTGATAGCGAAGAGAGCAGTAAGTGTCAGATTTTTGAAATCGAGTTGCTTTCAAAATTCGTCTGATCTCTTTTAGGTTAAATCACTGAAACACTGAAAAAAAAGTTGCTTGGATGTAGAGTCCAGACTTTTAAAAACATTGACAAGAAAAAGTACTCTTGATTCGATCAGATTTTTCCTTGAATCGAAGAGCCAAGCGTTTTGATTTAAGCGAATATCCTTTTGATTCAAGCAAAAATCCGATTGAATCAAGAGTATTTTTCTTGTCAATATTTTCAAGAGTCTGGACTCTAGATCCAAGCGGCTGAATTTTCTACTGGAATTGGGTTGAGAGGGTTGAAACTATAACAGACCACACAACTTACCGCACTCGAGCTCACGGTATTAGTTAAAATTACTTCACGCTTACAAACCTGGAACAAAAAAAAGAGAACGGAGAATTATGCACTATCGTTAAGCACATCAATCTTGTAATAGCCTTTAAACCAAAATACCTGAAATACTAAAATCTGTCTTTGTCAAATTGGACGTATTTATGCTGCAAAGAACTATTTGGACGTATTTATACTAAAAGGAACTATGTTACACGCAAACCCTACGCACATAGTTCCTTTTAGCATATAAATACGTCCATTTAAACATGAATAAAAGCAAAAGGAGCTGCGTGCGTAGGATGTACATGCAACGTAGTTTGTTTTGATTTAATTTAACACTTGGGCTACATTTTGCAATTGAAATCTAAAAATGTTTGCGCAGCTTAGAAATAAGGTTAGTACTATTAATCCCCAATTGCAAAATTTAGTCCACTTAGTGTTAGTTTTTTTTAGCGTTAATACATATGTCTACCTGTGTACACAAATACCTGGCGTACCACATCGTGATAAAATTTTCAAAAATCTCCAGAAATTTTTTGAAATCCAGAAATGATCGATTGATCATTCGACCATCAAATCGTTGTCAGAAGTGCAGAGGATCACTGAACTGCATTTTGCAACTGGTAAAGCTACACTTTTTCGCTCATACATACGAATACCTATTTGCATAGGAAAACTAATGAGTTGTTTTTAGAATGAGCAACAAATTGGAGTTCCTTATTGTAAAACGTAGCCCAAATTCAAAGCTCGACGGCTTGAAAAAAAGGTAAAATCTAAAGTTGAGCCGGGAAAAACGACAGCACAGCGAGAAAGTAGCGGCGCTGATACCAAGATTAAAAGGGAAGGCGCCCGCACAAGCGGGAAGGAGTCAAAGTGCGGAGAAGGGATAAAAAACCCTGGATGAATGGAGAGGTAAAAGATGACGAGTGAGGGGCACTCTTGCCAAGTCTCGGAGAAAAATCTAGATATTCGACAGGGTGACTTAAGTACGAATATCGAAGGAGTCGATTCTTTGGGTCAAAAAAAGACGTTTTGGCAGTATAATTTTCGGTCCAAAAACGCTTTTCCTGGGGGGCCTCATCATCCCCCTATTAGACCCTGTTGAGCTCAGAAAAAAGGTCAACAATATTATTGGTAATCAACACATTTTTATTAATAATACCTTTTTAAGGATAAATTATGACTGGAAGAATCACACAAGCAGGGCTTCTTTTTTTTTTCATATATATTAGGTTAAGATGAAGAGAAAAAGTGATCGCCACGGAGACCATTTAGCATAGCATATGCTTCAACAGACCCTCTTATCTCGAAAACAATGAGTCATAGGGAAAAAACGCAAGATACGTTTTCTCAATTTTTTTCAACGCTGAATCTAAACGTGCCGTCAAAAAATCAATTTTTGTCGCTATAAAAATTAATTTTGGCCACTTTTAGGTTAGATACCCTTAAAACCCCCTCTAAAAATGAGTTTTCCTTTTTTTGGGAGGCCAAGAATGAAAAGAGCGCTAAGCATTACCTCCTGTTCCCAATCGTCATGAATATTGGTTGATGAACATTGTCATAGAGATAAGGCGACGATTTTCTTTCTCCAACTTTGGAAGGCCGTTGCCCCAAGGAAGGCGTTTTTGGAGAAAAGTTATACCACAGAAACGTCTTTTTTTGACCCAAAGAGTCGACTCCTTCAATATTCGTACTTAATCCTGTGTCACCCTGTTTAATAGGTAAGATCGCGAAACGTACACAATCAGGGTTGCCATGGAATTTAGAAAATGAAATTCCCTGACATTTCCCTGATTTCCCTGACACATTTGGGTGAATATTCCATAACAATTGAAAATGTGACGGATGGTGAAGAGAGCACAATAGAAGAAGAAGAGGAGGGAGAAGAGCAATAACAACAGCAATTACCGCTCCGACACAAAATATATAAGCTTCCATCAAATGAAGTTGCACGAATTCACCGTTTAAGAAAACCGGATTAGGTTTGGTTGGGCCATACCACTATTTTGACTCGTAGGAGCTCAGGTGGCATACCTTGCAAAATTGAAGGCGCATTAAATAAGTAGCTCTGCCGAGCATAGATGTCTAAGAGGGAAAAAACGTTATCGACAATTTTCACGTAAGACAGGGTTGCCACAGAATTTAGAAAATGAAATTCCCTAAAATTTCCCTGAAATCCCTGACACATTTTGGTGGAATTCCCTGCCAGTTGAAGATGTGACGGATGGTTACGAAAGCATAATTGAAAATGGTATTCAGGCAAAATTTGTAGTTAGAAACCTGAAACCCATTCTAGCAAGGAAATGACAAAAAACAAATGACAAATGACAAATTTTCCCTGACATTTTCGTCATTTTCACTGACTTTTCCCTGATTTTTCAAAATTCCCTGACATTTCCCGGTTTTCCCTGGCTGTGGCAATCCTGCACAATCCGGCAACCGCGGTGAGGGGGACACAGGCTCGTAAAACGAAGGGTTGAGGGAGGAGGGTCCTCGAAAATGGGTAAACAGAGCTCCTTTCTTCCCGGATACCCTGGTGGGGGGCGGGGGGCGCGAGTCCACATTTCGGGATTCGTCCCGTTTATTATTCTTAAAAGTTTATTTCTGCCGGCGAGGAGGGGGGGCGGGGGGCTGAGCTTTGGAGAGAGGGAGCCGTGCCAGTGTTGTTGTGGGGGCTCGTTTCGGCAGCACGCGTCTTAAGATGAGCGCCACGTTGCCGCTCCGACACATTTTTTTCAAGATTTCCACGATGCGAATGGTTCATGCTGCCGTGCTTAGGAAGAACGCCGTATGAGCCTTCAGACGTTGCCGTATCTCCTTCAATAAATAACGAATTTACTGGGAAAATTGTTGACATTTTTTCTTAAATATTTAAGACAATGGAGATGTTGCATGTGTGAGGAATTTGCGATTTGACTGTTGATTCTTGAGTGAAAGTTTGCGAGAAACACGATGGTGCCACTGGTTTTTTCTGAAATCAACTCCCAAGCTCGGAAAAAGCTCTCAAGTTGAGGCCAAAATGGAGGGGATATCCCACGCTATCCTGAGAGTCCACCTCTACATCAAGACAAACTCTCCATGCAAAGATAGGGAGCAAATACATTGACAGGGTTGCCGTGTTTTCAGTTTTAGAGTCCCCAAATAAAGTGGCAGCCCTGTTAATGAATTTGCTCCCTATCCTTCGCATGGAGAGTTTGTCTTGATGTAGAGGTGGACTCTCAGGATAGCGATTTTGGCCTCAACTCGAGAGCTTTTTTTGAGCTTGGGAGTTGATTTCAGAGAAAACCAGTGGCACCATCGTGTTTCTCGCGAACTTTTACATCAGAATCAACAGTGAAATCGCAAATTCCTCAAACATGCAAAATTTCCATTCAATCTAAAATATCTGAGAATTTCAAGGAAAAATAAGCATGATTTTCCTTAAAAATACATGTTTTATCCGGAGAAATTTGGCAACTCTCAGATGTTCATACGGCGTTCTTCCTCCGCACGGCAGCACGATTCCCCTGTAGGGGGATTCTTGAATGGATATTGAATTCAGGGTTGTCATAAATTCTTCATCATTATATTCCCTAACTTCTCAAAAATTGTCCGATTCTTTAAGAAATTATTTAAGAAAGAAAAAGAATAAAAAAGGAAAAGAGAAAGAGAAAAAAAAAACATGCTGACGTTTGCTAAACTTCGGACAAAATTGCCTTGATCGAAAATCAAAGTGTAGGAAAAGACACTCAGTAGCTGGTTAAAAGAGGGCAAAGGGCCTGTTGTAAACTTTTGATACGGCAAAAATGAGACTTTCTCCTATCAGTTAATTTCTCAAAAATCACGATGAGCGCATCGGCAAAGTTTGGAATGCAGTCCTAACTTTACAATCTGCGTGAGAAATTTGCGTTTTTTCAGCTTCCCGCTTCAAAAACAATACTATAGCACAGGTGAACATTTCGTAAGAGGCTTCGTTCTATCCAACCCCTGTGCACTAGGATACTACACAACATTTAACATGGCCGACACCAATATGCCAAAACCCATGTGCTTGGATGAGATTCTAACCATTTGTTAAGAATTGAGCGTGTTTACATTCACGATTTCTTCGCGTTGATGCCTGAAGATCCGCTTTGGTTGACATTGTGCTCCCGATCGCGATTTACGCGCGGAGGCGTCGGCTGTGAAGGATATTGCTATTGTGAAAGGGTTGAATGGAACGACTCCTATATGTTCCTAAACATAGGTATAGTGGAGTCAAAGGGCTCGGTAGCCTGTTGCGAGGGTGTGTATTTACAGCCGTATTGCGTATTGGTTTGGATGTTAGGACCCTCTGGATGTTACGGCAGGATTAGAAATAGCAGCAAGGTGGGTGTTTCAGGGATGGTACCTGCTGACTGATTCTTGAAATTGATAGACAAAGCTATAGACAAAGATGACAGAGAGGACATGGAGCAATCTTATTGGTTGGAACGGGTGATTGTTATGGACTAAGGGAGAAATTGGGACTAACTACGCGGTTCCTCGTACGTTTCGGTTGGATGGCCTATTACTTCCCTCCCTTGCCCGTTTAAACGACCCGCTTCCACCAATAGGATCACTTTGTTTTCAGTTTTTCTTTCTTCTCTATCACTTTGTCTATCAGTCCCAATAGTTAGCCCGCAGGAGCCCTTTTTTGCTCATTTGAAGAGCGTAGAGGACCAGTGGGATAAATACAGTTTTTTTTTTAAATATACGCCCTTAATGTTTCAAAACTACATGGATCCTTAAGGCGGAAAGAAAGTTCACACTCATTTTTTGATGCTCAAAATTGAATTACAGTTGTGAATTTTTCCTATAATATATTTTGAGACCAGTTTTAGTTGTAATTACTAACATTTCAGTTTTTTCAAAAACTCCACTTATTTTGCGTTTCTTGGAAGGTCCTCGTTTGAATCAACTTCTAATAGACGCGCGTAAGTCCAAAATCTCATGAGCCCCATCGTCCTCGAGTTCTGATGCAAATCGTGGTGAAGGTACGGTATGAAGTTTAGTCGTTTACAATATCGACAGCCAAAAAGCGAAACCACGTTTCTCCATTTGCAATGTTGCGGACATCCTGTCATACTTCATTGCTTCTTTCGAAAACTAGACAACGTAATCCCTCAAGCACACTTTTCAATCTATGAATGATGGATGTGTCCGTTTGGCACGTGTCTATTTAATTTAATGCTGCACGATGACCATTTCGCCTTCAATTAGAAGGGTATACTTCCCGATCTCCTAGAGGTACGAATAGTTGCATGTTCGCGCCTGCTCAGAATAAGGTCGTCAGAATAAGGCGCGAATATGCAACTATTCGTGCCTCTAGAAGATCGGGAAGTATACCCTTTTAATTGAAGGCGAAATGGTCACCGCACAGAATTAACTTAAACAGACACGTGCCAAACGGACACGTCCATCGACTCTTAAATCCGGCGACAAGAAACTGCACTCTTGAACCAAGAGGTTTTTTTACCGGTGTACTCTTGATTCAAATATTGCTTGAATCGGGAGTAATCAAATCCTCTTATCTGATGGGATTTCTTTTGGATCCTAGCAAAATTCCCATTGAATCAAGAGTATTTATAAATTCTTGTCAAGTTTTTTAAGAGTCTGGACCTTGGATCCACGAAACTCTCTTTTTCAGTTCGTCGTCAAAACCTTCGCGGCGGGGGCGACAAATGACCTTTCCTTTTTTATGGAAGAGCGGGGGCACTCGTCGAAAAATCATGACACCAACTTTAAGCCTCTCCTCTTACGAAAAAATTGAGCTCGTTTCTTTCCCATTTGCGTGCACTGAAAAAAAATTCTCGGCGTTTTTACCAAGGCCCGTTGGTACTTTTACCATCTCACTTTTTTTTACCAATAATTGGTAATTTTACCAAAACAGACTGGTAAGCTCACCTAAAAATCGGTATTTTTCAGGTAAGAATACCACTTTTATTGGTAATCAATTCCCGGTAACTTTGCCATTTCAACTCGGTACTTCTACCACAGTCGATAAAAAATATTGCCGTTTTTACCGAGGTCCAGTAAAATTGCCGAGAAAGTTCAATAATTTTACCGAGATTGCTCGATAAAATTACCAATTCCATAAATGGTAATTTTACCGAGAAAAAACTGGGATCAAATAGAACCCTGAATTCTTGGTAATTTTACTCTTTTCTTAGTAAATACACCGATATTTTTTTTTCAGCGTGAGAGCTTCTCCTGCGCTGTAATCCATTTTAAAAAAATCAAGTTTACAGCAAATTTGGTCCATTTTCCCTGTTTTAGATCCAGGCCTGGTGGAACGCAGGGGGCGGGACGACCCCCCCCCCCCCTTAAATGACGCCGCTAGGGGTCAAAAAATTTGACGGCTCCGACGGGCGGCTGCCGCTGCCGCGCAATCGAATTAAAATAAGAACGGACCCGATACAAGGTCATCGATCCCACACGCTGAAGAGGACCGGGGGGGAGGGGGTCCACCCTCCCGTAACGGGGGAGGAGATGGTGAGCAAATTGGAGCCCCTCGACAAAGTTGCGGGAGAGCGGGGTGGGAGGTTATGATCTGTGTCCGGAATAATAAGGACGGGAGCTTTTAAGCCGACCACCGACGTGTCTTGCTTTTCGATGAATCGATTGATCCGCCATTTAAATCGATGGACATGGGTCGATCATCAGGGCATTCCTTAATAATCGATTCTTTATCATAGCTACAAATGGGATGATATCGATAGCCGATTATTCACGCATCGTCACTCCATGTTGAGCTTCGCGACGAATCGACTCATCTGTCATTTGAATCCATGGAAATAGGTCGATCATCAGGGTATTTTTTACAATAATCGATTCTTTATCGTAGCTGCAAATGGGATAGTATCGATATCCAATAATTCACGCTCTGCCACTCCGGTTCGTGCTTGGGGATGTATCGATTGATCTGTCATTTAAACGTTCTAAAAAGGATCGAGTATCAGGTACCTAAATAATAGATTCTTCACCTTTCGTTTACAGTAAGAAAAATAGTGTATTTTCTTCGGAAAATACACTGAAAAATATCGATAATCGATAATTTACGGTTTGCCAATGGACACAATTGACAAGATACACAGGAAAAAAACACATTGGATCTAGTGTCCAGACTCTTAAAAACATCGACAAGAAAAAGTACTCTTGATTCAATCAGAATCTAGCGTAAATCAAGAACGAAGCCTCTTAATTTAAGCGGATTTCCTTTTGATTCAAGCAAAAATTCGATTGAATCGGGAGTATCTTTTCTTGTCAATGTTTTCAAGAGTCTGGACTCTGGACTCAATGTGTTTTTTTCCAGTGCAAGGGTGGAGAGGGGGTCAGAGCCAGCGATACGTAACCCTTTCTTTCTCTATTGGTAAAAAAAAGGTAAAAACTCTTACGAAAAATACGCATGTTTGTTCATTTCTGCTAACACTGGAAAAAAAACACATTGGATCTAGAGTCCAGACTCTTGAAAACATTGACAAGAAAAGGTACTCTTGATTCAATCAGATTTAAGCTTAAATCAAAAGGAAATCCGCTCAAATTAAGAGACTTGGTTCTTGATTTAAGCTTAAATCTGATCGAATCAAGAGTATTTTTTCTTGTAGATGTTTTCAAGAGTCTGGACTCTAGATCCAATGTGTTTTTTTTCCAGTGAAACGCGGTCCAATTATTCAACGGAGATCCGGGGTTACGTTAGGAAGCGTTACAAGGAGAGCCGGGGGGGGGGGGGGCGTTAAATGCCGAAAAAGTGCGTTACGTGCTTCATTACCGCTCCCATCGTTTTGGAAACAACAGAGCTAATATTTCAAAGGGTTGAATGTTCGCTTGGAAACGCGTTGAGAGCGGACGCGACCACCTAGAGCCGGCTGCGGGGGCAGAACCGCACCGCAGCGAGGACGGCGGGGGGCGGGGGATGATTTTTCCGCCTCGGCTCCGGAACCGGAAAACCTGTCTTGGAACTAGCCTTAAATTTTTCACGCTCGCGAATCATAGGATCGCGCCAGACAGAATTAATGATGTAATTTTTTCCCGACCCCCGCCCCTCCCGTTTCAACCCTCGACACCTTCAGTTGCGCCCATTAAAAGTAAATTAATGCTGCACCGCGCCCGAGCTTAAATTTGCCGAGTTGCGCGATAGCATTCGGATATTTAACATGCGTTCAAATGGGGGAAAACTGATTTTTGAGGACTATCTGGCAACAATATCTGAGCTGCACCAGACGATCGCAGTTGCCAAATGTGACGCCTTCTCGAATTAATTTCCGTCTGTCCCTCCGGCATCCCTGCGTTTCGTACTCTAAGGGAGGATAGATTGTGCTAGGGGACTATGCCCAAAGGTGGGTGCGCGGCCAAACCCCTGGAGGACGTTTCGCGCTTTTAGATTCAGCATCCCTTATTTGGTACAATTTTCTGCCAAATTTGAAATTCCTGCCAATAAAAAGTGGCGGGAATTTCAAATTTTGCTCATTGCCTGTTATCCTGCTTAGCCTCTCGGTCTATCCGTATGGATCGTATTCGATAGTGGTTCGATGTATCGTTTCGTTGAAAACAATTGAACATAACCTCAAACCAAAATGTTAGGATATTTGTCAGAAAAGCTGAAATTGATAAATTTCGTAGCAATATCACTACTTTTGGCCAATTTAGTACTCATACGAATCAAAAATCTATCACAAAAAACCCGTTCCGTCAGATTACTCAATTGACTTTTGAGGCTGCGTTTATGTTTTGAACCATTCGATGTCGATACAATCTCACTCGTTTGATGCATAGAATACGATCTCTATAAAAAAACCTGGGTCATATTTCTAAAGTGTGAATGAAGCAGGCTCAACTAGAGACTATCTCGCGTCGATAGCCTCAAAAATCATGGATAGCAGCCCAATGGAACGCTTGAACGAACTGTGACAAAAAATGAAAATTTACATTGTGATTGAATAGAAGAATCCGCAAATTTACGACGCACAATATATTTTGAGCGAAGTTTTTTTTTTTTTTTCGAAAATTTCTCGAGTCAGAAAAGTTTCCTTTCCCGACAAAATACGCTTCGTGGAGATGATAACATCTTAATGACGCATCACCGACCGTGTTTAAAAGAGCGAGCAAATTGAAAAAACGCAATTGTAGGCGCGCTTAATTTGGCAAAGCGGTTTCAACCCATTTTCCTCTCTCCCACTTCCGTCCGCAAAAACAAAGAGACCGCGGCTACTAATGATGGTACTTTTTTTAGTCTTATCAACGAATGCTGAGCCTTTCCCTTCATTTTCTCATCTTCCCTTGACGCATCTCCCATCTCCACATGAACCGCGGAGAACGCAGAGTTATACGAAGAATAGGGCTCATGTGAAAAAGGAGATACGGCCCCTAGGCAGAGGAGCGACGATTTTTCTCCGCTTCCCTTGAATTTCTAATATTGTAATTTCCTCCGCGCAAAATAAAAGAAGAAGAAGAAAAAAAGAAACTATCGCTTAACATTTAATTTAGTTGGGAGCACCTTACATTTTTCAGACGGATTCCGCAATTATTATTTGGCGCCTTGGAGACTCAACGAACACAACTAATGAACCACAAGATACTGCAAAGCGTCGTCTAGAAAAAGTGCATCGAACAAAAAGGAGGTATTCCCTTCAATTTTTTTTTAAAAAAAAAAAAAGTAATGAAGGGGCTCAATGTTTTTGTTCACAGTTAGCTATGGAACAGTCTAAAAACTGCGCTATAATTGGTTTAAGAATTCACATGATATGAGGATGCCTAGCCACAGACGGAAACGGAAAGTACTGTCGGTAAAAGCCACTTAACATTCTATTAAATCCCATGGGCACTTGGGTGTTTACAGATACTGCTGCGGGCATTTATACTCTTGTGATATACCCATTTGCTAAACACACTTCCAGCTTAAGCACAGTTCAGCGAAGGGATCGACACAAATTTGGAGAAGAAAAAACGGGAGGGTACGGATTCGATCGACATGATTGAATCGAAGAATAAAAACGTGAACGATCGACAAAATTCGATCGATTCCGGAATTGTCGACCGATTCACGGGTTTGACTATTGGCGAACTATTGTCGATCGGTTTAAGTTTTTATTCTTCGATCGATTCATCGAAATCGAGGATAGATCCTCGAAGGATCGAATCCATACCCTCCCGGGAAACGAACTATGCGCTTAGGTCTACCATGTTATACCATTTCAAACCCATAAAGAATCGATTACTGTATTTTCGCTTGTCCAAAAATTCGATTAATCGACTGATGAGCTAATAGGAAAACTCCTCCCCCGCCCCTCCTTGGAAACTACGGCCGGCGTCTTTGGATCTGCGGCGGTCGCGGAAAGCCCCTATTTCAATTTTCCGTGGAAGAGAGCAACCTTCCTCCCCCCTGTTCACTCACGGAGACAGCCCCACCGCCGCACAGTGGATCGAGTCATTAAGGGAGGTCGGAAATGGCATTTTCGACTAAAACTACAAATTTTGATGTTTATTTCGTCACATTTCATACTTTCAGGAGTGCTTTTTGAAGAAAATTTCACGAGAAAACCATTGAAGCTACTTGTAGAACCTCAAAAGTTTTGTATAAACGTACTTATACATACATAAGAGTCGCTCTCACAGCGCTCTCCGGCGCTCTGCGACGCCTAAACGCCACAAAACTCGGTCCTTAATTTTTGTCAACGTGTCCGTTGGTTTCCAGTGGTACCGAGGCTTGTTACGTTAGGTCTTTTGACAGTAAAAGCTTTTACAAGTGCCGGGGAGTCAGCCCGATGACTCAACCCCCAACCTGGAGGACCAGGGTTTGATTTCGGAGTTGCCTCTCCTAGACAGGTGCTTTCACTTCAGCTCAGAGCCCTGTCTGCCCTTCTAGCAGGTGGTTCATACGCCCTGAGGCCGGCGACCATCTCCACTATCCCTTTATGGCAGGGGCTACCAGCTGGGGTCCGCAGGATTGCTAAACCTGTGACAACAGTCCCCATACGGCCATATAATGTAGTTATAAGCGTTTAAAGTTTCCAAATTTTGTCCGACCTTTCCTATTGACACGACCCGTTGTGCGCCGACGACAACGGCAACATGCACCGCTTCCTTGTTGGCATCAGGCCAGCCTCACTCCCACGTTCTCCCGTGTCACGGAAAAACGCAGTAACAACATTCGAGTCGTGAATGATCGATTATCGATATTTCCCTATCTGAAGCTACGGTAAAGAATCGAGTGTTAATGTGTTCGTTGCGAACACCCTGTTTATCGATCCTTTTCCATAGGTTTCAACGGCAGGTCAATCGATACATCGCAAAGCGCGCCACGTCGCTGCACTGTCGTGTTGCCGAGTTCCTTTCGATGGAATAAAATACGATTTTCCGGAAAAATTCGCCGTTGTTTTTCTTCGCATTTTTCAGGTGCACTGAAAAAACAGAAACGGGCTATATAGACATACCGTCCGTTCCGGGCTCAGAGGCCGAGAGTTCCGGGTGATGGAGCCGTAGCTTCGATGGCTCCGTGTGCTGCACCCGGAACTTTCGGCCTCTGAGCCCGGAAGAGACGGTATGTCTGCATAGCCCGAGAGTACGGCTTCCACGGCCGGCTTCCTTCTCTTGTAATGTCCCTCTCTCAGTTAAACATATTTTAATACCTGCCTTACCTATCAACGATTAAGATCCAAAATTTTCCCTCCACTTTCTGATCTCCATTCCATCCTTTCAAAGTATTTCTCATGAAATCCCTCTCTTCTTCAAACGAATTAATCTCGATCCAAATTTAATGCATTCTTTCCTTGTCCTATCTTTTAATTTTGTGTACTATACCCTTTTGTGACCCCTATTTCTTAAATTTTAAAATTCTGTGCTACACTATTTTGATCTCTCCTCTAAGGTGTTAGTGGCTCAAATGTTAAAAGCACCAAATAAACGTATCTGCCAACCAACCATTCTTTCGTGAAGAAAATGACGAACTAAGGAAGAAATATCCAATTCTAGAGTATCAAATCGAAAGGGCCCTCGAAAATTGTTTACCCTCCTGTTGACCCTATATGTCCACTTCCATGCATGAAGATAATAAAGACGGGTTTGCGGTGACCTACATACACGGAGGGGCAGGCCGTTGGGGTTGGGGCTCGGTGCATGCAAATGAGGTGGATTCGGGCTCCCTGCGGATTGACACGGCCGCGCGACGCGACGGGCCAACCCCACCCTCGAATAAGCCATGACAAACTAAGCGATGCCCCGGACTGATTATTGAAATCGATAAACATTGTGGTATAGACATAAAAGACAGGGGAGAAATGGGGCGAACCTAGTGGTGGAAGCGGGTGGTTGCGATGGAAAAAGGAGGTGAGAAGTAGACTGACTAAGGGCAACCGACAAGAAAGACTCTACACACGGAGAAAAAAACTTCGTGCTTGAGACCCGAAGTTGAGGTCATATGGATTTCTGAAGTTTTCGGATCACGCATCCGAAAACTTCCAGTTGCCGAAGTTCGGGTCAGATATCTAAGTGCTTCGGTATGAACCGGAAATACTTCAGATGTCTGACCCGAACCCTTCGGTATATACGGAAGTACGGAAGACGCATCTCGTTTGCGATATCAATAAATCTCCGCTTTTGTTTTATTCGTTTTAAAAGAAGAACAAATGGACGTATTTGTATCAAACACTGGAAAAAAACACATTGGATCTAGAGTCCAGACTCTTGAAAACATCGACATGAAAAAGTACTCTTGATTCAATCAGAATCTAGCTTAAATCAAGAAGCAAGCCTCTTAATTTAAGCGGATTTCGTTTTGATTCAAGCAAAAATCCGATTGAATCAAGAGTATTTTTTCTTGTCAATGTTTTCAAGAGTCTGGACTCTAGATCCAATGTGTTTTTTTTCCAGTGTTTGATACAAATACGTCCATTTGTTCTTCTTTTAAAACGAATAAAACAAAAGCGGAGATTTATTGATATCGCAAACGAGATGCGTCCTCTAGGAGTTTCACCGTCGATATTCATGCAACGATCGCCTGAAAAATAAAAATTTTATGAGGAGAAAAGCTCAAAACTTTCGAAAGTTCATACGTTGTTTTTCCTTAGCATGGTAATACAACTGGACTGGATTTTGCAATTTGGAACTATAAATTCTGGCTCATCTGAAAAAACACTTATGTGCATAGGGAAACTAATGGCACATACGTTGTTTTTAAACCGGGCCAGAATTTATAGTTCCAAATTGCAAAATGTAGTCCAACTGGTCTCCGGTTGATCGACCGTAAACAAACCCCGTTCAACACGTTGTTCATCAATCATCGTTGCGCGGCGTGGCAACTGGATATTGAAATTCCATTGCTCTCAAAGTAATTATGACACTATTCAGCTCTGTTAGAGATGGATCTTCGGGGTATTTCGCCTCTGTAAATAAACACGGGGGTGGATGCTGGTAAGTCTGCTTGATTGGACGCCGACAAACAAAGCGGTGAGCGAAACAATGATTCAGTGCTGCCATTCGGTATTCGGTCTGTTACATTTTCGACCGGGAGACCCTATTCCATACACTGACAGCGTGATAAAATCGTCCGAAGGTTGAATTACGAAAATATTGATTTTCCTCTTAAAAAAAAAAAAGGTTGCACGCCCTCTGAAAATTAAGAAGAAGAAAAATTATATATGTTGCCGGTGATGCAGAAAAGATGGAAAAAGTTGTACCTTTATTCCATAATGCCAATGATCATTTCGCGCCTAAGCGCATCATCAGGGCGTATACCGTAATCATATCGCGTTGAGGAAACGCACGTCACAAATATAAAAATTATTAAAATGTTTAAAAACTTTTTTTTTTTTTTTGGGATGTAAAATGCAATCACTCAATCAATCCGAAAATTGAATCAGTGAGTTCGAAAACACACTAACTCGGAAAAGAAATTGTTCAGGAAACACGTAAAACTGCGCAGTGGGCGAAGAAGTTAGTTTAAGAAAAACCTTTTTGGTGCCAAAGGACAAGTACTTAGAGACTTTGTAAAGCACAAAGTTGAAATCGATACAACATGTTTGATGACAGAGAACTAAGCGTTTAAAAATTTCCGAGTTGGTGTGTTTTCGTTCTCATTCCTCGATTTCATTTCCTCTTTATTTTATTTCGTCTATAGCTTTGTCTACCAATTTCAATGATCAGCCCACCTGGATTTCGAGTTGAGAAGTCAACTTTGAGGTTAACACCCTCGCGTGCAAACACTCCCCCCCCCCCCCCCCAACGGCATGCCGGCGAAAGAGTAGCAGGCCACGAACGGGAGGGAGAGAGGAGAGGGGAAGAAATCCAAGCAGGAAGTTAGGGCTCAGCGGCTCGGCGCACGTGGCAGGGTCGGCCCCTTCCAGGGATGTCGAGGGCGAGGGGGCGGGAGAGAGAGAGAGGGGGAGGGGGAGGGTTCCTGGATCTCGCCACCCCCGCCGAAGTGGGATAGGGTGAAAACGCGATGACGTCCCACATTTGGACGTATTTCTATCAAACGGAACTATGTGCATTAAGACATGAGCCCTGAGATTCATAGGAATATGTGCATAACAGGGCTCACGCCATAATGCACATAGTTCTGTTTGACAGAAATACATCCATTTTTACATCATTAGCTCGGAGCAGGGCGGCGACAGCGCGACACCTTAGCTGCGTTGCTATGGAAGAATGCCGTAAGAACCATCAGACGTTGCCTTTCCAAAAACAGATCACGATTATCGGTGAAATTTGTGAATATTTTCCTTAAAATTTTTCAGAGAATTTCGTTCGCAGTTATATCTACATTGTCTGAAAATTTTTCAGGGTGCCTACTAAAATAAGCTGGCGAAAAATCAGTACTTTTACAATGCTTTTTCGGTACATTCCCAAGAGATTCAGTACATTCCCAAGGAATTCAGTTCATTCCCAAGAAATTCAGTACATCCCCAAGAAATTCAGTACTTTCTCCACAGGAAAACTCAGTACTTTTTCAGTACCTAGCTCCAATTTTGACCATTTAGACCACATTTTGCGGTAAGGAAGTATATTATAGACGTAATTTGTACGTAATAATCCTCCGCATAGATAGGCGCTTTTATGGCTGATCTGGAAATGGTAGTTCCTTCATGCAAAATTTAATCTATCTGTAACCAAGAGATTACATTTTGCAGATAAGAAACCATTATATTCGGCTCATTATCGGAGGTGGCAAATTGCTCTGAGCATCCGCAATTTTTGGCAACGCGCTGGGTTTTTGCAGAAAGGTCCACGCGACGCGCTGATCAAAATTTTGTGTAATTTCAGAATGTATGTCAATGTCGCATTTTCCCAAGAGTTGAAAATCTGAAACCTAAAAAAAAAATAAAAAAAAATAACTCAGCCTCAGCATTTTTAGGGCAACTTTTGGCGGATCCAGAAAATTGGCAACATTGTTTTTTCTACATTTAAACCTATGGAAATGTATCGATTCCCGGAGAGGCCAGGTGCTCCGGCCAAAATCGATTATTCAACATAGGTTTAAATTGAGGAGTTGTTGTCAAATTGCTGGATCTGCCTATGAGGGCAATTTCACAATTAGGTCGCGACCGTGCCACCGCGCGGTCGAGAACAATTTGCACCCCTGCGTTATACTGCCGTGCTAAGGAAGAACGCCGTATGAACCTTCAGGCGTTGCCAAATCTCCTTTGATAAAACACGAATTTACTGGTAAACTAATAAATATTTTCCTCCCAATTTTCAGATAATTTGGCTCACAATTTCACCTAAGGTCCCTGAAAATTTCAGGGGAAAATATACATATCTTGACTAAAAAATAAACATTTTATCGAAGGAAATTTGGCAACTCTCGAATGTTCATACGGCGTTCTTTCTTAGCACGACAGTATAGAGGCAAATGAGAGCCGTTAATCACTTGTACCATACTTCGCTAGGTCAAGATGCGACGCAATAAATGCCGAAACGACGTGGCAACACTGCAAAGATCGTCTCCGGACGCAGCCGACGTTGACGTGCATTCGACGTCGTATCCCGGCCGCGACCCGCGACGTCCGTCTGCATTTGTTTCTCTTTTGAAAGCGACGTTGCCAGCAGAGCTCGATATTACAGAATACAGCGCAATCGGATGATCTTAACAGAGAACGGTCCACTTGTCTCCGTGTAAATGGCACGGTGTGCTAAGGAGGAACGCCGTATGAGCCATCAGGCGATGCCAAATTTCCTTCTACAAATCACGAATTTTCAGAAAAATCTGTGAATATTTTTTCCAAATTTTTCACAGGAGTTCATTCGTAGTTTGATCGAAAAAGTCGGAAAATTTTAAGGAAAAATATCTATAACTTTCTTCAAAAATAGCATATTTTCAGAGAAGAAATTTAGCAACTCTCGAATGTTCATAAGGCGTTCTTCCTCTGCACGGCAGAATTATACACTGTTAAAAAATACACGGTGTGACACCGTAGCGAAAGTGTCAGATCCAGTCTAAACGCAAGGGTGCCTTTTTCTGGGGGTGGCAGGGAGGGAAAGATTTTTTTCTCACCCCATATTTATAAACTAACATTAACATAGGCTACATTAGGTCAGTTCTGATCAATTTTAACAAAGTTTTCGGCATTTGGTGAGATTTTTTGAGGCCCTCCTTTTTTACTTTTGTACATATTTTAATCTGACATACGTGCAACTGATTACCGATCAAGAGGTTCCAGGCTCGAATCCCGGCCAGGGCGTCGAGACATGTCACTTGTGTTAATAGAGTGTCTACTAAAACAAGCTGGCCAAAAATCAGTATTTTACAGGGCTTTTCCAAGAAATTCAGTACCTCCTCTACAGGAATATTCAGTACTTTTTAAGCGCCTACCTCCAATTGACGAAAATCGCAAAATTCCAAAAATTTAAATTTCTCGCCCAAGTTGCGACAAAAATGATAACAAATGAAAACAATTCCGGACCTTCTGCGGAATTTCCGCACTTTTCCAGTACTTCCGGACCGCCCTTAAAAAATCAGTACTATTCTCGGGCTTTCCGCGTATTCCAGACTTGTAGACACCCTGATTCTCGGACTTTCCGCGAATTCCGGACTTGTAGAAACCCTGATCTACTGGAGGTTAGTTATCAAATGTTGATGCCTCCAAGTATAATCGAGAGGGAAAATATTACATGTTCAAGTTCGAAGTGGCAACGTTGCGTGCTCCTGTTTATCCCGGCGATCGTGCGTCTAATCTTGAATGAACGCGGCGCGACCTGGACGGGAGGGGGGAGTGGGGGACGTAAAGGGGACGGGGAGACATTCGAGGGGGACGGCTTAAACGGGACGCTACAACTGAAGCGACGGCCGGTCAAACGCGCCAAACGGGCGAGTTTCGGCCTCGCCTGAAAATTCAAGTCAATAGATCACTCCACAATGAAAACAAACTGCGAAGCCGTTGACCGCACAGTCCGTCATTCCCGGATCAAAACCTGTCTCTATTTTGTTTGAGTGGGCGGATGGGTAGGTATCCCGCGAAATGAAGGTAAATCTTGATGCTTCCCCATCCTCAAAGTAGGTACTGACGTTTATTTAGGAATAGCGCTATATTCACGCTGTGCTGGGTTTGGTTAGGTCACGCAACTAAACTAACTCCGGAGTGGTGCTCGAGGTATCACGAAAATTGAAGGCGCACCAAGCTGAGGAAATAATTACGGTATGATTGCACCTTCGAATGCATTTTTATGAGTGCAGGTATTGTGTTCGCATCTTTAAATGTGGAAATCAAGCGCGCAACTATTCGAACTCCGGAGTGAGTATGTGGTATCACGCAAAATTGAAGGAAAATCTGAATTTTTCACCTGACTCAAAGTACTGACGATTATAGGTGCAGATATTGTGCTCGCATCTTCAAATGTGGAAATCAAGCGCGATCTCTGGAGGAGGTATGTGGTATCACGCAGAGTTGAAGGAAAATCTGAGTTTTTCACCTGCCTCAAATTACTAGCGTTTATGCGTGCAGGTATTGTGCTCGCATCTTTAAATCTTGAAATCAAGCTCGCAACTATTCGAAATCCGGAGCAGGTATGTGGTATCACGCAAAATTGAAGGAAAATCCGAGTTTTCCACCTGCAGGCCGATTATTGAACGTTTAAAGCAGCCCGATAAGACATCGAATTGCGATATATTGCATGGTTAAGATAGGGCTATGTCTTGTCGTGTCGGGCCGACATAGTTTCAATAATCGGGCCGCTGTCTCGAATTACTAGCGTTTATGCGTGCAGGTATTGTGCTCGCATCTTTAAATCTTGAAATCAAGCTCGCAACTATTCGAACTCCGGAGTAGGTATGTGGTATCACGCAAAATTGAAGGACAATCTGAGTTTTTCACCTAACTCAAATTACTAGCGTTTATGAATGATCATTGAGATGAAAACTAGGGAGGACAAAAACTTACGCTTGGAGCAGTTCGAGAAATGCCAGTTGTTGCTGACGATAAAACTTATTCAAAGTTATAAACTCACCTGAAACAAGCAATGACAAAAAATCAGAAACAAAAAGGAAATGCAGCCTTCGAGTCAAATATTGTAACTCGTGCAACACTAACTCGATCTTAGGAGAATGAATGATTAAAATACGGACGAAAGTGATTCTTCACAAAAATATATTCATCAAAGCAGGGATGTAAAAAGTTTCCCTAGTTCGAATAAAAGAGGATTTCATTCATATCTTCTTGTGTGCCTATTTCGAATGTGCGCGGCTGAGAGGATGACACGGTCAATGACGTCATCCACCCCACCGCTGCCCCCCCTCCCACCTCCTGCATTCCGTCATCCCCGATCGACGACCTACCCCCATCCCTCATCGCCGCGACTAATGGCGCGGAGCTGTTTTCATAGCTAATTGACCACCCCGCCTGTCGCACGCCAGCGTTGCCGTCGCCCATCCATTTCCCACCCCGAGAGCCGTTTAACGTGAAGGATTTTCACGCGAAAACGGCAACGCTGGGCCGAGGGGGTGACGCCGGCGTCGTAGTTGTGTTTATTCAATTCTCCCCGCGAGTATCGTCTCGCAGGGTTGCCACAGTCGGGGAAAACTGGGAAATGTCAGCAAATTTTAAAAAGTCAGGGAAAACCGGGAAATGTCAGGGAAAATTTGTCAAATCAGATTCTTTTGTTTTCTAGAATGAGTTGGAGCACTGAAAAAAAAGTGAAGTTGATTTAACATTCTGGATGTAAAAAAAGTGTGCAAGAACTTACAAAATGCTGAATTAACTCCTACAGCAGTAATTTCAGCAATGTCAGGATGTAAAACTAACTGTCGTAGCGGGTAGTTTAGCATTTTGTGAGTTGTCGCACCCTTTTATACATTCAGAATGTTAAACCAACTTCACTTTTTTTTCGGTAAGGTTTCGAACAACAAATTTTGCCTGAAATTTATTTTCAATTATGCCGTCTTAACCATCCGTCACATCTTCAATTGTAAGGGAATTTCGCCAAAATGTGTCAGGGAAAGCAGGGAAATGTCAGGGAATTTCATTTTCTAAATTCTGTGGCAACCCTGGTCTCGGTTCAAGTTCGATGTTGTCACTTTCGTCATCGAAATTGGACTACATTTTGCTACTAGGAACTGGTTTAGTTTAGAAACAACGTATGATCCATTTGGCTCGTTAAAAATCATACCTATTTCAAGAATTTTACGTAAAAAAGATCCGATCAAAGTGCTGAAGAGGCGTAATTCATATTTTTCCCGTATTTCTCTGTGCAAAATACTTCATATAGGCATTTTCCATTTTGGAATATGTTACGCCTATTTTGCGAATTGTTTCAGAATCCTCCGTTTTGGAAATTTCACATATTCAAGCTACTACGGAATAGTGCCCTCCAGTTTCCCTTTCCTCTTGTCTATTGTCTATCAAATTCAATAACTAACTCACAGGGATTTATGTGCATCGAATAGTTTATCCCGTAGGATCTACAAAAGATCCTTTAATTTTCGTCGTTCCTCCGACGTGGGGCGTACCTCATTTCCTCGTGAGCCCTATTCTCCGTATGTCTTTATGCTTCCTGCGGCTCACGCGGGAATCGAGATATGCCCTTATGTTAGAGGGCAGGTTCAGCGCGAGACCCACGAATAGGCGGAGGAATGACCGCGCCACGCTGCCGTGTTAAAGGAAGAACGCCGTATGAACATTCGACAGTTGCCAAATTTCCCTTCATAAAACAAGTATTTTTGACGACATTCACGCACATTTATCTTTGAAAGCTTCAGATATTTTAGATTAAATGGACCGAGTTTAACAGAAAGGAACCAAGCCACACCAGCCATTGCCAAGTTCAACTGGGCAATTAAATTTTTTACGAGAGAACGTTTGTTCGGATTTCTTCGAAAATTTTAAGGAATTTGCTTCGTACCATGGAGAATTTTCACTGAAATTTTCACGAAAATCCGCACGACCGATTTCATGTAAAAAATTAAATTGCCCGATTAAATTTGGCAATAGCTGATGTGGCTTGGTTCCTTTCTGTTTAACGCGGTCCAAATCGCGTACAAAATAGTCTGAAAATTTTGGAAAAAAATATTCACAATTCCCCCGGTAATTTCGGTTTTTATCGACGGAAACTTGGCAACGTCTGAAGGCTCATACGGCGTTCTTCCTTAGCGCGGCAGAGCACGGGCCACGGGGCCAGCAAATGCAAATCCGTTCCGGGACGTTGTGTTGCGGCCGTAAAAATATTTGATTTATTTTTGGATGACTAATTATAGGTTATGATGGATGGACGAGCCTGGCTCCGCACGGAGAAACACGCTGCCGTGCTGAGGAAGAACCCCGTATGAGCCTTCAAACGTTGCCAAGTTTCCTCCGATAAAAACCGAATTTACTGGGAAAATTGTGAATATTATTTTCCAAAATTTTCAGAGCAATTGTGTATGCAATTTAATCTAAAATATCTGAAAATTTCAAGGAAAAATATGCATGAATGTTCTCAAAAATACATATTTTATCGAGGGAAATTTGGCAACTGTCGGAGGTTCATACGGCCTTCTTCCTTAGCACGGCAGCACGGGTTTTCCGACAGACAACTTGGTGCCGGGTCCCGACTCATTCAGTCGCGGGCTCCAAAATGAAATTTCACGTTTCAGAATTGAAATTTCATGAGCTTCACGAGGCTCTGAAACGTTTCTAAAATTTGAAATTTATTTTTAGGGACTGACACTGAGAGGCTGTCCATAAATTACGTAACGCTTTAAGAGGATGGTTCCTCATAATGTTGTGATCGAGGTTGACAAGGGGTTGGAAGGGGGGTGACCGCTTGGGAACCCGATCGCAGCGCGGCTTAATTCCGTCGAACCTCGATTTTCAGATACTCAGAGTCACTACTCTGATGTTTCGCGATGAAAATTAAGTCTAAAAAACGAGTAGCGCGCTTAAATTTAATCAATTTGGCTGAAAATAATCGCAAAAAGTTCGGTGCGACCAATCGGAAAATTCGGCAACCGAACTAGCTCGCCAATGTATACCGAATAATTCGAGGTTCCATATGCTCCTAACTATTCGGCTTGCATTACCGAACTTCGGTTCACATGACCGAAATTTTTTTGTTAGTGCACGTGGGTGTTTCCTCGAGGCTCTCAATGTACGTAAACATAACAGTATTTTTCAGCGCTGTCCAAATAACTTCAAACCTCCATCAATTCCGCGCGGTGGCGAGGGGTGACTGATCGATCATCGATATTTCCCCGTTTGAAGCTATGGTAAAGAATCGATAAATAAAGTGCTCGTTGCGAACACCCTGATTATTGATCATTTTCCATAGGTTCAAATTGTAGATCAATCGGTAGATTGCGAAGCGCGCCACGCCACCGCCGCGCAACGTCGTTAAGTCCCGATTAGAGCAAGGAAACGTCTCTGCTTTGACCGCACAGTTTTGGGCCGATTGAGAAATGGAGGCAAGTCTTCGAGAAAGAACACTCGAAATGCTAAACTGCGACGATTCACCAACGAGAATCGATGAATCATATGGGGCGTTCACCGCTCATAAATCCACGCGTAATTGCCAAATTTTCTGATGCGAGACGACGAAATACCTTCTCTTCAGTCATTTCACGATTTAAAAAAAATCGATTGGAGTCAATATCGTTACATGCTTCGCTATACATAAGTTTATCTGCCATTTTAACCTGGGGAGAAGTATCATCAGGGTGCTCGCAACGAACACCTTAATAATCGACTCTTAACGCCATTGCTTCAAATGGGGAAAAATCGATAATCGACCATTCGCGTAAGTGAATGCAAGAGACTACAGATCGATGGAAAAATACCAAACCATGTATCTCAGTTTGCGACGTTGCAGGCTGTATGTCATACTTTATCTTTTAAATGGAGAGCTATATTCAACGTCAAGTCTTTGAAATCTCCTTGATTTTTCTTTCCTATGATGGGAAAATTTTGTGGAAGCGGAGATTTTGAAACGCGGCAACGGAGAAGGTGATTTGGGAGCTTCACCGTTGAGATACATTGAGACTTCAACAAGCAGCAAGATTCGCTTTGAACTCCGTAAAAATTAAGTCTTCAATGAGGAAAAAATCGAAATACTGAAGAAATTCAGCTAGGTTGGGCTCGAAAACGGTCCTTATCGATGCATCTCTTTTACACCACGTCGATAGATATAAGTGCTATATAATATACCTTCTTAATTGCGGTGTTTCAAACTTTCCGTTTTTATTTGAAGCGTAGTGGCAGCGTATTATTTGTATGATGAAGTTTAAAAAAGAGGTAAACGTAAGTCAGGGTTGCCACAGGCTTTAGGAAATGAAATTCCCTGACATTTCCCTATTTCCCAGACACATTTTGGTGAAATTTTCTGACAGTCGAACTACCAGACAGTTAAAAATACATAATTAGAAATAGTTTTCAGGCAAAATCTGTTGTTCGGAACGTCAAACTCATTCTAGGAAGCAAATAATGGTGACCTAACGATTTTTCTCTGACATTTTCGTCATTTTCTCTGAAATTCCTAGGTTTTCCCTGACTTATTAAAATTCCCTGACATTTCCCGGTATTCCCTGACTGTGGCAACCCTGGTAACTCCGAGCTCGAAGTGTATTTTGACGGCCAAGGTGTGAAACCACGCTCCTGTACTGCGGTGTATTAAATTGCCGTTTTTATTTTATTTTATTTTTTTCGAAAAAAAAAAAAAAAACAGGGCTTGATACCTTGAAAATCATGAAGAGCGCTCTGCTATTAGAAAGGAATCAAGGAAGTTTCCGAGAAATTACGTTCTCAAGCTTCCCGAGGAAAAAAAAATATGCCGGGAAGTCTGCAACGTCGCAAGCAGAGGTACATAGTTCAGCAAGTTGGCCATCGATACACTGATAAATACGACGCAACGGCGGAGGAATTTTCGGTAGATTTTTTTGAGGAGCCTCTCTGAGACGTGCCGCTGCATTGAACGTTTGAAGAATCGTAAAGATTTCAGTGTATCGAGCGATATCTGGTGGCGTCCATTGTTCTTTCGTCGCGCTTTGCAATAAAAGTTTCGAAGAAAAACCGTAAACCCCGAATCGGTTAGCAAAGTAAAAACCAGTCTCTTTTGAAACACTTAGATTCCATGCGCTAAGGACAGAACAGACCCTTCATTATGGATTATTTGCTTCTCTAATTCTGCCTTGCAACGCAAAAACGCGCCGTAGACGTCATTTTAAACTTTTTGGAAACAATGTATCATAACAGAAAAACTTGTGTACTTTGGGACGATATTTTCACAGAATCCACTCTCAAATACTATCACCTGAAAATTTGAGGTGCATGAGTAAAACAGTTTTTATTTTAAAAAGCCTTAAGTTCGAAAAAAAAGCGGGAAAATAATGATGGATTGAATAATTTTTTGTCACAAAATTTTGCCTTTTACTGTAACTTCCCGGCGGGTTAAAAAAGAAATTGCAGGTGTCTGAAATTTGATGAATTTCGTGTTTGAGTGGAGACTATCAGCGGGCCGATTTTAAACCAGCCCGATAAGACATCGAATTGCGATATATTGCATGGTTGAGATAGGGCTATGTCTTGTCGTGTCGGGCTGACATAGTTTCAATAATCGGGCCGCAGTTGAATTTAATTTTATGCCTGATCCGGCAGAATAATTGGGCATCCCAATTTTCTGGGCAGATTAATGTTGTTCTTCATTTTATGTTTTACTTTTTGAATAAAAAATCTCTTATCTTATCTTATCACAGTATTTACGCATATGCTTCATAGTTCCTTTTGATACAATTAATTTTTACATATTTCCTTTCAGCAGAAACGCGCCTCCATCAAGCTGCCGACTGTCACCGCTCTAATGCCTCCCTTCGTCCCTCCTCTGGCGTATCTGTATGTCCTCATGAGTCGTGGAAGGCATAGAGTTATACGGAGAAGAGGGCTCACATTGAAATTGAGATCCGCTTTTATGTCAGAGGACCGCCGGTTCGTGAGAGCGAAAGGGCCAATTTAATTAAGTCACCTCAGAAGGCGAGAGACACCCTTAACCTGGTTTAAAATAAAGAATTAAAAGGGCAGAACAGAGGGACCCTTTCATGAGGCTCGGCTCAACGTGTCCCAACTTGGAAACGACCCGGCAGACCGCGATTCCGGCGTGCCACACGCTTAATTCAATCCAGCTTCTCAACAGTCACCGGTGAGATTCGGGGGCCAGCGTTCAACGAAATAATGATGTCTATAACGCTGTCTACACTCGTCAAAATGGCGTCAAAACGGAAACTCAAAGTGAATCCATTTCAACGATAAGTGGCTCAAAGTCGGGACTTGATGCGATTGACGAGTGTTGCGACTCAAAATACACTGGAAAAAAACACACATTGGATCTAGAGCCCAGACTCTTAAAAACATCGACAAGAAAAAGTACTCTTGATTCTATCAGAATCTAGCTTAAATCAAGACCCAAGCCTCTTGATTTAAGCGGATTTCGTTTTGTTCTAGGCAAAAATCCGATTGTGTCAAGAGTATTTTTTCTTGTCAATGTTTTCAAGAGTCTGTACTCTAGATCCAATGTGTTTATTTTTCCAGTGTAAAATAGGCTGGCCAAAAATCAGTGCTTTTACAGTACTATTTTAGCACGATTCCAAGAAATTCAGTACCTCCTCAACAGAAAAATTCGATGATTTTTCAGTACCTCCAGTCGACAAAATTCGACAAATTTCAAAAATTTGACTTCCTCGCTCAAATTTCGACAAAAATGACGAAAAAATGAAAAAATTCCGAGTCTTCATGTGGAATTTCCGCACACTTTCAGTACTTCCGGGCCGCAGTTAAAAAATCAGTACTTTTCCCGGACTTGTAGACACCCTGATAGTTCCCGATGATAGTGGACCATTCGACAAAATTCGAAAATTTTCAAAACTTTGGATTCCTCGCTCAAATTTCGACTAAAATGACGAAAAAATGAAAAAATTCCGAACCCTCTTGTGGAATTCCTGCACTTTTCCAGTGCTTCCGGGCCGCCGTTAAAAAATCAGTACTTTTCCCGGACTTTCCGGACTTGTCGACACCCTGATAGTTCCCGATGATAGTGGAGCCTTGCACGTTCGAGGGCTAGTGAGGATTGGAGGATTCTTTCGATTCATGAAAGGGAGCCCCCTTCCCGGAATGCTCCCCATCCCACAGCTTTCCGAGGGGATGAATAAGAGAAATCGCGACGACGAGCGCAGCATGGCATGGCATCGCTATGGTAACCCCGGGGCGGACGCCGCGCCGCGCGGCGGACAGAACACTTGTAATGATTCAAAAAGACCTGAAAAATGTCCACCGGAATGTCTTCACTTGTCCCCCGGCCGCCCTCCCCTCTGTTTTCCTTTCCTCGGCTCACAATTAAGATTTCCCGCCGCGCGGCGTTGTCCGACTGCGGGCCGATTATCCAAATGATATGGATCGTACAAGACATAAAGACGGAGGGCTTCGAAAGTGGTTCGATGTACACGAGAAAATAACTTCGATCTGGGACCCGAGAGTTTAGTTCATAGTGGATCTCTGAAGTTTATCAGATTGAGGCATCTGAAACACATAAGGTTCAGCTGCCGCAAACAGCTGACGTGTCGATGCTGCGCCAAGAAAATGAACCAATCACAAAGTAGCACAGTAATACGTCATTAAATTGAAGAGATCACGTGACTGTTCGTAATATTTTCAAATCGATCTGAAAGTACTGCCTCGGATATAAGTATTTAAAGCATAAGGAGGCTCTAAAATACTTTAACCAGGTAATACGTCTGTGCGAGATTGTTATGCTTAAAAGCAAAACATTTCACGAAAACTTTGACGAATACCAGATGCAGAAAAAAATCCAATTTTCCCGGGTGTACCAGAATGGCGTCATTACCCATAAGGCAAAAGGGCATGTAGTATAGTACATGTTACATCGGGGGAGTCGAACGGTTGGAAAGGGCGCATCTGGTACCCAGAAGCGCCCAAAATGAAGCTTCTTTTCAAGCACCTCTACTATTGGCTAGAGGATTGGCGGCGAAATTGGGACAAGTTTGAAATTCAAATGTAAGGCGGGAACTAAATAAAATTGCGGAAACAAAGTATTCTAGGTTGATTTTTGCCCAAATTTACTTACCCACTCATATTTTTTTAACTTTAGGTTAGCTTTGGTCCGTTGTCGACCGATTAATTTCATTTGGGAGTAACGGTCATCTAGAACTGTAACGGCCTGTTTGAACCTGCAGAACCACCATGAGCAGAAGAAAAACTAACTTTATCAGAGATTACTGCCTGTTACCGAGCAAAAATAGGTGTATTATAATAGGACGCAGTCCCAACTCTCTTATTCGTTTTAGGCATTTAAAATACGTTTCGAAGAAGAAATGTGGAAAACTCAAGAGGACAAGTTCAAATCAAATTTCCGTTTGCCGCCATGGATTCCCGCGCTCATTTACACACTCACACAAGCACCCAGCGCCAAACCAGGCTTCACTTTTTCCCCGTGCTTTTAGATACGAGCACTCCGTCTTTATGTCTTTGGGATCGTATTCGATAGTGGTTCGATGTATCGTTTGGTTCAAAACAATAGAACATAACCTCAAACAAAAATTGTATGATATTTGTCAAAAAAGCTGAAAATGATAAATTTCGTAGGAATTTTATTACTTTTAACCAATTAGTACTCAAACGAATCAAAAATCCATCACAAAAACCCCGTTCCGTCAGATTACTCAATCGAATTTTGAGGCTATGTTTACGTTTGGAACCAATCGATACCGATACGATCTCACCCGTTTGATGTATCGAATACGATCTGTCGACTCTATGTCGCCGCTTTGTCGTGTCGCACAATCGACTGAGTGGAAAGCCCGATTTTTGAAATCTATGTCTGATATTTTCCTGATAATGTCGCATTTCCTGATTTTTCTGGGTTTTGGTAAGAAGTTAACATATTTAATGAAATGAATTAAATGCTTGAAGCGCTCAGAATTTTCTGATTCGTGACCGATTTTCTTGATTTTTCTGCTTTTCACCGGCGGTAAACACCCTGCAGTCACGATGGACCACGAAGTCGTCACCTCCCGGCCAGAGTATCACAAGCGCCATGCGATGTTTCAAAACTTCCGCCGCCATTTCATTTTTTTTACAGTGAAATTGATCGACAAAGCTGTCTGAAAAATTCACGGAATTTTCTTCGTGCTGCCGAAAAAATTCCGTAAAATTGTCGAACAGATTCAACAAACAATTTTTCTGTAAAAAAAATAAAATCAGGGTGTCTACTAAAACAGGTTGGCCAAAAAGCAGTACTTCCACAGTACTTTTTCAGGACATTCCCAAAAAATTCAGGACTTCTTCAGTACCTCCCTTTGACAAAATTCTAAACGTTTCAAAAATTTGAGTTTCTCGCTCAAATTACGACAAAAATGCCCAAAAATGAAAAAAAATTCCGGACTCTTGGCGAAATTTCCGCACTTTTTCAGTACTTCCGGATCGGCCTTACAAAATCAGAACTATTTCCGGACTTTCCGGAAATTCCGGACTTGTAGACACCCTGAAAATGGCGGCAGAATATTGAGACATCGCATGGCTCTTGTGATTCTTCGGCCGGAAGGTGCCGAAATGAGTCAACTTCCCCGGGAAAACTCGGCATGATACTCCAGTGGCGTGGCGTGAGTGATCAATCATCGATATTTCCCTATTTGAAGCTATGGCAAAGAATCGATTATTGAAGTGTTCGTTGCGAACACCCTGTATATCGATCCTTTTCCACAGTTTTAAATGGTAGATCAATCGATACATCGCAAAGCACGCCACGCCACTGTGATACTGGATTTATTTCTCAGGGAGGCGCAGTCCCGGCGTTCATCCGAACCGTCAACAAGGCGGGGAAAAATGAAAAGAACTCCTGAAGAGTTTACTTAACCGCCCTTGCGGTTCCCGGATCCCCCGGATTCCGGAATCCAGGAGTAGGCGCCGGCGTCGCGTGACTTCATACCGCACGTCCGCGCATACCGCAGACCGACAACCGGCATTTCCCCGGCACCCGACACACGTATCGGAGAATATTTGAATATTAAAACGGCTTGAATGTTTCCTTCGTTTTTCGGCTTCTGCTAGTTCTCTTAAGGATGCCGAAAATGCTCGAGTCATCGAGCCTTCTGCCTCTGTTGCCTTCTTGCTTCCCTCTTAAGGTTCAAAAGCGGTTAGCTTTCCGCAAATCATATCACAATAAATTACTCGATAACGTAATATCATAAGACTCATACTGCCGTGCTAAGGGAGAACGCCGTATGAACATTCGAGAGTTGCCAAATTTCTTTCAATAAAATGTTTCACTGGGAAAAAAAACACATTGGATCCAGGAAAGATTTCCTGGATTGTGTTTTGGATTCCATTGGATCCAAAACACATTGGATCTAGAGTCCAGACTCTTAAAAACATCGACAAGAAAAAGTACTCTTGATTCAATCAGAATCTACCTTAAATCAAGAACCAAGCCTCATAATTTAAGCGGATTTAGTTTTGATTCAAGCAAAAATCCGATTGAATCAAGAACATTTTTTCTTGTCAATGTTTTCAAGAGTCTTGACTTTAGAACCAATGTGTTTTTTTTCCAGTTTGGGGTTCAAGTGCGGTTAGCTTTCCGCAAATCATATCACAACTATTCGATAACCTAATATCATAAGACTCGTACTGCCGTGTTAAGGAAGAACGCCGTATGAACATCCGAGAGTTGCCACATTTCTTTCGATGAAATTTTTATTTTCGGGTAAAGATATGAATATTTTTCTTTGAAATTTTCAGGAATTTTGGGTGAAATTGTGAACAAAATTATCTTAAAAATTGGAAGGATAATATTCATAAGTTTATCAGGAAAATTGTGATTTATAAAAGGAGATTTGGCAACGCCTGAGGGCTCATACGGCGTTTTTCCTTAGCACGGCAGTATGAGTAACGCGTAACGCATAATGCCTGTGGCTCGAAGCACCTCGGTGAGTTGGACCGTGAAGCGGCTATGGGGCGTACTCCCTATACTATACTATAGAAGCTTTAAAAAAAGACATACTATGTATAATACAGACCTTCACGGCAAACAAAAAAAGAAATTGATAATTTCTACACAAGTAGCCTAAATTGATGTTGTGCGAGAGACAGAACTTCCATGATATCGAAAATTTCCGCTGTCTCTCGACGAGGGACTGAAAGTAAATTTCGAGGCTCGGCAGGAAGCCCCGGCTTCGCACTGCCCGTTCCCCATTCAAATCCATGCAAATTTTCCGAGCCTGGAAAATTTTCACGGGCGAATTTTCTTTCACGGCGCCACGCCGCACAATGGATCGAGTCAGTGGGAGAGGTCGGACACGAATTTTTTTACTAAAAATGGAAATTTAGTTGTTTAGTTCATGAAATTTTAAGATTTGAGGGGTGTTTTCTGAAGTAAATTTTACGAGAAAACCAATGAGACCACTTCTAAGACTTCCAAATTCTGTAATAATGGAATTATGAGCTTTTACAGTTTCCAAATTTTGTCCAAATTCTCCGATTGACTCTAACCAGGGTGCGCCGCACCGGACGCGCACGCGACGAATAAGCTCGATACCCTCAGCTGGGCTCGACAGTCTCAGCTCAAAACAGGGTGGCCATAATTTTTTCATCTTCAAATTCTCTGACTTTTCCTCGTTATTTTTGCTTTTCCCCCGACTCCAAATTTTTCGACTCTCGAGCAAAATTTCCCCCGTTTTTTCAAATACGCTGCCTTCGGTTACACTTAGGACAGAACTTCCTTGTTTAGGGATAAACTTCACTATGGAAAAATGCTTTCAGTAGCTGGTTGAAAGGTGTCATACCTTGAAATGACTAGAAATCGTAATCAGTTGGGGGATCCGTGATATGTTTTACTGAATAGTAGATGTTTCAGGAATTCCCTGGCTATTCCCAGGACTTTTCACGGTCGTCGCAAATTTCCTGATATTCCCCAACTTTTCCCACAGTTTCCCTGATTTCCCCAAACTTTTCCCTCGGTTTTCCTGATTTTTCCCACGCATTCCTTGATCTTCTGCGACTTTTCCTAGTCATCGCAAATTTTCTAATAACCCCTGACTTATTCCACGAATTCCCTAAATTTCCTTTTCCCACAAATTACCTGATTTTCCCTGTCTTTTCCCACAAATTCCCTGATTTTCCCCGACTTTTCCCCACAAATTCCATGATTTTCTAGGACTTTTCCCAGTCGTCGCAAATTTCCTAATCATCACTGACTTTCCCCAATTCAAATTTCCCGGTCGTCGCGAATTCCTGATTTTCTTGATTTTTCAGAGCGCCGAACACTGAGTCAGTTGAAGGAAACAAAATTTGAGAAATGGAGTGGGATCCAAAGTTGAAGCGGCAGACGGGAGGAGCAGTGGCGTGGCGTGCTTTGCGACATATCGATCGATCTACCATTTAAACCTATGGAAAATAATCGATAAACAGGGTGTTCGCAACGAACACCATAATAATCGATACTTTACGATAGCTTCAAACGAGAAGTATCGATAATGGATCATTCGCGCCACGCCACTGGGGAGGAGGACTAGGAGACCCGGAAGGATATGGAAGCGCAGCGTGGCGCGGTCGGGGTAACGACCTAATTGGACAGGTGTAAAAGTTGGGCCCGCGATCGACGCGACGTGCGACGCCGACCTAAGCGCGGGAGGACGCCTCAGACGACGACGCATCAAGGCACACCCGACGCCCGACGCCAACCGCTCGACGTTCCACGAATCCGCATCATGCTCCCGTGCTAAGGAAAAACGCCCTATGAGCCTCCAGATGTTGCCAAGTTGCCTCGGATAAAAACCGAATTTACTGAGAAAATTGTGAATATAATTTCCCAAAATTTTCAGACAATTTTGTACGCGATGGAGATGTTGCATGTGTGAGGAATTTGCGATTTGACTACTGATTCTTATGTAAATGTTGGCGAGAAACACGATGAAGCCACTGGTTTTCTCTGAAATTAACTAGGTACCAAGCCCGAAAAAAGCTGAAATGAGGCCGAAATGGAGGGGATATCCCACGCTACCCTGAGAGTCCACCTCTTCATCAAAACGAACTCTCCATGCAAAGATAGGGAGCAAATACATTGACGGGGCTGCCACTTTATTTGGGTACTCCACGACTGAAAACACGGCATCACTGCTAATGTATTTACTCCCTATCTTTGCATGTACAGTTCGTCTTGATGTAGACGTGGACTCTCAGGATAGCATGGGATATGCCCTCTATTTTGGCCTCAATCTGAGAGCTTTTCTTGAGCTTGGGAGTTGATTTCAGAGAAAACCAGTGGCACCATCGTGTTTCTCGCGAACTTTTACGTAAGAATCAATAGTCAAATCGCAAATTCCTCACACATGCAACATCTCCATTTAATCTAAAATATCTGCAAATTTCAAGGAAAAATACGCATGAATGTTGTCGAACGTACATGTTTTATCAAAGGAAATTAGGCAACTCTTGAATGTTTATGCGGCGTTCTTCCTAATCCCGGCAGCATGGCCTGGCATCCTCCATACATCATTTACCAAGCCTCATGCTCCCGTCCTAAGAGAAAACGCCGTATGAGCCTTATCTCGGTTAATATTGAACGTGGCGTTTGGACAGATCTTATTATTTTCGGGGGATCTGCAAAAAACAATCATCAAAAAACGATTCTGTGACCGCAGCGCAACTGACCCATTCACGATGAGCGCATCGGAAAGTCTGAAATACCTGCGAACTTCACATTCTGAGTAAGATTCAGCGTTTTTTCAAGTTCCGCTTCGAAGACGATACTTCCGTACATGCAGGTGAACATTCCGTAAGAGCAGTTTTCATTCAACCCTCGCGTACTAGAATGCCACGTTTGCCACGACGTGCCCAGTTTGATCTGCTGTATAGGTAAACAGTGTAATTTTTTATGACTTCGTGGTCATTAAAAAGTAAGAATTTGGTCCATTAACAAATGAGGAAGAGGAGAAAGAGAAGAAGAACCAGAAAAAGAAGAAGATAAAGAAGAATAAGAGGAGGAAGAACAGCAATTACCGCTCTGACACAAAATATGTAAGCTTCCATCAAATGAAGTTGCACGAATTCACCGTTTAAGAAGACCGGCTTAGGTTTGGTTGGGTCATACCACTATTTTGACTCGTAGGAGCTCGGGTGGCATACCTTGCAAAATTGAAGGCGCATTATATAGGTAGCTCTGCAGAGAAAAGATGTCTAAGGGGGAAAAAACATTATCGACAATTTTGACGTAAGACAGGGTTGCCACAGAATTTACAAAATTATATTCCCTGACATTTCCCTGATTTCCCTGACACATTTTGGTGAAATTCCCTTGCAATTGAAGATGTGGCGGATGGTTAAGAAGGCATAATTGAAAATGTTTTTCACGCAAAATTAGTTGTTCGAAACCTCTAACCTATTCTAGAAAGCAAATGAAGGTGATTTAACAAATTTTCCCTTACGGGGTGTCTACTAAAACAGGCTGGCCAAAAATCAGTACTTTTACAGTACTTTTCCAGTCCATTCCCGAGAAATTCAGTACCTCTTCATAAGAGAAATTCAGTACTTTTTCAGTACCTCCAATTGACGAAATTCGAAAATTTTCAAAAATTTGAATTTCTCACTCGAATTGCGACAAAAATGACAAAAATTCCGGACCTTCTCGCAAAATTCCGCACTTGTTCAGCACTTCCCGACCGCCCTTAAAAAAGCAGTACTATATCCGGACTTTCCGGAAATTCCGGACTTGTAGACACCCTGCCTGACATTTTCGTCTTTTTAACTGACTTTTTAAAATTCCCTGACTGTGGCAACTCTGACTCCAGCGGTAGACATGGACTCTAAACCCTACAGAGGAAAAATTCGTACGCGATAAAAGTGGGTCGGATCATGGCAGGTACCTTGATATCGGCTAAACCTGGGAAGTTGTGAGAATAACAGGGAATGAACGTAAACGCTGGATTCGTCGGAAGTTCAAGGCAGCCGCAAGCGCGAGCGTCCAGAGGCGTGCTGAGGAAAAACGACTTATGAACATGTAAGCGTTGCCAAATTTCCTCCGATACAACGTTTATTTTAAAGGAGAATTGCGAATATTTCCTCTTGAAATTTTCAGATCGTTCAGAACTGACTGTTAATCAACGTCTGTGGAAAATTGGAAGGGAAATATCCAAAGATCCCCCTGAAAATTCCTATTTCAAGGAGGGAAATTTGGCAACGTCTAAAGGGCGATACGGCGTTCTTCCTGAGGACGGGGCTGTAACGCGGCTGCGTGAATGGCGAGTCTCACCGCGGTCGCCGCGACTATTTTCGGCCCCGTCCGAGGCGTCGGGAGCCAACAACGTTGCCAGATTGCGAGAAAGGATACGGATATTTGTCATGGAGTTAAATGGAAAAATGTGCTGAATTTCCCGCACAATCTGGCGACGAAGGAAGCCAAGAACGCGTCTCAGCTCGGCGTCGTTTTTCCGACCGCCGCGCCGCGACGCCATCCAAAAATCCCGTCTTAAGCCGCGTCGAAGTAGAGTACCTGTATGGAGGGTGTGGAATCGATCGACATAAATCGATCGAAGACTGAAATCGTGAATCGAACACTGGAAAAAAAAACATTGGATCTAGAGTCCAGACTCTCAAAAACATCGATAAGAAAAGATACTCTTGATTCGATCAGATTTAAGCTTCAATCAAGAACCAAGCCTCTTAATTTGAGCGGATTTCCTTTTGATTTAAGCTTAAATCTGATTGAATCAAGAGTCCTTTTTCTTGTCAATGTTTTCAAGAGTCTGGACTCTAGATCCAATGTGTTTTTTTTCCAGTGAACGAAATAATCGATCGAAAACTAAAATGTGACGAACGACGTGAACCGATCAACGTTATAGAGAATTTGCAGGTGTCTTAAAGTTTGTGAATTTCATCTTTTAAATGATACTGCTAGGAAAATTGGATCGCATTCAGCAAAAGGAACCAGCGCGATTACAGTGTTTCAAAATCGTACAACTTCTATTTTCTTCAAACAAAACTTAATATATGCACAGTATTTATATTTGCACAATTATTTTCCTTTAAAATATCAATTTTTTGGTGGGAGAAAAGACTATTTGCTATTCTAAGAGATTTTGTGGATAATTATGAAGGAGCAGCATTTTTAAAACACTGGAATCGAGCTGTTTTTTGCAAAATGCAATCCAATTGAGTGCTAGGACATCCTTGGTTTCTAAATTGGACAGTTATCATTGGAGAAGATATGACAAAATAACCTGATCTGCTAAAATACATGTGTTTAAATGGAAAATGCCGCCAGATAACGTCATAAGGCGGCACATTTTCTCACTTCTAAATCTGTTTTTCTCCAATTTCCCATGTCAGAAAAAAAGTATGAAAAATACTGCGAAACTCAGCTCATTAAGCACTGTCAGATGAAGCAATACAATTTTTGTGTGCAAAGTCTCCATTTGATCAAAGAATTACTAAAAAACCGGTGTCGATTCGATCGATGGAAAAATAAAAACGCGAACCGATCGATGCGATTCGATCAACATAATTCGACCGACACCAACTCGATCGGCCGATTCACGGATTTGTCGATTAACTGGACTGAGTTTCTCAGAAAGGAACCACCCCACATTTCCGAAAAAAATTTCAAAAATTTTCAATTTTCAGGCCGGTGTATGGAAAACTCCCAGAATGACGTCATGGTGAGCTAACGTTACTCCTGCAGTTCCCGTCGTGAAAATCCTGTGGGCAAGGTTGGCGAGGGCTCATTTCTTTGCCGTTGAGGAAGAACCGCGTATGTGCATGCGTTGACTTTATCGGAGTTGTGTGGTTCTTGCCGAACACGGCAGTCCTGGACACGTGGTTTTTTTTGGTTTCGTATCGGCAGCGACATAAATAGACAGGGCGCCGTTGTCGCATCCTTCGAAAAATACTCGAATTAATTAATCACTTTACCTGGATTAATTTTCCGGGGCGCGGACGGTTTGTCAACGTTGCCCTCCGTAAATAGACCGACCGAGAGAGGTGCTGAAGCTGAAACGTTTACGCGCCCGGAAGGTTGTGCCGTGGCGTGCTTCGCGATGTATCGATTGATCTGCCATTTGAACCCATGGAAAAGGATCGATAAACAGGGTGTTCGCAACGGACAACTTAACAATCGGATCCTTGCCGCGGCTTCAAATGAGGAAAGATCGAGAATCGATTATTCATCATTTTAATTCTCATGGCCAAAGTGAGAATGGACCACTAGACAAGGCACGAATTTAAGCGATCTGATCCATCTTTCTTAACCAGAATTTCACGTAGAAAAACATTCACACAACGAAAATTACTGAAACCAACTCCTAACGAAGATATTAACGTTTTTATTTCACATTGGTTACGAGGAATTTGAACTGCCCGCTCACAAGAAACTCAAAGCTCTACGTGAGTCATATCGCCCACTACAACGGTTTCAGCAAGCTCCTCAATCGAGCAATGTTCATTTCCCACCATGTGTTGTTCAAACTATTAGCAATTTGCTATAACTGAGCCAAAGCGTCAAGATTGAGGTTGCTAGATTTTAATATCGCAGAGACTGTCATGATAACGTTTAGCGCGCGATGTGAATCACGTAGAGCATTGAGTTTTCATGAGCGGGTGGTTTGAATTCACGCATCAAGAATCAATAATATCTTCGTAAGGAGTTGATTTCGGTATTTTCGTTGTGCGCAACGTATTCTACGTAAAATTTTGGCTGAGAAACATGTATCAGAATGCTGAATTTCACACCTGTCTAGTGGTCCATTGAAACCTGGATATTAGCAATATTGATCAAAAAAGTGGAACTGAATTCGAGATAAAAGCAATAGGGAAGGTCAGTTGGGCGCTTTCATGCTAGAAGGGACTATTCACAAAAGATTATAGGCAAACGACAGCATGAGGCATACAGAACTTTTGTTCTCAGTTTCTTTCGAGTTTCTAGTGGATGTATACATGGAGCATTTTAGCGAGAATACGTCCACTTAGGACCTCTGCATCTCAATGGATAACAGAAAAATGTCAAGTGAAGGTGATCTTGTAAAGTTTAACTCACCGAATTTCTACAGGACAAAATTGCGGAAGAACATTTTGTAAAAGAGAAAGCTGACATACCTGAAACAGATCGAAAACATGAAAATTAATACTTTCTTGAGGGTGAATTTTGTTAGCCGCCGTAAACTGTACACGAAATGAAGCAATCTTAAGGGCTCTTTTACCCTCCTCCCCCCCCTCATGTTAGGTCCCCTCTCGTCCTATTCTCCCGATTATTTAAACCCCTGGCGTAAGAGGCCAAAACCTCTTAGTCCAGGAGTGGTATGAAAAATTCGGCCAGTTAAGGGAAAATATTAATAACAAGCTTATTTTTGGCATAGTGAGTCCTTATGACCCCCTGAGTCCCCCCAAAAAGGTCCTCATCGATAGCGTGACGGCATTGGGGTTTTTTTTTTTTTGGGGGGGGGGGGGTGGGGTTTAGTGCCCCAAAATCGGTTTTCCAATCATAACATGAGAACGGCTGCTCGTATCACTACGTATGGCACCATTTTCTGAATCCTCGTAAAATTTTGGAGTGATATGACACGTTATCAATTTACCATAGCCCCCCCCCCCCCCCCCAATTGCAAAAACATCATTTCGGGGCATATTTTTAACGGTTGAATCCCCGATGAAAAAGAAGAATTGGACTGCATTTTGCAATTTGGACCTATAAATTCCGTCCCGGTTTAAAAACAACGTATGTGCCAATCAGTTTTTCGTATGCGTATCGTGTCACGGATTGTGAAAAACTGTATGCTGAAATTCGTCTTTAGTGTCCATTCCATGCCCCCAAAATTGCAAAACATCATTACAAGGCATATTTTTAACGATTAAATCCCGATGAAAAAGAAGATTTTCGGTATGATTTGGCAGCGTCTCTCGTGAGCCTTGGCGGGCGGATCGGGCGAGTTGTCGGTTGTTGTTACATGAGGCTGGGGACAGGTTCAATGCTTTGCGATGGATCGATTCATCGGTCGTTTAAACCTGTGGAGAAGGATCGATTATCGAGTGCACCTCAATGATCGATTCTTTGTAATGGCTTCATATGGAAACATATCGATAAGGGGGGGTTGGCGCTCCGCCCCTGGACGGGTTAATGAACACATCCTCCGATGATTTACGACAAGTGCACGTCGAGGACTGAGTTGCCGGCCGTGGCGTGCTTTGCGATACATCGATTGCTCTGCCATTTAAACATATGGAATAAAATCGAAATACAGGGTGTTCGCAACAAACACCTTAATGATCGATTCTTTACCATAGCTTCAAATGGGAAAATATCGATAATCGATCGTTCACGCCGCGCCACTGATTGAGTTGCCGGCCGTGGCGGGCTTTGCGATACATCGATTGATCTGCCGTTTAAACCTATGGAAAAAGATCGATTCGCCACGAACACCTCGATATTCGATTCTTTACCGCGGGTTCAGATGGGGGAAATATCGATGATCGAAACATTCACGTCTCTCTACTGATTGAGGCTATGGTGAATCCGAGGGTGCGGATTCGATCGACGAATGATTTCCAGGGGTTTTCAGTTAAAGAGTAAAAAACTTGTTTTCAATAATAACCTCAGGGGCTCTGGATGAGTGTTGAAGAGGTTTAAGGCACTGTTTTTCATAATAATGTTTCAAAGCTCAAAATGAGCGGTTCGTTTGCCACGACGTGCCCAGTTTGATCCATAGGTAAACAGTGTAATTTTTTCTGATTTCGTGGTTCATTAAAAGGTAAAAATTTGGTCCATTAACAAATAAGGAGGAGAAGAAAGAGAAGAAGAACAAGAAAAAGAGGAAGATAAAGAAGAAGAGGAGGAAGAAGAGCAATAACAACAGCAATTACCGTTCCGACACAAAATATATAAGCTTCCATCAAATGAAGTTGCACGAATTCACCTTTTAAGAAGACGAGCTTAGGTTCGGTTGGGTCATACCACTATTTTGACTTGTAGGAGCTCGGGTGGCATACCTTGCAAAATTGAAGGCGCATTACATAGGTGAGCAAAGATGTCTAAGGGGGGGGGGGGGGGGAAACGTTATCGACAATTTTGACGTAAGACAGGGTTGCCACAGAATTTAGAGAATGAAATTCCCTGACTTTTCCCTGATTTCCCCGACACATTATGGTGGAATTCCCTGACAATTGAAGATGTGACGGATAGTTAAGAAAGCATAATTGAAAATAGTTCTGAGGCAACATTTGTTGTTCGAAACCTGAAACTCATTCTAGAAAGCAAATGAAGGTGATTTAACAAATTTTCCCTGACATTTCCCAGTTTTTCCTGACTGCGGTAACCCTGGTAAGAGCACAAGCGGAAACAATGGTTGAAAAATATCCAGCACGTTGTATATGTGACCTTTCATATAGAGATGAAATACCATATTGATTTTAGATAGAAAAAGAAAAACCGTAAAATTGACCAATGTTTCAAAGCTTAAAAAGAAGGGTTTGTTTGCCAAGACGTGCCCAGTGTGAGATACGGGTGAATGGGCCTGTTGCAAACTTTTGCTAGAGCAAAAATAAGAGTTGTTTCTTGTAGATAATGCCTCAAAAATCACGATGAGCGCATCGGCAAAGTCTGAAATGCACTCATAACTTCACAATCTGCGTGAGAAATTTGCGTTTTTTTAAGCTTCCCGCTTCAAAAACGATACTACGGCACAGGTGAACATTTTGTTAGAGGAGTCGCTCCATCGTCGGCGATATTCATCATGGCCGACGCTTGCTCGCAGTTCCGTGCGTGATTCGAGGAGAGTTCAAGGTCAATCAATTCGGGCGTGGAAAATATGAACGTTAACACACCGATTGTCATCCGGTCTAATCCAGTTCAGGTGTTATATCTCGTCCCATCAAACGTGTTTCGGCGGATTGGCGTCGGCCATGATGATTATTGCCGACGATGGAGCGACTCCTCTTACAAAATGTTCACCTGTGTCGTAGTATCGTTTTTGAAGCGGGAAGCTCAAAAAACCGCAAATTTCTTACGCAGACTGTGAAGTTATGAGTGCATTTCAGACTTTGCCGATGCGCTCATCGTGATTTTTGAGGCATTATCTATAAGAAACAACTCTTATTTTTGCTCTAGCAAAAGTTTGCAACAGGCCCATTGTGTTAATTTTTGTAAATTAATGATTGATTTTAAAGTATCAATTCGATCCATAAAAAATTAAGAAAAATAATAAGAATAACGATTATAACTTCCGACAGAAATACTGATTTCCGTCAGCGGTGAACTACACGAATCAGTCGTTTGACAGGACCTACTTAGGTTCGGTTGGGTCATACCACCATTTCGACTCGTAGGAGCTCGGTGGCATACCTCGTGAAATTGAAGGCGCATTAAAAAGGTAGCACTACTGCATGAGCAAAAATGTCTAAAGTAAAAAAAACAACTATTGTCTACAATTTTGACTTAAGTATTAAGGGACTATTTTCAAGGCATCATTGCGTTGAATATAGAAAAGTAATCTCGATACGTAAAAATCTTGAGCATATTTTTCTCTAGATCTTAATTTTCGAAAAATTCGCGTTTAAAAGTCCAATTTTTTACAAGTTCTAAGACAATCCAAACTCCCCCTTGAAAAATCAAGCTTGATGAGCCACATGGCTCCTGAAACTCGAAGGTGAGTTTCGAACACTGGTTCTTATCCAGTGGTCCTTTGTAGTGAAGGGAATTTGGCAACAACTAAAGACTCATGCTCGCTCTTCCTTAGCACGGCAGTATTATAAGCCACGGGTGCTCCACTGCATGGGAATAGGACCGTGATTGCCCACGGCCAACTCCAACTCCGCTTCCAAAGTGCTACGTCACTTTGACGTCAAAGTTTACGTCATAATCTTTAACGAGGACTCTGGTGTCGGTTTCATTGGTGGGCCTCTCTTGGCCAAAACGGACATCGTCAAGCGCACCGATCATACCTACTTCGATTCCTTTAAACCTTAATCCAACTGACTCGGATTAAAGAAAATGTTGCATGAAAGTCCCAACTGCGTTAAATAGAAAGGAACTAAGCCACATCAGCTTTGCCACATTTAATTAGGCGATTTAATTTTTTACATGAAAATGGTTGTGCGGATTTTTGTGCTTTCAGTGGTGTTTCTGCATAATACGAAGCAAATTCCCTAAAATTTTCAAAGGAATCCGCTCAAACGTATTCTTGTAAAACAATTAAATTGCCCTGTTAAATTTGGCTGATGTTGCTTGGTTCCTTTCTGTTCAATGCGGTCCAATTTTTCTCTGACTTTTTAAAATTCCCTGATATTTTCCGGTTTTCCTGACTGTGGCAGCCCTGCAGTGACTTTTCAGGTATTCCCTGATCAAGGCCACATTTTTAATCCAATTGAAGATTCTGCAACCTTTAATGAGGATCGAGTTATCGTTAGGGTTAGTACACATCCATGCTCCAGGCTTTCAAATTTTCAGGGATCAAGGCCGAGTGGAGTCTGTTCCTGCAGATCCACTCGTCAATGTCTTGAAAATTTGTCGCCACCACCGGGATTCGAGCCCGAGACCAATTGGTCGAGAGTCAGACGCGCTGACCGCTGGGGCCACCTGGCCGGCCCGATGAGGGGATATTTAAAATAGTGTAAACGCTTTTAATTCACGGTTGCGATAGGACAGCGATCGAGTTTGCGCGAGTGGCGGGTCAAACGAGGTCAATTAGAGGGGGTCTAATTTTTCCCCGATCATGGCCGTTCGTCCGTCCGGTCCGTGACGTGGCCGAAATTAAATCGGGCGGGGGCTGGAGTCGGGAGGGGGGGGGGGGGTGTTGACATTAGGGAGCGCGAACCCTCGAAGGGGTACTCGGGCAGCTCGTCCCGCGATTCGGTCGGAGCGATAAAGGGAATTGATGGATGATGGATTACGGCCGCCGCCGAGCGACATCCGTGAGTTATCGCTCCCTTCGAATCCCCCCCCCCCCCCCCCCCGCCGGCCGCCTCGCCAATTCGCCCCGAAAATGAGGAGACAACAATACCCTCGGAGGACAGTACGGACACGGCCGGCTGATAATTTGTTTTTATTTTTATTCTTTTTATTTATTTTTTTATTTTCCGTATATTTTTATACTTTTTATTTATCTAATTATTTTTGTATATTTTTATACTTTTTATTTATTTTATTATTTTTAATATTTTTACGTTTATTATTTATTTTAGTATATTTTATGTTTTTTATTTACTTTATCATTTTTGAGGTGCACTGGAAAAAAAAAACACATTGGATCTAGAGTCCAGACTCTTGGAAACATTGACAAGAAAAAGTACTCTTGATTCAATCAGATTTAAGCTTAAATCGAAAGGAAATCCGCTCAAATTAAGAGGTTTGGTTCTTGATTTAAGTGAAAATCCGATTGCATGAAGAGTATTTGTCCTTGTCGATGTTTTTAAGAGTCTGGACTCTAGATCCAATGTGTTTTTTTTCCCAGTGTGAGTTATGCATGAAATTTATGGATAAGCTGGATCCGAATCTATAAAAATAAAGCTGTAAGGGCCGAAATCTTGTCGCGAATAAAATCCGCTGAAAAATCAGAGGAAATATTCCCACCGATCTTCCTAAAACTCAAATTTTAGAGAAGGGAATCCGGCAACATCTGAGGACTCATACGGCGTTCCTCCCTAGCACGACGGCGGGCAGAGTATCTTTTCCGCGCAAATTAAATTTGTGTTAATTTTTCCGATTATCGTTGCCGCACACAATCATTTTCGCACAATCTCAAACATCTGACAACATCGCACAGCGGCTGGACCCTGACGATCCCTGTTAGACTGCTGAGTAAGTTTTCAATCTTTGTTCACTCATTTTCCTTAAATATGCCTCATATTTTCGTCGACTTTGTCACATACTACAGAAAATTGGACCGCGCTAAACAGAAAGGAACCAAGCCAAGGCAATTTAATTTTTCACATGAAAACGGTTGCGCGGATTTTCGTGCAAATTTGAGTGGTTTTTCTCCATAGTCCGAAGCTAATTCCTTAAAATTTTCAACGAGATCCACACAGACTTTCTCTCGTAAAAAATTGAATTGCCCGTTAGCAGGCAACAGCTGATGTGGCTTGGTTCCTTTCAGTTGAACGCGGTCCAATTATTCGTGCGAAAATGATTTTGTGCGGCGACGATGATCGGCAAAATTGCCACAAATGTACTTTGTGCGGAAAAAGTAGCAGTGGCGTGGCGTGAATTTCGATATATCGATTGTTATGCCATTTGAACCTATGGTAAAGAATCGATTATTAAGGTGTTCGCTGCGAACACCCTGTTTGTCGATATTTTTCCATAGGTTTAAATGACCGACTCAATCGATAAATCGCAAAGCACGCCACGCCGCTGAAAGGTAGTCAGCCCGACGGTGATCCCGCATTGAGCATCACGACGCACGACAACAACTCGCACCTCGCCGAAATTTCTCGCGCCTCGCTCAGTCGTGGTGGCGCACAGTGGATCGAGTCAATGGAAGAAGTCGGACATGCAATTTTTGACAAAAATTGTGAAATTTTACGTTTATCTCATCCCAATTTTAACTTTAAGGGGTGCTCTTGATAGAAAATTGCACTTAGAAACCAATGGAACCACTTTCAGAACCTCAAAGTTTCGTATAAACAGAGTTATGAGCTTTTAAAATTTCCAAATTTTGTCCGACCTCTCCTATTGACTCGATCCACTGTGTGGCGGCGCTAGTGGCGGCGTGGCGTTAACAAGCGAATAATAATTAGATTAGATCGGGATGAGTGGGAGGGGGGGCTGGGGAGGGGGGGGGGGAGTCATTAGCTACACGGTGACGTCACGGCGCGACGTCGAGTGGTCGCGGTTGTGCGTCGCGTCGCGTCGCGTCGGGACGCACCCGAGTTGTGTAGCGTGTCGAAACGGAAACGAAACGGCACTCGACGCGAGTCTCCCGCGGACACGTATGCAGGCCGGGAAACTCGCGCCGGGACCGCGGCTCCGGGGCTTTTCCGGGCACCAGTTGTCGGGGCCCCGTCGCCGCACAGTGTGGGATCGATAAGGACGATGCGGACAAACCTGACATTTCCATGTTTTCCCCGACGATGGAGATGTTGCATGTGTGAGGAAGTTGCGATTTGACTGTTGAATCGTATGTAAAAGTTCGCGAGAAACACGATAGTGCCATTGGTTCTCTCTGAAATCAACTCCCAAGCTCAAAAAAAGCTCTCAAGTTGAGGCCAAAATGGTATCTTAACCCAACGCTTTTTAGGAAATGTAGAATATACGTGAAGTCGGTTTGCAAGAGGCTTCACTGTTCCATGACTTGTAAGTACCTATCCTAACGTGTGTTATTGGAGTGTTCGCCAACTGACTTCAAATTCAATACTTCTCCGATCACGCTGTTGCTAGATGTGCGGTACATCCTTCATTTCCCACAGTGACTTCTAACCTCCGTGAATGGGTGCGTTTGCGCAACTTTTGGGGTCTCATATGCGCAAATGAGAGAAACCCACAAGCGCAAACGTCTTCTTTGCGCTTTTGCGCCGCAGTGGAGATGTTGCATGTGTGAGGAGTTTGCTATTTGACTACTGATTCTTATGTAAAAATTCGCGAGAAACACGATGGTCCCACTGGTTTTCTCTGAAATCAACTCCCGAGCTCAAGAAAAGTTCTCAAGTTGAGGCCAAAATGAAGGGGATATCCCACGCTATCCTGAAAGTCGACCTCTACATCAAGACGAACTCTCCATGCATAGATAGGGAGCAAATACATTAGCAGGGCTGCCACTTAATTTGGAGACTCCACAACTGAAAACACGGCAACCCTGCTAATGTATTTGCTCCCTATCTTTGCATGGAGAGTCTGTTTTGATGTAGAGGTGGACTCTCAGGATAGCGTGGGATATCCCCTCCATTTTGGCCTCAACTTGAGAGCTTTTTTTGAGCTTGGGAGTTGATTTCAGAGAAAACCAGTGGCACCATCGTGTTTCTCGCCAACTTTTACATAAGAAACAATAGTCAAATCGCAAATTCCACACACATGCAACATCTCCATTCCCGGTTTTCCCAGTATTCCCTGACGGGGAGAACCCTGATTTTTCCGCAATTTTTCACGTTGGAATGTAGGCTGCTCTTCTGTGCCCTGGGAGCTCCATACTTCGACAGGTCCGTACCTACTCTTCTCATCTAGGTGTTCTCATCCAAAATCATTCCACCGGACTGCATGAGCGTATTCTACAACACTAGAAAAAGTCGGTTGTATCTAGAGTCCAGACTCTTAATAATATTGACAAGAAAAAATACTTTCGATTCAATCAGATTTTTCCTTGAATCGAAGAGCCGAGCCTCTTGATTTAGGAGGATTTCCTTTTGATTCAGGCAAAAAGTCCGATTGAATCAAGAGTATTTTTTCTTGTCAATGTTTTTAAGAGTCTGGACTCTAGACCCAACCGACTTTTTTTCCCAGTGAAGTCAAAAAACATCGTTTACACTGATAACACTGTTTCTCCTCCAATAAAATCCATTAAAAATATCAATTTTAGATGAGGCAAGCTGCCTCGCCAGGAATCGATTGTTTCACATACATTGAAATGGAGGGAAAACAGTGTTGCCAACTTTGAAAGATCACCACTAACACGGGAGCTCACATATCGACGGTGAAACTACCAGACCACATGTGGACGTGTTTATTCTAAAAGGAACTGTGTGCATAGGGTTTGCGTGGAACATAGTTCCTTTTAGCATAAATACGTCCATATCTTGTTTGCGGTGTGTAAAAATCTCCTCTCCGATTACATTTCTTTGGAGAACAAATCAATATAATTTCTTCAAAGTTTTTGTTTCTCCGCACAGAGAAGAAAAAACAGGGAAGTTTTTTTCCCTACTTCAAATAGCCCACAAGGGCTAATCCTTGCGCTTAAATCCCGTCCCCCCTTTATCCTTACAACCAGTCTCAGGCAACCATTTTTTTGAGACCATCGCCTGGCCGGGAATCGAACCCGGGAGCTCTCGCTTATAGAGCTAGCGCTACGACCAAGAACTTTCAAGAATTAACTTTGAGTAGCTTCCCATTATAAAAAATAAAGTACTTATAACAGGAAGTCTACAGCGTGGCAAACCGAGATACTTGGATTGCATTTTGCAAAAAGGAACCAAGATCATTCCAATGTGGCTAGAATTGAACAAACTTCCTTGTTTTTTCTTCTCTGTGCGGAGAAACAAAAAATTTGAAAAAATTATATTGATTTGCTCTCCAAAGAAATGTCAGAGATCATGAAAAAAAATTAAATTTACAAAGGTGATTTTCGTAATAAATTCACAATTTATAGAGAGTAAAGATAAAACTTTTTTAGGTGATCAGTTACTATTTGCAAGGTGAAAAAAGTTGCACGATCTTAGCGACATTGGAATGCTTGTGGCTCTTTTTTGCAAAATGCAATCCACTTGGTCTGGTACTTCACCGTGGATGTGAGGTTTTCCCTCAAAACGGCGCGGAGAGACCAAACCCCCGCTCGATGCAAGTAATCTTAGGGTTGCCGAAAAATCCTCGACCGGCGGGAAAACGAACAACCACTCGAGCGCCGACTCTCACCGCGAGCAATTGCGCGGTTTCATCGTCCGAGGGAAGGAGAAAAACAAACGTCGGCGGAAGGAGGAAAGGAGGGGAGGGGCACCGCGAAAGAACCAAGTTCGATGAACGGAAGAAGGAAGGGTGGCTGGGGCGAAAGTTGCGAGGGAGCGTTGCATGCAGGGCGGCATTGTCGTCCCTCCGCGGAAATCACGGATTTTAAAACAACGTAACTCCGCATTGTTACCCCACGCAGATAGGCGCTTCTTCCTCGGTGCGCTCCGAGACGCCTCGTGCACGATGAGTCATCGACTACGTATCGATATTTTCCCATTTGAAGCCGTGGTGAAGGGTCGATTATCGAGGCACACCCTGATAATCGATTATTTTAGTGGTTTGAATGGCAGGTAAGTCGATTAATCGTGAACCGCAGGCGGAACTAGGCCACCGTCGGCTGGGTGAGCTTTCGTCCCTGCATAACGTCGCCCTTTCGATGTAAGGGTGTATCTCGATTACCACGTGAGCCGCGTTTTACGTATAAATCAATGCTTTCGGGGGCTCATGTGGGAAAAGAGATACGCCCTTATGCCAGTGGAGCGACGTAAAGGGGGAAGCTTGGGTTCATCGCCATGGATGTCGGATTCAGGGTGTGTGGGATTTCTTCATTTTCCAATTCCCTGACTTTTCTTTGGCTTCGTGCGCTTTTTCCCTGGCTAGGAGTGTGACGAGTTTTCCTGGGTTTTAATATTCCATAACTTTCCGGGGATTTTAAACGTGATGAACTTCCCGGAATTTTCCGCGGCTTTTGAGGCGATTCGACGGACGCCATATTTTGTGTCAGAACGACACGCGATACATCGCATCTTCTATATGGAAAAAAAAACACACTGGATCTAGAGTCCAGACTCTTGAAAACATTGACAAGAAAAAATACTCTTGATTCAATCAGATTTAAGCTTAAATCGAAAGGAAATCCGCTCAAATCAAGAGGCTTGGTTCTTGATTTGAGCAAAAATCCGATTAAAACAAGAGTATTTCTTCTTGTCGATGTTTTTAGGAGTCTGGACTCTAGATACAATGTGTTTTTTTCCAGTGTAGACCGGAAAGCGGTCAAGGGACATAGCCCTTTCGTGTTAGTATAAATTGAGTCCAGAGAGTAATTTTTAGCGAGTTTTTAATTTTTTGTCTTTTAAGAGGTCTGCGCTTTTTTCGGGAAGGGGCTCTTTCGCCCCAAAATGGCTCCTAAAAAGGGTAGTTGCATTTGAATTAGTTGTAAGTGTGCGCATCAGAGCGTTAAGGTGGTTCGAAGGACGCCATATTTTGTGTCAGTACGATACACGATACATAGCATCGACTGGTTCCATTTTTCGCAGCTACTCGTCATTTTTCTCGTATTTTGAGATCGCATTTCTGTTGTCAGGAGACTAAAGAATTCACTTACCATTTTTGACAAACAAATTTAACTTAATAAAAGCGTGGTTTTTTTCAGAGGAAAAATATCGCACTCGATACGAAACCGCACTCGAATGCAATATTTTCCCTCTAAAAAAACACGCCTGTATTACGTTGGATTTGTTTGTCAAAATTGGTGAGTCGAGTCTTTAAGATTCAGTTACACGATCAAATTGAGCCATCAAACTGAAGCTCTGATTGGTGGAAAAAGACCTGAGGCGAGAATGCGACCAATGAGAGGCCCAATTTGATGGCTCAATTTGATCGTGTAACCGGACTTTTAGTTTGCTGACAACAGAATGGTGATCTCAAAATTCGAGAAAAATGACGAGTAGCTTTGTCACCACAACACACACACATACCCTTGCTTCCATTTTTTTCCAGTTTTAAGTTCAAGGAAAATCGCCCCCGATAAATTTTTTAGAATGCTGGTTGAGAAAATCCCCCTAAATTTTTCAGAGCCTTTACATCATATTGCAAAGAGAGTTCACGGAACAATTGAGAAGAAAACATCCACTACTTTGAAGTAAAATCCACATTTTATCGCAGGAAATTTTGGAACGTTAATCCTCGGAAAAACTGGAGGAAAAACTCTCACAGATGCTTACTGGAAAGAAAAAAAAAAAAAAAAGAAGAAGAAGAAGAAAAAAAAAACACATTGGACCTAGAGCCTAGACTCTTGAAAACATTGACAAGAAAAAATACTCTTGATTCAATCGGATTTTTGCTTGAATCAAAACGAAATCCGCTTAAATTAAGAGGCTTGGTTCTTGATTTAAGCTAGATTCTGATTGAATCAAGAGTACTTTTTCTTGTCGATGTTTTTAGGAGTCTGGATCTCTAGATCCAATGTGTTTTTTTTTTTTTTTTTTTTTTTTTTTTTTTTTTTCAGTGAGGGACAACACTTAACTAGAAGCACAGAGCGAATCAGTGCAAGTTTACGCTTCACGCCATCGCGCCTTCAATTTTGCGCACGCAACACGGACATCCATCAAGTACGAATAGTTGTATCTCAGCGCCGTCAACGTCTTAGCGCGTCTACGTCCTCTCCCTCGCTCTATTTCCATATTGTGCAATTTCAATTTTTCTAATTTGTGATGGTACTTTGAGAGCTATACGTCAGCAAGACAACATAAGGTAGGAAAGGCATAGTTCTGCCTCATTTTTTTCTGTTCTCTCAAATAGGGACAACACTTAACTAGAGGCACAGAGCGAAGCACTGCAAGTTTGCGCTTCACGCCGTCGCGCCTTCAATTTTGCGCACGCAACACGGACATCCATCAAGTGCGAATAGTTGTATCTCTACGCCGTCAACAACCCGCGTCCTTTCCCTCACTCTATGTGTTCCCTAAAAATGCTGAGTTCGTTTAGGAAACTTTGGCAACGTCTGAAGGGTGTTGCGTCTTTTTTTTTGGCACGGCATGGGTACTTCACGCAACGAGTGAATGTTACACACAATTGGACCTCGTTTCGCAATTAAGAGCGACAATTTCTGGCTTCACCGTAAAAAAACACATGTACATGGGAAAACTAATGGTGCATACGTAGTTTCTAAATTGAGCCGAAATTGTAGTTCCTATTTGCAGAATTTAGTCGAATTGGACGCATTCAGATCAAAAGGAACTTAATCGATTAATCGCCGATCGAAATACCCGGGTCACTCCCGAGCCGGCTTAGGCGCGCGGCGACACATTTTTCATTCGTTATTGATTCATCGGCGCTAAAACATTAAACGAACCGCCCCCGATGATCCGTTACCTTCCATTAAACGAAACGCCGTGATGAACATTCGGAGCTACCAGATGATCCGTTAAAACATTAAACGAACCGCCCCCGATGATCCGTTAAAACATTAAACGAACCGCCCCCGATGATCCGATACTCTTCCATTCAAAACAAAAACGCCGTATGAACATTCGGGAGCTACCAAACGCCCTCCGATAAAAGATTTACTTTCAATGGACCACTAGACAAGGTACGAATTTCAGCATTCTGATACATGTTTCGTAACTAAAATTTCACGTAGAACACGACTCGCGCAACGAAAATGACTGAAACCAACCCTTAACGAAGATATCAACGTTTTTATTTCACATTAGTTACGAGGAATTTGAACTGCCCGCTCACAAGAAACTCAAAGCTCTACGTGAGTCAAATCGTGCACTCCAACGGTTTCAGCAATCTTCTCAATCAAGCAATGTTCATTTCCCACCATGTGTTGTTCAAACTATAAGCAATTTGCTATAGCTCAGCCAAAGCGTCAAGATTGAGGTTGCCAGATTTTCATATCGCAGAGACTGTCATGATAACGTTTAGCGCGCGATGTGAATCACGCAGAGCATTGAGTTTTCGTGAGCGGGTGGTTTGAATTCACGCATCAAGAATCATTGAATATCTTCGTAAGGAGTTGATTTTGGTAATTTTCGTTGTGCGTATCGTGTTCTACGTAAAATTTTGGTTAAGAAACATGTATCAGATTGCTAAAATTCGTACCTTGTCTAGTGGTCCATTACCAATATTTTCCCTCGTAACCATCAGATAATTAAGATCCAATCGTGAATTTAACTCTGTAAAAAATTGTTCGAGAAACATCCATAGTTTTTCCGGAAAATTCGGATTTTATCGAAAGGAAATTTTACCACGCCTGAAGGCTCATACGGCGTTTCTCCTCGACACGGCGGTATTCGTGTCATACCCCCTCGCTCTCCCCTCGCACCGAGGGGGTGTGGTCGAGGGAGGGGGTGAGAACCGTGGCTCGCGAGGCAACCCTTCTACAAAAATACAAACACTTGTCCCTGTCCCCAGTACAAACACGCTGTATATTAGCGGGCCGTCGCACGGTGGATCAAGTCAATGGGATAGGCCGGACACAATTTGGAGACTTTAAACGCTTACAACTCCGTTTAAACAAAACTTCGAGGTTCTAAAAGTGGTTCCATTGGTTTCCTCGAGAAAATTTTCTTGGAGAGGCACCCCTTAAAATTTATCAAGTGACGGAATGAACATCAAAATTTGCAGTTTTAAGAAAAAATTTCATGTCCGACCTCTCTGATTGACTCGATCCACTGTGCGTCGCGTCGCCGCGCGCTGCAGGTCGATCAAGTGACTCTTGAGACCCTCATGCTGGCGCGTTCAGGAAAAACGCCGTATGACCCTTCAAACGTTGCCAAATTTTCCTTTAAAACAATCAAGAATTTTCGGTAAAATTTGTGAAATTTGTCTTTTCTGAAGTTTTAGAAAAGTTAGTTAGCACGTGATTTGATCTGGAGTGTTTTAAAATTTAACAGGCGAAAAATTAAGATTCCCCTTCAATATCGCGTGATACCACATACACACTCCGGAGTTCGAATAGTTGCGCGCTTGATTTCCACACTTAACGATGCGAGCATAATACCCTGCTTAAGGTTGCCGCAGAATTTACAAAATGAAATTCCCTGACATTTCCCGGAATTCACTGACACATTTTAGTGAAATTCCCTGACAATTGAAAACACGCCAGATGGTTAAAAATACAAAATTAGAAATACGGGTGTCTACTTAAATAGGCTGCATAAAAATCAGTACTTTTACAGTACTTTTACGGCACATACTCAAGAAATTCAGTACCTCTTCAACAGAAAAATTCAGTACTTTTTTAGTCCCGTCAATTAACGAAATTCGAAAAATTTCAAACATTTGCATTTCTCGCTCAAATTGCGACCAAAATGACAAAAAATGAAAAAAATCCGGACCTTCTTGCGGAAATTCCGCACTTTTTCGGTACTTCCGGACCGCCCTTAAAAAATCAGTACTATTTCCGAGCTTTCCGGAAATTCCGGACTTGTAGAGAGTTCGAGAGTTGCCAAATTTTCTTCACTAAAATGTTTATTTTTTAGGAAATTTTTGAATATTCTCCCTTGAAATTTTCAGACACTTTGGATCAAATTTCAAACGAAAGTATCTTAGAAATTGGCAGAAAAATATTCACAAATTTTTCCTGGAAAATTTGTGATTTGCTAGAGGAAATTTGGCAACGCCTGAAGGTTCATACGGCGTTCTTCCTTAGCACGGCAGAACTGGAGACTGGAGGTCGTCGCGCTGCTCTATTCCGTTGACCCCTGTCTCGGCCGGGGCTTGCGTCGGGCGTCGGGGAAATAACTTCACTTTGGAAATGAAAACAGAAAATCGTAAACACGGGCGATGAAACAACAACACCGCACCGGAATTCCTGCCAGCCTCTTCTAAAGACTCCGGCGTCTTAATCCACTATCGATATTTTCCTATTTGAAGCTATGGTGAAGAATCGATTATTCTAGTGTTCATTGCGAAGACCTTGATAATCGATCAATTTACATGGATTTGAATGGCGTATTAATCGATTTATCGCGAAGCACGCCGCGCCACTTCGAGTCGAAAAAGAGGAATTGTCCATCGTCTATCGTCGTGCTATCTCAAACGTGTTGAGTTTCAAACCAAGGCCCGCAGACTCGGGTCTCATGGGAGGGAACTGCAGCTTTGGACAGGGTGGCATGAAACGTAAGAAAGAAATGAAAGATTGGAAATTTCAGTGAAATACCTATTTCATGAAATTTCACGAGGCTGTGAAATATTTCACATTTTTCAGGGGCTAGAGTATTCCACCCGCACTCAAACATATACAAAATTAGAAGAAAGTCACGATTGTTACATTTTATGAAACATGAAAAGGAACCGGTATTTTCCGGTACCTATATTTTATAAATTTCTGGTCTTTCGTGAAATATTTCACGTGATATTTCAATATTTGGATTGCATTTTGCAAAAAGGAACCACGAGCATTGCAATGTTGCAAAGATTGTGCAACTTCTTTTGTCTTGAAAGAAAACCTGATTTTCCATTGACAGTTTCTATTTTATTCGCTGAAAACTGTGAATCTAAGACAAAAATTACCATGTAAATTTCATCTTTTTTTATGATTTCAGTTATTTTACTGCAAAGGATGAATTTGCACAATCTTAGCATCATTGCAATGCTCCTGGTTCCTTTTTGCAAAATGCCATCCATTTTATTTTTCATGAAATTTTGCCATCCTGGTGTTCTGCGTACGATCGACATAATGTTATATCATCTATAAAGTGGAAAATTTTGTAGTGGGGTCTGACCGTGGGAGTCTCAGCTTGGCTTGTGGGGTAGGTATTACGAGGGGGAAAATTTAAAATTTTTTAAAACGCATTACTATTAATATATCCAGACAAAAAATTTGACCACTCCGTAGAGCGTCTGGCCCAGAAGCCATAAACATTTCGAATTGCCGAGCTGAGGTGTGAAGTGCGAGGTCTAAATCGAGAGTTGTAATTTGGTCAAGAATGCAACGGTGCCGAACTGCCGATCCGGTGGCGAGGCGTGAACGATCGATTATCGATAAATCGATACGTCCCCATTAGAAGGCGTAGAGAAGAATCGATTATTAAGGGACTGCAAACACCCTGTTAAACGATCCATTTCCATAGATTTAAACAGCAGATCAATCGATTTATCGCAAAGCACGCACGCCACGGATTCAGCTCCACGCCCGCCATGCTGTCATGAACCAATGCACCAGTAGACGGGGTATGACTTGAAGCATGATGTACGTTTCTAACCAAAATTTTACGCATAGCATGATTCGCGCAACGAAAATTACTGCAACTAACCGAGCTATTTAACGTTTTTCAATGTGTTCATTCGAACCTCCTGCCCATGAAAAAACAAACTTCTACTAGTAACAAATCGCGCAGTATACGTTACTGTAACAGTCGCTCCGATATGAAAATAAGGAAACCTCAATCGCAGTACTTCGGCTCAGCTGGTGTACATTTATAGTGCTTTGAACGACACAGGGTGAGAAAGGAACACTGATCGATTAAGAAGCCTGCCAAGATCGTTGTGCGCGATTTGATTCAAGTAGACTATCATTTTTCTTGTGAGCGGGGCTTTCAGATAAAGAAGAAGAAGAGGAGGAAGAAGAGCAATAACAACAGCAATTACCGCTCTGACATAAAATATATAAGCTTCCATCAAATGAAGGTGCACGAATTCACCGTTTAAGAAGACTGGCTTAGGTTTTGTTGGGTCATACCACTATTTTGAGTCGTCGGAGCTCGGGTGGCATACCTTGCAAAATTGAAGGCGCATTAAATAGGTACCTAGCTCTGCTGAACAAAAATGTCTGAGGGGGAAAAAAACGTTATCGATAATTTTGACGTAAGACAGGGTTGCTACAGAATTTAGAAAATGATGTTCCCTGACATTTCCCTGACACATTTTGGTGGAATTCCCTGACAATTGAAGACGTGATGGATGGTTGAGAAGGCAAAATTGAAAATAGTTTTCAGGCAAAATTTGCTGTTCGAAACCTCAAACCCATTCTAGAAAGCAAATAAAGGTGAGTTAACAAATTTTCCCTGTTATTTCCCGGTTTTCCCTGACTTTTAAAAATTCCCTGACATTTCCCCGTTTTCCCTGACTGTAGCAACCCTGCACATTAAAAATTAGTAGAGTCTACTAGTAGTAGTCGATCTCAATCGACTCGTAGACCCAGTCAAATAAGATCCGAACTTAGAGGCAAACCCTATAATTATAGACGATCTGATCTCATGTCCAACATGGAAAAAGGATATTATTCATTTTTACAGGGTGCACAAGAGGGACTCTATTTCCGCAGATCCACTCGTTAATTCCGTGAAAATTGGTTGCTACTGTACCGGGATTCGAGCACAGGTCCTGTTGATCTAGAGTCAGACGCACTGACCACTTGACAGACCTAGCCAGCTGATAATGAGACAGTGTTCCTGATCAATTCGACTGGAGAAAAAGTAGAGGTGCTAATTTTCTGATTTTTAGAGGCGCTGATGTGAGGGGGACGGAAAAACCCTAAATTTATCGGGGTTTCAGCAGGGGGGATATTTTTCATGAAAATTAAAATCTTGAAATTTCAGGAAATGAACGATATTGAAAAATACCGGTTCCTCTTCGTGTTTCGCAAAATATAAAAATTGTGACTTTCACTTTTTTCTATTTTTGTGTGTTTGAGTGCAGATTGCTTACTATGGCCCCTGAAAAATATAAAATACCTCACAGCCTCGTGAAATTTCATGAAATATTTCACTGAAATGTCAAAATCTTTCCAGTCTTTCTTTCAATCAACCCACCCTGGTTTGGTTTTATCGTGAGGGTGTCTCAAGGAGAGAGGACAGCAAGTTAAATTTTAAAACCACGAAAAACTGACTTCTGTGCTGGAGCCTGCCGCCTGCAGGAGTTTGAGAATTTTTTTTTTCGGGCCATCTTGATAATTTAATCGGTTGATGTTTAAACCTAACATGGGTCCGTATTCTGATGAGTTTCGCGGTCAATAAGAAGCCATCTGTTCTAGAGTTCATCAGATAATGAACATGTTTGGTTGTGTCATGGACCGATTCAACTACAGCGAGTCCATCTTAATGGCGATGAAATTGATATTGAGTTAAGAGGTTGTCAAATTCTCCTAACTAGTGAACTGAACAAAAGTTTGAGAACATAATTCAATAATAAATAAAAAAAAGTCTAGGCAAGTATCTATCTCCATTCTGCATCAAGAATACCTACATTTTCTACAGTCAAAGGTCAAAAGGAAATAAAAAGAAACAGGTTGTCGCTTTTGAAATTGGTGGGAAATGTGGACCGCGTTAAGCAGAAAGGAACCAAGCCGCATTAGCTTTTGCAAAATTTTACTGGGCAATTAGATTTTTCACTCGAAAACGGCAGCGCGGATATTAGTGAAAAAATCAGTGAATTTTCTGCCTAGTAAGAAGCAAAATTCTGAAAATTTTCAACAGTATCCGCACAAACGTTCTCTTGTAAAACAGTTAAATTTGGCAATAGCTGATATGGTTTGGTTCTTTTTTGTTAAACGCGGTGCGTTTTGCGGAAAGGCTCCATTTTAAAAGGCGAGTTTTTATATTCCTAGCATACGCGAGAGTAGTTCAGAATATTCACATTGCTTTTTGGAGAAGAAACAACCAAACTTGATAGCTTAAAGTTTGAACTGAATATTCTGCTAACATACATAAAAGAAAAATCGAGGAAGTATTCAAGAAATTACGTCGACCAGTTTTGCCCGGAAAAAATAAAGTATGACAGGAAGTCTGCAAAGTCGCAAACGGAGATATGTAGTTTCACACTTAAGCCATCGATATGCAAGTTTTAATGCCCGACACCACCACCACGCATTTAAATAATCCAGACTGATTGAAAAAATCACCTTTCTGGTGGAATTCAAATGGCTCTTTCACATTGGACTCAATGAGAGGTATTACGAATTAGTCGCATGGCTGGGAAAGAAAAGTATACTGCTATGAGAGTCAGTTATTCTCAAAGCTCGAGCACTAAATAATCAAGACTCAGGTTTTTGGCAATTTGTTAGTACTTAGGAATGCATGTAAGTATATTGTAGTACAAGGACGAGCAGAAATACTGACTTTTTCACTGCGAACTTGGGTACCTTTAGCCTTAAAGAGAGAAGACATGTTGACTTCTGTCAGCTCATTCGCAACAGGGCTCAAATGCCGAATAGTTTTTTCCTACATCTCCAGTTGAAGTCATAAGACATTTCTAAGAACGCAACTACCTGATATTTAGGTGCCCTCCTCTCATGCATGTCTAAATTATACTATTCAAGATAGAATAATTAAAACAGTTTTGGCTTTATTTCAAGTAAACACTTTCATTTTTAGGGCTTGAGCTTTTTAGAGAGTGACTGATTTGGTTATTGCTACTTACTTACAGGCGAACTAAGGTTAAAAATAATAAAAAACAAGAGGAAATGTTTATGGCAACAGCTTCCATTTCTCTCATAAAATCTGCCTGGAAATGATGAAAATTAAATTTATGAGGGTCAAAATATAAAGGTGGATAAAATTCTTACCTGATAAGCAAGGAGATCCCGGTTTTCATCGATGGTTGTCACGTCAAAGCCTGGGTTTTGCGGGAGGAAATTTTTTCCAGGGTACGAAGTACTGCGACGAAACTTAGGCGAAATCACCATACCGGAGTGCTGACTGAACGTGGGGCTTGGCTTACGGTTAGCCAACTGTTGGAGTGGATTCAAATTCGGGACTGAGCGACCGCGGTTCCATGACGAGAGACTGGTGATATTAGCAGGGCTCTGAGTCATCGTAGACCAAGTGGTGTTCTGCTGAGGATTCGACCATGTCGAATAACTTTTATTGGCCATGAACAGATTCTGAGGATGGTTTTGCTGCTGCATATGTCGCGAAAGATTATGCGGGAAATTATGAGTAGCAGTAATAGCACGGCGTTGCTGCTGCTGCGACTGGGACAGTCCGGAGATCTGCGGACCGAGACTAGAATTGTAGAGGGTATTAGGATTCGTCTGAGGAAAATTCTGAAACGTTAAGGTGCCGTTGACACCGGGCACATTCAAGCTATGCATGAGTGTGTCTTCGATTGGAGCAGCTGACCAGAGAGTACCTGACGTAGAGTTAGTAGAATTGATAACCGGTTCGGAAACAGCAAAGCCACTTGGTAATTGCAACGGTGCTGAAACAACAGTTCCTACTTGATTCTGATCGTTAGGCTTATCACTCGTACCGTTCCCGATATTAACTAAGGATATGCAGTCGTCTTTGGATTTGGATAAATCTTCGTTCACATCATTTTGGGTTTTGATGACGCGCGACGATTTTTCGATGATTAAGTCATCTTGCATAATTGAAGGGTGTTGGAAATTGGCTAAGCTGTCCGGCACTGAAGTAGGAGTGGTGAAAAATAGGGAGTTGGACGTACTCACAGGAAAATCCACAGAAGTCACTACACTAGAATTGACACTGAACTTGTAATCCCCCATTAGAATATTAAACTAAATTTAAAAAACGCACTTGTACCGTTGTTCTATTATCAGGGGGTTGACTTGGGTTATTATCAGTACCACGTACCTACGTCAACCCAACGTCGACTTTAGCAATCCACTCGCCACTTCACTCGTGAGTTCTGAGCCGTGACTTCCATGGGCACCGCCTAGGAGCGCTAGTGTTGGCAAAACATATGATTAGTTTCAAAAACGCCCGCCAATGCAGCACCTACTATGGACTCCACAGCCCTGTTGCCACATAGGGCTGCGCTGCACCTCACGACCAAAACGAAAAATGGAAAACATTGAAGATTTACCAGTAAAATATTTCAAAACATTTCACAAAGCTAACAAAAATAAGCAAAATATGACACAAGTTTTCAGGAGCTGGCTATGCGACACCACATAAGAACACCAAAATGCCAAGAACATAATTGTTTGCGTTTCATTTCGAAAAGTACCTTTCAATACCTATCATACATTTTTGATATTTCATGAAATTATTCACTCGAAATTTTTTCATGAAAAATTGCAACCCTGTCTCCACATTTCCATTTCAACAGCCAAAGGCTCAGAGATGTGAAATTTCATAAAACATTACAGTATGAGATTCCATGAAATTCCATGAAATATTTTGACCTCTGCAATGGACTCATTTCAATAACATTGAAATGCATCTTATAAAAAATTAAATCTTAATTTTGAAGAATAAAAAAAATTCAAAAAAAGACAGAGAATTTTATAATTCCTGTGATTTTACTTTCTAACGTTACTCTGCATATTTAATGAAATTAATTTAGTTTTATTTAAATCATGTAGATAAATACAAGAAATAATGTTCTTGATGTAGTTACGTTTTTTAAATAACATTTCTTCAAAAAAAAAAAAAAAAATAATTTGAAAAGAGGGGAAAAAGTTTGAGTCTAATTGGCTAAAAATGAGGCCCCTCATCAAATTTTCAGTTAATTATAACAGGCTGTGCCCATAGTCCTAGAATATTCGTTGATATTTCATATTTCAGCACTACTTATGTAATTTCATTTTGCATCCTTGCAGTCTCTTCGCTCCCGCACTGCAACAAAGTAACATACGTTTACTTAGCAAGTCTAAAAGAGAAATTTGAAAGTCATTCCGAACGGCTCACTGTAAGAAATTATAATTTTAGGGAGCGGAAAAATGTTAATCCCCCTTCCTTCCCACTAGATAAATTCCGACTTTACCAATGGTCACGTGACTCGAATTTTAGGAGGATCCCCCCCCCCCCCCCCCAAAGAAAAATCTGGGCTAAGCAGACGTCTACACTTGGAGGTTTTAAAGTTTGTTGACTTATTCTCGAACCTCGGATGTGCCACTTCAACTATGTATGTGCACTTTTTGTGAACAAATCGAAGGCTGGTTAATTTCAACAAAGTGGAAAAGGTTTAAATTCACCAGCTTCAAATTGTAGATAGAGCTAAATCCCTCTTTAAAAAATGACCATGTGGATCGTATTCAGCAAAAAGGAACCAGCTCGATTACAGTGTTTCCAAAATCATGCAACTTCTTCTCTTCTTTTAAAAATACTTAATATGTATCCGGTATTAAAATTTACAAGAATACTTATTTTCCTTTCAAATTAACAATTTTTTGGTGGAAAGCCAAAACTGCTTGCTATTCTAGGGATTTTTTTTTAGATAATTATGAAGAAGCGACTTTTTTACAACACTGTAAATGAGCTGGTTCCTTTTTGCTAAATGGACGTATTTATGCTAAAAGGAACTAAGCGCCTTTGGGTGTCTGCCCATAAGCAGTGGTATAAAGCGCCGGTGACGTCATTGGCGGGCCCGCGTTGCTGTGAGGCTTTTTTTTGTCCTATGCTCACAATGTTCGATGGCGCTCAGTGCTTAGTTCTATTTGATTTAATTCGAAATCCTCACTCTAAATCGTCAAAAGGAATTGACATGGGCGCTTAGTTCCTTTTAGTATAAATATGTCCAAATGGGATCCATGTAAATCAAAATGATCCGTTAGGCAGGGTTGCACGCGTGGAAATTTCTGTGAAATATTCCATGAAATTTCAGAAACCTGTGAAAAGTGAAGTACATATTCGCAGGGGCTGGGTCTGCAACACGCACTAATAAACAACAAAAAGCAAAAACTATCTGCCTTTCATTTAATTTCGAAAAATATTATTCAATATCTTTCGATTCAATTCATTTATTTTCTTCAATTTCAGGCAGGGCCGGATTAAGGGGATGGTCAAATGCAGGCTCGGACTGGCCGTAAGGCCAATCTGCCATTGGCAGATACGCCCCCTTGGCTAGCCGAAAAAGCGCTCCTCTGACACTTGGCAGAATAGGAAGAGAAAAAAAATTACGATCAAGAATATCTGCGAAAAATTTCTTAAATGAACGGAAGAGGAGAGAGCTGGAAGTAAAGAAAGGTGCTTTTACGCATAGTAGTGGTGAACAGAGGTCCAATAACTACTTTCTGAAGCGTAAACACTTTTCTGTGAAACTTTCACCTTTTTTTGACATACAGGCGCTTTATCATAACCCTCCTTCATTCGCTATATGTAACTCCCTCAGAAGCGATGGTCGGTTCGAATTTTAGACGTAAGCACGCGCCCTTTATAGACCTCTTGAGAGACCTTTAAACATATTTCTTCCTTTTCAAAATGACTATTGATTTGGACATACCATAGCATGTAGCGGGCAAACTTAACTTTAATTTATCTCGAAATTCAAAAATAAGAGACATCTAAAGTGTAAACGCGATATAACTATTCGCGCAAGATGGATGTCCACATTGCATATGAAAAATGTAAAAAGCGATGGCGTGAGTCGTGAACTCGTAATGTTCTGCTCTATGCTACTAGTCTGAAGCACCATTACGAATAAGACAAGTGCAAACAAACACAATATGGAAATAAAGGGAGGGAAAGGATGATCGTTAACGACGGCGCAGAGATACAACTATTCGTACTTGATGGACGTCGGTGCTGCATCTGAAAAATTGAAGGCGCGATGATGCGAAGCGTGAGCTCTCACTGCTCTGCTTGCTGTCAATGAGGTGTCGCTCAAATTCGGTAGAAGAGTTAAAGAAGAGACCCGAACACGTCTCTCCTACCTTCGGCTGTGTTACTCACGTAGTGCTTGAAGCACAATTACGATTAAGACAAACGGAAACAAACACAGTATGGAAATACAGCGAGGGAAAGGATGATCGTTAACGACGGCGCAGAGATACAACTATTCGTACTTGATGGACGTCCGTGCTGCATCTGAAAAATTGAAGGCGCGATGACGCGAAGCGTGAGCTTTCAATGCTCGTTTATATGCTGTCAATTAGGCGTCGCTCAGATTCGGAAGAAAAGTTAAAAAAGAGGCCCGAGTACGTCTTTCCTATCTTCGGCTGTGTTGATACTCGTTCTCTCTTCTTTTTTCAGGTTCTTGTCTGATTCTTTTTTATCATGGATTTGTAGACCCTCGCCTAGAGCTCGTGTAATTCGCAGCACTGGCTCGGGTTTTTTGGAAATAATGGTGCTTGGATGCGTCTAGTGGCTTTAATTTTTCATGGTTTCTTTAACTTCAGAAGTCGGTCGGTTACTTCAATACGTTCAATTATTTTGCAATTTTTACTGTGTAGGTACGATTAATAAACTTTGAACCTGAAAATAGCGTAAACTTTGTGCTGCTTTGCCAAAAATTTCTGAACCCCTCTCCACGTAGGGGATGCCTTACCAGGAAATATCACATTACGCCCCTTTAACCAGCCAAGGGTCGACGCCCTCAGATGCGAGCCAGTCCGACCCTGGTCAAATGGGCCGCGGCCCATGGCAGCAAAATGTAGGGGGCGACAAATTTTGCAATCTTTTTGAATGTAGGTACCAAAAAACAGAAGGAAAAATCGGATTCAGAAAATAAATTACAAACGAGAAAAGGCGACAAAATCTTTCATTTCCTGAGGGAATAGTATATTATGTAACTTCTAATTTTGTCGTCTTTCGGTGATACAAGAGACAACACCTTTAATTAGTCGCGTTAAGAGAGAAACCAAACACGCACTTTGACCTTGAGCGGAGCGGCTCAGAGAGCAATGATGACGCGGACGTGAGATGAAAAGGAGAAGCCCTCGGCGCGGTGGTCGGCATGTAACAAATATTAGCGCCTACAAGACTGCATGAATACTTCACGCATTGCAGTCACATACACGCTTAGCACACTGCAGTCAGCAGCAGTCGGCTTGAAACGCATAGCGCCTACAAGACTGCATGAATACTTCACGCATTGCGCCAAACACAGTACGGTCGGCGCAGCGGCGGAAGTTAAAATTATTAAACCACATTTATGTTTGTTGTTTCATAATTTTTGCGTTCGTTTGTTTTAAATGGAAGGCGTCGTCCAGGCAGGGTTGGGTTTTCGGTACTCAACTTTCGCGTAAAGTTCCGTGAACTTTTGTTAGTGTTGACTGGGCTTTCGCCAAAAATGAACCCAACACGAGTAAACGCGTCTCATAATACACCCCTCCCCCACCGACATGTTCACTTAACGAATGAGCAGGGGAAGGAAAAATACAGGCGGCCCATGGGCGGCAAGTAGGTAAACCCGGCCCTGGTTTCAAGTGTACAAAAATAGTTCAGATCAACTTAACTCATTCGTGAGTTTGACTCGTGTGGATGAGTCAGTTTTACATATTTAATTTAAAATAACATTTTTATATTATGGTAAAGACAATAAACAAATTTGTATCAAAATAGGTTACCTACATTTTTTTTGTTCTTTTTAATTTATCTAGGTTGGCGAGGCCCTCGTTCTAGTTCTGATTTCATTTGCTTTCACTTACCAGCTTCAAATTTTTATTACTGACATTAATTTGATACAATTGGATTGCACTTTCATATTTTTCTGAACATGAAATATTTTACATGAAATTTAAAGATTTTATTTTTCATGAAACATTGCAACCCTGCCGTTTGGCAACTTCGCAGCGCAGCAGTCTGGCAGCAGTGTTGCGTTTGAGGTTATGTTTGTGTTTGGATCATTATTATTGTTGTTTTGCCGCGCTGTTATCAGTTCAAGAAGTGGAAGATAAACTGATACTAATCATTTTTTTATCAGTCGATCAATTATTACACACTATTTTCACCTGCTGTGAAGCGCAATTCGAGATCTTTATCTATCATCCATCTTTGTATGTATAAACAATCTCTCAGAAATTGGAACACTTTTCTCACGAGTGCCGTCGTTGGTTTTTCCCAAAGTATACCGGGGAAATTGAAGTAAGTGTGTAGTATTGTCCGGTAGCTTAGGAGCCTCTAGTTTATTGATGGTCCATGTGATCCCCTAAAATCGAGGAATCTGAAGTTAATCCTTCAATATTTGGCAGTGATAAAATTGGTGTCATACAAAGTGATGAAAGAATGTCTGACGTTTTCTCTGGCGAGGATGCTCAACAACTTTTACGTGATAAGAACATAATTTTCATCGGTGGCTCCAGTAAGTCATAGTCCAATTACCATGTCAAGTGTTTCTAAACAACTAACAAACCAAAGTGGATTTCAGATACCTATGCAGAAAGTTTTAAGTCCCTCCTTTTTCAAATCAGCCTCTCCATTTCAACAACTCATTCCCCCCTCCCCCCCCCCCCAGATTTTTGCAGTAGAAGGCGTATTTTTCATGCTCTTTATTTACAAACTGAGTGATTTAATGCAAGACCTTCGGTTTCTTTTTTGGAGCCAGCTCCCATGCTCACAATCTGTTTGTAAACCCTTGCTAGCAGTTAGTGATGTTGTCAGCTAAGTTGGCATTTGTTTATACTCCACTTGCAAGCGATAACTCGGCGAATGGCTAAAAGTGATCCAGTATTGACCGCAGTCCTATCATGAGCGCAGTCAATTCTCGATCGTTATTGGACAAGTGCATCGGAGTCGATTATTAACAGACTAAACAAGTGCTAACTTAGCTGATGACACCTTAAGTACCTACTTAGTCTCTTCACAAGAAGATTCAGTATAAATATGACTATTTCTAACAGTGGCCAACCAAAAGAGCCATTCTGGTAGGGAAGAATGTCATTTGAGCATTTGAATGTTGCCAAATGTCTCTGACAAAATATTGATTTTCGAGGAAGTTCTCAGATATTTTTTCTTGAAAAAATGATACTCTAGATCAAATTGCAAATAATGCTCTCCTAAAAATTGGAAGATTAAAACTTCCAGTTTTGCCAAAGAATTAGCTCTTCATCAATGGAAATTTGCCAACATTTGAAGGCTCAAACAGCGTTCTTGCTCGGCACAGCATCATTGGTTTTAGAGTAAACTTCATATTTCAGGTAGAAAGTGTTCTCCTCCTCTCGATACGTGCACACCTATTTTAACTCGAAGAAATTTGAATCTAACTTCTTGACTGGCAAAATCCTTAACGTAAGTCATGGCTGACATGTTTACGAATTCTGATGCGAATAGACTGTTGAAGAACAAAAATGTTCTGTTCATTGGTGACTCAAGTAAGTTTTCGTCCGTGGTTGATGCATCCTCAATGGCGTACTTCCGCATTGAATTACTGCTTATTGAAAGACGTCTGATGCTACTGCATTACTGCATTGTTGTTCCGTTTGGATATACTTCTTTGTAGTGTGAGACAAGTCAATCCTCGCAAAAATCACCCCTCAGCCCTGATTGAGAAACAACAAGGAACTAGAAAAAAAGTATTAACTTATACTTAGTTGAGTGCAGACCTTCTCCTGTTGAAAAACACCCACGTCACTTGCAGAAACTTTGGGCGAGACAAATTTTTGCCCTTTGCGACCCTCATGCCTTTTCTCTTGCTACAAGAAAGAAGTTCAAAGTCTGCCCTTGCTCTAATAGTTGTTTGCATCTCTTAAAAAGTTGCTATGACCCTCATAACTGCTTCTACTATCCCCATTGAAATTAACTGAATTCAATTACATTTTATTCCAATTCTTCGAGTGCTGCTTCATTTTCCCTCCAATTTTTTATTTTGTTTTTTTGACTTGCTTGTTTTCTGCCGTTCAACTCTTTCTCTTTTGGCTGCGTTTTGCTGGAGCCAGTGAACTGAATGGAATGATGGTATGCCGATGCCTGCGCACCTTGTTGTTATCAAGTTTGCCTGATGAAGTTAGTCCTTTCGAAAATTAGTTTGTTACCTATTTATTTCTTTTTCTTTGACGCACATCTTCTAGAGCTCCTCGGTACAGGGTTGTTTTGTCTTATTCGGTTCTGGGGGCAGCTGTATCTATCCTATCTCTTAAGCACAGGCGGAACCAGGAATTTTCTTTGGAGGGAGGGGGCAGAGGAGGATATAGAGCTTGGGCTAAGGAGGGTCTGGGGGACTCCCCCAGCTGCAGAGGGGTGTCTAGGGGGTCTCCCCAGGGAAGTTTTTGAAAATTGGAACGTCTTGAAAGCAATTGTAAGTCATTCTCAATGACAAATGAAACGGAATTAAATATTACAGATGACATAAATTTTGCGGACTTGTTTTTAAAAATATCATATCGTAGGGTGGGTTTAAATTGAATTTATCGTAATTTAACTTTCATGAAAACAAGTATTGCGCTAAAATGCACGAAAAACCACACCCAGATACAGTCAAACTACATTCCACGTTCCTTACTTGGAGGAAGCTGCTCTCTTTGCGAGAAATTTTCATCTTCTGACATCTTTGATCGATCATATTAGGATTAAGCTCATATTTATTACATTCCCTATGCCTTTTACCTCAAAGCTAATTAGTAGCTTGGGTCCTTGACATTCTTTGGAAGGGGCCGAGCTGAATTGTGGGGGGAGGGGAGGGCTATGTCCGACTATGCTCTTAAGATAGTTGTTTCTTACTCAATTCTAAATTCATTCGTTTTTCATTCTCCATCTCTGTCTGTAAACTCTACAATGCTCTAAGATTGGTTCTTGAGAAAAGAAACTCTTTCATCTCCCACTAGAATGTCTTTGTTAGGCTGTTGTTCAGGAGCTTTGTCTTTATTAGGGGGCTACACCCCCTGACTGCTTTGCGGTACAACCCTTCAAAGTGCTTCCAGCCTCAGGCGTTATGCATTACACACTACTCTCATGATTTTATAATTGTCAAAAATGTTGGTGGCGTTTACAGTAGCTATTTCGATTTTTGAAAGAATCGCACACCTATTTCATGCATATTTTACCAGTAGAAATTGAGTCATGTTGACATTATCCGGATGATTCTGAAAAATCCAGGCCTTATGCATGATGTCAAAAATTTTCAATATTGGCCAGGTAAATTCGACAGTCTCTGAAGTATTATGGACCGCTATGAATTCATCTTTCTCCTTTTTCTAATGGCTGCAATTCAAAGTTTAATAACAGTACCAATGCTTCCTCTTTCAGATATTCGGGCGCTATACAAGGACCTGGTATGGTTTCTCCAGTTCCAATCTTTAGTTCCTCAAGAACTGCTAAAGAAGAAGGTAATATATTTTACAGTTGTTGTGTTCTTTATGTAGAGTAAGTAAGGTATTTTATCACCAATTTGCTTTTTTTAAAGGTTTTTCATCACTCTATTTTAGTAAATTTTAACTTGAGTTTTACATAAAATTTTAGTTTCTTATGATGCACATTTTGCAGTTTATTTTTGTTTAGCTTAGGATGAGCCAGTCTCAGAATTTCAGGAAATTGTTTTGTCGTTTTTTACATTTTACTTATTGAGAGTCAGCAGTCCTTATTTTCACCATGTAAAATATACTGACGATAAGGTACACTTTTCTCATGTTATACTGGATGTATGTTTAAAAATTATTATTTTTAATTTCCTAGACTCTTTCAGCTTTAGACAAAGGATTTTTAAAATTTCTAAGAATTGAAATTTTCATGAATTTAAAAAAAAAAAATAAAACAATAAAACAACAGTTAGGCACCTAGCAAATGAGGCCTTCAATTTTTTTTTTTTTTTTTTTTTTGAAGAATAATTGAGGAAAAATCCCTCAGCTGTTGGACTCAGAGAAAAAAAGTTAGGAAAAAAGCAAAGTAAAATGTTGAAACATCGAGACTGTAGATCCTGAAAAAATTGCACCCTTCAGAGAGAAAAAGAAGAAGTTTTGAGAAAAACCAGTGGGACGTTTTTAACGCACAGAAGAATTGCTTTACTCCATGCATCACAGATCATTGTATAACTTATTCAAAAATTATCAGATTTTTTTAAAAAAAAATTGGTCCTGAATTACAGCTGAGGATATGTAGAATTTGATCAGAAAAAAAGCTCCAAAAATTAGCTGCATACACCCCTTACATCAGAACAAAAAATATCTGGCACAATTAATGTGTGTACAAGTTAAGCTTGTATACACTAAAAAAATTTTAGAGTGGACATATTGAAATGACAAATTTTAAATTGTAAGTAAGATCTCAGCGTTTTCTGTTGAGTCAATTCAAAAGTTCCACTTGTCAAGGAAATTAAAGATACCTAACTGGAACCAAGTGAACAATCAGCTCATTTCAGTAAGTTTTTTTTTAGTAAAAGGACTTTCATCTTTTATCTCATGAATTAAAGAGGAATTTCGTACAGACGAAATCGTGTGCCAGCCAAATGATTTAGTGCAAGTTTCTCAATGTTTGTATTTCCTTTTTTTTCAGTTGGAGGACTCATTTGCCGGTGACGAGAAAATCCGTGGTGATCGTTTGCACCGAGGTCGAGACTATGTTGAAGATCGGTCTTATCTCCATAATGTACAGTATTTATTATCATTTATATTTCATCTGTAAAAGTAATTTACTATTTACAGTCTTCTACTCATGCCTGATTTCAAGTCAAAATAAGAATTTGTCTGTTAAAAAATTTAAGTGTGAAAGAAACTTAGGCATATTTAATGCAGTTAGACTGACTCCAGTTAAATCCATCCAATTTTTGCCATAAAATTTTGCAGAAAATTGGTTGAGTATCAGAAATGAAGATCTTAAAACATTAAACACTAGCATATATTGATAGCCAAAGTATGAAACCAGGTATCTTTATCACTGTGTTTCAACATTTTCTCAACTTTTCAAATTTAACTCAAATCCAACTCATTCACCTAGGAAGTAACGGTTCTGGTCTGCATTAATCCGCACTCACAGAGAAACCAGATTCTACTTGAGTTAAATTGAGCACGAAAGTAATTTTTGTATGTATTATGATGGAAGGATGCTCATGCTTGATTGGGTTCCTCCTGGGAGGAGACGTAGGGGACGCCCAGTGAGAGGTTGGCGACAGGGGGTGTTGAATGAGATGAGAGATTGTCAACTCCCTGATGACCTGTGGGAAGACCGAGCTTTGTGGGGATTGGGCGTCGTAAAGCGCCAAAGAGCGCTGTAAAAGCGACTCATATATATATGTTATGATGGAAGAATTTCCATGTGCACTAACTTGTGTTTGATGAGATCAAAGGTACCTTGTATCAGAAGAGGAAGGAAGTGTGTGTCGAACGGAGCTCTAGTTATTTGTTTGATGTATAGGTTTATTTCAATGCTTGAAAGAACTATTTATAATGTAAACTATGAACATCTTTGCTATTGTAAGAGTTAATTTTGCTAGTTTTTGATGTAGGTAATCAAAGTCTTCTACGTGAAATTTTGTCGAGAAAACATGCGTTGTACCCACTGCTACCCTGTCTGGTGGTTCATTCAAATTAATCCATTACTTCACTTTTACGTTGTCTTTTCTTTTCAAGTGCCCAGTGGTGCAGCATTGAGAGTTCTGTATTTATCTTTGAAATTGTTTTGCAGATGGAGGATTTCTCAATTTTGGTGGAATACTCATTTACGAGCATCTGTTACTCTGAGAAGGTCATTGAATTGTTCAACAACATCAAGAATGGACACATCGACCCTGACATTATCGTCATGAATTCTACGCTTTGGGATATCAACAGGTAAGACTGCTCTTGAAATTGATAGCAATTATCAAACTAATCATGTCTACTTTGCGCTTCTTTAAAAAAAGTGTATTTATTAAGCTGGTTTAATTTATGTGGACGCACTCATACCTAAAGGAACTATGTTGCTTGCAAACCTTATGGACAAAGTTCCTTTTAGCTCAAGCATTACCATATGTGGGTTTGGTTTGGGATAGTTCTATGCAAAAAGATAATAATAATAATAGAAAACATGGCAATTGAAATACAAAGAATAGTATTAATTGGAGCGACAGGCGCAATTTCTAAAAGTGCAGCTAAAGGTGTACCAGAGATTTTGGGTAGGCATTCCATGAGTGCCCTTCAATAATAATAATAAGCTGGATGGATCAAAGACTCAGAGGTCACGAACAACCCAATGAAATGGACAGATCTCGAAGCAGGTGAACTAACAACTACCCTTAACAGGAAGCAAAAAGTCAAAGAGAAAATCTCCGGAAGCATCAGAAACAAATGGAAAAGGAAGAGCATGCACGGACAGTATCCACTGATGCTAGAAGATGACTCTATTGAGAGTAACATCTCAACCATGTGGCTCAGTAAGGGTGTGCTAAAAGCAGAAACAGAGAGCCTAATTGTAACGGCACAAGATCAAGCCTTAAGCACTAGGTACCGGGAGAGGAAAATCCAAAAGAAACTTGTGAAGAGTAATTGTATAATGTGCCATCAGTTCGAAGAAACCATTGAGCACATTACATCAGATTGCCCAATGGAACACTAGACAAGGTACGAATTTCAGTATTCTGATACATGCTTCTTAACCAAAATTTTACGTAAAACACGATGCACACAACGAAAATTACCGAAATTAACTCCTTACGAAGATATTTAATGATACTTTATGCGTGAATTCAAACCACCCGCTCATAAAAACTCAATGCTCTACGTGATTCACATTGCGCGCTAAACGTTATCATGACAGTCTCTGCGATAAAAAAATCCGACAACCTCAATCTTGACACTTTGGCTCAGCTATAGCAAATTACCAATAGTTTGAACAACACATGGTGGAAAATGAACATTGCTCGATTGAGAAGTTTGCTGAAACCGTTGTAGTGCGCGATTTGACTCACGTAGAGCTTTGAGTTTCTTGTGAGCAAGCAGTTCAAATTCCTCGTAACCAATGTGAAATAAAAACGTTAATATCTTCATTAGGAGTTGGTTTCAGTAATTTTCGTTGTGTGAATCGTTTTTTACGTGAAATTCTGGTTAAGAAACATGTATCAGATCGCTTAAATTCGTACCTTGTCTAGTGGTCCATTCTAGCTCAAAAGAACTATATCGAGAGACACGACAGAGAATACCCCCAACTTCACTACAGCCTCTGCAAATAATATGGAATCGAAGTTGACGCAGACTAATGGTATGAACACAAACCGGAAAACACTGCAACAACCAAAAATGGAGAGACAAAAGTGTACCCGAAGGTTCCAAAACGTTGTTTTCAGAAAAACCTGTTAAAAGTTTTGAACACACAGAAGAATTGTATCACTCCTTGCGTTACAAAACGTCGCATAACTTATTCAATAATGATCAGACTTTTATGAAGAATTTAGTTTTGAATTACAGTTGAGGATTTGTGAAATTCAATTTTAAAAAAAACTTTCAAAATTCTTTTTTTTACCTATTAAAAAATTAAAAGTTTTTTTTTTTTTTTTTTTTTTTTTTTTTTTTAAATTTATATATTCAAGACTACCAGTAATTCACACTTCGAGTCAAAGCAAGCATTTATCAAATTTTGGTATTTCTTATGATGAAAGAATTTTCCCGTATGCCAATTTTGTTGTTGTCAAGATTGCATGTAAAATATTGATGCGAAAACATGTGGTATAGTGCATAATTCCTCACCGTGTTAAATGGCCCATTCTAATGAAAGTCACACCTGTAATCATTATTCCTTTTTTACTTTTTCAGATGGGGACCGGACGGCATCAAAATGTTTAAGAGCAATTTGGTGAAATTGATGCAACTTGTCTCTGCCAGCATTCAACAAAAATGCATGTTTCTGTGGTTGACTGCACCTCCAGTCCTGTCGAGCATTCGTAGCTCGCTGCTCCCTACTGAGGTGAGTTGCTCCCACCACACAACAATGATTCTCGATTTTTGGCTTTACTCGACTTTTCTAACGTCCTTTGATCCATTCAAAGCTGCATTCGGCATGTCAATCCCATTTGTCCACATTAGGGTAATCCATTTTAAGTATATAGTTTTTATAAATTTAGAAATATAATAAATGCAATGAAATCATTTCTACTTATTGTGGACTTTAAAGTGAAAGATGAATGAATAATTAAGGCTTCCTGACTGCCAAGATTTAGAGCGGGTGGATTAAAACATTTTTTACTGTAATTTTCGAATTCTCATTTCTGGCGCATAAGTTTTTTCGAGAATGACCGATTCAAATACTCTTTGCATCTCTTTTATTGCACTGCTGTCTTTTTGCAGATTTCATTCCTCAAACCGTACGTTAGATTCAATGTCTTGGAGGCCAACAACTTTGCAAGGCAGATTGTCGGCTTGTATGGGCACGATGTCCTGGACATTCATCATTATCTGCGCATGCAGCTTTACCACATAATCAACGATGGTATCCATTATCAGCCGGTCATAGATCGCTATGTAACCAACCTGATCTTGACTCATTGCAGTAAGTCTCCACCAACCAACGTCTACCAAATGCGTCACTAGAAACATGAAGCACACCGAAAAACCACCCGAAGCTGAGGCAGTTTAGGGTTTTTAATTCTCCTGCAGATAAGCTTCTTGCGCGGGATAGCATGAACACATTGCCTGCCACGGTATTCTGAATGAAAATTCCCCTTGGCGTCACAAGAATCCCAAAAAAATCTTATTCTTTGATCATCCTGTAAACTGAACTTAGTTTAATGCTCCATTTGACTCGAGTAGACCCTGGTATTTTGCGAGCGGGAGGTGTGAATTAAGATGGACACAAGCCATTATCTCCTAATTTATGAGTTGAATGTGGAAAATTTTAAGGTATTCATCATGCACAGTTAAAATTTTGATCCGAAAACGTATATGAGGACTTATCTGTAACAGTAGCGGATGTGAAAATTACCTTTTCGAAACACGCTTAAAAAACTGTTTTGTTCACACAAAAATTTAATGTGTTTGGCTCTGGCATAATGTACAGATCTCAAAGATCACATCTCAAGTATTTTCTCAAAATTTTCTTGATGCCAAAACAGTCTTTTGAATGTGTTTCGAAAAGGTAATTTTTCACATCCGCTATTGTTACAGATAAGTCCTCATATGGTGATACTTAGTTGGAAAGTATGTCTAGTGGTCTTTTTTCAGCAAACTGCATATAACTTGAGTACGAGATGCTGGGATTTGTAGGATCTTGATGTAATTCATGAAGTGGATCGCATTTTTTAAGAAGGAACCAAGAGCATTCCAATGTTGCTAGGATTGCGTGGCTTACATTGTTTACAATAAAATTACTGAAATCTTGCAAAATATTTTACGAAGGTAATTTTTGTCTTGAATTGATAATACATTGGATGTGATAAAACTTGTTTAGATGATCAGTTTATATTTGCAAGGTAAAAAAAGGTAAGCAATCTTAGCGACACTGGATTGCTCTCGGTTCCTTTTTACAAAATGGAATCTAAGTATCATCTGGCAATCGGCAAACAGTGTTTTTTACATTCTGTTTTTCTTACACTCAGGTTTATCATGGAATGTACCGTTACCAGGAAACGTCTGGAATATTTCACTGGAAAAAGCTGTCGATCTTCCCTTCAAGCAGCAGGACCACGATGTCGAAAAATACATCGATGTCAACTTGATATTGGAAGAACTGGAGAACACGGCTCCTAACAAACAGCTCCCTTCAGCTCCGGCTTCAAATTTGTCTGTAGCCGTGTCCTCAGCTCCAGCACAACCCTCCTCAGCTCCAATACAACCTTCCTCAGCTCAAGCACAACCCTCAGATCAGATTCAAAATGGTACGTAAAATATTTGTTACTAAGAAATTAGGGTACAGAAAATATGGAATAGTAGAATCCAGGCTACTTGTAAAATTAAGGAAGTCTCCAAAAAAGTGCGGGAGCCATGCTTCTGTGCTAAGGAAGAACACCGAGTAAACATTTGAGAGTCGCCAAATTTCCCTTGATAAAACATGTAATTTTGATCACATTTATGCACATTTTTCCTTGAAATTTTAAGAGAACTTGGATCAAATTGTGCACAAAATTGTCTGAAAGTTTTGGGAAAAAATATTCACAATTTTTCTAGTGAATTCAGTTTTCATTGAAGAAAACTTGACAATGTCTGACAGCGTTATTCCTTATAGCACAGCAGTATGAGACTTTCATTCTCTTTTTTAAGCATTAATGGAACCCTCCAAACTTTTTAAAGTTCTGAAATTTTCCTAGAAATTTTCAGAATTTTCTTACTTTTTTTGAAAGATTAAGGAGGTTTCCTAGTTTGTGGGAGTTCTCAAATCTTCCTAATGGAATAGACATTTTTAAAACACTTCCAGTTGTTCCGTAAGCCCCCTCACTTCTGCAGCCTGATTTTTGAAATTTTTTGTTTGTCAGGACGACATTGATGACATAGGTTAAAAGGCGGAGCAAGATTGGTTGGCTATGTCTTATCGCTGATTTGTCGTGCCTATATCGAGTTGAACTCACGACAAGCTAATGGCACCTCTTAAGTTTCCGACAGTAAGTCGTCCATTCCACCCGACAAAGCAATGATAAGACTTAGCCGACCAATCAAGCTTCGCCATTTAACCTAGATGTCATCCATATCCACCCGACAAACAAAAAATTTCAACAATCAGGCTGCTGTGAACAATACCTTTACAATTTTACCGCGATCTTCAAATTACCCCAGCTTTTCAAAAAATTGTCTAAATTCTCCCAAAATATCCAGGCAAGTTTTTGATTTTCAAAGAATTTCTCAGAATTGTCGCCTGATTTTTCATTTATTCTCATGATATTTCTAGCTTTTTGTGACAGGAACAGATTCACGTCCTTTTTGAAAAATTGCAGTGTGTTGGAAAAAATATAAATTTTCATCCAGAGCTCACATTTTACCCTTTTGCAATTATCGTTAAAAATAAGGAATAAATTCAAAAACTTCCTTAAGATTAGATCATACAAGCAGTAAAAATATTAGTAACATTTTACGGACAATCATAAAATGAAAAAAATAGAATGACTTGATATTAATTGATACATCATTCCCTGCGAAACAATGTCATTCAGTATGACATTCGTAAGGCAGTATTTCTGTTCATTCATCCTAGAAACTGCGTTTTTAAACAGAATTTCTCATCTTTGAAGGGACAGACAGTTATCGAATTAAACCAATGAAATGGTACTAAAATATTGAATGTGATTTTTCACGAAATAATGAATCCCAGCGGCAAAAAGCTCGAAATCAAGTATTTTGGTTAAATAAGTATTTTCCGAATTTTTTGGTACAGAAAAAGTTAAACCAAACAAAGAGATATGCGGTCCAAAATTTTCATTTTCAAAAACTGCATTTCCAAATGCATGTGTTCAAAGTTTCAATGTGACCTAATCGCAACCCAGAGTCATCAGAAAAGTATGAGATTTCATCCTGGCTCCTGAAGAAAAATTAACAAAATAGCTTGCAGACTATTTTTCAGGCACTGGAGAGAGGGTTTTTGCCTCAAACTCAATTTCTGATTTTTTTACACTGCTTCTTTAAATATTACATAATTTCAGAATTTGCCTGCATGCTTGGATTCCTTTTTTCATGGATGATCGTATGAGCATTGTTAAATAATAATTTTCTAAGATTACCTCGCAAAGCATTGTTGTCTTACTGATAATGAACACTACCTAAATTACTTTTGATTTCAGACGAGGCTCTATTCCACCTTCTGAATTAAAGTCATCCGCGTTTAAAGGCAGAGTATTTCACTAATTTTTTTAATTATGTTTGCAGTATTGGCCACTACATCAGTGACAACAGGAGAGGTCAAGTCAGCTCCATGCTCAAGCTCCAAGGTAAAGGAGAAAAGGAAGCGAAAGAAAGCGAAAGGAGCGAAACCAATCCCAAAACCATCCGTGGCACAAGGAGCCTCTGCAACAGCAGCAGCTTCAACAAAAGTTGGTCCTGCGAAAGCAGGACAGGCGAAGCGTGTGCTAGTCAATTCTGCTAAGAAAAAAATTATAAAGAAAAAACGGACCCCTAAGAAAGGAGCCTTTGCAAAGCAGGGGCTGCCTCCAACACCTGCAGGAACACACACCGGGACATTGCCAGTTGTGAGGAAAGGACCTTTACTCCCAACACCACTTTTACAATCAACAGAAAGCCCTCCTGGGATAATAGGTAATGTCAGTGCTGAACACAATTCAGAATTTCCCGGCAGAAATAGCCAAATGTCAGATTTCCCTGTGGAGTTCCCTCAGGAAGAACAACCACCTAGTAAGTCACTATTTGCAATTTTTTTGTCAAATTATTAATGTTTTTACTGACTTATTTTTATTATATCAGCAGAAGATCTTGTGTACAAAAATAACAAAACATACCAGGAATCCTGGAGGTAAAGCTGTCAGTTTAGTGAAGTGCAAAATGTAAAGAGCGGTGTAAAATAAAGTTTGAAATCAAGTAACAAAATATAAAATAAAGAGATGTGCATAGGGTGTTCCACATTTAAGCAGCCAGCAGGTCAAAATGAGAATTTTTGTCCCATAAACATGGGTCCTAAAATTAATGGGGCTGCGCTGCTTATTTCAGGCTATCCAACAGACTGGGTGAGTGTCAAACAGTGTGCAATTTTTCCTGATTTTTCGTCTCACTGTTGTTTCCTTATCCAGAGATCAAAATTCAACATGGTTAGTTTATCTTTTCCTCTCTCTCTCTGTAGAGCTAGTGTCACGCAGGTCAATCAAGGTCAAGTGTTGTGATTGGCTTATCACAACCCCTAACCTTGACACATTGATGGGGCGGTTTGAGTGTGTGCCACTAGCTATGAGGCAACGACCTATGGTTTCAACTTTCAACCACTTTTGATCCATTGAAACATGGCTGTCGTCCAAGTTTAATGACTAACATACGACTTAATTTAAAAGATCAAAAATTACAAAAAAATTCTCTTCAAACAACAATAATATTGCAAGCTTGGTCGAGATACCAGATCAGATTCTGGTGGTCTGAAAACTCTGGCAATTCTGGAAAATTTGGAGTCGGGAATGAGCAAGAAAAGTCAGGGAATAAGAAATTTTAGAAACTGTGAATATGTAACGTACATTATGACTACATCTCGGAAGTATACAAAAAATGTGGGTAGAAGAACATATGGCAGACAAGTTTCTTGTGGCACCACAAAATCTGTCAGCGCAACATTTTTTCGTTTGAAATGGAGTTAAATTTTAGACAACTTCGTAAGTCTTTTCTACAGCTGAAATTTGATCCCATGAAAAATGGAAAAACGCAGGCATTCTCATTTATCATGCATTCTTTGAAAAAGAATCGAAAAATAATCGAGAAACATTCTCATTATTTGAGTCATATCTACAAGGAGAAGTTTGAAAATATCAAGTACGTGCACTAGCTTGAGACTGATTATTCTGTAAGATTCTCAAGCTATGATAATTTGTTTTCCTTTTAAAGGAGTAAGTAAAAGTAGCAATTTTTAAACACCACAGTCGAGATACATATCTTCCCAAGCAAGTCTTTTTCTTTTCGCTCACAAGATTTTTTCCGGTTTTTTTTTCAGGCATCCTTTCGACTAAATTCCAATCTTGGAAGAAGACGAAATGTTGGCGTGGAGGAAAAAAACGAGTGGTTCCATACGTTTTTCCTAGAGGAAACTCCATCCTCGGAAGAATTCGCTTCCAGAATCCAAGGCAACAAGCTCCCAGTGTCAGGTTCCAGAACCGCACTTACGTAAGACCAGGATACCAACCTTGGCGACCGAGACAGCCACAGGAACCTTTTTATTTGGACCCAACGTGGAATTAGGGATTCAACCTGGGAGATTTGACGGAAAATTGGAAGGTTTTAAAGCCAGGGATCTCGTCTTTTTGGAGAGAAATGTCGACTGCGCGATCCAAGTCGGGACAAAGAAAAACCTGGAATCATCAGAAAGTGAAAACTTTTAGGAAAAATCAGGGAATCTTTTCCAGAGACTGAGAATCTACTGCTTTGTATTCTGTTCTTTCTATTCTATTGCTTGAATGATATATTTGAATATTTAAATCATTAGATAACAGAGAGGCTTTCATCGACCAAATAATATAGGTATCAAGAATTCTTTTAGCATCGACAATTTGAAAAGGCGTCAACAAATTGGTTGAAAGATGATGAAAATCGATATTCATATCTGAAACTCAAGATTTATATAGTTTGCCCCCAGAAGATTCCCAGGGATATGGGAGAAAACTTTGGTTTCCCATGAGGGAATGAACTTCTATAAATGAAGGAATGAGTATGGTCAAGAATTCTGGACACCATATTTTAAAAGATGTTTGGGGAAAAGCCCCCCACACAAATAGAAAATACGATTTTCACCACAGTTATAAATTGCACTGAACAATCTTCCAAGAGGTCAAAAATGGGCCTTTAGATAAGATGTGAATTCACGTACTACACAACATATTTTCTTTTCTAAAATTTCTTGAGAGAAACTACATATTTGCACAATGCAAAAGCTGGAAATCAGCTCCTAAAAAAGATGTAAGCGTTTGTAATTGACACTAGTGAAATGTAAAAATACAAAGACATCATTTGCATGTGTAATCATAACTTCCACTTGATCTGCGTCAAAAATACTAGTTTATGTCTCTTTCAGGAGTTGATTTTCCTTTGTGTAAATCGTTTTCTAAGTGAGGTTTCCAAGAGGTTTACAACTGGTATCAGAAATTGGGAGTGAAATTTTTTGTTTAAAAAAGCAATATCAGAAGCAGCAGCAAAAAGGTAGTTTTCTTGAGAACCAATGCCCTCAATTTTTAAGACTCGAATCTCTAATTATATTACTGCTGTAAATGTTCCTCAAAATGGTGACCATAATTTTACAAGAACCATGCCATCTCTAGAGTCCCTTTATACCCAGAGTTAAGACAACTTGATTATCAGCTGACTGGCAGCCGGCCTTGGCTGGCCATGGAGGCCGAAACGAGTGCACCCTAACGAACGATATTGAGGGATAAGGATCAGGAATCCTGCGATGTCTGTCACACAAAAACAACAACATCAACAAATTGATCAATTAAAAAGAGAATGAGTTTGGTTTGTGAATAATTTCTTAATCTATTTTCATTTTGGACCGATGGAAATAACAACTTACTCTTGATAAACCACAATTAGGTAATATTTTCATTATTCTTGTTCACATTCGAGGTACCGCCATCTTGGTGCACTTGTTTCGGCCTCCATGAGCGAGAACCAATCAGAATTGGATTTTTTTTTTTTAGGCCACTTCCAGCCCAACCAAAAGTGAGTTGTCTTAACTGTGGGTATAAAGGGACTCTCCCTGGTAGCACAGGTCAGATTGAAGATGTTTTCAAAATGTGTCATTGATCCGAAAAAATTTCTTTAAAACATTTCAATGAAACATCTTGAAAACATATCATGTGTCCAGACGGTTTTGAAAAGGTTTCTAAAACAACTCTATGTCACCCCTAAATTTTGTTTCACAGATACGTCTGATAGATGTTTCTCATACCTTTACAACACATCTCAGTGAGATACCTATCGGCACCACAAATTCGTCGCAGAGATATATCTGACACATTCTTGAAACATTTCGGTGAGAGGCATGACATTCCTTTGTATCGTCGAAACGTTTCAAAAATGTTTTCAAAACCTTTCAGTGGTTTGTTGAAACATCTTGAAAACATATCATGTGTCCCGACGGTTTTGAGAAGGTTTCTAAAACAACTCTATGTCACCCCTAAATTTCGTTTCACAGATACGTCCGATAGATGTTTCTCATACCTTTTCAACACATCTCAGAGAGGTATCGGCACCGAGGCTATAAGTATCAAAAATTTTCAGACATTTGTTCTAACTAATGTCGCTGTGGAATTAGAACCATCACAGCAGGCATCCCTTGATACCAACCATGCATGAGGGCTGAATCGTTACACTTCATCATTATCAACCTATCAGAGGGATTAGAACACCTTCACTTTAGAAAAGTATACGCAAAGCACGATGTACGGTTTCAATATTCTAGATAATCCATAACTTATGAGCTTTTATGGAGATGAACTCGATTCATACAAGGAATTAACCGTGTTAATAACCTCCACATAATTAAATGTCCAAAAAGTATAGCTTGAGACGAAAAATTAAGCTGAAATTTGGTAAAATTGAAAAATTAAACTTCAACGCCCTCTGGTGGATTCAGTTTGAACTAGGTAGGAAAAGTTTTAGAAAGGTCCTAGAAATGTTTCTATGTTATTCAATGAAACATTTCTAAAACGTGTCAAAAACATTTTTAAGTGACGTATAAATTCGAACAAAATATTCAAAAAGGTTTCAAAGACATTATATTTATTTTTAATTGAAAACAAATCCAAAATGTGTCAGATAGGTTGCTGGGAGGTGTTGTTGAGTCGTGCAGGAAAAGTATCTGACAGCACTTTGAGAAGTTGCTTGAAACAAGCTGTAGATTGCATTCGAAACATTTTCAAAATATTTCGAAAACATTTCACCAAACACTTCGAAATTGGAAGTTTCTGAGAACGTGTTGGAGATGTGTTGAAAACATTTTTCTAAAACTTCAGCGACACTGGTTCGATTTATATTCAAAACGTTTTGAAATGAATTGAGGATGCTGATCGGAAAGAGAATTAAAACGTTTTGAAAATGAGTTGGAGATATACCACACCAATCAGTAATATTTATTAATAATTGAAAACATATCTAAAATGTGTCAGATAGGTTCCAGGAAGGTGTCGTTGAGCCGTGCAGGAAAAGTATCTGACAGTACTTTGAAAAGTTGCTTGAAACAATCTGTAGATTAATTTGAAACATTTTCAGAATATTTCCAAAACATTTCACCAAACACTTCGAAATTAGAAGTATCTGAGAACATGTTGGAGATGTGTTGAAAACGTTTTTAAAATGTGATAGTAGAACAATTTGAAAATATTTTGAACACATTTTAAAAACATTGTTTTCACGTTTCTGTAAGATGAAATGAAAATATTTTTAAACTGTGTTCAAAACATGTTGTCTCTGATGAAATATTTTACATGACTCGCAACTTTGTCTTCAAAATGTTTTTAAAACATTTCATTTCCCCTCCAAATTTTTCTTTTGTAAAATGTTTTGGATTGGTTTTCAAAACATTTCTGTTGTGTTAAATGTATCCAATTTGAAAACATTTTCAAAATGTTTTGGATATGTTTCAATGAAATGTTTCAAAGTATTTGCGTCCTTGAAACATTTCTGAAATGTTTCTAATATGTTTCATCGAGATGAATCAGTTTCGACACAAGTGGAATGTTCTAAACCTACCGATCCGGCTGGCTTTCAAAACCTTACCGATCCGAGCTGTGCTACCAGGGATAGCCATCTCTGGAAAAGTCAACTTCAAATTTTAAATTGAACTCTCAAAATCGATGAGATTTTTCTGACGCCTTGTGTCAATGAATATCAGGCTCTAAATAGCAGCTTCCTCTAAATCTACAAATGCAGACAGAGAGCAATGCCACTTTTTTAAGTTAGCAAGTTAGTTTTGTCACTCCTTTGGAAGTTTTATTGTAAATCCAGTCATGAGAACAACCACTAAGTCCTATGATTATGATGTGGAGAAAAAGGCATGTTATAAATTAGTAATTTGCATCTTTTTTCTACTCCAAAGGAAATTCTGACCTTCTGTTGCTTGCAACAGAGGCAGAAGTCATTTAAATGATCAATGTCCCATGGTACTAAATTTTACATGAAGGAACTATGCCATTAGTTTACGGGTATAGGTAATTCCTCTTATATATAAGCCAGAAATAGTTCCTTTTTGCAAAATGCAGTCCAAATCATAGAGAAAATATTCTTGAAAAAACTTGTCCATTAATGTTTAAGTATGTAGTCTAGTTTTGATCATTCTGATCGGGAAGTAGTACCTGAAATATTTTTTTGCTCAAATTTTTGGATTTTTTTTTGTTCTGATTGGAATTTATTTCCATTCTCCTAAAAACTTGGTTCTTTGAACAGATGCCCATTTTGTTTGTCTTGATCAAGGATGTGAAGACTATAGATTGGGGGTACTGATACCCTATGAGAAAACGTACCCAGCATAGAGCGATTGTTTAATATGCCCTCAAGGGGGGGGGGGGGGGGGGGTTGGAACTTACTTCGTCCTAAACTGCAAACCTGAAAATAACATGAGTTCTTACAGGCGTTTTTACATTAAACGATTTGTAATGTTAAACGTTCAAAATTCTATTATATAGTCATGTTCTGAATTTGATAGAAGCACAAAAACAGAAGAGGGTCATGCTCAACCATGGAAATTCACTATCCTTGTAACCTAACTTTTTCTGCTAGTAGAGTACATAACTCACCATAGGCAGAGCATAGGATCGACCATCTATAGTTTTTGCATTATTGATCTCTGTTCCTGTGAGATATCATGAGATGCGTGTTTATTTCTACAATTTTTTTTGTACGTCGAAATGGACTTTTTAATTTCAAGACTGAATTAATCTGCAAAGCTGTGATTCTATGAACAATAACTAATTGTTACTTTTGAATATCCAGTCATTTATTAGTATTATTTTTTGTGTTAAATGCTTTAATGTGCAACGTCTTGTGAAAGTGGGGCTGTTGCACAATTTTTGTTACTTTATTCTCGAAAGTACAAAAAAAAAAATGAGATTACCTTCATTTTCTCGTTTTTCATTTAATAAAATTTTGATTCTTGCAACACTGAATTTTAATTTAAAATCCATTACAACCATTGATTCTAGGTGAGACCAGACACTAAAGCCAGCCAGTGCTTGAAACGTTTTCAATGAGTTACAAATATTTGAATGATAGGATAAACATAGTGAGATATTTAGATAAGGAGCTTAACTCTTTATCTAAATTGCGCTCATTAATTTTTTGATAAACTTCGTTCTTTTTTTATCGACTTGATCTGTGGGCTTGCAAGGAGCCTCAGCTCAGCGAGTACGGGGACTCTGGTCGAGAGTCTCGGCTCGACCACATCTCTCTCTCTTGTTTTCTGGACTCTGGACACTTACGACTTTTGGAACATGGAACCCCTGGACATCTCGGTGAATCGTCGAAAGACCTTTCTTATTCTTGTCATTTTAGACGATTTAAATATTTTTTCAAAATTCGTTAATTTTCACCTTTTTCAAAATTTTCTCAAAATTTTCTAATTAATAAATTTGTAAAACGCCAATCTTCTCGTACTTTTTAACTTGAAATAATCCCGATCGTACAAACCGTAAAAAGCATGAATGTTTAAATTTTTAAATTATTTTTAATCAGTTTTCTGATTCTGCTCTCCCACTGCATTTCAGCAGGTATAATTGTCCAAATACTTGGATTTTCACTTTAAGGGTGAATTTCAGAGTATTTCGTCAATTATATCTTACAACCGCTCCTCCAGTGATAATACTTGATTCCATGTAAGAGTATAAGTGGTGAAGTTATAAAATTACGCCTTATATGGAATCGGGTTTATCTCTGAAGGAAGGATGACCATCCCAATGAGACTTATTTCTCCATTGTAAATGGTGGTCATCACAATAGTTAATAAAAACATAAGAGAATCTGCATTAGCAGCGTTTGCTTTCAAAGCATTGTAGTTCATTTATGAATATTTCCTCTTTTTTAGCTCCCTCCTCATTTCAGTATTTTTGTTATCTTTCAGTAGATTTGGCCTTCTTTCAGGTATGATCTATCTTTCTAGGGGCAACACAGGCCTGCCTACAGGGGAGGAGCAGGGACCAAACCTATACTTCTAACTTTTGAGCGAATCATCAAGTTGAGTTAAACTTTTTTGGAAAGAAAGACATCAAAAACATCTATCTGTTCCTACACGCTAGAAAAAGTCAAATAAAATGTTAAAATGTATGTAAAATGTATTAATGTTTCAAAGGCAGAACGCTGTATGAACATTTGAGCATTGCCGAATTTTCCCCTGTAAAATATTGATTATTTTTTTGCTGTGCAGAAAAGCTATGAATATTTTTCCTCGAAATACTCAGATAGTTTTGTTGATGACTTCGCGACTACGATTTCTGGAACATCGGAAGAAAAATATTTACGAGATGGATGAATTTAAAAGCCAACGGGTGCTCACGAAAGAGAGCGTATTTATCTCTGATCGCAACTTTTTGCACCACGTTTTATGTTTTATTTTTAAACACCATTTTTAAAAAGGTAGACACAGTCTTTCTGAGGAGAATCCTTGCAGTTTCCAAAATTATCGCAAATATAAGCGTCGAAAATTTCTAGGCGATATTTTCATTCGTTGTATTTTCTTTGTATATGTGACCAAATACAATTAAAAACCATTAGAGTTTCTGAATCATTGCAACGAGGGTACATATTTTCCCTTGACTTGTGGTAAAATCCGGATCAGGAAGTCAAGAACGATGACACATAATCCTATTTTAACGGTGGCTTCAGCGTCGCCTGAGACAGGGAAGGGAAACGCGGTGGAGTCATCTTTGCAGTGAGAATCTTTTCTTCCGGCTAGCAATACTGCCGTGCTAAGGAAGAACGCCGTATGAGCATTCGATAGTTACCAAATTTCCTTCGATAAAATGTTTATTTTTGAGGAAAATTATACATTTTTTCCTTTGAAAATTGCAGACACTTAAGATCAAATTACAAATAAAATTATCTGAGAAATTGGTAGAAAAATATTGAAAAATGTTCCTATAAATTAGTGATTTGCCTGAGGAAATTCGGCAACGCCTGAATGCTCATACGGCGTTTTTCCTTAGCACGGCAGAATATGTCTATACCCATGCTGCCGTGCAAAGGAAGAACGCCGTATGAACCTTCCGGCGTTGCTAAATTTCCTTGGATATAACACGAATTTCCTGGTGAACTCATGAATATTTTCCTTCCAATTTTTCAGATAATTTTGTTAGCAATTTAATATACATTATCTGAAAATTTCACGGAAAAATATTCATGACTTTTCTCAAAAATAAACATTGTATTGGAGGAAATTTGGCAACTCTCGAATGCTCATACGGCGTTTTTCCTTAGCACGTGGCGGCATGGTCGAATAGTTATCTCGTTACGCCTGTCGTGAATGAAGTCAAATATCGACGCCTACACGCTGAAAAAAGTGTTCTTATCTGCGATTGCAATGTTGCACATCTCTATACTCGTGTTTTATTTTTAACCAATTTTTTTTTTTTTTAAAAAAAAAAAGCTGCACGCAGTTGTTAGAAATCTCCAGAATGATTTAAAATAAAAGCACAAAACATTTCGACGCTGTATTATCGCTCGTTCTGTTCTCTTTGTATTAAACCAAATTTAATTTTACGCGAGTCAAGTTTCAGAATCGCTTTATCGTTTAAACATCGCCGGGGAAGGGAGCGCAATCGAGTGTCGAGTCATCTTCACAGTGCGATGCGCCTTCAATCCAGCTAGCGGCAATGTGCCTACACCCGTGGTCGAATAGTTATCGCAAATAACTCTTGCATTGCGTTTGGTGCAATGCGAGAAGTATTCATGCAGGCTTGTAGGCGCTAATATGCCTTTGACTCCGACCGCACTGTTTGGCGCAATGCGTGAAGTATTCCTGTAGTCTTGCAGGCGCTGATATGAGATCGACGCCGACCACACTGTGTTTGGCGCGATTATTCGAAAGCCCTTATTAGACGATCAAAGTAGAGCTCTCAAAATGGTGTCACGTGTGGTCACGTGACCCTCCATTGGTCCTCTCATTGCCTCATTGGGGTCACGTGACCCCACGTGACTCCACTTTGAGAGCTACACTTTGATCGTCTGATACGGGCTGAACTCCCGCCAGGATATTCGCGGCATCGAGCAATGGGGCCTAAAAAGCCCATGGTGTGTTTCAACGCCGTATGAGCATTCCAACGTTGCCTAGTTTCTCCTGATATAATATTTTTTCTAAGAAAAGCTAAGAACTTCTCTATGTTCGCTTCTTTAGATTGAATGGACCATTGAACAAGGTACGAATTTAAGAACTCTGATACATGATTCTTCACCAGAATTGTATGCAGAATACAATTCGCGCAACGAAAACTACTGAAATCAACGTCTAGTTAAGCTAACGTCCATACGTAACGTTTTTATTGTCCATTGATTACGGGAATTTTGAATTGCCCGGTCACGAGAGAAACAAAACCCTGCGCGAGTCAAATTGCGCACTACAACGGCTTTAGCAGACTACTCAATCGAGCATTGTTCCTTTCCCACTTTGTGTTGTTCAAAGTGTGTACGGCTTAAGCTGAGCGTTAATATTGAGGTTGCCCTATTTTCATATTACTGAGACTGCCATAGTGACGTTTGGCGTGCAATTTAACGCAAGTAAATTATTCTTTCTTTCATGGGCGGAAAGGTTGAATTTATTGATAAAAAACGTTATTACCACGGTTAGGAGTTAAGGTAATTCGATGGACGCCATATTTTGTGTCAGAACGGCATGCGATATATCGCATCAATTGGTTTCATTTTTTCAGCTACTCGTGGACCACTAGACAAGGTACGAATTTAAGCAATCTTATACATGTTTCTGAACCAGATTTTCACGGAGAACACGATTAGCGCAACGAATATCACTGAAACCAACTCCTAACGAAGATTCCAACGATTTTATTTCACATTAGTTACGAGGAATTTGAACTGCCCGCTCACAAGAAACTCAAAGCTCTACGCGAGTCAAATCGCGCACTACAGCGGTTTCAGCAAGCTTCTTAATCGAGCAATGTTCATTTCCTACCATGTGTGTTCAAACTATGAGCAATTTGCTATAGCTGAGCCAAAGCGTCAAAATCGAGGCTGCCAGATTTTTAAATCGCAGATACTGTCATGATAACTTTTAGCGCACGATGTGAATCACGTAGAGCATTGAGTTTTCATGAGCGGGTGGTTTGAATTTACGCATCAAGAATCATTAAATATCTTCGTAAGGAGTTGATTGAGTGAATTTTCGTTGTGTGTATCGTGTTTTACGTGAAATTTTAGCTAAGAAACATGAATCAGAATGCTAAAATTCGTACCTTGTCTAGTGGTCCATTTTGAGACCGCAATTCTGTTGTCAGGAGACTAAAGCACTCACTTACGAATTTTAACAAAAAACTCAACGTAATAAAGGCGTGGTTTTTTTAGAGAGAAAATATCGCAGTCGAGTGCAGTTTCGATATCAGTATCGAATGCTATGTTTTCTCTCTGAAAACACCACGCCTTTATTACGTTGAGTTTCTTTGTTGGAATTGGTAAGTGAGTGCTTTAGTCTCTTGACAACAGAATTGCGATCTCAAAATTGGAGAAAAATGACGAGTAGCTGGAAAAATGGAACCAATTGATGCGATATATCGCATGCCATTATGATACAAAGTATGGCGTCCATCGAATCACCCTAATCTAGGGTCAGGGTTTCGATCCTTTGAGCTCGACGTCGAGCGATCGATATCCTCGTTGCCTATTGGTGTGCACACTGCGAGCCTGCAATCCTGGGATCGACGGAGTGTGGAATTTTCCCCGCTTCTTGTTTAATGATTTTTTTTTCAATTTTTTTAAATGAGAAAGACACGAACTTCTTAGCTTGAAATAAAGACAGAATATTCTGCCTAAGGAGAAAAAGAATTAAGATAGTATTAAATAAATTACGTAGAGAATGGCAGGGAGTCTCTATGGCCTTTGTGATGTTTATGTCGCAGGCAAATAGTAAAATCAGGCATTTTATCAAATGCCTGGGCAGATAGTTAAATTTTGAAGGTCTACAAAATTTTGTAAATTTATGGCGGAGATCTCACGAGTTTTCAATATTTTAGGGAAAAATATCTCGTTAAACCTACGAACTCTTTTTGTCGATGCCTCTTCGATTGCTTCTCATATTTTTAAACGTTGAAATTCTAAAAATTCTGTTTTTTATGACATGCTGCAAATTTCAAGATAAGTGGCTGCTCAGGAGCTAAAAATCATTTAAAATACTTTTGTGTGATGCAAATTTTTACTGATAATTTTTTCTTACGGGAGCAATTACATATTTTGTCTAAAATTAGGAAAATAATCAAAATTTCAATCTATGTTAATTGATTTGATTATTTGCCTAGGCATTTGACAAAATGCCTGATTTTACTATTTGCTCGCGATATATACTTTGTGTTGTGACCCTGACGATGAAGCGCTTGCTTCGAAAAGTTTCGGTCAAAGTTTATTAATAAAATGTAAGTGTCTTTTTTTTTTATATAAAATTGTTACATTTTCTCTAGCACTTGGCTACACCCCACATACCAATATATTCAGTGCTACTACCTTTTAGACATTGTGTTGTACAATATTCGCTGAACTTGATGTTCTATTACAAAACATGTATTCCAGCGGATTAAATCATTTTGTCGTATCTCCTTCAGTAATTAATCAATCTATGAACCAAAAGTATCCTCGTGCTCAGTTCTCTCGGTAGTTTTCAATTTAGTTCAAATTTTCATTTATAAAACACGAATTTCCTGGTAAACTTATGAATATTTTTCTCCCAATTTTTCAGATTATGTCGATTGCAATTTCACCTAAAGCTCCTGAAAATTTCAAGGAAAAATGTTCATAACTTTTCTCAAAATTGAACATTTTACTGGAGGAAATTTGGCAAGTTTCGAATGCTCGCACGGCGTTCTCCCTTAGCACGACAGAATCACTAGGAGACTTTAACGCTTGAGAAGGAAAGTAAAACGTGCGTTGATGCAAGACAAAGAATTAGTGCGCAAGAGATTGCATACTTTCCAGGCTGTCATTAAAAACCACGCATTACGAGTGCTTCCGAGCCACGCGGTGGCGTGGCGTGAATCGCGATGTATCGATTGTTCTGCCATTTAAACCTATGGTAAAGAATCGATTATTAAGGTGTTCGTAGCGAACACCTTGTTCATCGATCATTTTCCATAGGTTTAAATGGCATAACAATCGATATATCGCAAAGCACGCCACGCCACTGGAGCCACCCTAAAAAAAGAGTAATCTCCGGGTTTTCCGGACCTGTAGACACCCTGATCTAGGGAGAGCGGGCTCAGCTGGAGAATACCTCTCATCGATAACCAGAAAAATTAAGGGGCAGAAAAAATATTTGAAGTCAACACTCAAATCCCGTCAGTCCGAACTCTGAATTGCGAAAGAACGTCTTATGAGCCTTCGGACGTTGCCAAAATTCGTGAGATAAAACGAGAATTTCGTGGGGAATTTGTGGTCGTGGTCCTGAATTTTAATCGCAATTTCATCAAAACTATCTAAATATTTCGAAGAAAAATATTTATACCATACCTCACCAAGAAATTATATTAATATTATCATCCCGTACCGCTTTTGTTTGTGGAACTACGCAATTCACTTGGATCGCATTCAGCAAAAAAGAACCAGCGCGATTACAGTGTTTTCAAGATCGTGCACCTTCTTCTATACTTTTAAAATTACTTATAATCTATGTACAATGTTAGAACTTTACCTTCAGTATTTTCCTTCAAAATTAACAATTGTTTCGTGAGAAGCCAGAATTATTTGGACTGCATTTTGCAATTTGGAACTATAAATGGCTCATCTGAAAAAACACTCATATGCATTGGGAAACTAATGGCACATGCAGTGTTTTTAAACTGAGCTAGAATTTATAGTTCCAAATTGCAAAATGTAGTCCATTTGTTATTCTGGGAGATTTCTTTGATAATTATGAAGAAGCAATCTTTTTACAACACTGTAATTGCAATGGTTTCTTTTTCCAAAATTTGATCCACTTAGAGACTTTCTCTGGACTTTGCCCCCCGCCCCCCCTCTCTCTCTTTGTTGTTCAGTATTTTTTGCAGTTTCACTGTTACGGATCTGTCTCCGAAATAATTTATTTCCGTGTTCTTTTTCCTGTTTACGACCCCCCCCCCCCCCTCTGTCATTGTTTTGCAGCCCGGAGCTTTCTTGACCGGACCGCCAAAGAAACAAAACAGGGGATTTCCATGTCCTGATTACAGTGACGCGTAAGGTCCATCATCCATCTCAGTGAAACAAAGGACCCCGCCTGGCCGCATCCGAAAGTGATGGAATACACCCCTTCCTGAAATCCCGCAAAGCTCGGATTTTCCGCCATTGGAAAACAAGGAAGAAGTTTCTGGAATACATCCTAATTGCGAGAGGGGTCAGCCGGGGGGGGGGGGGTGGGATTGTTTGTGGTGGCTTCAGGCCAGCAGTTTACGAGATTATAAAAGGGCAAACCCAACCCTAAATTTCAGTCAGTTTGGTTTCAGCAAGCGAAGTAATTTCATGGGTGAGCAGGTCAGTGGGTCAGTCAGTCAGTCGGTCAGTCGGTAGTGTTGTGTGTGGTGTTGTGTTGTGTTGTAGTGGTCGCTTACACTACAGGTTCTAATCCGTGAGTACACTGCGTATAATAGCTTATTCTTAACTTCTACTGCAAGAAAATTTATAGTTTAAAATGTATATGCTCTACAATTCAAAAATTTATTTTTTAATTTTTTAATTTCAAATTTTTATATTGTAAATTTTAGATTTCAATTTTTACTTTATAAATTTTAAAATTTTTGGTTTTCAATTTTATTTTTATCTTAATGCTACATATCATTTTTCCAATTTATTCATACTCAATAGGTCAATAATACATATATATTATTACTACCGCAACTATATACTTACTACTACTTATACTATACTTACTTACTTACTTACTTACTTACTGTACTTACTATATACTTATTTACCTACCATACTACTCACTATATGCCTACTACTACAATATTTATAGTATATATACACTATTGATCTATTGATTCTGAAAAAATGGAAGAAATGATGTAAAACATTAACATAAAAATCTAATTGAAAAATAAAAATTATAAAATTTAAAAAGTAAAAATTTTAATTCTAAAATGCAAAAGATAAAATTTTTGAAATCAAAAACTTTTAATTTTAAAAATCTAAAATAAAGTTCCTAAACTGTAAAGACTGTTAACTGTTAAACTTTTTTCTTAAGCCAGATTTTTTCCCCTCCTCAAAAGCTTCACGTCAGCTTTTCTTTCTCATTTGTATGTATCTTTTATGAATTGACGAGAGATGCGGTTAGATAATTTTCAGCATTTTAATCACAAGGAAAATTGATTGACTGCGTTTTTATTACTCTCTCGAATAAGACACTAGTTTTGCTCTCTGTGTTTTACTTTCATTTATTTTTTTACCAGATGAATATGAAACGAACACAGTAAAAATTGTTGGAGGGTATGATCGAAAAATGAAAACGTGAATCGATCTACAAATTATTAAAAAACCAGTGTCGACTCGATCGACATGAATCAATCGAAAAATGAAAACGTGAATCGATCGACCTGAATCAATCGACACCGATTCGATCGACAGTTAATTTAAAAACACCCGTGTCGATTCGATCGACATGAATGGATCGAAAAATAAAAACGTGAATCGATCGACACTGATTCAATCGACAACCGTAAATCGATCGACAAACCCTTGAATCGATCGACAAACCCGTGAGTCGATCGAATTTTGTCGATCGATTCACGTTTTTATTTTTCGATCCATTCATGTCGATCGAATTGACACGGGTGTTTTTAAATTAACTGTCGATCGAATCGGTGTCGATTGATTCAGGTCGATCGATTCACGTTTTCATTTTTCGATCGATTCATGTCGATCGAGTCGACACCGGTTTTTTAATAATTTGTCGATCGAATCGGTGTCGATCGATTCATGTCGATCGATTCACGTCGATCGATTCACGTTTTCATTTTTCGATCGATTCATGTCGATCGAATCCATACCCTCCAAAATTGTTTCACCTTGTTTTATTTAGGGTTTTTTCTTGTATACTTTAAACTACTTTTCCTCTATTTGCATAGTTTCAGACCAGTAGGAAAAACAGTTTTTCAAACTGTTCAGCTTAGTATCCGTTTCATATTCCGTAAACCTCAAACTACCTAATTTTCTTTTGTTTATCTTTTTTTTCAGATCGGCAAGAAACGAAGCGCTCACAGCGGAAGCTGTTTTACTCGCATTTGATCATTGAATTTCACATTAATAATATTTAGTGTTGCAAATATTAACATAGATTTTCGCATGATTAAGCAGGAAACACTGAGTCGTTCCTAATTACTTATCACTTTTTTATCATTTATAATCACTTTAAAATGACTTTTATTAGTAGCTCACATCGTCGCCTACCTGACATAAGGGCGTAGCTACACTTTGCAATGAACCCTGTCTTCCACACAATTCAATGCTTTTCCGGGCTCATCTCAATCTGTAGTTACGCCCTTCTGTCAGCGGGCCGATTATTGAAATTGATAGACAAAACTATAGCCAAAGAAGACAAAAGAAATATAGAGGGATCCTATTGGTGACAGCGGGCGGTTGCATTGGACAAAAGAGGTAGGTAATAGACTAAGTAACAGCAACCTACGAGGGACCCGATAATTAGTCCATTATTTTCTCCCTTCGTCTAAAGGAACCACCCGTTTCAACCAATAGGATAGCTCCATACTCCCTATGTCTTCTTTGTCTATCGCCTTACCTTTCAATTTCAACAATCGGCCCGCAGCCAAGCGATGACATAACAAATAGCAAAAGAAAAGACAATAGTAGAAATTAGCTACATTACATTCCAAATAAATAATTAATTTTGTATTAGAATAAGAGATGGGTATCAGCTTCATCAAATTGATTTTACATGAACAAAAAGCCCGAAGGATCATCATATTAAAAACAACAGAAAAGGGGATAGTATTCAAACAAACAAAAATATTTATCAAATTTCTTTATATAAAAACACAACTTCTATTTAAATTAAATCTTCCACTAAACTTTTTATTTTCAAGTTAGGTTAAGCTCCAACTAATCTTTCTTTTTTTTATTCTTAGTTTGTTTCAGGTCTGCAAAAAACGAAGAAAATGCTCCGCATGATGAGCCATTGAAGACGGAAGTAGTGCCCTCCAAAATGTGTACCTATTTGTTCTATCGTATCCATAACTTAAATGCCCTCAGTTGCTTAAAGAGATAAAAAGTATTTGCAATTCCTATAAGTTATGCATAGTTCTCGTGGGGTACGTACTATCGAACAATACCGCATTCAACTGAAAGTAATTGGTCTGAATCATGTAGAAAGGAATTATCATTTTCGGTTTATTGTAGCATAGACATAAATGCCATGAATTTTTCTAAATGAGCCAGTAATATTAGTTTCTTTTTGCGTTATACAGTTCAGTTACTCTACAGCTGAATGCAAACTTGAAATTAACGAGAGAAACAAAACCATAAACCCACGTAGCCCGGACGCGTTGTCGCTTATCTGACGTAAGGGAGTACCGCAATTTCCGTATGAGCCTCAGAAAGCATGGTTTTATATGCGAAATAGAGCTCACATAGAAATTGAGATGTGCCCTTACATCAGAAGGGGACGGTATGTAACAAGGTGGTACAATAGTGATTAATAATAAAATAGGTAGTAGATAAGCCAAATGGTACAATAGTGCTGCGTCCACACAATTTTGCTGGGAAAACAAGGCCAAAAAGTTCGAAAAAATAGAAATCAAAAGTTCTATTTGGCCTCGTTTCCCTCACAAAATAGTGTGGACCCAGCACTATTTTACCACTTTTCTGCAATTAACGCTGCATGATAAAGTCCAAAAGCATCACGGAACTGCATTTTAAATTTGAAAAAGTAATACCTAAACTTTGATATCTGAATTTTGGCATGGTGCCTTGACTAAAATTTTGACAAGAGATAAATGGACAAATGGATCATGGACCTATGCACGCTAAAAGGAAGTATGTTGCATGCAAATAGTTCCCTTTAGCATTTATAAGTCCAGCGTATTAATCAGTGGCGTGGCGTGAATTGCGATATATCGATTGTTATGCCATTTAAACCTATGGTAAAGAATCTATTATTAAGGTTTCCGCTGGGAACACCCTGTTTATCGATCATTTTCCATAGGTTTAAATGGCATAAAAATCGATATATCGCAATTCACGCCATGCCACTAATGATCATAGAACAGAACTTTTAACTACGTGGATAAGGGATTAGATAGAAATGTAGAAGCCAGTTTTGTCACCTGTTGCTAATCATACTAATAATTCATGATTTGCCTTGTTTGTTTCAGATGCGGCTGAAGATTCGGGCTTGGGGGGAGGGATCGCTAAGGGGGGAGGTTCCCAGGGAAGGGGGGGTTCGTAGGGTTGGGAAGTATCGCGGAACTAGGATTCCCAGGGGGGAGAGTCCCGGGGAGAGGGGGTCCGCGGGGTTGGGTGCGGCATCGCGGGGTAGGGTTTCCTAAGGGGGTTCCCGGGGGCGAGGGGGGCAGGGAAGGGGGGTTCGTAGGGTTGGGAGGTATCGCGGAACTAGGATTCCCAGGGGGGAGAGTCCCGGGGAGAGGGGGGTCCGTGGGGTTGGGTGCGGCATCGCGGGGTAGGGTTTCCTAAGGGGGGGTTCCCGGGGAGAGGGGGGATGTCCGTGGGGTTTAAGTAGGATCGCGGAGTAGGGTTTCCAAGGGGGGAGGGGCCGCGGAGTAGAATCACGGGGGGAGGAGTAGGATTTTTTTTTTTTTTTTTTCCGCGACTGGCTTGCTGAGATCCTCCGGGGCGTTACGTCCCGGGGTCCGCCGTCGCCGGCAGGGGCGCCCGCCGGGACCCCGTGGGTCCGTTGGGCGTCCCTGCCCCCGACCCCCCGCGAGGGGGGTCTTTGCCCCCCCGCAAGGGGGGGCTTTTTCCCCCCTCGCGGGGGGTCGGGGGTGGGGGCGCCCAGCGGACCCTTATGGGGTCCCGGCGGGCGCCCCTGCCGGCGACGGCGGCTCCGGGGCGTTACGCCTCGGAGGATCTCAGCAAGCCACGAGTGGAAAAAAAAAAAAAAAAAAAAAAGGGAGGAGGTGGGAAAGGAACCTGGGGGCCGGAGGGGCCTGAAGCCGGGGTTGGGGGAGGCCGTCATCGTAACGGGATCGTCGTACCGGGATCGTCGTACCGGGATCATCGTACCAGGATCATCGTACCGGGATCGTCGAATTTTTTTTTTTTTTTTTTTTTTTTTTTTTTTTTTTTTTTTTTTCTGTTTCAGGTGCAGCTGCCGTTCCCGCAACCGAAGGTAAGATACCGTTTTATTTCTCCTCATTTCTAAATAAGGGTTATAATCGTTGTTCAGGTTTAGTGGGCACTACTTCCGTCTTACGAGCAGAGCTGCTTTTTAGCAGAATCAAAAATGGCATGGAGCAGAGGAAGCATGGAGCTGCGTCAGCATTGGTAAGTACTTAATTTTTTTCCTCCCCCCCCCCCCCCCGTGGATTAGGGCTCATGGCGATACCACGTTAAAAAAAGCGCGCCTAAAGCTCTACCTCCAGGAGCAGTACCGTATCATTTACCTGATCGGACTATCCTAAGGTGGTGTGGAAACGAGTTTTTCAAAAATTGTTTCCCCGTTCCTCTTACGATTTGTGCTTTAAAAATATTTAAACATTTTCCCAAAAATTCGTGATATCGCGGAGGAAATTTGGCAACGCCTGAGGGTTTATACGGCGTTCTTCCTTAGCACGGCAGTATAGCTTCTGGCTGACGTCAAAACCTGAGAATCTTTTTATTGAACCATACGAAACTGAAATTTTCAGGGGAGAGCAACACGAAGCTGAAGAAGTGTGAATTTTCTTTTTTACACGGAGAGCAGAAATTGAATACCTGGTAACTGCCATCAGGTGCCTATAATGGGGCATCAGTCTCTAATAGACCAAATTTAGAGAAAATTTCCTGATGGAAATTCAATGAAAACGGGACACTTCACGCTGAGGAGCAACATGCATATTTTAGCAATAACCTGATGACGCTCTCCAGGTTTTGAATTTCTACTCGTCGTGTATGATAGGCCAAGGAAATGTCATAAGTCTGTGCGTTATACTGCCGTGCAAAAGAAGAACGCCGTATGAACATCCGAGAGTTGTCAAATTTCCTTCGATATAAGGTTTATTTTTGAGGAAAGTTATGAACATTTTTCTTTGAGATTTTCTGGAGCTTTAGGTTAAATTAGGAGCAAAATTATTTGAAAAATTGGAAGAAAAATATTCGTACTTCTACTAGGAAATTCGTGTTTTATCAAAGGAAATGTGGCAACGCTTGAAGGTTCATACGGCGTTTCTCTACAGCACGGCAGTGTAGGGTCTACGGTTTGTAACCATTGTGTTACACAGCACCGCACCGTTCCGAGTCCATCACAAGGGGACTTTAACGCAGGAGTAGAAAAGTAGAAAAGCACGATGCCCATTGATGGTAAGCCAAGGTGACGTTTAAATGCTGCAGCACGAAGTTTACTTTCACAGTGGAGGGAAACTTATTTTTGTTGAATTTCTGCATTATTTCATCTATTAATTATGACTTGACAAAAAAATTAGTCTAGATGCGTGAAATCACAAACTTTTGCTTTAAATTTTTATCCTTTTTAATTGTCGTTCCCTTCTCACATCTTGTCTCTTTCTCAACCTTTATACATAATTTTGGTTTTTTATTACTGCGTTTTGTTAATTGTAGTATGTGCGCTTGATGATGGCGTTTGCCAAAATGTATCGGTATGTCAGATTAATATAATGCTAATTATGTAATTTCATGCATGCGGGCTACATTTTTGGAAAATTCTTGTGAGAAATTGAATGGTTTGAATAATTTTGCAACGTTGGAATTGGGTTACGTTCCATCGTCCGAAATATGATGAAGAAGAAGTAAGCAGTTGCTGACTTTTATAAACTTATTGGGATGATAGCGGGAGACGCATAAACGCACACGAATATTGTGACTTAATTCCCTGGTAAGCTGACATGAGTGACAGGATAGGTGTGAATAAGCATAAAACAAGAAGGAAACAATCTTAATCCAATTTTTTCAGAACAAGTTCTAAAGCCCATTTCTGATCTCTCTCTTCTCATGTGGCGGCTCGATATGTTTCGATGCATATCAAATGGAGGAAGATTATTATAGTCTCTCCACGAATGTTTCGTAATATTCGTTGAGGATTTGGTTGCGCATCAAAAATGTGTAAGCATGAGAAAAATACCTGGAGATTACGTAGCACTGAGCCCGTGCACGGAACTACAGACAACTTGATTCTTGGTCGCCAGGAGCAGCAATTTGGCAACCCCGGATTCCCTTCATTTAAACCTATGCTAAAAATCGATTCTTGTCGGAGCACATGGCCCCCCCCCAAGAATCGATACATTTCCATAGGTTTAAATGGAGGAAAGACGATGTTGCCAATGTCGCCTGGACAAAAGTACGGAACTACATTTCAACATGGCAAAACACCTGCTCCCAGATTGTATTTATCAAGTTTTTAACTGAAAATGTGGCAGAGTTTTCATCTGATTACATGTGAAATCAGCATGACTCGGGCAGCTCTTCTGCCGTGCTTAGGAAAAACGCCGTATGAACCTCCAGGCGTTGCCAAATTTCATTTGAAAAAAACACTAGTTGTTAATATTTTTCTTCCAATTTCTCAGATAATTTTGTTTGGAGTTTGATCTAAAACTTCTGAAAATTTTAAGAAAAAATATTCATAACTCTCCTCAAAAATGAACATTTTATCGAAGGAAATTTGGCAACTCTCGAATGTTCACACGGCGTTCTTCCTTAGTACGGCAGTATTCTGCCGTGCTATGGAAAAACGCCGTATAAACATTCGAGCTTCTCGCCGAAGTTTCAATGTCTATTTTAAAGGAGAATTATGAATATTTTTCTTTTAAATTTTCGGATCATTTAGATCTGATTGCGAATTTACTTCTCTGAATAATTGGTGTAAGATAATCACAGATTTCTTTTCATAATTTGTCAGAGGAAATTTAGCAACGTCTGAAGACTCATGCGGTGTTCTTCCTCTAGGTGTGGTAGTATTGCACAGTTATATTCCTACATACATCGGCAAAAATTGTAGTTACATTTTTCAATCGTGAAACGACGTATTTTGTACAAGTATTAAAGCTTTGAGAATAGGTTGATTTGTCCTACTTCTCTCGTTGCCTTTGAAAAATGGTCGACCCAACAAATTCCCAAAACATTTATCAAAGGAGAGGAATCGTCAAGGGCATTTTTTGGGCCCACCCTGAAATTCCTCAACTCCGCGATTTTTTGGTCATTGAAGGTCTATATTTTACGGAATTCATAATGGTTTGGTCATTTCCGATCTATTTCAGGGTCTACCACTGGCCTAAACATGGGTCTGAAGGCCGATTCCGGCGAAAAATGCTGGTTTTTCGGCATTCAACGCGCTGTTTCAGACCGATCCCTTCGGAGGACAAAAAAGTCCTTCATGTATGTTCATTAGGGATGTAAGAGAGTCACTTTGGCCAATTTTCGTTGATGTCAAACTTTGCGCTCTTAGTTAAAAAAAACTTTTTAGAATTTTCCTGTTTTTCATCATCATTTAAAATGGCTTATAAAAGCGACTCATTTTGCGCCAGAGTTTAACTTTTTTGGCAATAAATGGACGTGGGTGGTAAAAACCTTCCTCAAAAAACTTTTTTCGATTCAAAGCCCCCCCCCCCCTAAAAGCCGGTGTTGTCATATTTCATTGCCTGAATTCACGGAAAACCTAGTATTTTAGAATTCGGAGGCTGCTCCTCGTCAAGAACATTCCGAGAGTTCAGAAACCTTTATTTTTCACACGCAGTGGCCACATTAGTAGGAATTTTATGCATGTTTTATCTATTTATGTATTTATCTCCCGCTGTGGCGCATCACTTTTTTCTTCATCATTCCAAGAACTCGTAAGAGAATGGGTCGTCTGTAGGTGCATGATCTTAGAAAAATTAATACCGGCACATATGATCCACTTGTACCTCTCTTATATATTTATTCCAAAGGCATGATCCGAAAAAAATGGCGCAAAACCACCTAAACGCAAATTTTTCTCGATTTTCACGAATAACATGTGGCAACGCTGCGCCACAGCGGGAGATATATACATAAAGAGATAAAACATGCATAAAATTCCTACTAATGTGGCCACTGCGTGTGAAAAATAAAGGTTTCTGAACTCTCGGAATGTTCTTGACGAGGAGCAGCCTCCGAATTCTAAAATACTAGGTTTTCCGTGAATTCAGGCAATGAAATATGACAACACCGGCTTTTAGGGGGGGGCTTTGAATCGAAAAAAGTTTTTTGAGGAAGGTTTTGACCACCCACGTCCATTTATTGCCAAAAAAGTTAAACTCTGGCGTAAAATGAGTCGCTTTTATAAGCCATTTTAAATGATGATGAAAAACAGGAAAATTCTAAAAAGTTTTTTTTAACTAGGAGCGCAAAGTTTGACATCAACGAAAATTGGCCAAAGTGACTCTCTTATATCCTTAATGAACATACTTGAAGGAATTTTTTGTCCTCCGCAGGGATCGGTCTGAAACAGCGCGTTGAATGCCGAAAAACCAGCATTTTTCGCCGAAATCGGCCTTCAGACCCATGTTTAGGCCAGTGGTAGACCCTGAAGTAGATCGGAAATGACCAAACCATTATGAATTCCGTAAAATATAGACCTTCAATGACCAAAAAATCGCGGAGTTGAGGAATTTCAGGGTGGGCCCAAAAAAGGCCCTTTTAAAGTGAAAAACCGAGATTGGAAGTAGGGATTATTATACTTTGAATTCAAACATACGTTAGCCCCTTCTTCTTGGATACATGGTGCCGCTAGCACACTCGCGAGTTCGTGAAATGCCATCAATAATCTGTGTTAGGTTCGGTTAAGCAACTAAACTAACTCCTTGGCAAAGCGGAGAGTATCGCTGGATTTGAAGCCGTAAAGAAATCTTTACTATATCGATGTTATCGTAATTACAATTTGACGAATTGACAAGTACGGAGTTTGCAAATTGCCGGCGATTGCTGACTCCCTGCGACTTATACACTGATAAATATTTCAGAGATAACAAGGCGCATACATGCAGTTTTTAAAAAAATTGAGATAGTTTTAATTTCAAGTAAAACTAGTCTTGATGCATATTCCGTGAAAAATTCGCTCCCAAATTCCAATTTTAAGCATCAAAATGTCAGTTTGAACTTTTGACCGCCATAAGGATCCATGTATAATTTCGAAACTTCAAACACGTATTTCTCGAAATAGCAGAAACTGCATTTGTGCGCTATGTGCGCCTTGCCCTCCAAGCCTAGCAATTATCTCGTGACGTTGACTCCTTTGGATCTGAGCTCGCTTGGAATTGACCCGCTGAGTTCGATTTTCGAGTCGGAAAAGCTCCGCGAGTCTCTCGCTTTAAGCTATTTGCTGAAAACGCTCCAGAGAAAGAGTCAAAAAGTGGTCAGAAATGCTCGTTTTTGACCAGTTTTTGACTGTTTCTCGACTCAGGAAGCCTCGCAGAGAGCCAAGACTGTGCGGAATCGATTCTACGCCTCCAACTACATAGGATGCGACTGAAATCTTGAAATTTTTTTCTCAGTCCCAAATCGAGAAAAATCGACAGGGGTTACATGCACTAAATTTTTAGCGTCAAAATCGATAGTTCACCGATCGGGTCGGAACCAAGTAAGCTCGCTTGTGATTGACCCGCTGAGTGGGATTTTCCAGTCGGGAATAGCTCCGCAAGTCCCTTGTTTCGAGCTAGCCGCTGAAAACGCTCCAGAGAAAGAGTCAAAAAGTGGTCAGAAAAGCTCCTTTTTGACCAGTTTTTTACTGTTTCTCGGCTCAGGAAGCCTCGCCGAAAGTCGGGACCGTGCTGAATCGATTCTACGCTTCCAGCAACCTAGGATGCGACTGAAATCTCGAATATTTTTCTCCGTCCCAAATCGAGAAAAATCGACACGGATAACATCTACTAAATTTTTCGGGTCAAAATGGAAATTTCGCCGACAGGGTCGGAACCAAGTTAGCTCGCTTGGAATTGACCCTTGACCGATTTCTGTATCGAATGTGAGGTTTTTTTCCAAACACTATTCTGCTTTCATTTATCTTAATTTTGCCAATTTTTGGGTTTAGAATGATTCTTTAGACTCATGCGCAGGGGCTATCGTCCTTTTTTTTTTTTGCTGAAAATTCAAAATCTGCCGAGATTTTTTATCTAAAAGATAAAAAAAAGCGACAAAAATGTATCCAAAAATGGTTTGCAGGGGGCGAGTCTATGGTACGTGTACACGTAAAATTGCGAAAAATCAAAATCTTGACTGATCCTTTTTTCGAAATACGCGATTTGAGATTTTCATAGTAAATTCAACTTTTCCACTGATTTTGATCCGATTTTTTATTTATTTGTACATTGAATCGGTGATGATTGGTTAACGTTTTCATTTTTCGTTAGATTCATGTCGATCATACACCCCCTCTCGTTACACGCACACTTCCTTTCATACCCTTTTTTTTAACTGAAAAATTCATCTTCAGCTGCGTCTGCGGCAATTGTTGTTACGAATATGTTGTGCGTGCTGGTTTCAGGTCATTACATACACGAATCTCTGAAGGCGTTTTATGTGCGAGAGCAATTCGCCTTCAGCTGCGTCTGCAGCAATTGTTGTTACGAATATGTTGTGCGTGCTGGTTTCAGGTCATTACATACTCGACTCTCTGAAGGCGTTTTATGTGCGCAAGTGGCGTACCCTGTTGGAGAATTGGCGAATTGCTCTCGCACACAAAACGCCTTCAAAGAGGCGAGTATGTAACTACCTGAAACCAGCACGCACCGCATACTCGTAACAACAATTGCCGCAGACGCAGCAGAAGGCGAATTTTTCGGTTAAAAAAAAGAGTATGAAAGGAAGTGTGCGTGTAAAGAGAGGGCATGTATTCGATCGACTTGATTAGAACAAAAAATAAAAACGTGAACCGATCAACACCGATTCAATGTACAAATAAATAAAAAGTGGATCAAGATCAGTAGAAAAGCTGCATTTACTATGAAAATTTCAAAGCGCGTATTTCGAAAATAGCACTAGCCAAGATTTTGATTTTTCGCATGAAGTAAGCTCGCTTGGAATTGACCCGCTGAATGGGATTTTCCAGTCGGAAAAGCTCCGCGAGTCCCTCGCTTCGAGCTATACGCGGAAGACGATCCAGAGAAAAACTCAAAAAGTGGCCAGAAACACTCGTTTTTGACCAGTTTGCCTGGTGTCAACGAGACACCTTCAAATGGCCGGGTATGCAAAATGACTGCCGTGACGCGCGAATAGTGGTATCAGAATTTTACATTAAGTTTACGGATTGATTTGAAGGCGCTCTTCTGTATCCATTATGAGTGGTCTTGTACAATGATGTTGACAAAAAAGTTCTTAATTTTGGGTGTTAAAATCGAGTTGCATATTGGGTAAATGCCGAGGAATATTATTTTGAAATAATATTAAGATTGTTTTTGGTATCTACGTCCTTTTTAAATGAAGAGAGCGCAGGCGACTGGATCAGATTGTGTATTTTAAGTCCCTTGATTCGGTCATCGTTTTCTGAAGTGAAACTGAAAGAGTCTCCGTTTACAAGATCGCAACTCATTCAAAAGCGGTCGTGAATTTAAATAGTTTCGTACGGATAAAATGAGTTTTCTTCGATTAACTGTGAATAATCATAATTGAAGAAAAAGTACTTTGTCCACTGGTCCATTAGGAAAGCGTAAAGCATGGATTAATGGAGCATCGATGACCAACTAAATCTTATGTGATAAGGAAATTTAAGTGTGAAACCCTTTTTTACGTCTTTAAATGATCCAAATCCACCAACAAGTTTAAAACACTAAGCGCAAAACTGCGAATCTACTGATAAAGGGTCGATTCTTAGTGCCAAAAACGCGAATCTCGGCATTTCTGCCGTATTTTCTAATAGTTCGAGAAATTATTGAAACTTCTGATGGAGTTTGAAAAAAACATCTTATTCTTGCCATCCTCAAGAATTATTAATAGTTAAGAAGGGTAGAAGGTTAATCCCTTCTACCGATAATAAAGAGGAATGCAGACACTTTTTTTACTCTCCTGGAAAATCGTGTTTTCCGAGATTCGCACTTCTGCACTTTCACCATCTATAAAGTGCTGTAGTATCGTTTAATTAACATTTCCACAGGCAGTGATTATGATTGTTCAGTCAGTAATTTTTTTTTCTCATTAATTTCTTCACAAAAATTCTCAGATATATATGTTGCAGACAATTAGCAATCGCCGGCAAATTGCAATCTATTCGTGTTTAATCAACAAAGGAGGGGTATCGTTAAGGGCCTTTTTTGGGCCCACCCTGAAATTCCTCAACTCTGCGATTTTTTGGTCATTGAAGGTCTATATTTTACGGAATGCATAATGGTTTGGTCATTTTCGATCTATTTCGGGGTCTATCACTGGCCTAAACATGGGTCTGAAGGCCAATTTTGGCGAAAAATGCGGGTTTTTCGGCATTCAAAGCGCTGTTTTACACTGATCCCTTCGGAGGACAAAAAATTCCTTCAAGTATGTTCATTAGGGATGTAAGAGAGTCACTTTGGCCAACTTTCTTTGATGTCAAACTTTGCGCTCATTGTTAAAAAAAACTTTTTAGAATTTTCCTGTTTTTCATCATCATTTAAAATGGCTTAAAAAAGCGACTCATCTCAGGGATGTGAAAATCTGGAAAATCTGTCTGTGCATTGGCATAGAATAAAGAGACTAACGTCATTATAAGCGCAAGCGGCCGCCATTTTCATGTCACAAAAGCACAACGAAGGGAAGCTGTTTCAAGAAGTACTGTTTACTTTTGCGGTAGGTTGACGTTTTGGAGAGGTCGAACAAGAACGGATACATACGTTTTTAGGAACTGAAAGAGTTTTCTTTAAACCTACCTATCGTTAAACCGGAGAAGTACTGTGAATTTGCTTGAAGTTTAATGTTTTTTTTTTCCCACTTTTATATTTGCAGGTAACCTTGAAATTGGTTTCAATAAGTACCAGATTGACCGACTCCGAGAAGAAAAATGTTAAAATTGGTTCTTACGGAGATTTCGCTTCTGTTGACGTAGTCTCTTTATTCTTTGGCATTGGTCTCCTCTGCGAAAGTATGAGATATTTGCTCCGCGGATCCTTTTGTTTCCTTTCGTTTTTTTGTTTTTTTTTTGTTTTTTTTGCAAAAGATTAGTAAAAAATGTGCTCCGCGGAACCTTTTGTTCTCTATTTGTTTGTTTGTTTGTTTTTTTTTTTTTTTGCAAAAATTTAATTGCTCAAGTCCGAAAGTGAAAAAATTGTTGTGATTTAGTCTCCACGTCGCCTGGGATTACCTTTTTTTACTTTTATCTTCTGTTTTGAAATGATTTAGGCAAATTCTCGGAAAATTTTGAGAGAAGCTGTTGCTTGGCTTCAAAAATAAAATAAATAAACCAAAATGGAACATAAAGACACGCGTGCAAACGTTGCAATCGGAGGAGAAGCGGGGTTTTCGCGCGCATTTCATCAATATTTGACTCCAATCGTGGAAGGCGCTCTTGATACAACTATCTCACCATGTGGGATGTCCACATTGCCGCTTGCTAGATTGAAGGCGTTCTGTACAGTGATGACGGCTCGGTCTCACTGCGCCTGCAGACGCGGTGCTGACAGCGGAGCAAAACTAGAACATCGCCTCGACATTCTCCACCTGCTTTCTGTTTCTATCATAGTTGACCGAAACACATGAGTCATACTTGCAAAATTTTGGATCATCGCTATTATATAATTTCAAAACATTAAATCTTATATAAGGAAACCGATGGTTACATCCCATAGTTCTCGTGAAATTGAGATTGGATTCTTTAACCTAATTTACTAGGAAAATTGTGAATATTTTTCCTCAATTTTTCAGACAATTTTGTTCTCAATTCTATCTGCGACGCGACGTTTGAAAATGTCAAGGAAAAATACGCATAATTTTCTTCAAAAACACATGTTTTATCCGGGGCAATTTGGGAGCTCTCGAATGTTCATTCGACGTTCTTCCTTAGCACGGCAGGATTGTTCTCAGTGCTTAGTCATATTTTCTTACCTGCGAGACTCCTTATTAATTTCTCAAAGCAATATAAGCACTTTTTGACACGACGATCAATGTTGTCTAATAACTGACCAGCTCAAGCGAGTTGGGTGGCATCGTCACTGACCGGTCATCGACAGCATTGGCTTATACCTGGTTTTTGCCCGTCAGCATATGAATTATTGGAAGGACAAGGATTAGGAGGTATAACCAATAGCTGCAAAATTTCAAATTTTACAAAATGACTTTGAGTCAGGAACTGGAGTAAAGATGATTTAGATTTTTATTTAAATGACTAAAAAACAACAATACTAGGTTTGCTACTAATACTGATAGAATCGGGGCTACAGAAAGACTGTTTACTGGTAAACTGTAAATGCGACTGAATCCAAATTCGAACTCAGCCTTCATATTGGCGAAAAGGGTCAAAATTATGAAATTTGAATGAGTCAAGGCGCTTACGACGAAAGTTATCGTGAACGAAAGAAAGTCGCGCTTACGACGAAAGTTATCGTGAACGAAAGAAATTCGCGCACAAAGACCGTGTGATTATTGCAGGCGGTATTGACTTAATCAAAAATTACTTTAAGTTAGAATTCATACTCACGTTAGATTTCTTTTACGTTTGATTCTGCCTTTCCATTTTTATAACATAACTGACTCAGTCGAGGGGGAGAGGCTTGGAGGACAAGGTTCATAAGCAGGGCCGGATTTACCTACTTGCCGCCCATGGTCCGCCTGTATTTTGCCGCCTCCTTCTCATTCGTTTTGAAACATCAATAAAAACCATCAAGTGAACGTGCCGGAGGGGATGGGGTGCATAAGACACGTTTACCTACTCGTGTCGGATACATTTTTTGCGAAAGCCCTGTCAACACTAATAACAAAATTTCACGGAACTTTGCGCGAAAGTTAAGTTCCGTAAACCTATCTCTATGTGGACAAGGTCCTCCATTTATAAGAAATGAACCAAAAACTTATGAAAGAACAAACATAAATGTGGTTTAATAATTTTAACTTCCGCCGCTGCGCCGCGCTGATCGCACTGTGATTGACGCAATGCGTGAAGTATTCCTGCAGTCTTGTAGGCACTATACGTTTCACGCCAAACGCTCCCGACCGCACTGTGTTTGGCGCAATGGGTGAAGTATTCGTGCAGTCTTGTAGGCGCTAATATGTGTTACATGCCGTTCGCCGCGCCGAGGGCTTGTCATTTTCATCTCAAGTCCTCGTCATCATTCCTCTCTGCGTTGAGCTCCAGGCCAAATTGCGTGTTTAGTTCCTCTCTTTACTCAACTAATTAAAGATGCTGTTTCTTTTATCACCGAAAAACGACAAAATTAGAAATTACTATACTCTAAGGAAAGAGAGATTTCGTCTTCTTTTCTCATGGATAATTTTTTTTCTGAATACGATTTTTTTATACCTACATTTAAAAAAATTGCAAAAACCGCCATGGGCCGCGGCCCATGTGGCCACCCCTTTAATCCGGCCCTGTTCATAAGTGCAGTTTTTGAAAAATTGAAATATGAATGATTTCAAGTAAACCTAGTCTTAAAGCATATTTTGTGAAAAATTTGCTCCCGAATTCAAATTTTTAAGCATTAAAAAGTCAGTTCAAACTTTCCTCCCGCCCTAGGGATCCACGTCATTTCGAAACTTCAAACACGTATTTCGCGAAACAGCAAAAACTCCACGTATGCGCTTTGTCCTCGGAGACCCTCGGTTTAGGTTACCAGCGTTTTTGAAGAATAGATAACAGGGTAACTATTAAACATCATCGTGCGGCTAACAGCTAAGAATAATGAATAGGTAAAGGATATAGGTAAGGATAATAGGGTAACCTAAAAATAAGTCACCAAGAGCGTTAGTCGTAAAACGATTTGAAAAAATACGTACCGTAGGGCCTCTGTAGACGGTCGAAGGAACCAAAACGATGCACAATGGACCGAATCAATAGGAGAGGTCGAATAAAGTTTGGAAACTTTAAACGCTTATAACTCCTTTTAAACCAAATTTCAAGGTTCTAGACGTGGTTTCATTGGTTTCCTCGTGAAATTTTTCTCCATAAACTCCCATTGAAATTTAAAATATGAGGATTAACATAAAAATTTGCACTTTTAGACAAAAATTCTATGCCCGACCTCTCTAATTGACTCGTTCAGCGTGCGACGCGACGTCACCTCTCCTCCACTTCTTCCGGCTCCGTAAAAAGCCATCTGCTGGACCCTACATCTCAAATTGTTTTAAACAGTCTCGGAATTTTCACATTTGGAACATTGATTCTGAACACTTGAACAACTCACATATGAGCATATAATCAAACATAGAGTAATGATAACGCAAACTATGAAAAAAACTAATGATAAGCAATATAAAACCGTTAGTTTTTCATACATTATAAATATATAAGTATTGAACACAGTATAAATAAAATATAAGTATTATGATTTCTCTTTAAAATTGAAAGGTAAATTTAAAAAGTCGACTGAGATAGAAGCCAACGGCGATTGCCTTCCTCCACGTTAGGACTGATCCGTTCGTTTCCGTCATCGATACGAAGCGAAGCTCTGCCGTGTTGTGGAAGTACGTCGTATGAGCCATCAGACGTTGCCAAGTCACCTCCCATAAAAACCGAAATCACCGGGAAAATTATGAATATTATTTTCTCAAATTTTGAGACAATTTTGTACACAATAATCTAAAATATCTGAAAACAGGGACAGGTACAGGGACAGGGGAAAAAGTACAGATTTTATCAAGGGCAATTTGGCAAGTCCCGAATGTTCATACGGCGTTTTTCCTCGACACAGCAGTGCTGCTAAGTTAGTGAAATTATTTACGACAGGAAGTTTTGATGTAGGCCATTCAATTCTCAATTCTTGAAATCACATTTTACGATCCGGGTGCATATTTACTCATAAGCATTCAGTTACCTTCGGTTCCGATGCTAAATTGCTTTACGGCGGAAATTTTCTGCATACCTACACTTTTCTCATTCAGATTTGAAATATGAGAATACGGAAGAACGAAAAGAATATTGGAGGAGGAGGAGTAGGAGCGAAATATGAAGCTTGTTCAGTCACTTTGCTCTGTGACTGTGAAATTGATGTCTCTATCCTCCTGCTTTTCAAACCAAAGAAACGTAAATTTACGAGGTGCCCTGCATTGGTGGATCCAGCAATTTGGCAACATCGGGTTCCTTCCATTCAAACCTATGAAAATGTATCGATACCTGGAGGGTCAGGTGCTCTGACACGAATCGATTATTTAACATAGGTTCAATGGAAGGAATCCGGTGTTGCCGAATTGCTGGACCCGCCACTGGTGCCCTGAAAAAATGATGCTAGCGGGTAATTGATAAAACAGAAACTCCCGACAAATCTTTTTGCTGCAACATATTCATTATCATTTCCGATGATCAAAATGCGGAACCACTTACATCCGTTGGCGACACCCTAGTAGATAGATGTAGTATAAAAAGAAAGTTGAACAATTAGTAACAATTGTGCATTCAACAGATAAATGATGCATAACTTTTATAAAAAAAAGTGTTTTAAATAACAGAGGCTCAATGGTTATGTAACGAAAATTGTATAAATCGTTAAAAATACCTCGTCGGTAATCGAGTCAATAAGAAAGGCAGGAAAGAATTTATAGAAACTTCTAACATTTTTAACTACGTTTATACAAAACTTTGAGGTTCTGAAAGTGGTTTCATTGGTTTCCTCGTGAAATTTCCTACTGCATGTATCCTCTTGAAATTTATAATATGACAAGATAAACATCAAAATTTGCGGTTTGTGTCGAAAATTTCATGTCTGACCTCTCTAATTGACTCGATTCACTGTGCGCCGCTTCAATTTGGTGAAACACGTTTTTAACTCGGGAGTTGCCGAATTGGTCCCCAAGTGGCCAAATTGGTTCCCATTTCCGAAGACGGTCTCGGCTCCCATTTCCGTATTGGTTCCCACATCCGAAGTTTGTATTGGTTCTCGTGTCCGAACTAGTTCCCATCTTAAAATTCCTGATTCAATTTATTCTTTTCCAAATTGTAACACAGTTTCCTCAAGTGCTAGCATTACCCTTCCCATTTTGACGGGCTAACGACTGTCTACCTGAAAGGTGGATAAGGTCAAAAGTGTTGTGAAAATGCAAATAAGAGTGATGCAAAAAGTATGTTAAAAATGGACCAGGTTTCTAAACATCTAAGGAGAAGAAAGAATCGTTCGTTCAGGCTCGGACTGGCCATAAGTTCAGTCTGTCATTGGCAGATGCGCCCCCTTGGCGCGCCGAGAACGAGCCCCTCTGACAGATAGCAAAATAAGAAGAGAAAAAAATTTTGGACCGCGAATATATGCGGAAAATCTCTTAAATGAAAAAATGAAGAAGAGAAATTTACGAGTAAAGAAAGGTGCTATTACGTATGAAAGTGGTGAACAAAGGTCCAATGACTACTTTCTGAAGCGTAAACCATTTCCTGTGAAATTTTCACCTCTTTGTTGACATACAGGGGCATTATCATACCCCTCCTTCATACGCTATACGTAACTCCCGTGGAAGCGATGGTCGGTTCGATTTTTAGACATACGCACCCTTTATAAATCTCTTGAGAGACCTTCAAACATATTTCTTCCTTTTCAAAATGACTATCGATTTTGACATACCATAGCATATCTCGGGCAAACTTAACCTTAATTTGTCTCGGAATTCAAAAATAGGAGACATCTACAGTGTAAACGCGATAAAACTGTTCCCTCAAGATGGATCTCCACATTGCATATGAGAAATGTGAGAAGCGATGCGATGGCGTGAGTCGTGAACTCGCAATACTCTGCTCTATGCTACTAGCTTGAAGCACCATTACGAATATGACGAACGCGAAAAAAATACAATATGGAAATAAAGCGAGGGAAAGAATGAGCGTTTACGACGGCGCAGAGATAAAACTATTCGTACTTGATGGACGTTCGTGCTGCATCTGAAAAATTGAAGGCGCGATGACGCGAAGCGTGAGCTCTCAGTGCTCTGCTACATGCTGTCAATGAGGTGTCGCTCAGATTCATGAGAAAAGTTAAAAAAGAGGCCCGAACACATCTTTCCTACCTTCGGCTGTGTTACTTACGTAGTGCTTGAAGGACCATTACGAATAAGACAAACGGAAACAAACACAACATGGAAATAGAGGGAGGGGAAGGATGAGCGTTTACGACGGCGCAGAGATATAACTATTCGTATTTGATGGACGTCCGTGCTGCGTCTAAAAAATTGAAGGCGCGATGACGCGAAGCGTGAGCTCTCAGTGCTCGGTTATATGCTGTCAATGAGGTGTCGTTTAGATTCGGGGAAAAAGTTAAAAAAGAGGCCCGAAGACGTATTTTCTGTCTCCGACTGTGTTGATACTCGTTATTCTTTCTTCTTATTTCAGGTTCTTGTCTGATTCTTTCTTAGGATGGATTTGCAAACCCATGTCTTAAGCTTGTGTAAACCGCAGCACTGGCTCGATTCGTTTGGAAATAATGGTACTTGGATGCGTCTAGTGGCTTTAATTTTTTTATGTTTTACTTAATTTCAGAAGTCTGTCGGTTATTTCAATACGTTCAAATTTGCAATTTTTACTCCGTAAGATTAAACCTGAAAGTAGCGTAAACTTGTGCTGCCTTGCCAAAAGTTTCTGAACCCCTTTCCTCGCCCGGGATACCCTACCAGGAAATATCACATTACGCCTCTTCAGCCAGCCAAGGAAATACGCCCTCTGATGCGAGGCAGTCCGACCCTGGGTTCGTTCAATTTGTAAGTACGCTTTGCATCCTCGTTTTGAATATGTCCATCGCCCGGTAAAACAGGCATACAGGGTGTTCGGAAAGTCCCCTCCCCCCTCTAACTTTTGACCTAATTGAGGTAAAGATTTGAAACCTGGAGGGTGTTCCTAGATCAAAGGGAGCTACTTTTTGACCCCTCGCCCTCGCCCCCCCCCCCCCCAAAAAAAAAAATCTTCGGTCGCCTCTTTTGGCGGGACGCTAAAGTGTGCGAGAGAGATTGAAAATCGCCTGGAGGGACGCTTGGGTGTGCGAGAGAGACAGAAAACAGCCAGGCAGCTCGCCTAAGTGTGCGAGAGAGATAGAAAATAGCCAAGCGTCTCGCGTACGAGTGCGAGAGAGAAAGAAAATCGCCAGGCCGGACTTGCGTTGTTTTTCCGGCAAAGGCGCCTGGCCTTCCCTCGCGACCTTCTGAGAGCGGTTGCACCCTCGGTCGGGACTCTTAAGTGTGCGAGAGAGATAGAAAATCGCCTGGAGGGACGCTTGGGTGTGCGAGAGAGACAGAAAACAGCCAGGCAGATCGCCTAAGTGTGCGAGAGAGATAGAAAATAGCCAAGCGTCTCGCGTATGAGTGCGAGAGAGAAAGAAAATCGCCAGGCCGGACTTGCGTTGTTTTTCCGGCAAAGGCGCCTGGCCTTCCCCCGCGACCCTCTGAGAGCGGTTGCACCCTCGGTCGGGGCTCTTAAGTGTGCGAGAGAGATAGAAAATCGCCTGGAGGGACGCTTGGGTGTGCGAGAGAGACAGAAAACAGCCAGGCAGCTGGCCTAAGTTTGCGAGAGAGATAGAAAATAGCCAAGCGTCTCGCGCATAAGTGCGAGAGAGAAAGAAAATCGCCAGGCGGGACTTGCGTTGTTTTTCCGGCAAAGGCGCATGGCGTTCCCACGCGACCCTCTGAGAGCGGTTGCACCCACACACGCTTGGGTGTGCGAGAGAGACAGAAAACAGCCAGGCAGCTGGCCTAAGTGTGCGAGAGAGATAGAAAATAGCCAAGCGTCTCGCGTATAAGTGCGAGAGAGAAATATCGATATATTCCCATTTAAAGTCATGGTAAAGAATCGATTATGAAGGTGTTGGTTGCGAAGATCCTGCTTATGGATCCTTTTTCATAGGTGTAAATGCCAGATCAATCGATACATCTTAACGCATGCCATGCCACTGCGCAAATCGACCACCTTTTAGTACAGATTTTAGGATTTGGAAAAGAAAAAGTCCGCAGGTGCAAGATCGGGTGATCATGTGTGGTGTGGTTTCGATATATCGATTTATCTGCCATTTGAACCTATCGAAAAAGATCGGTAAACATGGTGTTTGCAAGGAAAACCTTTATAATAGTTTTTTTTCCGTCAGTTTAAAATGGGGCAATATCGATGATCGATCATATACCCTTCGCCACTGGTGAACATGGAGGACGAAGCAGAACATTAATGCCTGTTTGTTGACATCAGTGGCGTGGCGTGCTTTGCGATATATCGATTGATGTGCCATTTGAACCTATGGAAAAAGATCGATAAACAGGATGTTTGAAACGAACTCCTTAATAATCGAATCTTTACCATAGCTCCAAATGTGGAAATATCGATAATCGACCATTCACGCCACGCCTCTAGATGACATAACCCCCGACTTTGATTCGATGGAAGTACAAAGGCATTTTTGTGATGCGAAAACCAGGAATTTTGAGCCCACCTCTCAGGCTTCAATTTCCGAATATTTTCACGTAATTTGTGCGAAACGGTATGAATAACGGTTTACAAAACTTAAGGTTGTATCTACGCCCTAAAAGTGACCGCATGGTTACAATCGGAAAACACACCTGACTTACTCGTCTTCAACCCCTCACCAAATGATTACTAATTACAAAATAAAAATCTGCGAATGCAGTGTTCTTCAAGGTTGTAGCTTTTAGAAAAATCTAGAAAAACCTAGTTCGGACGCACAGTAATTCAGTTATCACCAAAATCTGGCTTTTTAATATGACCGACCGCGTGTACTAGGTTTTTGAAAAAAAATCATTCGAAATTAGGCAAAGGCCTATGCAAGGCGGGAATGGTATTTAATGTCCGCAACGGGCTACAATTTCATGACAAATAAAATCTCGAATTTTTGGGTAAAATACTTCAATAAATTTCAAAAGTTTATGAAAGATATTAAAAACTACAATCCAAAATTTAATGGGAAAATAATTTCGATTTTTACTTTTTAGTGTCTTCCAGTGCGTGTGCATGCTTAGCTCCTAAAAAATGTTCAATAGTTGTTTCCACAGCTGTGTGGTTTCATTCGATATTTCACAGAAATGTATACAATTTCGTATTTTCCTTTTCACACGTAAAATCCTGTAAAAGTCAGTTCTGCCTCACGCGTTGCATAGATTCAAGATCTGGAGGCTCTCACTGACCATCACAGTAACTCGAACGAGATAGCATAATGTCCACCTGTCGGTTCTTCTGACGTCAGACCGGCCCACTTTTACTAGAGTTATTGCACAAGCTCAACTCGCGCACAGCTTGGGTTTAAAATATAATTTGTTCAACTTGAGTCGAATTTTAGAGCTTACTAGCCGTTCTGGACGCGCTTTGCGCGTCCGTCACGGCCAGCCAAGGGGCTGCGCCCCCTGGACCCCCGATCACTCGCTACGCGAGTGACATTCGGCTCGCCCCGCGTGCCATTTTTCTCAGTGATTGGACGTTTGATCACTAAGATGTATACATTTTGGAGACTCTGGAGGCAAAAATGATTTCGTCATAGAACCTTGTTGCCGGAGCGTGCCATCATTTGCACATGAATAGATGTGCGGAGATGAAGCGATGATGGGGATCGATCATTTCTTCAAAAACGCATTTGACTGGGACTTCATTCCATCGGGTGGCGGAAAAAGACAATCCATGGATCTCCTTCGGCGATTTGACTCGCTGAAGTAGCAAAAGTTCATCTTCACCTCTTAAGAAGATTATCGGTGGCGTAGGGGCCTAAAAACTGCTCAACGATAGTATAGTTCGAGTTCCGAATCGCAATGAGCCCACTCGTGTTTTTTTTCTTATACCTTCATCGCATATAGATTTCTCTAATGTTTTTGTTTTATTCTCTCTGATTGCATATTAGTAATCATATCCTCATTTCGTTTTCTTCCCCTTTCCTTTTTCCTTTTCTGTAGCATCTTTGTCCATTTACAATTATTATTTTAAAATAGCTTTCCCTTAGTATACAATTGATGCTTCAAACGGAATCAATTGTTTTAATGACATTTTGGCTAAATCATGGATTTTCCCAGGCAGGCAGCCTCTCGTCCCTCCCGGACTCTATTGTTGCCAGATAAGTTGCTTTTTTAGCACTTTTCTCAATTCAAATCCATGTAAAATATTCACATTTATCGCACAATCTGGCAACCTCTCGAGTGAAATAGAAAAAGGTAGAATCGCTGAAAGTCTGAATCCTTCGAAGTTTATATTAATGATTAATGATGTTTCGTAACTTACGGTTGGCGGCAAACCAACAATAGGGCTCCGAGCGTGGAGCGATGGCGGTGAAGAGAGTGGTCGGGGGGGGGGGGGGGGGGGGTGTGACGGTAATTTTTCCCGTCACTTAAGTTCGAGTAAGTATTTAATCATATGTAAAAATTTCGATGACTACAACGGTAGCAGGTGATGGCGACAGTAGCGCACTCTGTAGGGACGGTGAAGTAGCGGAATACCGTAGTACACCGGTCGGCCGCCGCGCGCCACTCGAGCGCTCTCGCGGAGCGATCCGGACCCGACTACCCAGCTGATTAGCGTGTGCACGACGTCTCAGTCGTTCAGACTCCTGAAAAAAGTCGGTTTTTTTATTATTTTTGCTTTATTAATTAATTGTTTTCAGCAAATTTACTCAAGAAAGTCGCGAAGCTAATTTAGGCAAATCATTTGATGTAGGAATGAATTTATTTGATTGTATATTTAACTTTTTGAAGTCGAATGAAGTTGGTCGATGTGCACGGAAGGTAGATGAAATGAATTTGATGGGGTCCCGACCGGTACCTCGCAACGCTTGTACGATTTTTCGGATCCCTTCATTTGCGTAGCTGTGCACGTGGTGAGTAGCACGCTAGCAAATGACGGTTTGGTTTCTCATCGCATTTATTTCCTTGTGTGACGCACCCATTTCTAGGTAGCTCCTATGGTGAATAAATGCATGAGCATGGATTTTTTACTTAGTAATCTCTTGTTGGATTTAATTTAAACGAATTTTATTCTTATTCGGAAGCACATCTAATTTAATTATATTTAATTTAATTTAATCATGAAAAATAAATCTCTCATAATTGATCAATTTCCAAGTGTGCACGTGTTGAGTAGCACCTGGGATTTTGGTTGTTATTGGAATTTATTTTGGAAAATATTTATTTCGTATCCTAAATCTACCATTCAAGATTGAGTGCACGTGGTGAGTAGCACCGGTTGTTTGGGAGATTTAAGGTAAAATAAATAATTGAAGAGTAATTCATTCGAAAGTTCGAACCCTTTTTGTCCCCTTTTCCGTTCCTTTCACAGTACCTATTTTAAAAAGTCAATCCGATCAACAACATTCACCTTCAATCGTCCTAATTTTGATCTCGTATTTAGTTTTTAATTTTTTTGTCTTGAGAATTTTGAAGTTTGTAATTGTGTTCAAAAAGTAGTTTCTTTTCTTGTCAATAAAAATTGACTCTAGTACGTTCAAATTTGCTCTCATTATTCCTTCCTGCAACACCTGTCCTCACCTCAGGAAAATTTTATTTTTGATTACGCACTTCGAGTGTGTTGGCGCCCGAACCCAGGCGTCCCGACGAGCATCTGGCACCCAAAATTTGTGGCTTGATCTGCTGAATCTCGATCCTTTCCGGAAGGCTTGCTTTCTGACGATCAGGATCGTACGAGCTCTCGCTTTTCCTCGCCACAAATAAGTGTCGGCCCGAACTGGGACTTTTTTTTCAACTTGGTTGAATTTTTTCGACTTGTTTCGAATTTTTGGAATTTGTCTTGACTGTGTGTCATGACTTTTATTTTCTTGAAGGACAGGAAATTTTTGGAAAATTTTCGAGACAAATTTGAATGTTTTGAAAGGAAAGAAAACGTTTTACAAACTTTGCTACAATTTTTTATTCTACTTACTTTATAATATTTTTCGGATTGATTTTTTTTTTTTAAATTACCATTCTCAAATTTTTCATTCCTTTCCACTGTTTTCCACACGTATTATTGAACTTTTGAGATTTCTAAATTGTTTTAGAAAATGTTTTAGTAGTTTGACTGAAATTCGATTGTATGTAGTCAATTTTTTTATTAGATATCTTTATTAAGGTTTTATTTTGTGAAGTTTCACAATGGTAGCTGCTCGCGAATTTAATGTTGATTTTTGTTCTGAAATTTGGAACGCTTACTATTTTATTTCTTTGAAAGAAAAGAAATTCAGCTGACGTGAAAGAAATTATTTGGAAATTCGTAGTATTTTTAGAGCATTATTTTATTTTGGCAAATAGGTATGTTTTTTTTATATTCAACTCTAGTATTGAGTCAAGAAGATTTGCCAAATTTTTCAGGAAGTGCTCCTATTTTTAAATATTCGGTACTGTCGTCAATTTTCCTTTTCAATTTATGTTTTGTGTTGTTTAAATTGTCGTTATGTTTTGAAGGACTTTTCGGATGTTTTTTTTTTTGTCTTACGGCAGTATTGAGATGTCATGCGGTTTACTAGGTTTCATTTACTTTGTTGTGGTGAGAGCAATTTTTTTTTTGTGTGCCGAACTGGTGCGATTTCCCAGCGGCCGTTTTTGGTTGTAAGATATATTGCAGATCCAATGTAGAAATGAACCTCAAATTTTTAAATTCGCAAATTTTAGAATGACATTTAAAGTTATTTTTCGATCAGTTTCTTTTAAGTCCGTACCATTTTGTTCTTTAAATCTGATATTAGTCTGAAAAATAATATCCTGAATAGTAAGTTCTAGGATCAGATGGATTTCAGTAGGGTTTAGGGTTTACCTACAAAGTCGTGGAATGTTGTCCTCGGTGAAGGTTTATTTGGAATAACCGCTTTGTGGAATTCTCAGTGACCCTGACAAATCTGAGAAGTGTGATTGTGGTACTTTGGTTCAGTGGATTCTGACAAAGTTACAGAGCAATGGGAAATTCCAGTTGTAATTCCAGTGTCTCAACTCAGTTTTGTAGTTTGGGAGTCCGATGTTTTGTGTGGACTTAAGAATTGGCCACCATATGAGTTGCTAGGTTCATGGATTTGACTAGCCAAGAGGTGTTGTCCAATCTCCCGGTTTTTGAGGACTCTGCAAACAAGTTTTCGAGTTGAGCTATTGTTTGGTTGCTGCGAAGTATTTGCGAAACCCCAATCACCAAGATTTGTTGTTTACATGGTTCACAGAGATTCGTTCTCACAAATGAAGCCGGACACATGGAAGACTCAACCATTTGGAACAAACTATTTCAGTAAGGATTAAGTACTTAAAGTCATCATCTAAAACTCAGATCAGATATGGTGTTTTTAAATTATGTAACTTTGAATTTTCTTCGATTTTTATGCAAAGAAAATGATCTTTATTATGGTTCTCAGAATGTTTTGTAAACTTCCCTCCTAGGTGAATTGACGAGTCCGAATTTTGTGTTTTTCCCCTGATTAATTTTTATATTTTTATTTCTGGATGTATGAGAAAATAAGGTCAGTTGAATTCCTTTTGAATTGTTTTAGAGATTTTGCTATAAATTAGTTGTCAACCCCAGAATCTCACAACTTCAGCTGGAATGTGGGTAAATTTCCAAGAATTTCTAAAGATTGAACTAAAGAATTTTTGTTTTGAAAAAACAAGAAATGTATCAAGATTATTTGTACGTTTCAAGTCATGTGTATCAGGTCTATTATTAATTAATGTGATCATTCTCTTTTTCCCCTGAATTAATTAATGATTAATTCCTTATTAATATATTAAGCCTGTATTATTTTTGTCGCGGATTGCGCTATCTGTGACGGTAATTTTTGTTTCGAGTACAAGCCGCTACGCTTTAAGAGGGGGGTATGGCTGTGACGGTAATTTTTCCCGTCACTGTAGTAAGTTCGAGTAAGTATTTAATCATATGTAAAAATTTCGATGACTACAACGGTAGCAGGTGATGGCGACAGTAGCGCACTCTGTAGGGACGGTGAAGTAGCGGAATACCGTAGTACACCGGTCGGCCGCCGCGCGCCACTCGAGCGCTCTCGCGGAGCGATCCGGACCCGACTACCCAGCTGATTAGCGTGTGCACGACGTCTCAGTCGTTCAGACTCCTGAAAAAAGTCGGTTTTTTTATTATTTTTGCTTTATTAATTAATTGTTTTCAGCAAATTTACTCAAGAAAGTCGCGAAGCTAATTTAGGCAAATCATTTGATGTAGGAATGAATTTATTTGATTGTATATTTAACTTTTTGAAGTCGAATGAAGTTGGTCGATGTGCACGGAAGGTAGATGAAATGAATTTGATGGGGTCCCGACCGGTACCTCGCAACGCTTGTACGATTTTTCGGATCCCTTCATTTGCGTAGCTGTGCACGTGGTGAGTAGCACGCTAGCAAATGACGGTTTGGTTTCTCATCGCATTTATTTCCTTGTGTGACGCACCCATTTCTAGGTAGCTCCTATGGTGAATAAATGCATGAGCATGGATTTTTTACTTAGTAATCTCTTGTTGGAATTAATTTAAACGAATTTTATTCTTATTCGGAAGCACATCTAATTTAATTATATTTAATTTAATTTAATCATGAAAAATAAATCTCTCATAATTGATCAATTTCCAAGTGTGCACGTGTTGAGTAGCACCTGGGATTTTGGTTGTTATTGGAATTTATTTTGGAAAATATTTATTTCGTATCCTAAATCTACCATTCAAGATTGAGTGCACGTGGTGAGTAGCACCGGTTGTTTGGGAGATTTAAGGTAAAATAAATAATTGAAGAGTAATTCATTCGAAAGTTCGAACCCTTTTTGTCCCCTTTTCCGTTCCTTTCACAGTACCTATTTTAAAAAGTCAATCCGATCAACAACATTCACCTTCAATCGTCCTAATTTTGATCTCGTATTTAGTTTTAATTTTTTTTGTCTTGAGAATTTTGAAGTTTGTAATTGTGTTCAAAAAGTAGTTTCTTTTCTTGTCAATAAAAATTGACTCTAGTACGTTCAAATTTGCTCTCATTATTCCTTCCTGCAACACCTGTCCTCACCTCAGGAAAATTTTATTTTTGATTACGCACTTCGAGTGTGTTGGCGCCCGAACCCAGGCGTCCCGACGAGCATCTGGCACCCAAAATTTGTGGCTTGATCTGCTGAATCTCGATCCTTTCCGGAAGGCTTGCTTTCTGACGATCAGGATCGTACGAGCTCTCGCTTTTCCTCGCCACAAATAAGTGTCGGCCCGAACTGGGACTTTTTTTTCAACTTGGTTGAATTTTTTCGACTTGTTTCGAATTTTTGGAATTTGTCTTGACTGTGTGTCATGACTTTTATTTTCTTGAAGGACAGGAAATTTTTGGAAAATTTTCGAGACAAATTTGAATGTTTTGAAAGGAAAGAAAACGTTTTACAAACTTTGCTACAATTTTTTATTCTACTTACTTTATAATATTTTTCGGATTGATTTTTTTTTTTTAAATTACCATTCTCAAATTTTTCATTCCTTTCCACTGTTTTCCACACGTATTATTGAACTTTTGAGATTTCTAAATTGTTTTAGAAAATGTTTTAGTAGTTTGACTGAAATTCGATTGTATGTAGTCAATTTTTTTATTAGATATCTTTATTAAGGTTTTATTTTGTGAAGTTTCACAATGGTAGCTGCTCGCGAATTTAATGTTGATTTTTGTTCTGAAATTTGGAACGCTTACTATTTTATTTCTTTGAAAGAAAAGAAATTCAGCTGACGTGAAAGAAATTATTTGGAAATTCGTAGTATTTTTAGAGCATTATTTTATTTTGGCAAATAGGTATGTTTTTTTTATATTCAACTCTAGTATTGAGTCAAGAAGATTTGCCAAATTTTTCAGGAAGTGCTCCTATTTTTAAATATTCGGTACTGTCGTCAATTTTCCTTTTCAATTTATGTTTTGTGTTGTTTAAATTGTCGTTATGTTTTGAAGGACTTTTCGGATGTTTTTTTTTTGTCTTACGGCAGTATTGAGATGTCATGCGGTTTACTAGGTTTCATTTACTTTGTTGTGGTGAGAGCAATTTTTTTTTTTGTGTGCCGAACTGGTGCGATTTCCCAGCGGCCGTTTTTGGTTGTAAGATATATTGCAGATCCAATGTAGAAATGAACCTCAAATTTTTAAATTCGCAAATTTTAGAATGACATTTAAAGTTATTTTTCGATCAGTTTCTTTTAAGTCCGTACCATTTTGTTCTTTAAATCTGATATTAGTCTGAAAAATAATATCCTGAATAGTAAGTTCTAGGATCAGATGGATTTCAGTAGGGTTTAGGGTTTACCTACAAAGTCGTGGAATGTTGTCCTCGGTGAAGGTTTATTTGGAATAACCGCTTTGTGGAATTCTCAGTGACCCTGACAAATCTGAGAAGTGTGATTGTGGTACTTTGGTTCAGTGGATTCTGACAAAGTTACAGAGCAATGGGAAATTCCAGTTGTAATTCCAGTGTCTCAACTCAGTTTTGTAGTTTGGGAGTCCGATGTTTTGTGTGGACTTAAGAATTGGCCACCATATGAGTTGCTAGGTTCATGGATTTGACTAGCCAAGAGGTGTTGTCCAATCTCCCGGTTTTTGAGGACTCTGCAAACAAGTTTTCGAGTTGAGCTATTGTTTGGTTGCTGCGAAGTATTTGCGAAACCCCAATCACCAAGATTTGTTGTTTACATGGTTCACAGAGATTCGTTCTCACAAATGAAGCCGGACACATGGAAGACTCAACCATTTGGAACAAACTATTTCAGTAAGGATTAAGTACTTAAAGTCATCATCTAAAACTCAGATCAGATATGGTGTTTTTAAATTATGTAACTTTGAATTTTCTTCGATTTTTATGCAAAGAAAATGATCTTTATTATGGTTCTCAGAATGTTTTGTAAACTTCCCTCCTAGGTGAATTGACGAGTCCGAATTTTGTGTTTTTCCCCTGATTAATTTTTATATTTTTATTTCTGGATGTATGAGAAAATAAGGTCAGTTGAATTCCTTTTGAATTGTTTTAGAGATTTTGCTATAAATTAGTTGTCAACCCCAGAATCTCACAACTTCAGCTGGAATGTGGGTAAATTTCCAAGAATTTCTAAAGATTGAACTAAAGAATTTTTGTTTTGAAAAAACAAGAAATGTATCAAGATTATTTGTACGTTTCAAGTCATGTGTATCAGGTCTATTATTAATTAATGTGATCATTCTCTTTTTCCCCTGAATTAATTAATGATTAATTCCTTATTAATATATTAAGCCTGTATTATTTTTGTCGCGGATTGCCGCTCGCTTTAAGAGGGGGGGTATCTGTGACGGTAATTTTTCCCGTCACTTAAGTTCGAGTAAGTATTTAATCATATGTAAAAATTTCGATGACTACAACGGTAGCAGGTGATGGCGACAGTAGCGCACTCTGTAGGGACGGTGAAGTAGCGGAATACCGTAGTACACCGGTCGGCCGCCGCGCGCCACTCGAGCGCTCTCGCGGAGCGATCCGGACCCGACTACCCAGCTGATTAGCGTGTGCACGACGTCTCAGTCGTTCAGACTCCTGAAAAAAGTCGGTTTTTTTATTATTTTTGCTTTATTAATTAATTGTTTTCAGCAAATTTACTCAAGAAAGTCGCGAAGCTAATTTAGGCAAATCATTTGATGTAGGAATGAATTTATTTGATTGTATATTTAACTTTTTGAAGTCGAATGAAGTTGGTCGATGTGCACGGAAGGTAGATGAAATGAATTTGATGGGGTCCCGACCGGTACCTCGCAACGCTTGTACGATTTTTCGGATCCCTTCATTTGCGTAGCTGTGCACGTGGTGAGTAGCACGCTAGCAAATGACGGTTTGGTTTCTCATCGCATTTATTTCCTTGTGTGACGCACCCATTTCTAGGTAGCTCCTATGGTGAATAAATGCATGAGCATGGATTTTTTACTTAGTAATCTCTTGTTGGAATTAATTTAAACGAATTTTATTCTTATTCGGAAGCACATCTAATTTAATTATATTTAATTTAATTTAATCATGAAAAATAAATCTCTCATAATTGATCAATTTCCAAGTGTGCACGTGTTGAGTAGCACCTGGGATTTTGGTTGTTATTGGAATTTATTTTGGAAAATATTTATTTCGTATCCTAAATCTACCATTCAAGATTGAGTGCACGTGGTGAGTAGCACCGGTTGTTTGGGAGATTTAAGGTAAAATAAATAATTGAAGAGTAATTCATTCGAAAGTTCGAACCCTTTTTGTCCCCTTTTCCGTTCCTTTCACAGTACCTATTTTAAAAAGTCAATCCGATCAACAACATTCACCTTCAATCGTCCTAATTTTGATCTCGTATTTAGTTTTAATTTTTTTTGTCTTGAGAATTTTGAAGTTTGTAATTGTGTTAAAAAGTAGTTTCTTTTCTTGTCAATAAAAATTGACTCTAGTACGTTCAAATTTGCTCTCATTATTCCTTCCTGCAACACCTGTCCTCACCTCAGGAAAATTTTATTTTTGATTACGCACTTCGAGTGTGTTGGCGCCCGAACCCAGGCGTCCCGACGAGCATCTGGCACCCAAAATTTGTGGCTTGATCTGCTGAATCTCGATCCTTTCCGGAAGGCTTGCTTTCTGACGATCAGGATCGTACGAGCTCTCGCTTTTCCTCGCCACAAATAAGTGTCGGCCCGAACTGGGACTTTTTTTTCAACTTGGTTGAATTTTTTCGACTTGTTTCGAATTTTTGGAATTTGTCTTGACTGTGTGTCATGACTTTTATTTTCTTGAAGGACAGGAAATTTTTGGAAAATTTTCGAGACAAATTTGAATGTTTTGAAAGGAAAGAAAACGTTTTATAAACTTTGCTACAATTTTTTATTCTACTTACTTTATAATATTTTTCGGATTGATTTTTTTTTTTTAAATTACCATTCTCAAATTTTTCATTCCTTTCCACTGTTTTCCACACGTATTATTGAACTTTTGAGATTTCTAAATTGTTTTAGAAAATGTTTTAGTAGTTTGACTGAAATTCGATTGTATGTAGTCAATTTTTTTATTAGATATCTTTATTAAGGTTTTATTTTGTGAAGTTTCACAATGGTAGCTGCTCGCGAATTTAATGTTGATTTTTGTTCTGAAATTTGGAACGCTTACTATTTTATTTCTTTGAAAGAAAAGAAATTCAGCTGACGTGAAAGAAATTATTTGGAAATTCGTAGTATTTTTAGAGCATTATTTTATTTTGGCAAATAGGTATGTTTTTTTTATATTCAACTCTAGTATTGAGTCAAGAAGATTTGCCAAATTTTTCAGGAAGTGCTCCTATTTTTAAATATTCGGTACTGTCGTCAATTTTCCTTTTCAATTTATGTTTTGTGTTGTTTAAATTGTCGTTATGTTTTGAAGGACTTTTCGGATGTTTTTTTTTTTGTCTTACGGCAGTATTGAGATGTCATGCGGTTTACTAGGTTTCATTTACTTTGTCGTGGTGAGAGCAATTTTTTTTTTTGTGTGCCGAACTGGTGCGATTTCCCAGCGGCCGTTTTTGGTTGTAAGATATATTGCAGATCCAATGTAGAAATGAACCTCAAATTTTTAAATTCGCAAATTTTAGAATGACATTTAAAGTTATTTTTCGATCAGTTTCTTTTAAGTCCGTACCATTTTGTTCTTTAAATCTGATATTAGTCTGAAAAATAATATCCTGAATAGTAAGTTCTAGGATCAGATGGATTTCAGTAGGGTTTAGGGTTTACCTACAAAGTCGTGGAATGTTGTCCTCGGTGAAGGTTTATTTGGAATAACCGCTTTGTGGAATTCTCAGTGACCCTGACAAATCTGAGAAGTGTGATTGTGGTACTTTGGTTCAGTGGATTCTGACAAAGTTACAGAGCAATGGGAAATTCCAGTTGTAATTCCAGTGTCTCAACTCAGTTTTGTAGTTTGGGAGTCCGATGTTTTGTGTGGACTTAAGAATTGGCCACCATATGAGTTGCTAGGTTCATGGATTTGACTAGCCAAGAGGTGTTGTCCAATCTCCCGGTTTTTGAGGACTCTGCAAACAAGTTTTCGAGTTGAGCTATTGTTTGGTTGCTGCGAAGTATTTGCGAAACCCCAATCACCAAGATTTGTTGTTTACATGGTTCACAGAGATTCGTTCTCACAAATGAAGCCGGACACATGGAAGACTCAACCATTTGGAACAAACTATTTCAGTAAGGATTAAGTACTTAAAGTCATCATCTAAAACTCAGATCAGATATGGTGTTTTTAAATTATGTAACTTTGAATTTTCTTCGATTTTTATGCAAAGAAAATGATCTTTATTATGGTTCTCAGAATGTTTTGTAAACTTCCCTCCTAGGTGAATTGACGAGTCCGAATTTTGTGTTTTTCCCCTGATTAATTTTTATATTTTTATTTCTGGATGTATGAGAAAATAAGGTCAGTTGAATTCCTTTTGAATTGTTTTAGAGATTTTGCTATAAATTAGTTGTCAACCCCAGAATCTCACAACTTCAGCTGGAATGTGGGTAAATTTCCAAGAATTTCTAAAGATTGAACTAAAGAATTTTTGTTTTGAAAAAACAAGAAATGTATCAAGATTATTTGTACGTTTCAAGTCATGTGTATCAGGTCTATTATTAATTAATGTGATCATTCTCTTTTTCCCCTGAATTAATTAATGATTAATTCCTTATTAATATATTAAGCCTGTATTATTTTTGTCGCGGATTGCCGCTCGCTTTAAGAGGGGGGGTATCTGTGACGGTAATTTTTCCCGTCACTTAAGTTCGAGTACAAGGTACACTCTACTACAGGTATGGACAAATGGAATTTTAGAAAGTCGTCAAAACGCGTAGATTTGACATCATCGAGAGTACGACTGCGAATGGCATGTGCGGCAAATGGACGGTACGACTTCATACGTCACTCGATCGCCGATTTTCTCAGCGCTGCCACTTCGGCACCCCGTTTGTCCATACCTGTAGTAGAGTGTACCTTGGTTCGAGTAAGTATTTAATCATATGTAAAAATTTCGATGACTACAACGGTAGCAGGTGATGGCGACAGTAGCGCACTCTGTAGGGACGGTGAAGTAGCGGAATACCGTAGTACACCGGTCGGCCGCCGCGCGCCACTCGAGCGCTCTCGCGGAGCGATCCGGACCCGACTACCCAGCTGATTAGCGTGTGCACGACGTCTCAGTCGTTCAGACTCCTGAAAAAAGTCGGTTTTTTTATTATTTTTGCTTTATTAATTAATTGTTTTCAGCAAATTTACTCAAGAAAGTCGCGAAGCTAATTTAGGCAAATCATTTGATGTAGGAATGAATTTATTTGATTGTATATTTAACTTTTTGAAGTCGAATGAAGTTGGTCGATGTGCACGGAAGGTAGATGAAATGAATTTGATGGGGTCCCGACCGGTACCTCGCAACGCTTGTACGATTTTTCGGATCCCTTCATTTGCGTAGCTGTGCACGTGGTGAGTAGCACGCTAGCAAATGACGGTTTGGTTTCTCATCGCATTTATTTCCTTGTGTGACGCACCCATTTCTAGGTAGCTCCTATGGTGAATAAATGCATGAGCATGGATTTTTTACTTAGTAATCTCTTGTTGGAATTAATTTAAACGAATTTTATTCTTATTCGGAAGCACATCTAATTTAATTATATTTAATTTAATTTAATCATGAAAAATAAATCTCTCATAATTGATCAATTTCCAAGTGTGCACGTGTTGAGTAGCACCTGGGATTTTGGTTGTTATTGGAATTTATTTTGGAAAATATTTATTTCGTATCCTAAATCTACCATTCAAGATTGAGTGCACGTGGTGAGTAGCACCGGTTGTTTGGGAGATTTAAGGTAAAATAAATAATTGAAGAGTAATTCATTCGAAAGTTCGAACCCTTTTTGTCCCTTTTCCGTTCCTTTCACAGTACCTATTTTAAAAAGTCAATCCGATCAACAACATTCACCTTCAATCGTCCTAATTTTGATCTCGTATTTAGTTTTAATTTTTTTTGTCTTGAGAATTTTGAAGTTTGTAATTGTGTTTAAAAAGTAGTTTCTTTTCTTGTCAATAAAAATTGACTCTAGTACGTTCAAATTTGCTCTCATTATTCCTTCCTGCAACACCTGTCCTCACCTCAGGAAAATTTTATTTTTGATTACGCACTTCGAGTGTGTTGGCGCCCGAACCCAGGCGTCCCGACGAGCATCTGGCACCCAAAATTTGTGGCTTGATCTGCTGAATCTCGATCCTTTCCGGAAGGCTTGCTTTCTGACGATCAGGATCGTACGAGCTCTCGCTTTTCCTCGCCACAGGGGGGAGGAGCGAGACCGATGGGGTCATTTTACTGTGGTCGCAATAGTGGTGCACTACATATGGACCACATTTTGCAATAAGGAACCCCTATTTTTGGCTCATTTTAGAACCGACATATGTTCCATTCGTTTCCCTGTGCAGAAAGGTGCTTTTATGGAGAAGCCAGAGACAGTGGTTCCTTACTGCAAAATGTAATCCATATGTACTTACATGGGCCTACGAGTCAATGAGATTGAGATTATGCAACAAGACCCAAATTTGTCGCGGTTTTCCATGGATGTGCGTTTGAGTTGATTCGACGGCTGCCATTTTTTGTGTCAGAGCGACGTGCGATATATCGCATCAGTTCGTTCCATAATTTCAGCTACTTGTCATTTTTTTCGAATTTTGAGATCGCACTCCTGTTGTCACGAGACTAAACAATTCATGTACAAAATTTGACAAAGAAATTCAACGTAATAAAGACGTGGTTTTTTTAGAGGGAAAATACCACATCTTTACTACGCTGAATTTCTTTGTCAATTTTGGTACATGAATTCTTCCGTCTCCTGACAACAGAAGTGCGATATCTCAAAATTCGAAAAAATAACAAGTAGCTGAAATCATGGAGCGAATTGATGCGATATATCGCACCTCGCTGACCTCGCTCTGACACAGAAAATGGCAACCGTCGAATCACCTTAATTGCTGGCTGTGACATGCGGCAATGTTTGTCCACTCTCGTATTCCGTATTCTTCTGTATATTCTAAATCTCAGAGTTAGTACGGCGAGACGAAGCTAATGCGAGCTCAGCATCTTTCTACTTAATTTACTCGAGTCAGTTTACTCCCAATGCATGTACACGTCCAGTCACCTTTCGTGTTTCAACCGTGGCAGGAGACATTTGTGCCCCTATTTGAATTCGTTTTGCTTTTCGGATGTGTTTTTTTTTTAATGAGTTGATTTTCATCAACCATTGTGAAACCGAAGCTATAACCCGGTACACGAAACATTTGCGTTCTTATTTAAATTTGTTTTGCTTCGTGGATGTGTTAATTCTTGTGAGATAATTTTCATCGAACGTTACAAAGTCGAAGTTTCAAGACTATCATATTTTCTAGGTACGTTTACTTTCTACCTGTTTCCACGAACACTCAAAGCTCCAATCTTGATTTGTTAATGATCACATATGTCAGCAAACCATCTGCGTAACCTTCTATTGCATATTTATGTCGAAGGCAATTAGTCCAATCAGACATTTTATCAAATGCCTAGGCCGGTAGTCAAATTTTGACAGTTGACGGAATTCGAGTTCACGGGCAGGGGGTTTTTAATATTTTGGGAAGTATGACTCTTCAAATCCGCGAACTCTCCTCGTTACTTCCTTTTTACATGCCTTCAGTACATTTAAATGTTAAAATTTGAAAAATTCTCTGTTTTATGACGAAAAAATGAAAAAATATGTTGAAATGAAATGTATGTTGTATGAAATATGTTGTTTTATGTTGAAAATTTCATGAGAAATTTGCATTCAGGATCTTAAACCGTTTAAAATACTATTGTGTGTTGCATATTTTTACAGATAATTCTTTTTTACAGGAGCAACGAATCATTTTGTCTAAAATTAGATTAAAAAATCAACATTTCAATCTTAGTAGGTAAGAATATTTGACTATTTGCCTCAGCATTTGACAAAATTCCTGATTTGACTATTTGTTTTCGACCTATGCACAGATATCCATAGTGAAACTGCGAAACCATGTACCTCGTTAGCGGCGTTTTAAAACATACGCTCCCATTTTATTTATTTTTTTTTAAAGGAACAAGTCAACATTATTCATTCAAGCTCTCACAGAGTTTTTTTCACACCGAGAGAAGAAAAGTCACAGACGTTTTAAAGAATTAATTATCGTTGCGTGGTGGTATCCCTGTAATTCCCCACAGACTGTTGCCCCGTGAAACACAGCCTGTTAATGTGCGCGGGGCAATGCAACAAAAATTCTAGTGGGAGGCAATGAAACAACATTTTCGCATTTCCCCGCAGGATTGAAATAAAATTGTCTCACAGCCCCGCACCAAAAAATTTAGAGTTTCAGTCCCTCGCAATTTAAATTACTGACTTTTGATAAACTTAGATATTCTCAAAGTCATCATAAAATTATCAATGAAATTTTCCACTCCTTTAATACTTGGGCAGAGCTCCCTTTGAAAGTTTTTATCATCTGAGGTTATCAAAAGTCCATTACATAATTTGGCAGGGAATAAAACTTTACATTTTTTGGTGTGGGTTTGTGAAACAAATTCATTCCAATACCCCACATTGCGGGGCAATGCAAAGAAATTACCATTTATGAAATTGGTAATATTACCGAGAAATCTCGGTAAAATTATTGAACTTTCTCGGTAATTTTACTGGACCTTGGTAAAAACGCCAATATTTTTTATCGACTGTGGTAGAATTACCGAGATAAAATGGCAAAGTTACCGGGAATTGATTACCAATAAAAGTGGTATTCTTACCTGAGAAAAATAGTAAAACTATCGGTTTTTAGGTAAGCTTACCAGTCTGTCTCGGTAAAATTACCAATAATTGGTAAAAAAAAGTGAGATGGTAAAGGTATCAATGGACCTTGGTAAAAACGCCGAGAATTTTTTTTTCAGTGTATGCAGATATTTTAGAAAGAGAAAATAATATTACATATCAATCGTTAAACTCACAAACCACATTTCTCGGTTTGTAACGTTGCAGACTTCCTATCAAACTTTATTCATCTATGTTACCGCGCCAGGTTAAAAAACGTGATTTACGGCAACTTCAGTCTGTGGAGGTTGGCTCTGGCACAACATTTCGGCGCTGGCTTTAGATTATTTAGAGGGGTCTAATGACGATGAAAGATGAATGTGCATTTGCAGTTCACGTCATAGATTTTTTAAGTCCCAGCAGAAAATCGATGGTGAACCTTCCAAACCATTTATCTCGATTTTTGTCGGTTTTGAGTACTACATAAACGAGTTGTAGGAGATGTCTTTCATCTGCCATCAAAATATTTTTGTCGAAAAAAATCGGGAAGTTACCCAAAACTGTAGTTGAAATATCACATATCTCGGCGCTATTTCATAATTCACATAACTCGCGCCGTAGCGAAGTTATCACACACACGAAAAATCTAGGAGCCTTTAGCCGAGGCAAATCAAATTGGTTATCCGGTTCAGGTATAACAATATGGGATTTTCTTGAAAGATCATTAAGTCTTGTTGCACCAAAGAGGTGCAGAGAGTTTCAGTAAATCTTCCCTCATGGAATGGAGATGTTGCATGTGTGAGGGATTTGCGATTTAATTGTTGTTTCTTATGTAAAAGTTCGCGAGAAACACGATGGTGCCACTGGTTTTCTCTGAAATTATCTCCTAAGCTTAAAAAAGCTCTAAATGTGAGGCCAAAATGGAGGGGATATCCCACGCTATCCCGAGAGTCCACCTCTACATCAAGACAAACTCTCCATTCGAAGATAGGGAGTAAATACATTGACAGGGCTGCCACCCTATTTGGGTACTCCACAACTGAAAACACGGCAACCCTGCTAATGTATTTGCTCCCTATCTTTGCATGAAGAGTTTGTCTTGATGTAGAGGTGGGCTCTCAGGATAGCGTGAGATATCCCCCCCATTTTGGCCTCAACTTGAGAGCTTTTTTTTTGAGCTTGGGAGTTGATTTCAGAGAAAACCAGTGGCCCCATCGTGTTTCTTGCGAACTTTTACGTAAGAATCAACAGTCAAATCGCAAATCCCTCACACATGCAACATCTCCATTGGCGCTCCTCCATTTTCACCAAAAATCTCGCCCTCACGAACCGCGCCAATCGCGCTCATCGACGCGCGTGGTTTGGAATTATGCGCTTTTGCGCGAAATCTTTTAACTTTGAGAACACTTTATTTAACGTAAGTAATGTATGAATGCAAAGCACACATTAAATACTCCACTAAAGGCTACGAGGTGAGCAAGGCAGCCTCAGGCCATAGGTCTGGTTGAGGCATAGAGAAAAAAAGGAGGTGTTTGCATTTCGGGCATCTTGGAATTTTTTGATGATTTGATGACGTAGGTCGGTACAGCGACGTTTAGCGTGAAGGGGACGTCGCTGTACCGACCTACGTCATCAAATCATCAAAAGATGCCCGAAATGCAAACACCTCCTTTTTTTTCTCCATGTGGTTGAGGCAGTGACAGGTAGATGCGCGTCAGATGTCAGCAAGTATAACGAATAATACAAGTAATGCGATCATGATGTATTATCGATGTTACATATCATTGTATTGGAAGGCGACTCGTTCACCGGGAAAAGACAATTTAACTTTATTATTAGGAGTATTAGGAAAATCATTTAAGAAGGTAACCTGCTACCTATTAATTCTTACATAACGGGTTACCTAATTTAACATCCCTGGTAAAAATTGGCGATAGGAGCCGCGTTTCAAAATACCATAGGAGTTCTTATAGCCGACTAAAGAAGGCTATTGAAAATCATATAGCTGGCTGTAGAAAGTGGAGCAAATCATATAGTCGGGCTATACGAAGCTATGAAAAAGTATACAGTCGGGCTGTAGTTCCTATCGCCGGGTTTTACACTTTATCGCCATTGGCTATAAAAGGCTATAAGAAATTGTGTAGAAATTCGTGTGCTTTGGAAATCATTAAGTTTGATACGGAACTACTTTTATACTTACAAAACACACATTATATTTTCCTTTAAAACAATTTTTTTTTAATCAATTAAAATGAGAATAGTCCATACAGAGTGAGCAAACATTTCAAAATCATGAGTTGAAAAACGCTGACTCGGCGAGATTAAATATTAGAGCCTAACACAAAGCAGAGCGGCGACGCACTGGCGCCTACAAACCTAACAGGGATACTTCACGCATTGCGCAATGCGTGAAGTATCCCTGTTAGGTTTGTAGGCGCCAATGCGCGTTACGCGCACTCTGCCCGCCTCGCCTCGCCGCAGCCTGCCACGGCGTCTGAAGTAACTATTTCACACCAGAGGTATAGCACAGTATCAGAAGAAATTGAAGTTCTCCAACATATTAAGAATGACAGGCATCCTTCAAAAGTACGAAGCTTTCCTCGCAAAATAAATCAAGATACTGCGGCACAAAAAGAGAGAGGTAGTCAAGAAACTAACTAAGTCCTAGTATCCGTATTTAGTAACGTTTAGCATAAACTTTATCGTCTGGCTGTTGCATAATCGCCATCGGCTATAAAAGGCTATAAGAAATTGTACAACCGGCTACAGAAGCTATTGGAAATCTTACAGCCGGCTTTAGGTCTATAGTATTTTGGAACACACATTCTACTGCCAATTTTTACCAGGGATGGCGTTCAAAAGTATTGTAATTAATAAAAACACGATGACTGATCCAGCTGTGGGACCTAAGAAACTTCCAGTGCATCAATTTAAGCACAATGTTCAATATGACTCTTCGTTAAGCCTTAAATCGATCAAAATCCTCAAATAACAGGCACAAAATCTTAATTCGAAATTCACATATCTCGAGGTAACAGTGTTGGTTCCTAATTCTCAAAACACACAACTCGGTTTTTCTCTGTATTTCCTAACTGGTGGGGCTATTTTTAAAGTGTTCAAGGCATGGTGAAAAGCATACTATCATTTCTATCTCCAAGAATTACCTTTTAACTATCAAAAATAAGGAACGGAGACAGTTTTTTTGCTCTCCTGAAAAATCGGGTTTTCCGAGTTACGTGGTATGGTAGTTTCACCATCGAGATATTACCTAGGTGAAAAATGGGCTTTTAATGAATTTAGTAATAACCGAGTTACATGTATGCAATTCCATGCAACTAGCTTTCTGAAATTGACAAGTTAAGGGGGGGCTCTCCCCCTTAAAATGGCCTCCCACAGGGGTGCTGCATAAATCGACGTTGAAACTGCTGAGATGCGTATGTCGCTTTGCGGCTTTGCAGACTGCCTGTTATACTTTATTTTCTGCAAAGGAAACCTCTAATCATCGTTTCTTGAAAATTTTGGTGATTTTTCATCCATATGTGAAGAATATTCTGTAAAAATTTCAAGTCATAGCGTTGGTTCAGCCTCCTCTTAAAAAATAAAGAAGGAGTGGACATAGTGGGGATTTTTAAACACCACGACGGAAATACGCATTTTTGCAGTTCCACTGTCGATGTATGGAATCCTTTGTAACTTCCGTATAAAAACCCCTAAAAAACAGGTTTTGCATATAAGGTGATTCGATGGTTGCCATTTTTGGTATGAACTAGTGGCGATTCTGCAAATTGGCGACACAGTTTTACCTCCATTTGAATCCATAAAATATATCGATATTAGGTAAGGCAATTGAGGAATGCTGCCTCACCAAGAATCGATTGTTTTGCATACATTTAAATGGAGAATTATAACTGTATTGGCATCATTCAAGATTCGGCTTTGGTACAAATCAATCATGTTAAGGTGATTCGACGGTTGCCATTTTTTGTGTCAGAGTTACGTGCTATATATCGCATCAATTCGTTCCATAATTTCAGCTACTTGTCATTTTTTTCGAATTTTGAGATCGCACTTTTGTTGTCATGAGACTAAAGAATTCATGTACCAAAGACAAAGAAATTCAATGAATTAAAGGCAAGGGGTTTTCAGAGGGAAAATATAGCATTCGAGTGCAATTTTGATATAAGTATCGAATGCGATATTTTTCCTCTAAAAAACCCACGCCTTTATTAAGTTGAATTTCTTTGTCACATTTGGTACATGAATTGTTTAGTTTCATTAAAACAGGATTGCGATCTCAGAAGTCGAAATAATGACAAGGAGCTGAAATTATGGAACAAATTAATGCGATATATCGCACGTCGCTCTGTCACAAAAAAATTGGAACCGTCGAATCACCTTAAATGCCAAAAACGTTGAAACGGCGAAATTGAAATGTGGTTACCTTTTTTCGCGAGAGAGACGACGATTTGTCTGGAAAAATTGAGAGTTCACCTCCACTGCGAGAAAGCGATCAATTTTCTATGTTCTAAGCAAAACCTCAGCTTATTCTCACTTAATTGCTCGTCCAGGAAAATTTTTACGGCCACCAATATCCTCTCATTGTTTCAAATTTTTTTAAAGAGTGAAAAACGTGCCACCATGCCGCTCCCAACCCCCCCCCCCCCCATCCGCAACTGCAATAGGATCGCTTCACTTGTCTTAGTCTTCTTCACCTATTGCTGTGTCTATCAATTTCACTAATCGGTCTGGCGGGTGGGGAAAAACGCAAAATAGCAATCCGATACTGTGCACGAGGCAGTGGCGTATGCAGGATAAGGTTCCGAGGGGGGGGGGGGGACAAACCTCCCACCGGGAGGTCTGGGGGATATGGAATACCCCCCAGGTGGAGCGGGGGGTCCGGGCAAAATTTTTCAGGATTTTAACCTCGTTAAACCCCACTTTTTCACAATTTCAGTAAGGAAAATTATGAGAAGCTCTCCATTAGTTTCCCCCAAAAATACCCTTAAAAAATGGAAAACCGTTTGAACAAGACCAAATTGAGTGTTTTGTTTTAAGTACGAGATGAAAAAATCCACTAACTTCCTGAAGAAAAAATGAGGAAGGTAGACTCTCCAATTCCTTACGTTAAAAAATGTCCACTCGTTCCTCTAGGCGAAAATATCGTCGTGTTTTCTCTCCACTCGATTTTTCTTCCTTTCCCTCAATTTCTTATATTTTTCTTCTCTTTTTGGGGGACTCTGGAGAGGGTCCGGACCCCCTGCCCCCCTCCCCCGTAAATTATGCACTGGCATGAGGTGGTGTGGGAGAGCGGAATGGAAAACCGTCGGTACCAAATTTTGCAGTACAGCAGCATGTTTATTTAAGGTGATTCGTCAAGCTCAAGTGACATGGTCTAACTGGCATGCGATATATCGTCTCTTTTAGGTCAAAAATCTCGACAGATTTTGAATTCTCAGCAAAAGAAAAGGACGATAGCACCTGCGCATGAGTCTGAAGAATCATTCTAAACCCAAAAATCGGCAAAATTCAGAGAGATGAAAGCAGGATAGTGTTTGGAAAAAACCTCGCATTCGATACAGAAATCGATAGCTGAATCGAATGCGAGGTTTTTTTCTAAATACTATCCTGCTTTCATTTCTATGAATTTTGCCGATTTGTGGGTGTAGCATGATTCTTTAGGCTCATGCGCAGGGGCTATCGTCCTTTTCTTTGCTGAAAATTCAAAATCTGTCGAGATTTTTGACCTAAAAGATGCGATATATCGCATGCCAGTTCGACCACGTCACTTGAGCTTGACGAATCCTCTTAAGTCGACGTTGTTGCATTTACAAGGACGTGACACTGATGACTGAGCGGTTGTCAGATTGAGCTCCGGCTTCAGCGGGCACCCAGTAGCCCCGAGGTTTGAGTGGGATCAGAGGGTGGTCGGCAACCATGTCTAGTTTTTCCAAGGATTGGGCTCCTCGCTGTCTGGCCACGGACGTCGTCTGCTGATTCAGGGCTCTGCTTCCGTCTGACCCAATGCTGAAAGGTCCAGTTACGCGATCAAATTGAGCCATCACACTGAAGCTCTGATTCGTGGAAAAAGACCGGAGGTGAGGATGCGACCAATTAGAGGCCCAATTTGATGACTTAATTGGATCGTGTAACTGGACCTTCAAGCCTAAGCCTCAGGGCGATGACTCCTTTGGCATGCTGTATAGAGTATCTGTATAGCGGGAGTGTATAGACAGGTGTGAAACTCCGAAAATCCATCAGGCCTTCATCAATGCCTTCCGCGAATAAAGTTAGGGCTCAGAAATGCAGCCGACCTATGAATTTCAATTGGACTACATTTTGCAATTTGGAACTATAAATTCTGGCCCGGTCTAAAAACAACATATGTGCCATTCGTTTCCCTATGCACATAAGTCTTTTTTCAGATGAGCCAGAATTTATAGTTCCAAATTGCAAAATGCAGTCCAATTATCCAGAGCGATTTCCTAATACAATTGTTAGGAACCGTCGCTTATAAAGCACGTATTTGACTTAATTTTTGCATAAATTTACTCATTTTTGCGGAAGAACGCTTATTTATGTATATTCCTTGGCCATCTTGGTTGGAATATTGGAATCTGCAGACTCTGCAGACTAGCAGTGAAATTTTGTGTGTTAGAAGTTAGACCCGAGTTGGTCCATCATGTGCCCCTTAGTCTATAAGAATCTCCCATTTTAACCAACAGGATCGCTTCGCACTCCGAATGTCCTCTTTGTCTGTTGTTTTGTCTATCAATTTTCACAGTCAGCTTACAGACACCGAAATATTCAAAGGACAGCCGAATCATGGAAGTTTGTCTTAAATATTTCATGTAACGAGGTGGAGAAATGGTGCTGCATTCACACCATTTCGCGGGGAAATCAAAGCCAAAAAGTTCCAAAAATTATAATTAGAGTCAAAAATAATTTTTTTTAAACTCTAATGAAAAAAAACTCTTTTAAAAAAATTTATTTTTCTCTCTAATGATAATTTTTAGAACTTCTTGGCCTTTGATTTCCCCGCGAAATGGTGACTGTGGACCCAACACCATTTCTTCACCTCGCTACATGATACATACAATATTTGGGCCACTTCTTAGTGTTTTTTTCTCACTTAAATATCTTATTTTCTAGTTTACCGACACCTTAATTGCATGATTTACAGAATGAGCCATTTTATATCGTCTGTAATAATCATATTCCAGGCAATCCTGGCCATTGTTGACTTTGCGCGTGCCCACCAGATGAGCCATTCGCGGAATTCACTGCTGCTGGCCGCCATACCCAGTCAGTGGCCCCTCATTGGATCACCTTACTAAGCACCATTTAGCACTCGCTATGGTGATGACCTCTGACTTCTAACAAGCAACTACTCACGTAAGTAACTACTTACATTGAAAATGAACATTCAATGCAAATTTTAACCTATCTTCTCAAAGAATTGGACATTTCTCACAATGGTTACTGGCGCACGGTGGATCGACTTAATGAGAAAGGTAGAAAGGTAGCTTAAGAATTTCTTTACTCAAATTGCAATTTTTTAAGTTTATTTTGTCCAATTGTAAATTTTAAGGGGGACGTCTGTAAGAGAATTTTACAAAGAAACCACTAGACCATATTCGAAACCTCAAAGTTTTGTTTTAAAGGAGTTATAGGCTATTAAAGTTTCCACGTTTTTTCCGACTTTCCCCATCGACTCGTTCCAATGTGCAGCGGAGAAAATAATCACAACGCTGATGCCGCCGCTTTGCTGAATGTTGCTCAAGAAAAATGTAAAAATCTCTCTGCCGGCCGATTTTTGAAATTGACAGACACAGCTGTAGACAAAGAAGACAAAAGAGATATGGAGGGATCCTATTGGTGGAAGCGGGTGGTTGCAATAGACAAAGGAGGTAGAATAATAGACTGACGACCGGCAACCCACGAGAGACCCTACAGATAGTCCTCATTTGCCCCTTAGTCTCGAAGAATCACTCATTTCAACCAATAAGATCGCTCTATACTCCCTATATCTCATTTTTCTATCGCTTTGTCTATCAATTTCAACAGGCAGCCCCGCAGATGAGATGAAAATTATGAGAGATTAGATGAATCACTAGAAGGCCGACCTTTGCAAAAGAGGATTCCTTACACCTGCCAATATTTTGTTAGAAAAAAACATCAAGCTATACCACCGTTCAATTTAGAGAAATCCTAAGTATGGCCAGTCAATTGGTTCAGTGAAAACGTGTTTTTACTGAAGCAATTGACTGGCCATACTTATCAGATTGGGAGATCGGGAGAAAAAAATGAAAATTCAATAATTTTGGTGAATAAAGCTTTATAAAATATAGCTTCTAATTATATAAAAGTAACCAGTTTACTAAAGTCTTAGACGAAATAAAATAAAATTTAGTGACTTACACTATATAAAACCTCAGTTACGTTTCTCTAGAATAGAGAGTTAGTAAAACAGAAAAAACAAAAGCTTGATTAAAACAGACAACAAATTCAAAGAGAAATAAACATAATTGAATTGAGAATATGTAAAACGCACAATTTCCCAGATGGATTATTAATAAATGACCTGAAATTATGTTAGATATTAAACGGATTCTTAAAGATCAGGGACGGATTAGCCTTCTGATACTTTCAATTGGATCGGGATATGTTCCCGATACCCTCTGTAATAATTAAGTCTATGATCAAGTTATGAGTGACTGCTCTTCTTTTAGTGTTCAGAAAGAAAAGTATCGTGGAACTGTCAGCCGTAGTGTTTCGACCCGTATCGTTCTGGCTGAGGATTTTTTGCTGTTGTCTGTGTTTGTATTGTGAGTCTTCTTCGTAGAGCAGCTCGTGGGTACGTAATTTTCCACATCATTATTCCAGTGGCGTGGCGTGCTTTGCGATAAATCGTGAAATTAAACCTGTGAAAAAGGATCGATAGACAGGGTGTTAATAATCCTTAATAATCGATTCTTTACCCTAGTTTCAAATGGAAAAAAATCGATGATCGATCATTCACGCCTCGCCACTGCATTATTCCTCTTGACTTCTTCATCTATTCTCTTTATTTTCTTGGCAACGGGAATACAAACATCCTCATCTGAGCTCCAGTTTCGCGGCTGATTTCCGCATCTGACGATGCGACCATGATGACCGCTAGTAATTTGAGGCAATTGAAAAGCTATGATTTTCCTTCATCTACGCGAGATACCACACCACGTACGCCGTTCGAATAGGCACGCGGTCGATTTCCGCACCTGAAGATGCGAGCATAATGCCTACAAATTTTTTTGATTTTGAGTTTCCTCGTCCAAGATCTCTGCCTTAGTAGCAGTGGCTGTTGAGAAAAGTTGTAAAAAACTCGTAAATTTTAGAAAAACTTAAAATTTACTCCAAAACCACTTGAAAATTACGTAAAAAAAACTCTTGAAATATTCGTGTCAGGAAACCCTTTTTGGGGGCTTTTTTTTTACATAAAATCGAAGAAAAATTTAAAGTAAATTTTTTTACGTGAATTTTAAGTAAAATTTACGTATTTTTTAATACACTTCCTGCGGGCAAAAACGAGGAAAGTATAAAAGGAAAAGTTGCAGCCCATGAAAATTGAGGATATAGTTTTGTTGATTTTCACGTAAATTTTACGTTTTCTTTTTATTAAAATAACACTATTTTTTATTTAAGAGAATTCCCCAAAAGGGTTTCCTAAAACGAGTATTTTAAGAGTTTTTTACTTAAATTTACAAGTTTTTTACATTTTTTTGACAACTTTTTGTAGAATTTGTTTTAAGAGCTAATGCTACTAGGGTGACTGTTCAGTCAAGGACGAATGGCAAGAGAATAGGAATGTTCCATTATTTTCCGACTATTTGTAGATCCTTACACTCCTATGATCTAAGTAAGCATTGCTGAATAAAAGGGAATGCGGTATGTTTAAATATACTGTTATGTTTCATTGTTCACAGATTTTCGTCTTGTGGTTACACTTCACGTCCTTCTTCAACCCCGTCCAAGCTGTTGCGGTTACTATGGGGCGGAAAAAAATTGACATCTGCCCCATTGTCGATCAAAGGCTGCAGCAAGTGAGCACACTCCACCCCCATTTCATCTAATTGGTTCTGGGCTAATAGGCATTTGCACAAAATTTGTGCGAAAGTCCAATGCTGCCTTGCGAAGGAAGAATGCCGTATGAGCATTCGAGAGTTGCCAAATTTCCTCCGATATAATGTTTATATTTTAGGAAAGTTATAAATATGTTTTCTTGAAATTTTAAGACTCCTTAGATCAATTACAAACAAAATTATCTGAGAAATTGGAAGGAAAATATTTACAAATTTTCCTTAAAATTAGTGATTTGTCTGAGGAAATTTGGCAACGCTTGAAGGTTCATACGGCGTTTTTCTCTAGCACGGCAGAATGGGTCTGTTGCACGCAAAAGATACAGCCAACTGAATACCTACACTTTCTTCACGTAAATTTGCTCGGAAATCACCCTGAGCACAACTATAATATCTGAAATCCACTCCTTAGAGCGCAATTTTCGTTTGTAACACAATTTTTCAAAACCACGTATGCGGGCAGTTTTTCTTAGTGGCCGGTAGTCAGGCTTTCCTCAAAGAGAGACCTATAACCTAAATACACAAACGATCTCGTGAATTGTTATAAACTCTTCTCGCATAAGAGTTCAATTGATTTAAAGTCTTTGTTTTTGCAAAATATAAAAAGAAAAAAACCGCTCAAAAACGATTTAAATCATACAACGGAAAAAGTTAGGGACTTCGTTTGTTTTCTCAGATTAGTTTTTCTAACTCGTATCTGTGCAAACGTTGTTTGCGGTGACTAAGAAAACTGCCCGCAGACGCGAGAAATATTAATTGATAGTTACGTCAATACCTGATATCACTGCGAAGTAAAGATCCATGAACACATCAACACCCCAGAGCAGAAAAAGTACGTGCCTCACTTTTTTGGAAAGGCGAGTTAGTGTCGTTTTGGAAATCTTCGAGCATGGTCTGGCGAGTATGGTGAATTTGATAGCCCTATCTTATGCCGGTTATGAGATATAGAATTTCAAAAATCGCGATTTACATTTGAATCAAGGGGGCCAACGCACAATTTTTCCCGGATCTTGGAATGACTATAAATGGAGTTAGGCACCTTTTGGCTCTGCGCTACCGACAGCTATATTTTATTTGCAGCGACTAATTTTTTTTAGTTGTTTTATTTTAGTTTAAATGAGTTATCGGCCTCCTGTGGCGTAATCTGCAGTGCTGAGGAAAACCGCCGCACGACCAAATTCAGGCGTTGCCAAATTTCCGTTGGTAAATCTCGAATTTTCGGGGAAATTTGTGAATATTTTCCTCCAATTTCTCAGATACTTTTCTTGGCATTTTCACCTAATGTTCCTGAAAATTTCAAGGAAAAATGATCACAACTTTCTTCAAAAGTAGGCAACTATATTCTGAGAGGGAATTTTTTGACTCTCGAATGTTCATACGGCGTTTTTCCTTTGCTTAGCCAGTGTTCGGTATGTCTCACGTTCGTTTCACAATTGGGTTTCAAAGTTTTGTTTTTCTGCTGGTCTACTGGCTTACATTCTGTTAAGAACCTACAAACTTCTTACGACTCTATTTGGACTGCATTTTGCAATTTGGACCTATAAATTATGGCTCATCTGAAAAAAACACTTATGTGCATAGGAAAACTGATGGTACATACATTGTTTTTAAACCGGGCCGGAATTTATAGGTCCAAATTGCAAAATGTAGTCCATTTAATGTCCTGAAACATGAAGGGATGTTGAACCTTCCATCGTTAACTTTCCTCATTTTTTTTCTTTTTTCTATTTTCTAGGTATGTTTCATCAAACGGAAGTTCGGAGTTATGAAGAAAATCCACGAGCTTAGTGTGCTCTGTGATTGTGACATTGCCCTCGTAATCTTCACCAAGTCGAACAAATTGTACGAGTTCGCTAGCTCAGATATGAATGAGATCTTATTGAAATATGCAGAAAACGATGATAAGCCATATGAATCGTACACAAATAAAACTATAATTGAGGTAATTTTTAAATTTGATTTATGGTCCTGATGAGTATTAAACGGTTACGGCACGGTACAGTAAAGTGTAGGTATTCCAGCGGCCTGATTATTAAAACTATGTCGACGTCGACCCGACACGAAAATACATTGCCCTATCTTAACCAATCCTAAGGGAATCTCCACTCTCTTAGGGATCATGAAAAACAACTTAATCAGCCAAAATTCACGTAATAAAATAAAAACTTAATCTGGGGAAAAGGCTGCAAAAAAACAACAAAAGTTTTTTTGTTGTTGGGCAGCCTTTGTGTATTTCTTGAAACGGCTTTCCAAAGTCTTCATTAGTGGTGCTCTTGCTTTTTCTTAAAGCCCAAGATTAACGATGACAATAAATGGAATACATTTTGCAATTAGGAACTATAAATTCTAGCCCGGCTTAAAAACAACGTATGTGCCATTAGTTTCCCTATGCACAAAAGTGTTTTTTCAGATGAGCCAGAATTTATGGCTCCAAATTGCAAAATGCAGTCCAAAATGTCTCCTGTAGATCATACAAAAACTTGTAATATGCCACGATATATGCTGTGATATTATTAAAAATGTTTACCTCTTTCCTAGAACTTAAACAGTCGATACGGTAGTGCTCAGAACTCGTGCTCAAACAAGTGTGGTCTCACTGAAAGTATAAGCGGGGACTCAAGTAGCTACAATGGAGGATGCCTTATGGCTTACGGTGGTAGCTCATCTACAATCCAGCAAAACCATGACATCTCATCTTCATCTCTAATTTCTTCACGCGCATGTAATGAATCTCGGGTCATAGTAAGTTAAATGTTTCTCTTAATTTTTTTAAGAGATAATTATCTACTTTTGTGAAAGTTTAAATACATGTTCCTGAAAAATAAACCACACGAAACAAATAAAGCCATAAAAAAACGATATAACCCATGGTAGGTTTGATTTTTTTAATCCTTTTTTGTAGTGAAATCCAAAGGAACGAGTGTTTCAATTGTATCTAAAAATTAAGAAACGCTAGTCCAGCGCGGCTAAGAAAAATTTTGAAAAGAGAGAAAATGTCACCTCTGTCCTACTACTCTGCCGTGCTTAGGAAAAACGTCGTATGAACCTACAGGCGTTGCCAAATTTCCTTTGAAATAACACGAATGTCCTGGTTAACTTATGAATATTTTCCTTCCGATTTTTTTAGACAATTTTGCTCGCAATTTAATCTAAAATATCTGAAAATTTCAAGGGAAAATATGCACAACTTTCTTCAAAAATACATGAACAAGGGGAAGGAGGCGCGTTGATGACGGCGCAGGGATACAACTATTCATACATGATGGATGTCCGTGTTGCATCTGCAAAATTGAAGGCGCTATGGCGCGAGGCGTGAACGCTTTACTCTATGCTGCTAAAGAGGTGTCGCTCAGATTGGGGAGAAAAACTTAAAAAAAACGAGGCCCAATTACGTGTTTCCTATAGACGCCTGTGTTGCTTACGTAGGCCCTGAAGCACCACTACAAGCACTAGTAAGACAAACGAGAACAAACACAGTATGAGAATAGAGCTAGGGAAAGGAGGTGCGTTGATGACGGCGCAGAGATACAACTATTCGTACATGATGGATGTCCGTGTTGCGTCTGTAAAATTGAAGGCGCTTTGGCACGAGACGTGAACTCGCAGTGCTCTGCTCTACGCTACCAAAGAGGTGTCGCTCGGATTCGGGAGAAAAAGTTAAAAAACAAGGCTTGACTACGTCTCTCCTTTCTTCGGCTGTGTTGATCCTAGATGTAGAGTACCTGTATAGCGAGAGTATGGACAGATGTGAAACTTCGAAAATACATCAGGCCTTCACCGATGCTTCTGCGAATAAAGTTAGGGCCCAGAAATGCAGCAAACCTATGAATTTCAAGTATCCAGAGCGATTTACTAATACTATTGTTACGAACCGTCGTTTATTAAGCACGTGTTTGACTCAGTTTTTGCATAAATTTACTCAATTTCGCGGAAGAACGCTCATTTCTGTACATTCTTGGCTATCTTGGTTAGAATTGGAATGTGCAGACTGGCAGTGAAATTTTGTGCGTTAGAAGTTGGTTAGAAGGGTGGCTGCACTTTTGGGCCCTAAGCCCTCCATGAAGCGATCTGTCCATACTCTTGCTATATAGGTACTCTACCTAGATGTTTTCCTTTTTAATGTCTGTTTTTTAAACGATTTTTTTGCAAACGTACATCCAAGGCTTGTATGTACCGGTCCCTTACAAACCGCGGGGCACGTGTTATACGTGTCGGGGCGTGCTTTGCGATATATCGATTGTTATGCCATTTAAACCTATGGAAAAGGATCGATTGACAGGGCGTTCGCAGCGAACACCTTCATAATCGATTCTTAACCACGGATTTAAATGGGGAAATATCGATAGTCGATCATTCACGCCACGCCACACAGTGGATCGAGTCAATTAGAGAGGTCGGACATGAAATTTTTGACTAAAACTGCAATTTTTTATGTCTATTTCGTCACATTTTTAACTTTAAGGGGTGCCTCCTCTAGAAAATTTCACGAGGAAACAAATTAAACCTCTTTTAGAACTTCAAAGTCTTGTATAAACGGAGTTATGAGCGTTTAAAGTTTCCAAATTTTGTCCGACTTTTGCCATCGACTCGATCCATTGTGCGCCACTGGCAGTAAGCCTCGGGTCTTTGCACCCGGCTTCAGCATCTTGAGGTATATTTTCATTAACCTTAAGATTCTGAAGCCGAGTGAAAAGACAAACAATAAAATGATTGCATCTTGCTCGCCAAAAACTTAGGATTCAATAGCGAAGCTGAAAGAGGTCATTCGGTCGGTGAATTTCAATAAAAAATTAGGTTTAATCTCGCAAAATTACGCTCCAATGGTGCGGTCACGTCCAAAAACAATGTCATTGCCGAAAAAATGGACGTATTTATGCTAAAAGGAACGATGAGCACAGAGTTTGTGTGCAACATAGTTCTTTTTAGCATAAATACGCCCATATAGTTGTTGAATGGGACTTCTTGCTTTAGATTTATGAGGTATTTAATATATTTGTATTCCTATCTTTTTATTTTTACTTTCCTTACCTACTATTCGGTCTCTCCTTTGTACATTCATCTCGCACTTCCTAAATGTGATGTTTTTTTTCGATGAAGTTAAAAAGATCTTTTTGGCTGGCATATTTCTCAGGTTCATGAGCCCGTAAATGATGCACATTTTCATACTATCAGATTTTAAAAGCAGTATTTTAGGTCGCAAGCTCTGACTCGGTTCCTCTGGAAATTATGGTGAATGGCTGCGTCCAGTAGCTTTGATTTTATATTTCTTTTTCATTTCACAAGTCTTCCGGTTACTTCAGGATCTTCAATTTCGCAATTTTTACTCAGCTTGATTGATTACATATTTGAATCTGAAAATAGCGTAAAATTGCGTTGATTTGCTAAGTATCTGGACCTCCCTCCCTCCACCTTGTCCCCCCCCCCCCCCACACACCACCTGGACAAAATATCGCATTACGCCCCTTCAGCCGGCTGAGGACTTACGCCCTCAGATGTGAGCCAGTCCGGCCGTGAGTTGGTAGTGTATAATAAGACGAAATTCGGAGATTTTTCCGCTATAAGTGTATTTTGCATTTGCACACACAGATAATTATCCAGTATTGTTAATTCCTGTGTACCGAAGGCTTTTCAGCCATGTGTCTCGAGGAAAATTATAACTATTTGTTTTGTTTTTTTTAGCAGAGTCGTTTAGAGCTTCGACCATTCACTTAGGCACCACCAGAGGTTTCTCTGTCTCCAGATGAATAATGATGAGATCACAAATCCCATTTCCTGATATTTAGGTCATAATCAATGTCTGTCTGTTTTACAGGATGAGCCACTCGGTCAATCTAATGTAGGTTATCAGAACCAGCCCTCATACAATATTGATAATTCCGCAACTTCAAATGGGAACTCAGGTGGCTACAGTGAAGCTTACCTTACGACTTACGATGTTAGCTCGTCTACATGCCAGCAAAACCATGACATCTCACCATTACCTATAGTTCCTTCATGCGTATTTGATGAGTCTCAGGTCAAAGTAAGTGAAATGTAACTCTTCGCTCTTATCACATCTATAACCACCCTTTGGTTCAAACCCAGCAGCGTGTGATTTGTGGCCGTTGCCCGTGCCAGGGTTGCCACAGTCAGAGAAACCGGGAAATGTCAAGGAAAATGACGAAAATGTCAGAGAAAATTTGTTAAATCACCTTCATTTGCTTTCTAGAATGGGTTTGAGGTTCCGAACGACACATTTTACCTAAATACTATTTTCAATTATGCCTTCTCAACCATCCGTCACATCTTCAATTGTCAGGGAATTTCACCAAAATGTGTCAGGGAAATGTCAGGAAATTTCATTTTCTAAATTCTGTGGCAATCCTGGGTGCTTACAAAAGTGCTCCGTAGTCAAAACTTTGATTCCATAGAAAGACGAACTTCAGTTAAGGTGATTCGTCAAGCTCCATTGACGTGGTCGAACTGGCATGGTCAAAAATCTCGGCAGATTTTGAAATTTTAGCAAAAAAAAGGACGATAGCCCCTACGCATGAGCATAAAGAATCATTCTGAACTCAAAAATTCGCAAAATTCAGAGAAATGAAAGCAGAATAGTGTTTGGGATAAAACCTCGCATTCGATTCAGCTATCGATTTCTGTATCGAATGCGAGGTTTTTTTCCAAACACTATTCTGCTTTCATTTCTCTGTATTTTGCCGATTTTTGGGCTTAGAATAATTCTTTAGGCTCTTGCGCAGGGGCTATCGTCCTTTGTTTGGCTGAAAATTCAAAATCTGCCGAGATTTTTTACCTAATCATTGCGATATATTGCACGCCAGTTCGAGCACGTCACTTGAGCTTGACGAATCACCTTAAGAAATTCTTCTTACCCCAAAAAGATATCTAAGGAGGACCTCTACTCGAATGGTAGGACCCAATGAAGAAATGCGTTGGGCTTAGTTTTAAGTTACTTTACTTGGTAAAACACAAGGAAGATTTAGCGGAAATAGAAAGAAATATTTTATTGAACATAGTCATCTCGGTAAAAGATAAAACAGCAATTGCGAACCGTGGAGGATCCTACATTTTTTTAAATGAAATCGCCACCAGGCCTTTCATCTTTTTTCCTGTTTTGTAGAAAATGAATTGAATGTCCTAACTATTTTTGATTTTACTTGATCTTTTAAATGAGGGGCTCGGATGACAAGTGAGACATTAGGATGTTTCTTATTTTAACTAAAACTAGCCTCAAAATATTTTCGAAAGAAAATTGAAGAACCGCGCACACTCCTTATGGAAAAATGGGTCCTGCCCAATTTTCAATTTTCTTTGGGCATCAAACTAGTCTACAGATGCTGGCCAAGAGTCATCATCGCGCCAACTTTCTGCGAAGCACCGTTTTCGCACAATCTGATGTTGAAGTTTCGATAATTCTGTGATAAAGAGTCAAAATGCTCACTTTTTTGCCTTTTCATCTCCGAATTGTCGAAATTTCAACCGCGGATTGTGCGGAAACGGTGCTTTGTAGAGAGTTGGCGCAATGATGACTTCCAAGTAGCATTTTTCAACGGAAAAATCGCGATTTGTTGCGATTTTGTCGGCGATAAAATCGCTAAGATCATCACCGTCCGAGCGATTATCCTCGATCTTGATGCAATAAAATCGCGATTTTATCGCCCGGCAATTTACCGCGATATTATCGCAACAAAAATCGCGATATATGGCGATTTAATCTCGATTTTATCGACGAAAATTGATCGCGATTTTATTGAACAAAACATTGCAATGTGTAGCAATTTAATCGCCATATAAGTATTGCAATTTTTTATTCGATAATATTGCGATAAATTGCCTCTGATATAATCGCGATCATCAACCGATAAAATCGCTATTTATTGCGATCACTGCTACTTGGTTACCGATCAGCATCCAGACAAGTTTGATGCAATAAACAGATTGAAATTCGAACAAGGAACACTTTCCCATAAGAAAGATGCAGGGTCCTTTTTAGATCAAATTTTCACGCATTAAAATATGAGTTTCAACTCTATTTCCGCCATTGAGCTCCATGGAATATTGGAACTTCAAACACGTACTTCACGAAGTACCCAGGAATAACTGCAATCATCTCAATTGTCCTCCAAGCCGCTGAAAGGAGGTCAAGATCAGCCTTTTAGCAATATTAATTTTGGAATTAGGTCATCGGTCACGATTCTTTTTGGGTAGTCTTTATGCATTTGTTGAAACGTCTTCCTAAGACTTCATCAGTACATCCGTGATAGCGAAGAGAGCAGTAAGTGCAAAAATGAAGTTTTTAGTTGGACACACAATGAAAACATTTTCAGGTTAGAAATTGGCAGATGAGGGCGGCATTCCTCTTGAAAGCACTGTTTTCATTGGCTCTCATGCACCTACGGCTGTCTTGAAAAAAGCTATGTCATTTTTTGTGCACTTACGGCTTTTTTATACGTCTCGTTTTCATTAAATTAGGATGAATTTTGCTGATTTAGCTGTCTCAGTAATTTCATCTTAAAGAGTTTAGACGAATTTTGAAGAAAACTCGATTTCGAAAATTTTGCATTTACGGCTCTCTTCGCTATCACGGCAGAGTGATCCCACTACTTTCTCTTCTACCGCAAAAATAATAAAGAAATTAAATACCTTTCCTGTAGATCATATTTGTGACATTCCATTTGTAAGAATAATAACTGTTATTTCCATCCGGTCTATAGGATAGTTCAGGCAGTCAATCTGGTGGAGGTTATCAGAACCAGCCCTCATACAATATTAATAACTCTGCAACTTCAAGTAGGAGCTCAAGTAGGAACTCAAGTAGCTACATTGAAGCTCGCATTGTAAGCCTCATGACTTACGATGATATCTCATCTACATCACAGCAAAACCATGACACCTTATCATTACCTTCTTCATGTGCATTTGATGATTTTCAGGTCAAAGTAAGTGAAATTTTTCTCCTCACTTTTATCACACACATATCCACCTTTTAGTTCAAACTCAGCACCGTGTATTTGTGTGGTCGTTGCCCTTGCTTGGGAAAGTGCTCCGTAGTCAAAACTTTGATTAATCGGAGAAAATTCGAGCGGATGTTTAAATTTTTTCACCTGTATCCTAAATGGAGATCTCGGGAATATAACTCTACTCAAATGGCAGGACCTACCGTAAGAAATGCGTTAGGCTTAGTTTTAAGTTACTTCCCTTAGTGAAACGAAAGGAAGATTTAGTGAAAATAGAGGGAAATGAGACCTTAGATTGAATATGGTCATTTCGGCGAGAGATGAAACAGTCTTTAGAGACCGTAGGAGACCCAATATATTTTTCAAAAAATCAGCCATACGCAATACCTTTTTCCCTTTTTTTTGTAAACGAATTAATAATCTAACAATTCTCTCTTTGAAATTTCAAACGAGGGGATTGGAAGACAAGAAAAATAAGTACAGTTTTGGAAACGAAAATTAAGCTCCGTATACAGCAATTCTACTTTAAAAGTTAGATCATCAGACACGATACTTTTTAGGCAACCTTGGTGCATTTGTTGAAACGTCATTCTGCGTCTTCATCAGTAGTGCCAATACTTTCGCTTATAGCGCAAGAATAATACAGATGTTAAATGCCTTTCCTATCCCAAGTAGCATTTTTCAACGGAAAAATCGGGATGTATTGAGATTTTATCGGCGATAAAATCGCTAGGATCATCAACAACAGAGCAATTATTCACGATCCCATCGAGATAAAGTCGCACCGGGCAATTTATCGCAATATTTTCGAAATAAAAATCGCGATAAATGGCGATCTAATCTTGATTTTATCGATGAAAATTTGATCGCCATTTTATCAAACCAAAAATTGCGATGTGTAAGGATTTAATCGCCATATATCGCAATTTATAATGCGACAATATCTCGATATATTGCCACCGATATAATCGCGATAACCAACCGATAAAATCGCTATTTTTCGCGATCACTGCTACTTGGGATAGAGCATACCTCTAACATTCCAGCTGTGAGGTTAATAACCGTTTCCGTTCGTTTTATAGGATAGCTCAAGCAGTCAATGTTGCAGAGGTTATCAGAACCAGTCCTCATACAATAGTGGTAACTCTGCAATTCTAAATGGGAACTCAAGTTGCTACAGTGGAGCGTGCCTTGCGACTTATGATGGTAGCTCATCTTCATCCAAGGCAAACCATAACGTATCATCTTCATCTCTAATACCCTCGTGCGGATTTGATGAGTCTCAAGTCAAAGTAAGTGAAATGTTTCTCTCCACTTTTTTCGCATCCATAACCACCTTTCAATTCAAAGCAACGAGTTATTTGAGGCCGTTGCCTGAGCTCAAAACAGTGTTCTGAAGGCAAAACTTTGATTTCACGGCGATTCACGGGAGATATTCGGACGGATGTTCAGAACTTTTCACCTGAAACATAAATGGAGATCTCGAGAAAATAAATATTCGAATTGCAGGGATAGAGCTAATGAAGATGAATGCATTGCGTTTAATTTTGGTTACTTTACTTTGTAAAGTCCCAAGAAGATTCAATGGACTTGGAAGAACTTTAGATAGAACTTGGTTATTCCGGCGAGGTATGAATCAGTCATCGAAAGCTGGAAGAGATCAAACTATACATTCATAAAATCAGCTAAAAGATAGGTTTTTTCATTTTTTTTTTTCAAATGAATTGATGGTCCTAGTTGATAGGTATTTACTCTTAAATAGGAGGCTTTGAAGACAAATAGGATGAGTGCAGACTTTGAAAAAATCAGGATTTTAATGATTCCAATAGGAGAACGTGACAATCCTCTTAGACGTGTGCCCTTTTGATCGCTTGAGAGACCTCCAACATTTTTTTTCTTTTCAAAATGATAATTGAACGTATTTATGCCAAAAGGAACTATGTCTCACGCAAACCCTATGCACATAGTTCCTTTTAGCATAATTACGTCCAATTGATTAGGGCACGTCCTATTTTCGGCTGTATTGCTCACGTAGCCCTTGAAGCACCACTACAAATGAGACAAACGAAACTAACACAATATGGAGAGAGAGAGGAAATGGAAAGACGGCGCAGAGATACAACTATTCGTGCTTGATGGATGTCTGTGTTGCATCTGCAAAATTGAAGGCGCGATGGCGCGAGCTGTGAATTCGCGATGTCCCGCGCAGCTCCACTTTGTGCTGCCGATGAGGTCTCGTGAGAAAATTTAAGAAACGAGGCTCGATTATCACGGCTCTCCTATTTATGGCTGTATTGCTCATACAGTTTTTAAAGCACCGCTAAAAATACAAATAAGACAAACTGAAACAAACACGGTATGGAAAAAGAGCAAAGTAAAAGGAAGCGCATCGCTGACGGCGCAGAGATACAACTATTCGTACATGATGGATGTCTGTGTGGCATCTGCAAAATTGAAGGCGCGATGGTGCTATGCGTGAACTCGCAATGCTCCTTTCTATGCTGCCAGTGAAGTGTTGCTAAGATTCGAGAGCAAAATTTAAAATGCCCGATTACGTCTACTCTTTTGTTCTTCAATTTTTTCTTCAATTTGAGGTTTAATTCTGTTTTTAATGCACAAATTTTTACAGACTTACGTCTACCGCTTGTATGTACCGCGGTCCCTCACAACTCGCGTGACTAGTTTATAAACAAATCTTCTGTCAATTATTTGACCGGGCTCCAGCATCTAAGGGATAATGAAAATATCATTCAAATATGACTGCACCTTGTTCGCCAAAAACTCTCGATTCAAGAGGAGAGCCAAAAGAAAGCCATTCACAATCAGTCAGTGAATTTTAATAAAATTTAGTTATGTATTATCTTGCAAAATTAGGCTTCAAATGTTCGGTGACGTCCCAAAATATTGCCATTGCTAGCAAAATGATTGTTGAATAGGACCTCCTGCAGCCTTCTTTAGATCTCTGATGCATTTAATATACATGTATTCCTATATCTTTATTTTTACTTTTCTTACTAAACACTTTGTCTCTCCTTCAAAATTTTACCAAGTACTTTCTAGATCGAATGCTACATTTTTTGATGAGGTTAAAACCATCTTTTTGACGTACATATTTTCGGATTCATGAACACCCGAAACCCTGAAAATGATGCATCATTTTCTGACTTTTAGTTTTTAAAAGCAGTATTATAGATTGCAAACTCTGGCTCGATTCTTGTGGAAAGAATGATGCATGGATGCGTCTGGTACCTGGCTTTGAGTTTATATATATATATTTTTTTCAATTCATAAGTCTTTCGGTTACTTAAAACTGTTCAATTTCGCAATTTTTTCTCTGTGCAATAACTTAATAAACTTCGAGCCTGAAAATAGCATAAAATCGTGCTGATTTGCCAGAAATTTCTGGATCGCCTTTCACGTCGGGTGCCCCCCCCCCCCCCCCCCCCCCGGGAGGGCAAAATATCACTTCACGCCTCTTCAGCCGGCTAGGGGTCTGCGCCCTGAGATGTTAGCCAGTCCGACCCTGCAACTATCTCTTTTAGCTCAAGATTGATGAAGATGCGAGATATTTCCTGTAGATCTTACCTCTGACATCATGTTACTGAGGTTGATAACTATTCCCGTTTGTTTTATAGAACATCTCAGACAGTCAATCTTGTGGAGGTCATCTGAACCAGTCCGCATACAATTGTGGTAACTCTGCAAGTTTAAGTGGGAACTCAAGTAGCTACAGTGGAGCGTACCTTATGACTTATGATGGTAGCTCATCTTCATCCCAGCAAAACCATGACATCTCATCATTACCTCTAGTTCCTCCATGCGTATTTGATGAGGCTCAGTGCAAAGTAGGTGAAATGTTTCTCTTCACTTTAATTGACACAATTTACTAATTTATAAATGAAAATGTTGGCAAAATGCATTTTCTAAGTCTCACCACTATTTTCTGCGCTAAATTCACCGTAGATTGTACCAAAATCAACGCAAAATTTGTGTTGGCTTGCGTTTCACTTCCTACATGAACCGAAAGTAACATTAGAACACAAATATTTTTATCCATGTAAAAGCCATAAATGTAACTCAATTTAAATTACCTTTTGACGCTTTAGGATTGAGCGACGGGCAAATTTTGGAAAAATGTCCTCAATTTTCATGAGCTGTAGCGTCGAAAAAAAAGCGTATACACCAGTAGCGTGTCGTGCTTTGCACGATTGATCACACATCGATCTGTCATTTAAACCTATGGAAAAAGATCGTTAAACAGGGTGTTCGCAACGAACACCTTAATAATCTATTTTTTACCACAGCTTCAAATGGAGAAATATCGATAATCGACCTTCAACGCCCCGCAACTGGTATACACAGGAATTTCTTGCAGTCAAATAATACAATAGAAAAAAAAATGGTCAAACAGGGCTAAAATTATCAAGACATTAGAAAAGCCGAATGTTTCGAGCCGTACAGTCTCAGTTTTAGCTGCAAAAATTAATGCAATGAATAATATTTGAGTGGCACCATTAGGTATTGACTTGAGTATAAGAATGATACCCAAAAAATGTCCGAAGAATTTAACACAGCTAAACACAAGAAAATGGGAAACCAAGCCTGAAAACAAACAAACTGTTTGGGACGTATTGGGGTGGTTTGAACCCCTCCTCGACATGGAAACCAACATTTTAAAAAATCAAAATCAAAATATCCCTCGGCATATGAACTGTAAATTGAAGGGATTTGAATTTTCATTTTGCTCTATACTTAGCTTTATGCACAATATTCGTCAGGTGGTTTCAGGACATTTTGTCAACGATTTTTTGTCCGCGCTCCTATTTTGTCCAGTAGTTTACGCCCAAGCAACAGTGACTTGATCCAAGCGTTATATTTTAGTCGGTATGTAAAATTATATTGACAATATGGAAATGAGAAATTGAGAGAGAAGGAGGTGTTGTTATGGTTTCTCATTTTCAAAAATGAAATTTTATTACTTTCTCCTTTTGAATCATCTTTTTAAATTGTCATTGGTGAATATTTGGTTTTATTTCTATCCTTAAAATATTGAATGTACGATATACCTTATATATGCACAGGTACTTTTTTTAAATTTGTTTTTATTTTTTCTTTACGAAATTATTACTTCATTTTGAAAACATTTATATTTTTAAAGTGTGACAACTATTTGTAAAACCTTTTCCAAGCGACATTAATATCAATGAGCCGCAGGTGTGCCGACAGAAACTGCAAAAATGAATAAAGGAGGGGAAAAACCAAGAGGCACGCAATCTTTAATTTTAACCCATTTGTACATCGATCTTTTAGAGTCAAATACGTCAACTTTTGAGCGTTTCGTTGCGCGTACACCTTGCTGCAGCACAATAAAAACACAAAATGTAAAAGAAAAAATGAAAGTGCTTTGAAAATCATTAAATTTGACACGGAACCACCAATATTTAAAAAACACACATTACATTATTATTCTCCTTTGATAAATTCATACGTATTTTTTTCCCATCAATTTAAATGAGAATAATCAATGCAGAGTGTGCTAACATTTCAAAATCATGAGTTAAAAAACGCTGATCTGCGAGTACATAAATATTAAAGCCGAACAGAGCGGAGCGGCGTGCTGTGCGCGAGAGGTTCACTGGCGCCTACAAACCTAAGTGGATACTTCACGCATTGCACAATGCTTGAAATATCCACTTAGGTTTGTAGGCGCCAATGCGCGTTTCGCGCTGACCGCCCGCCCGCCGTGCGGCGGCGCCTGAAGCAACTATATCACAACAGAGGTGCTGCTCAGAATTATACGAAATTGAACGTATTAAGAATGACAGGCATCCTTTAAAAGTACAGATCTTTCCTCGCAAAATAAATCAAGATACTTATCGTACACAGGAAAAATCTAGGAGCCTTTAGCTGAGGCAAATATAGAGGTTTATCCGGTTCAGATATCACAAGGTGGGAATTTCTTAAAATATAATTAAGTCCTGTTACACCAACGAGGTGTAGAGAGTTTTAGTGAATTTTGTCTCATGGAATTGACGCTCCCCCATTTTTACCAAAACTCTCAACTATATATTATTCTCCGTTGGACCAAACAGACCAAACAAAAAAAACAAGAAAACCCTCATTCTTCCAGTACATTATATATTTTCATCCAAAAACGTCGTGAGCAATTGTCGTTTGTATTTACATGTGGGCCAATTAACTTTGGATCCCAACTGGCACGTGGACCAAAACTCCCGGGCCGCAAAAACGCGTGGACGTAAATTACTGGAAAAAAAAAAGTGCGCGGACAAAAAATGTTTGACGAAATGTCCTATAACCCGTTAGGTTCTTTTCTGTATAATTGAAGCGCTGGAAGTAGAAAGGGCACTTCTGGGTTGCGGAGTCTTATAATCTCCCCATACGTTTGACCCTTCATAATTGAAGCAAATGAATGGAATTCCTTGAAACTTTTACTAAATTTTCTTTATGAGTTTACAATGCTGTAAACGAAAAATTTCAGTAAATGCACCGAATAGTTTTCTCTCTAAAATATAAATTGGTAGTGGAGATATTGAGACATCGCAACCAAGAAATGTTCTTGAGGCACCAAGCGCCTCAATTTCGTCTCGATTAGATTATAATTTTACTTACCATTTGCTCTCCCTTTTTTTTAAAGGCGAATTTTAATAATATCCCACCCAACCCTGGGGTGCATACTCCTGAAATAGCCCCATCAATAGATGACCTTTATTCTGCATACACGTTCTCAAATAATTCTGCTGATTTGGACTTCACCTTATTAAGTTCGGACTCTAATGCTCACTCGAGGTAAGTTTTGCGGCTCATGAAGATTTTAATCTTAGTTTAAATTTTTCTTTTTTTTATTCAAGCAAGTTAGCGTGTATTACTGACTTTAGCCTGTGGCCCGTCAGTAATACTCATACCGGAAGTGTTTCATCTTCCATGTTAAAAAAAAATAAAATAAAAAATAAAAAATATATAGGCAGAGCTGCCTTGCGAAGGAAAAACGCCGTACGAACATTCGAGAGTTGCCAAATTTCTCTCGATAAAATTTTTATTTTTGAGAAGAGTTATGAATATTTTTCCGAGAAATTTTTCAAAAACTTAAGATAAAATTGCGAACAAAATTATCTGAAAAATTGGAAGAAAGACATTTGCAAATTTTCTCGAAAATTCGTGATTTATCGAAGGAAATTTGGCAACGCCTGATGGTTCATACGTCGTTCTTCCTTGGCACGGCAGAGAGGTTGAAACCCCTGCTTCTTTGGTTCTTGATTTCTGAGTAGGAATGAAAAGGGAATTTTCTGTTCCCGCAGTGACGTTAACAAAAATAAAAAATATACATGAAATATTTAACAATTAAACCTTAGAACACTGGTAAATTCTTCACGGCAAAGCATGAAGGCAATATCTTCGTTAATCGGAGCTTCTGTTTTCCAGTAGGTTTAATCACAATGACGGACCAAGTTTGTCAACATCTCCATTATCACCCTTGATGACACCGCACCCCGTCAACTTCAACGAAATGATATCCACTCCCAATAAAGAGCACCACTTTCCTCAACCTTCAGGTAACTTCTTAAATGTAACTCTGCTCAATACAATTTCAATTCTAAGGTAATATGGACGTATTTCTACCAAACAGACCTATGTGGAGGTGAGAAATATGGGGTGTGCTCGTCGAAGCTGCATAGGAAGCAATGTAAAAGTGGGCGCGATTCCTTTTGAAGAATTGGAAAAGCGGGATTTTACATTCTATCAAACAGACCTATGTGCCAACTGAATGCGGAACTCATGAGCCGCGGGCATGGCAAGAGAGCCTTGTGGACAGGGCTCATGAGTTAAAGCGTCCCGACGACGATGTCCCCGCCGCCGCGCTCCCGAGTCCACCCTCGGTCGTTGCCGCTGACGTCACTGGCGCTTTATTATTTTCATTCACTTGCCACGCAAAGAGAACTAACGAGCACACCCAATATTTCTCACCTTCACATAGGTCTGTTTGGTAGAAATACGTTCATATGAGAAGGAAGCCATGATTGCTTGGCCTGTCGTATGTGTGAGAGATTAAGAGTATAAGAGAGTGAGATAGTATAAGGGTAAGGGAGGGTGTCTGTAAAACATTCTAAGTGGTCGAGGTCTATGGTGCTTACCTGCAACTCAAGAGGCCCCCTCAGACTCGGAGAGGGCAGGAATGGAACACCCCCTCCCAATGTCAACATTTTCAAATGGAGACCCCCCCCCCCCCCACTTGTGACACATTAAGTTATAGCTTCAGCAAAGGGTACTTTCGAATGGTTGTTTTCAATAAATCTGGACATTTTTTGAAATTTTAACTCTATTTGGAAGCATTTTGAGGCTTCCATGATGAAAATTTTTCACGGTTTTCATTGGATCTCTGGAGAAATAATGCCGCATACTGCTATCTTGCCTGAAACTACGTCATTTTTTGCGCACTCACGGCTTTCTCATATCGACGGTGTAAGTTGGCAATTAAACACCTAACTCGTTTGCGGTGTCTGAAAATCTCCGCCTCTATGTTATTTTTTTAAAGGAGGACAAATTGACATCATTCCCTGAAGTTTAAGCAGGATTTTCTTCGCGCAGAGAAGAAAAATCACGACAGTTTCAAAGGACTGCCGTTGAGTAGTTTTCAGTTCAAAAAATAAAGTATGACAGGAAGTCTGCGACGTCGCAAACCGAGTTATGTGGTTGCCGACTTACACCGTCGATATGTATTGGAAGGCTTTATTTTGTACCTTGCTCAGTGGTCCTTCATAAAGATACAAGTATGAAATGTAATGAAACGTTTATTTTTTTCAGTGTTCGTACCCTCAGCCGTACCAAAAGTTGGGCAAGAGGAAGGTCCGCCCACCAAAAAGTCTCGAGAAGGTTGGGAGGAGTGCTGGACTTTTGATCCGGAAAATCCGTAAAGTCAGGAATTAGAAGTGGTCCGGAAGTGTTGTAAAAGTAAGGAAATTCCGCAGAAAGGTCCGGATTTTTCCGCTTCATACCACACGTATTTTTCAGGATAGCCTCGAAGGTATGCAATTCCTTGCGGATTCCTTGCTGATATACTCAGGCCACAAATCAGCTCCAAATCTCGTGGCTCAGGGGCGGACTGACCATGGGGGCGGGGAGGCAATCGCCCCCTAACAATTTGCCGAGGAGGTCTCGAAGGGGCCCCCGCGGCGAATTTTTTTCGAATCATCGTTTTTTCCCCGTAATGTTGTAATTTTCTTATCCTTTTTAATCACTAAAAGGCCCCGAATTCCTTGAAAATTTGTCTCTAAGAGACATGGAAGGTCACCAAAAGCATTTGTGATGAAGGGACCCCCCGATGAATCCTGAGAATGGGTTATTTTGAAGTTCAAGTACTGTAGAATCCAACTCCAATAATGCCTACGTGTTTAAAAAGTGTGAAATTTTCAAAATTTACCGGGGGAGGGCCCCCGGACCTTCTTAGGGGCCCCCGAACGATAGGAGGGGCCCTTACATTTAGGTCTCCTCCTAACTTTTCGACTACCAGTCCGCCCCTGCGTGGCTTCATCATTTCTGTCGCGATTATCCGGTGAAATTCGATTATTCGGAATTTTCATGATTCTGTCACCTGGAAGTACGGCAGGAGTGCCAAATTTTCTGATTGAGAAGTACTGGATATTTATGGGAAGTGCTGACAAAGCCGAGTAAAAGCACTGATTCTCTGCCAGACAGTTTTAGTCGACACACCAGTCGGCCCCAACACGGGAGGAATATCTCTACACAGTCACATGATGAGGTAAGTACGTTAACTTTAATGGGTATTTTGTTTGTTAGAAGTTCCTTTGAATGATTTATTCATCGGTAGTCTTTGAGCAAAGGCTGAGACTGTTATGGGTAAATGAGGTTTTGCAAGTTCACAGGGAAGTTGAAAAACAAGCAGAGGTCGGGTCAAACTTAACGTAAAGACGTTGGAGAGCGTTCAAGGAATCACACGCTTTTTTTGTGGTAATTTTCGACAGGTTTGGGAGTCGAAGGGACTTGGATATCCATACTCGCTACAAATGAGGACAAGGACCACTTCAACGCCGCAAAATCTCCAAAGAAACACATTCAAATATTTGCGGACTTCACTGAAAAATCCCTGGTTTCACTGGGGGAAAAAAAAACACATTGGAGCTAGAGTCCAGACTCTTGAAAACATTGACAAGAAAAAATACTCTTGATTCAATCGGATATTTGCTTGAATCAAAACGAAATCCGCTTAAATTAAAAGGCTCGGTTCTTGATTTAAGCTAGATTCTGATTGAATCAAGAGTACTTTGTCTTGTCGATGTTTTTATGAGTCTGGACTCTAGATCCAATGTGTTTTTTTCCAGTGTTCAAGCATCGCCCAGGCGCTCAGTGAAGACTTCGAAGCCTTTGAAAACGGGGGCAGATATGATAGATTTGAAGTCATCGTCAAAAAAATTTCAAAACAAAACGATGAGCAACGCTGAGACGCGACGTCAGCATTGTCTTGGCAGGTTCGTTGAATGTATTGACTATGGAATCTGAGCAGATAAATGGTGTCACACTTGGTTTTTTTCTTCTTTTTAAACAAAAACTATAAAATTGCGAGCTTGCGACGATTTCAGAGCTTTTTAAACCTGAAAAAATAAAAAACACAAAGAAATCATGAACCAAAGAAAGAAATAAGTCTCCATTCTTAAGTTGCAGGAACAATCCTCATACAATTACGCAGTGGCGTGGCGTGCTTTAAGATACATCGATTAATCTGCCATTTAAACCTATGGAAAAGGACCGATAGACAAGGTGTTCGTAATAATCGATTCTTTACGACAGCTTCAAATGGGGAAATATCGATAATCGATAGTTCACACCTCGCCACTGCAATTACAGGATAATTCGAGAGGAATGCAGTAGGCTCCTCCCCCGTGGAAAAACGAGAACGCTGCTATGTCTACGGGCCTCTCTAGAGGCATAGACAAGGTAAAAAATAATCATCTCAACGATTAAGAGGATTTGAGAACCTACGTGACCTGTATTTTGAACTATAATTGTAAAATTTCCGGTGGAAAAACGGGAACCGTGCTAAGCCTATGAGCTTGTACAGCTTAACGTGTCAAATCTCCGTAGGACCTCATGGAATCGATATTAATCTCAATGAGCCGTAGATGTGTTGAAAGGAGCCACACAGAAATGAATAAAAGGGGGGGGGGACGAGAAGCACGCAATCTTTGGTTTTAACCCATTTTCCCCTCGATTTTTTAGAGTCAAATACGTCCAATTTTGAGCGTTTGGTTGCGCGTACACTACACTGCAGCACTGTAAAGGTGCAAAATATAAAATAAAAAATTAAACTGCTTTGAAAATCATTAAATTTGACACGGAAACACCTTAACATTTACAAAACACTCACAGTATATTTTCCTTTGATACATATCTTTTTATCGATTTAAATGAGAATAATCCATGCCGAGTGTGCGGACATTTCAAAATCATGATATTAAAAGCGCTGACTCCGCGAGTTTAAATGCCGGAGCGGCGTATTGCCAGCGCGAGCCCTGCAGTCGCGCATTGGCGCCTACAAACCTAACAGGGATACTTCACGCATTGCGCAGTGCGTGTAGTATCCCTGTTAGGTTTGTAGGCGCCGCGCCGCGCCGCAGCGTGCCACGGCGCCTCAAGCAACTATTTCACCACAGAGGTGTAGCACAGTATCATACAAAATTGAAGGCGCTCCAACATATTAAGAATGACAGACATATTTTAAGAGTCCGGAGCTTTCCTCGGAAAATAAATCAAGATACCATGGCACAAAAATAGAGCGGTAGCCCAAAAACGTCCTAGCATCCGTATTTAATAACTTCTAATATAATTTTTGAATTTCTTTAGAGAAAAGAGTGACTCGGTTAAGGCAGAAACATTCGCGAGTTTACCGTCAAGAAAAAATTTATTTCGAGTCAAGAATAAAATAGCTTTGAAAGATGACATCCATCATGATAAGTTGGGGTGCCTTCAATCTCGTATGATACTCTGCAACACCTCCTTGGCTAAGTGGTAGCTCAAAGCACCGCGGCACTCCCGTGTCGCCGCGAAGTTATCGTACACAGAAAAAATCGAAGAGCCTTTTTAGATGAGGCAAATCAAAAGGTTCATCCGGTTCAGGTATAACAAGATGGGATTTTCTTGAAAGATAATTAAAGCTTGTTACATCAAAAAGGTGTAGAGAGTTTTACTGATCTTTCTTCTTTCCCTCATGGAATTGGCGCTTCCTCATTTTTACTAAAAATCTCTTGTATACATTTCTTCGTTGGACCAAACAAACAAACAAACAAACAAACAAACAAACAAACAAACAAACAAACAAACAAGCAAACCCTCATATTCTTGCAAGACATTAGGTATACATTTTCATCCAAAAACGTCGTGAGAAAAAATATTAAAAAATATGACAAAATCCCCCCCTCCCTATCCTTGCCCTCACAAACCGTGCCAATCGTATCCTCCCAGAGATCATCCGTAGTTGACACCTCCTGATCTCCACTGCGTGGTTCTTTTATTATCAATACAACGATGGCTAAATTGCAGAACAACGTTCTACGGTAAAAGTTCGTTAAGTCGAATTGTCTGGGGACCAATGAAAAATTCGACTTAAGCGGCAATTGAGGATCTTGTCGAAGCCCATATGGGAGTAAGTGACACCGGGGATGATGGTGAAGAGGATCTAGCCACCCCCGACCAGAAACTGATTTCTACAGCAGATGCCCAGTTAGCTGTGGACAATTTGCGTAAATTCTTTTGTCAGTGCGAAGGAGTCGACAGCGCAATAGCCAGTATTCAAAATCTGGAATAATCTTTGCTCATTTCCGGAATGATAAATCGCCACAAGCAGTTAAAAATTAACGGTTTCTTTAAGTGATTTTGTTTCTTTTTAACTTTTTAACGCTTTTTAACTTTTACTCTTTTTAACTTTTTACTCTTTATAATTTTAAGTTTTAAGCCAAAATCAATGAAATTTAGTCAAATCAGTGTTTTCTATGACGCAATGAGTGAAGTTAGTGTTCCGTAATGTCAAGTGTCAACGCCAAGCATAAAAACAATTCAATTTTCGGACATTTTCTACATTTTTCCCGTCTATATTGCGCATTTTTTGTGTTTTTCGTTGTAAAAATCCGGATTTTTCGGAAAAAAATTTCGACATAAGCGGCTTTCCACCCGGCTCAAAAATTCGCGAATTCGTCTAAAGCGTAGTTTTTTTAACGTTGTTCTATGTATGCAACGTGGCGGGACCGAAGAAAATTTCGACTTAAGCGGATTTTCGTCTTAATTTTAGTTCGACTTAACGAACTTTTACTGTACTTACCTCCGTTTGCGACGCTGCAGACTTCCACGACCGTTCAATATGACACTTCGCTAAGCCTGAAATCGAGCAAAATCTTCATATAACAGGCTCACAACCTTAATTCGAAATTTACATATCTCGAGGTAATTAATAGTGTTACTTGCTCATTCGCAAAACACATACCTCGGCTTTTTCTCCGTATTTTCTTAATGGTGGGGCTATATTTTCAAAAATGTTCAAGGCGTGGTAACAAGCATATTATCGTTTCTACCTACAAGAATTATTACCTATTAATTATAAAAAATAAGGGACGAATATAGTTTTTTGCTCCCCTGAAAAATCAGGTTTTCCGAGATACATGGTATGGTAGTTTCACTATTGATATAGGAAGACTGCTGATCATTTTAGGAGTGTCTAGAGACAGACAACATAACATCGGCGCCTCGGTCAATATGGCTCCTTACTTACGATTCATGTTATAAGATACCTTGTGAAAGTGCCTAAATAATGCTTGCGCTATTTAGCATCCCGCGCGTTGCTTATTTTTCATTGAAAGTCATAAAAATGTTTACTTTTAAATCTTTTGTACAAATTGAAAGGTTGATTTTGTACATACAAATAAAAAACCTAGTCTTCAACAAGGAGTCAACAAGAATCTTGGAACGTGCATTATTGGTAATAAGAATAAGTCCAATATTAAACATTGATTGAAGACTACGAAATTCTAAACATTTCTGTGGTCACCATCGTCGTAAAGCGCAATACCAAAGAGCGCCTTCAACTCACTATGTAATCTAAATGGGAAATTCTGATACCACTATTCGTGCATCACGACAGTCATTTTGCATACCCAGCCAATTGAAGGAAAATCATTGATCAAGGCAACTGGGTACGAATTTCAACAATGTAATGCGTATTGGCATCTAAGGGGCCCAAGCCCCAGGGCGATACCCCACCTGGCAACCACGCGGCCCTGCCCCGGGCCTACCCCACCTGGCAACCAAGAAGCCCTGAACCGGGGTGCACACCCTGGCATCCACGAAGCCCGTCCCGGGGCTGCTTGCCCTGGCAACCAAGAGGCCCTGACTCGGGGCTGCTCCCCCTGGCAACCGAGAGGCCCTGACTCGGGGCTGCCCCCCCTTGCAACCAATTGGCCCTTACTCGGGGCTGCCCCCCTGGCAACCAAGAGGCCCTGACTCGGGGCTGCTCCCCCTGGCAACCAAGAGGCCCTGACTCGGGGCTGCACCCTCTGGTAACCAAAAAGCCCTACCCCGGGGCTGCCCCCCTGGCAACCAAGCGGCCTTTACTTGGGGCTGCCCCCCCTGGCAACCAAAAGGCCCTACCCCGGGGCTGCCCCCCTGGCAACCAAGCGGCCTTTACTTAGGGCTGCCCCCCCCCCCCCCCCGGCAACCAAGAGGCCCTGACTCGGGGCTGCTCCCCCTGGCAACCGAGAGGCCCTGACACGGGGCTGCACCCCCTGGCAACCAAGAGGCCATGACTCGGGGCTGCACCCCCTGGCAACCAAGAGGCCCTACCCGGGGCTGCCCCCCTGGCAACCAAGAGGCCCTGATTCGGGGCTGCCCCCCCTTGCAACCAATTGGCCCTTACTCGGGGCTGCCCCCCTGGCAACCAAGAGGCCCTAAACCGGGGCTGCCCCCTCTGGCAACCAAAAGGCCCTGTTGTATAGAGGAAATTTGACAATGCTGTATGCTGTATTTTAAAGTGCCTTGAGTGTTGCTTTGTTCCATCGTTTGGCGGTTAAATTTTTGAAGGATGCCAACTGTGATATTTTTTTTTCCTGATTTTCGAATTGGTTATTACTAGAGTTGTGCTGCTTCCTCACATGCATGTGTTTTCTGAATGACAAAATTTATTTCAGGTTATTGAAATTTTTTTTCTTGAAAGAGTCTCCGATACAATATGTACCTAATTAGGAGTTTTACTGTTTACGTTTCTATTGAATCCGGCCAGCTTGCCTTCCTAGTGTAAACTTTGATTTTTTTGTTGTTTAACATGGCTCATTCAAATGTAAGGTAAGTTATAAGTAAACAAAACTCAAAATAAACCGATAGTAAATAGTGATAGACAATTCCTAATTTTACTGGATGATCCTGGTAATTTTTGACGAAATAATTTAAGTTATTTTATGTGCTTGTAGGATCTCTGTTTATTACATGCGTCGCAGCTCCTCTAGGCCTTCAGGTAGTATCATTTTGAATCTAGCCTCAGTTTTTGAGGTGTCTGTAATGTGTCGATAGCTTTCGAACTGCCTATGCCCATTGTCAGCCTCTTCCTCCGTGAGTATAGAATATCATTCTATGCCAAGAGTAAGAGCGTGTTAACAAATCCTGCATGTTGAATGTCGGAATTTTGAAGCTTCGTCCCTGAGACACTTTGAAAACTATCTACTTACTTATCAAGTTGAATGGTTTCCAACAGACATGAGGTAGAATGGCACACATCTGTTGCATTCATAGCCATATCGCTGGTGAAACTCAAGGTACACTCTACTACAGGTATGGACAAATGGAATTTTAGAAAGTCGTCAAAACGCGTAGATTTGACAGCATCGAGAGTACGACTGAGAAGACCTGCGCGGCAAATGGACGGTACGACTTCATACGTCACTCGATCGCCAATTTTCTCAGCGCTGCCACTTCGGCACCCTGTTTGTCCATACCTGTAGTAGAGTGTACCTTGGGTGAAACTACCAAACCACGTATCTCGGTTTGCGACGTCGCAGACTTCCTGTCTTACTTTATTTTTTAAATAGAAAACTACTCAACGTCAAATCGTGAAAACTTCCGCGATTTTTCCTCTTTGTGCGGAGAAAAATCTGTGAAAATTGTAAGGAATGATATTGATTTGATCTCCTTCAAAAAAATAAAATGTGGGTGGAGATTTTTAAACACCGCAAACGAGATACGTGGTCTGGTAGTTTCACCGTCGATATTTTTATGAGTATTTCAATGTAGATTGAACATGTATTTCTCAATTCGAATCAAGTTATGCATCTTGGGAACTGTCACTGTATTGCTCCTTTGCGACATATTTTTTCAGCACGATTCAGATTGGATGTAATCTTGTTTGAATGGAATACTGAATATTCAATCAGATTCACTTGGAGAATGGTGGGCGAACGCCACAACCCGATTTGACTCAAATTTGAGAAATAGTAGCCTCTTGTATATGTAAGGCTCCTTTCAATGAGATCTATCATAAATGCCCACTTCTTGATCAGAATCAAACTAGCATGAAGAGGTATTCACAAGAGCAAAATGTTTGTGCCAAAGTACGAATTATCTTTTTTGGTGCTTTTTAAAGCCGCACCCCAAGTAGCAGTGATCGCGATAAATAGCGATTTTATCAGTTGGTTATTGCGATTATATCAGTGGCAATATATCGAGATATTATCGCATTAAAAATTGCAGTACTTATATGGCGATTAAATTGCTACACATTGCAATTTTTGGTTTGATGAAATTGGGACCAATTTTCGTTGATAGTAAACTTAATATTCATAATATTCAATAGTCATAGTAATTTCGTCCAAGTTCCATCACTGTCTTCACCATCTACATTTTACTGCCCCATTTTAATTCTGATGAAAATTCTGTCTCCTCTGTTGTAGACCATACCAGATAGTGTGTGTAAAATGGACGGATCTTTAATCTACAATGTGAATCCTCAAACTCCATTGAGCAAGGAATTGCGCTCGGTCATTGATAAGAAGAACATACTCTCAACTAAAACTAGGAAGAAAGGTAAGTCAAGCAATTATTCATGCTCAGAGTGTCTACAAGTCCAGAATTTTGGGTAAGTCTGGTTATAGGACTGATTTTTTCAGGGCGGTCTGGAAGTACTGAAAAAGTGTGGAAAATCGCTATTTTTGTTTTGTTGCTGCCTGGCCATACTTTCTCTATACTATAAGCTCTCAAGCCTCCTAATTTTGCGAAACTGGTAACGCTTAGTTCCAGCGTTCTACAAAACCGATTTTTATGATTTTTGCGGCTATAGACGGGCAATTGTCTCTAGATAAGCCAACTCTTTTCAGATTTTCAAAATATGGCCTAGGTTTTTTTATATTAAGTGGTAAAGTTGCGAATTCTCCCATTTAAACAATGTAAATTTATATTTTTTGTCATAGTTCGTTTGAGCGTTCTACCGGGCCGATTTCCAAGTTTTTTGCGGTAATCGACGGGTAATTGGCCCTGGATGAGCCCGCTTTATTCAGATTTTGGAAATAGGACCCAGGTTTTTTTACAATCACGTTATAAAAGTGAGTGAATTTTCAGAATGCTCCGAGACTGCTACCGCTATGCGCGGGAGGATGCGCAGTGGTCGAGGAGGTTGCGCAGTAGCTGGGTAGCCTGCGCATCAGCTCTACACTTATCTACTCAAGATTCGCCCCCTCTTCCTCAAGACGAGCGGTAGCCGAGTCGTCAAAGACGTCGGAAGCGTCCACTTAAAATATGGTGTGGGTTCGATCCCCGTTACCCGAAATTCTTAATTATCACCTGATTATCAATGTTCGTTGTTTTACTGCAATATTTCATCAAGTAGTCATTCCAAAACGCGTCCTTTAGACTTCAAAAAAAAAATTTGTTTCTTTATTCATCAAAACCAAAAATTATTTCATTCTAAAAGTAAAGTATACCTCATTTCGTAATTTTTTAGGGGAAAAATAAAACTAACACCGATAGGAGGGTAAAAATAGGGCCGCGAAGCGGCCCATTGATGGCGCGGAGCGGCTTCAGGGGGTTGGGCCGCGTAGCGGCCAGGGGGCGTAGCCCCCTAGTAATCTATTATTGCCCTCACGAAAACCATCCAAAATAGAATTGCCTTAAAGACAGTAAAACTCCCAAATGATGTATCTCATTTGCAATGTTTTAAAGTCTTGTCCTGAAGTCTCATTTTATTTTTTTCAAGACAAATCAACATTGCTCCTGGAAGTTTTGCCAGAATTTTCGTTGTAAATAGAAAAATAAACTGCAGAAGTCTTTAAAAGTTGACATTAAGTAACTTCTTGTTTAAAAATTGAAGTATGACAGCAAGTCTGATATGTTGCAAAGCAAGGTTCGGGAGTTTCTCTGTTAATGTGCTGTTTATGCTGTAATGCATATGATACTGAATTTTTTTTCTGGGTCCAACGTAGTTTTGAAAGCACTCGACGAGCACATACTGACGGATGCAGAGCAAAAAGCTGCCAAAAGGAAACAGAATGCTATTCAAGAATTGATCAGCTCAGAGAGTAGTTATTTGAAACAATTGGAACTCGTTCGCAAGGTAAAAATTATCTCTATTTAATGTTTAAGTTACAGGAAGGTTGCCAAACAGCAAGTTCTGAGAAAGAGGTAACTCATGAGAGATGACTTATATGTTATGAAAAGGTCAAATGATTTTAGAACAGAAGGTGAAAGATTGATTTCCTCAGAGATCAGTGTTTAGTTTTTGGAATGCAAAGAACGGGAAATCATCCAAATTATGTCACCGTAAAAGTTTTCGAGCGTTGACAAAATTGTTCGATTTCAATCGTTTGCTGGGGAATTGAACGAATTGAACCATAAGGAGCCCAGCTGCATTAGATTTGCCCAAGTTTTTCTCTCATGTCTTATTTTTTGAACAAAGAACTAAACTATTTGAAGCTTTTGAGCTTCTTGTGAACTTACTCTAGATTATGAAGAATGTATGTACTGAAAAAATGCAAAGTTTCAGACTTGCTTAGTTTTCTGTTGAAAAAATAAAACTGCAGAGAAAAGTAGACAGTATGTCATGTAGTTAGGCTCATATCAGTTGAATGTGTTCAATTGATTTTAATTTTACTTGATTTTGTAGTATACATCTGTCTTTTCTGATGAATTACATATGGTGCCCAGGTACGGAAAAAACCAGAAGTCATAAGCGAATGAAAAATTTCGAGGAAAATCTGGAAAAATCAGGGAATCTGTTCCAAAAACCTGAAATCCCTTCTTCTTCCGCTGAGATATCATTTTGTTTTCAAAGTTTGTGGATTTTTTAGGTACCTGTTTTTATTCAGGTTTCTGGTAATACACCTGAGCTGCCATTGTTAACTTCTTGAGTGACGCAAGTGAAACTTTAATTCAACATAAAAATAAAGACGCTTTCAGTGACCAGATAGTATAATCTCAGAAACCCTCTTGGAATTGAAAATTTGAATGTTCGCCAAGGGATCGGCTGAATCAAGAAAAAAATTTGATATTCATGTAACTCCAAAGATCTATATAGTTTCCCGTAGATAATCTCGAGAAAGTTGGAGAAAGTTTCTGTTTTTTATGAGGAATGAGCTCCTGAAAATAAGGTACGAATCAGGGAGTGAGCATTATCAAAAATTCTAGACACCATGGATTCAAGTCAAAAAATTAATGTCCAGAAGTAATTGATTTAAATCTCCTATGCTAAGTGCTCAGGTGCTGTTCAGCAGCACTATACCAACAATTACTAATATTTTTCATATTTATGTCCGCAGTTCTTTAAGCCCCCGCTCCTGGAGTCAAAACTTGTCTCCGTTCCTGGTATCCGATCGCTTTTTGGGGACATTGACGCTATTTTCAACGTAAACAGTGAGCTGTTACAACAACTTTTGCTCAAGGAGAAAGACATCGGGTCTGTTTTTTTGGAACTTGCGCCCTACTTCAAGATCTACTTTGTATATGCGTACAATTACAAACGCACTTCAGATTTGATAGAGGAAAGTATGAAAGAGAGTCCGAAATTGAAAGATTTTATAGGTGTCCAAGAGCGACGTCCCGAAGTTGGAACAAAGTTGGCATCGCTGCTTATCACTCCAGTACAGAGGTTACCAAGATACAAGCTGCTTCTCTACGAAATAGTCAGTAACACTCCGGAGTCTGATGAGCACTACCTTTCTCTCAAAGGTAAGTTGAATATTTTGTCAGCAAAAAGGGGTTGTATCCTGGTCTTATGTTTCTAAAGAAAAATGGGTCAGTTCCACTTGTCGTAGAATTGAGTTTTGATGCTTTATTCTAGGAGATCAACTAAAAGTAATAGCATATGTCTAAACTTAAACAGTAACTTTCTACGTTCAATATTAACCGAGGTATCGCAAACCGCGGTGGTGACACATTTGCCTTCATTAGTCACAGAGACACACATTTGCATTGGCTAATTAGTAATTAACATGGAACTCAGATGAAAATAAGATGGAAGAAACCATGGGCATCATTACGGTGCCGGATGATGTCATAAACCGAATTTTTTATAGCACAATAAGTATCTTATATAAGCACAGTATCTTAGATTGTGATGTTGTAAGCTTTTGCTCATGTTTTCATTTTTTGAAGGAATACTAACCAAAGTTCCTGTCAAAATTTGCTGTGAATTTTCTTAATTTGGTCTAGTAGTGTCTAGCAAGGGTGTAAAAAGTAACAAAAGCTAATGCAAAATGTACTTAAAAACACCCGTTGAATTCAACCTCAGATGCTGATATTATGGATCGTAGTATTTCTATTTAAATTTTTTTCCTCTTACATTAAGTTAGAGTTACGCTGTACAGTTTCAAGCTGAAAAAAAGAAACTGGGCGCATTGGCTGTAAAAAAAGGGTAAAAAATTTAAAAAAATAAAATCTTGTAGATTTCAAAGAGGGAACTCTTTAAAAAAAACTGTCAAAATATCTGAGTTAGGAAACTCTTTTACATCTTTTTCATGTAAAATCGTCACATTGATTGTTTACAAATTTTCTATCGCTTTATTTTAGAATTTTGACCAAAATTTTAATTGTCAGTGTTGAATATTAAGTCGTTTATTTTGTGCTGACTGTCAATGTGAGTGATTATTAGAATGTAACAAAACTTTAATGCCAATTTTCGTCTGATACTTTTTTTAACGTAAATTTCACATAAATTGTATTGAAAAATGAACGAAAAAGCGTTTCATAACTTGCACATTTGATCAATTTTTGCACGTTCTTTTAAAATGCTTTAACGGTTTATGCTGGGAGGAAAGAAATTCCTTTTTGCTACTAATTTTTGGAAGAGCAATGTGAAAATCCTTTCTTACTTCCATTTCAGCTGCTCTTCATGAAATCGAGAAAATCACCGAGCACATGAACTCCCGCATCAAGGACCACGAAGTTGCCCAAAGATTAATCGCAATTCAGAGGAGTTTTGTCGATCAAAAATTGAACATCGTCAAACCAGGAGTTCGACTTGTCAAGGAGGGTAGTTTAATGAAGGTATGTTGGAGAGATATCCAGGAAATGAGGCATGAAGAAGAAGGAAATAGGAAAAGAATGAAGGGAAAAATAAAAGGGATAAGCTGTTTAGGGAATGAAGAAACAGGAGGAAAAAATAAGAGAGAAGAAACAAAAGAAAATGAAAATAAAGGAGAAAATACCAATGAGAGAAGGTTTGAATGTTGAATCGTTTTTTGTCCAAAACGTGGATTTCAATTTCCCATCCAAAGCACAAGTCAACAGCTAATGTAAAATTTAAAAGTTAACCTCCAAGTTAATACATACTTTAATATTAGTGTCTCTATACATCTTTTTAGGCATATTAAAGGTGCTATTTATGCAAATCATTTAATTTTCCAACATTTGTCAAAATTTGGAAATTTTTCGTAATTGTAATTTTTAATTACATCTTTAGTGTACTTACTTGATGTTTTCATTGATGCATGTTAGATTTTCGTGAATTAATTGTTTATTTCGCTGTTCAGGTTTCAAAAAATAGCAAAAAAGCCAATCCCAGGTACTTCATTCTTCTGAGTGATTCGCTAATCTATTGCAAAGCATGGTCAAAATCGAAAACTGCGGAGCCAAATTCCCTCAGCTGCCGCTGTCTCCTTCCGCTGAAGAAGTGCTTTGTCGAGCCGATCCTAAGTCGGGGGCTTTTCAAATTATCTTGTCAGAACTTTTCGATTCTTCTCTTCTCGCAGAACGGGACGGAAGAGCTCAACGAATGGGTTGATGCTATCAATCAAACACGGAATGAGGTGAGAACTTTAACAGAGATTGTTGAGGAAAACAAATTTTGGAGAAAATTGAGAACTTCAGAAGAAAAAACAGAAAAATTCAGGAAAAAAAGTGAAAGCTCAGGAGAATTTTTTGGGGAAAAATTTGAAAAGGAAAGAAATGTTTTCCCCCAGTATATCAGGAACCAAACTAAGATAAATCAAGCAAGGGAAATGTCTTCCAATAATGTGAATTGAATCTGATTGTATCAATATTCTTCTTTTAGAGTGAAAACTCAGCGGACGCAGTGTTTTGTTTTCCCCGTTTAATTATGGGGTTTTTCTTTTCGTTTTTTTGCGAAAGCAAGTTGACTTTTTTAGTCTTTAGGTTAATTTTTACACCAACCATCAGTAGAATTCAGAGGGATATATAATCAATTATGGCACCCTCTTAGAGTGTAAGGAAGGCAATATGTCTCGTCTAATTGATAAATGTATTTTACTGCAATAAACTTACATTCTCAAACTCCAAAAAAAAAAAAAATCAATATTCTTTGAAAAAACCAGGGGAAATTAGCAACAAAATTTCCCACAAGTTTCAGGAAAAAAAGGAAGATGTCAGGGAAATTAACTCCCTTTAAGTTATTTGGAAAAATAGGGAAACATGACGAAACGTTTTTCCCTGGAAGAGTCGTGGAAAATTCAGGGGAAACAGCGGAGTGTCAAAAAAAGTTAGAGAAATGTGTCTCCCAAAGTATCTGGGGATTTTTTTCAATTTGGCAGGGAAAATATCCGAAATTTCTTCCCAAAACTGTCCGTTAAAATATCAAAGAAAAAAGTCCGGAAATATTTCTTATGAAATTTTCAGATAAAGCAAGAGAGTTATCAGGGTGTCTAGCGACCGGGAGAACTGGGTTATGTCAGGGAATTTTTTTGGGTGTCAGGAAATCAAAAACCACGGAATTTCCGGAAAATCTTTTGCGAATTTTACTCTTGCGGAAATCTCTACCAAAATTTCTACCAGAATTTCTGCCAATGTCTTAAATTTTAAAAATGAGGCAAAAATATCACGCACTAGTTTAAGCGTCATATATTTTGCTCTATTTAGGTATAACATTATATTTCTAAAACATGAAAAAAATTCTTACTTACATCTAATCAGTTCAAACATTTCAAAAAATTAGGAATTTTTTCCTTTTAGTCTGGGAAATGTCAGGGAATTATTTAATTCGAAAATTGCTAGACACCCTGCGTACAGAAAAATGTATTCTGTAATAAGAAGCCAAAATTTTCCCGAGACGTTGGAAACAGAGAGAAGTCTGAGAAAAATATTTCCTCAAAATGCCCAGCAGCCTAATCATTGAAATTGACTAAGTGATAGACACAGAAGACACAGGGAGTATAGAGTGATCCTATTGGTTGAAATGGGGGGCTCCTAAAGAATAACAGAGAAAATATTAGACCAACTATAGGGTCTCTCGTGGGTTGCTGTTGGTTAGTCTATTACCTACCTCCTTTGTCTATTGCAACCACCTGCTTCCACTAATAGGATCCCTCCATATTTATTTTGTTCTCTTTGTCTATAGCTTTGTCCATCAATTTCAATGATTTGTTCGCTACAAAATTTATTACTCTCAAAAGTCAGGGAAAAGTCAAAAAAGGAAATGTTGTAAAAAAGTATCAACATTACAGTTGTTGTCTCTGGATAAAATAAATTCCCGGAAATAGAGTTCATTTAGTCAAGTCCTGGCTCATTGTTTCTCTTTACAGCATTGCTTCATATAATGTCTACTGGAAACGCTTTCCTCCTTTTATTTCCCTCTCGAAAACGTTATGATGAGATATGCCTGTAGTTAACATGGACTTAAAAAATTGCCTAAAACACTCTTTCCATTGTTCCAAATAACTTTTTTTTCAAATCGAGGGTCAAAACAATCCGTTAACAGATGCTAATTCATTGGACCTCTTTATTTTCATCGTTATTTTTACTTTTTGTTCTTTTTTCAGTATAAAGAAAATCTTCTGACGCTTCGCAAGAAAAGCAGCTCGCGATTTCCACTCAGGCGAAAAGATCTGAACAAGTTTCTGACCCAGAACGACAGCAAAACCGACCGTCTCTGTCGGAAGAGGAAAATGTTGGGGCCCATTCCTGTAAGTATTCCTTAGAGATTTAAATGGCGTGACAAAGCCAGGAAAATGAAAATGAATGGCATGGCAATGGGCTGATGTGTTTCGCTCGAAATTTTCGCATAGGAAAATGTGCTTTAATGCCTAATTTCATACCCTGTTTAGTCGCTCCTTATAAGTCTAATTCATAAATTTCATCATTTTTATAATATTTTTATTTCTGTTCGGGGTGGCTAGGGACCCATGAAATTGGGTAAAATCAGGGAATGCAACTCGACCGGGAAAAATAAGGGATTAGTCAGGGAATTTCGTCAACGGTCAGGGAATTTTTTGTGGAGCTGGGTTCCACATAGAAATTGGATCCGTGACAGGCCAGTTGATCTCGTTGTTGTGCTAACTGGGTAGCGCTCTCCGGTGTTTCCGATGACAGTAGGTCAGGAAATTCATTAGAAGTCAGGGAAGGATAAAATGAAATTTTGCTGGCCACCTTGTCTGTTGATACGTTTTGCTCTGAACAGAATGCTAGACAGGGTCAAAATCCTTTGCAGTACATGTTTTCCAGAAAGTTTCACATCAAAATTGTCTGAAGCACTCTATTTTCTCAACAGAAAAATGTCTTTTTCAAGGCCTGAAATTGTGCCCAATTTTTTCTTTATTATTCTGAAGTTACTCTCTGTAAGAATTTTAAGTTGCATCGTTGATTTGTTTGCTGTTGGAAAAGTAATTACATCAAAAATTTTGAGACATGGCAATTAAGATACATGATTTCACTTGATTAAATTTGATCTTAAATTGTCTGCAGGAATACAAGTCCAGTTTCAAACGAAATAGAAAATATTTCAATAAACTATAAATTATTAAAAATGCATGTGTTGATTTTGAATTATTTTATGTTTTAACAAACTGGAGGGTGGTGGATGTCAACATTTTTGATTGAAACATCTGCAACTCTTATTCATTCCAAGTGAATTTAGTGTTTTTTCTCAAAAAAATGATCGCAAAATGAACAAGATGAACAAACTTTCAAGATAAATAAAAAACTATTGTTGAAAGCATCAGAGTTATGCAAAATAATCGAACTAGCGTAAATTGTGACCTAGTAATTAATCAGAAGTTTGATTTCCAGGAGGAAAATAATCACGTTCCGCAGAACGCTTGCCCAAGTGTCCCTAACCCGCTGAAACTCATGAAGTTGGATGGTAACTGCATCTCTGCCCGCAGCAGCAATTATTTGGTAAATATTCGTTAATTCAAAGCCATTATTTTAACTATTCCAAGATTATAATTTCCCTATCTTTAGTAGTTCTTTATTAGCATATGAGGTTTCTACAATGCAGAAACAAATTAATTAGCCTTAAGAGCTCATGCGGATCGAACAGATTTAACTGCTAGATGGGTTTGACAATTCTTAGTTATCTCATGTTTTATTTTTTTATTGGAGAACTGAACTACTGAAAGCATTCAAAACTGAGAACTTACCGTAGGTCATGAAGAATGTAAGCACAAGATTTCAAGTTTCAGCGTTGCTTAGTTTTTTGCTTGAAAATTAAAATATCAGAGAACATTTGGCAATGTTTGGTGGTGTTAGGTTCATTTTATTCAAATCCGTCTGTTTAGGAAAGAATTAAAAATTTCACCTGAAGCAGAACCAGAGGTGCAAAATCTTCCAAGCTTCCCCATTTTCATGCGCCCGCCCGCCGGTTTTCCACATTTTTCTCATCAATTTTCCCGAATATTTCCCAACAATCTGAAAAAAGATGACTTTTTTTCTGTTTTTCGTTCATTTTCGACCATGAACCCTTCAAAATTTTCCCCTCTTCCAAATTTTGGGGGGCTTATCCACATTTTCAAGCGCCCGCCGGGGCTCGTAATCGGGCATTTTCTCCACTCCAGGCAGATACTCATCTTAAACGCCGCAAAGAACTGGACTAAGTCTTACAATTTTTTACTTATTTTAGAAACGGCATTTGTGCAATCAGTTTTCTGTTGTAGATACGTATTTTTATGGAGTTATTCTTAATTGCAAAATGCAGTCCAATTATATGATCATCCACAAGGAAAGGCACATTAGAAAATTTTAGGGGAGAGATGTCAGTCGAGTTTGGTCTTAGAATCAGACAAAAAATATGCTCCATATTCCACAGAATAAGGTACCAGCAGTTTAAGTCATTTCTGCACCAACAAAGGGCTGCAAGTTGCGTTTTCATCGTTTAATCTGGCAATTTGGAACCCTGAACATGAAAATTAGAGGTTTTGACCAATTGTTTTTTCTCAAAACAACATTTTTTTAACTCGAAACATTGAATAATCCTATCTGTATTTTCAGACGAATTTTTTTGGTAATTTTTCCAACTAAATTTTAAATTTTTTTGGGCTAAAATCTTTTTTCTCGTTGATTGTAACAGAAGTGTTTTTCTGCTTCATTATCCAGACAGTATTAGTCTCCTCACCAAAAAAAATGGTTAACTCTATTTGCAAGTTCATAGTGAATCCCTGTTGTTTGACTGTATTGGTTTTTTTTCTCAGAATGAAAAGAGCGTCGCTAAAACCAATGGACAAAAAGCTAATGACACTGATGCAGCAGCAAATCAAAATGAAAATATTTTCTCTTGGAGTCAACGATACTACGCCAGTGCAAAAAAACTTGTCGCAGACTTCGGGAACACAGTGAAAAATTACGTTCTTTTCCAACGAGACGCTTAATTACTGTTCAAGATATACATGTTTTTTTTTTTTTTTTTAATGACTCAATGCTCAATTTTTGACCATGGCTTGCCATTTTTGTAGACTGGATCTTTCAACTCTGAAGGAGACGCAAGCAAATTTTAGGTATATACAGGTTTGGAAAATCTGGAGATAGTAGATATTCTTATTGTAGGTAAGGAAATTTGCTGCAAAGCAATTCTCTCTGGAAAATTAAATTAAAAATTGGCATTTAAGTGGCTCAGATGAATGGGATGTCTCAGGAAATGTGTGAGAAAATCGCTCGTCTGGAAATTTTTAAGCTCAATTCACTTTGGACTTCGGATTTTTTTCTTTCGTAAAGCAGTCATATCACTTTTGAAAATGCGATGTACTAAGTCAATTTTTTAAATTTTCTTCCTCATTGAATTTTTATATTTAAAATTGCTCAAATCTGATTCATACATATACAGACCTATGATATCAGCTGACAGTTCTACTGTTTGGGTTCAGCGCAGAAATATTTTTATTCCTGTTGTCATCATTTCAAATGTTCAAAATTAATGATGGATCTCAGTGGCCCAATCGATTTTGTCTTCCTTTCATTTGTTGTAACAGTTATGAATCATCTTGAAGATCTCTGTTCTCAATTAATGGAAAAAGAATTTTAACAGTCCAAGTTAAAATCACTTTTTTTATTTAGTTCATAAGTTTATTCTTGTGATATTTTTTTTGCCTATCTTTCTCATTTTTACATCAGATGAAGATGCGACATTGAATTTTATTTTATTTCAACTCAAGGTTTGGATAAATTTAATCAAACGCAGAATTTTTAGCTGTATCAGAGAAGTTTTAATATTTCTAATGTGTAGTTCTTTCTCTTCGTCAATTTTTATAGCATCGATTTTCCTCCATTTTTTTACGATCATTGTTTGATTTTATTTGAGACTTCATAAAGTCCCAAGCAGGCCATTTCCTCTCTTTATCAGTTTTTTATGATCCCCTGCACTCAATTTTTCCACGATTGTTTTGACTCCAATCCTTTAAAATTATTGATTCAATTATTTGTTACATGTACAGAAAGTCTTAAATTCTTAGTTTTTTCTCTGTATTTTTTTTTTTTTTTTTACAATCGATGGTGTTAACTCAAATATTCATGATGATTTTGAGTTTATTTTTTTACTTTTTTCTCATGTTTTATTTTATGATCATTTTGAGTCAATTTTTTTTAATCGGTTAACACGCGTATAATTGTTCCAATAGAAAACAAAAGAAGTATAAAACATTGATCCCTGTTCCCTTAAGTTTAAATTTTGTACGCCCAAAAAATTTCCTTGGGAAAATGAGGAAACTTACACACCATTGACAAAACGATTATCTGTTATGGAAAGACTATCTTTCCAAATTTTATTTCATATCGTAACAAAAATTTTACACATTCTGTTTTATCATGAAAATTATGAAGAATACATTTTTTCTACTTTTCTCTTGACTCATTTTGAATGTTTTTCAACTCCTTTTCAATATTTTTGCACTTGCTTATCCGGAAGAAATGACTGGATTGTAATGTGCTACCTCAGTTTATTAATTTTTGCCATGAATTCGGCAATTTTCTTAGGCTGTAACTTATTCTGCCATCTGGAAACAGTTGGTATATCATTAATTAAATACAATAAATAAACATCAATCTCATTGTGCTTTAGTGGTGTAAAATTTACTGCTTTTTCAGTCTTAACACTCTAAATTTCCAGTTCTTAGCTAATTATGGACGAAAATTGTAACAATCAAACATTTTATCTTTCAGAAAATTGGAATTTGCGATTTTTTTGTTGTTTATATGTGTCTCAAAGCTTTCGATAAGACCCCTCTTCAAAAAATTAGGGATCCTCTAGACCTAACCTGAAAGAGACTTTTAAATATATAACATGTGACAACAAATGTACTTTGGAGAAACGGACAATTTTTCCCCCATTAATTTATTATCTTTTTGTCTCACTTAGCTTCTTTTAGTGTATCACTTGGACAGATTTAAGCAGAATGAGCCTAACTGCATTTGACGTTCCCTATTTTTCTTTCATGTTTTATTTTTCTAAAAGAGAGCTAAACTACCTATTAACACCTTTCAGCTCTCTGTGAATTTACCTTCACTTATGAAGAATACACTCACAAAGTTTCATGCTCCAACGTTGCCTAGTTTTCTGTTCAATAAATAAAACATGATAGAAAATCAGGCAACATCTCATGGAGTTGGGCTTACTCCCATTAAATCTGCCCATTTGTTCACTTATTTAACTCGCAAAGAGGTGGGTATCACTCTTACTTGTTTTCCTCTTTGAAGTGAGATCCAATAATGAAAGCATCTGCCTCTATGTAATCTTCAATATTGTCAATATCCACCCCGGATCCAATTATCACCGGAACTTCTGCGTTTGATTTCAAATCTAGATAAAAACCAAATAGAAAAAAATCTATCAGGGGAAAATATAAATATTTCAAAATCAGGAAATTTACAAACCATGTTTCATATAATATAATTTTTTTGAGTGGCTGTAACAATACTGAGGGCTGATCATTGAAATTGATAGACAAAAAAGACATGGGGAGTATAAAGCACGCTCATTGGTTGAAATGGATGGTTCTTTTAGACAAAGGGAAAAAAGATGAGCTAACTATCGGGTCTCCCGTGGGTTGTCATTAGTTAGTCTAATACCTACCATTTTTGTCTATTAGGTACAACCACCCGCTTCACTAACAGGATCCCTCTACATCTTTTTTGTCTTCTTTGTCTATGGCTTTGTTTATCAATTTCAACTATTAGCCCGTAGTTTTCTAGCAAAAGTTTGTTTGTTCAGTCCACACCAAATAAGTTTGTGCACTTTTCAACTGTGACAAGAAGTCCACCATCGTGATTTTTGGGTTTACTTTCCAAGCTAAACTGACATCAGACGATCCTCTGTTGCAGTCTAAAAGTGCGGAAACTTATTTGGCGTGGAATCTATTCGCAGTTTTGTGTCTGTCATCAAAATTTTAAAATTTACAGACTTTAGACTTCTAGTTAAGCCGAGTATCCATGGCACATTTTTGAAACATCAAACAGAGAATTGTGTTGTTTCCATAAAAAAAAGGCTAATTACGGATTATTTTTAAATTTAATTTTTGAACGTATGTTTTCAGTAAGCCTTTTTTTCAAGTAAACGGCTCCTCTGTATGATTTATAAATTACCCTTTAATTGATTTAGAAATTACCCTTTAATTGATTTAGAAATTACCCTTTAATTGATTTAGAAATTACCCTTTAATTGATTTTTATCCGCTGGAGATCCAGTAGCAACTCCCGTCAGTATGATTCCATCACTTTGAAAAAATTCAGCAGCGTGTGCTGTCTCTACCAATGATATGTCCCCTGTTATTGCATGAGAGCTAAAAATAGAAATTCAAAATTTTAATAATCTATGTTCAACTTAAATAGTAAATTAAATTTGGACTCGTTTTTTAAAATAAAAATGATAAAAAACGTACGAAATTTCAAAGATATTCCAGGGCTCTTTTCGTAGGGAATGTATGTAACAATAAATGCAAACTGTAAATTAAAAAGAAAAATCAGTTAATAAACAATGCGAATTGATTTCTAGATTATTGCACAACAATTCTGGTCTAGTGCCAGATTGGAGTGGAAAACCATTGAAGAGAATTGAGTATTATTGTTTTTTGATAGTTCACCTAATGGTCCAGAGAAAGTCGGCAAGTTCGAAACACTTCCTCAGAATTATTAATGATTGTCAAGCAGTAAATTGTGTCTTGACCGACGGAGCAGAATTGGCCCCATGATCCTAAAAGTCTAGAAAAACTTTCAGAAATTGTGTACTCGAAAAGGCTACCTGTGTTTTTTCTTTATGTCTGTGAAGATGAGAATATTTTCTGCGTCTAGTCTCTTGCGATATCGCAACAGCTCGCCGGCGCAGGCATCAATATAACCCTCATCTGCAACGTGACCGAAAACAAAACCTTCTGCCCGGAGGAAGTCCAACTCAGCTGCTTGAGCAACGGCTAAAGCTTGCAAATTTCCACCAGCTAAAACCTACGATAAAAAAAAGTTACCACCTAGGTATAGTAGCCTCCAATATAGCACTGATGCTAAACCTAACAATAAATTGTTTAATATCAATGGTCAAAGTGCGAATACTTGTATCTCCGTTTGCAACGTTGCAGATTTCTTGTCATACTTTATTTTTTCTTTGGAAAACTAGTAATCATAATTTCTAAAAAACTTCCTTGATTTTTCTTCTCTGTCAGCAGAATATTCTGTACAAATTTCAAGCTGTATGAAGTTGCCTCGTTTCTCTTTGAAAAAATAAAATAGGAGCGGAACGAAATTTGAAACACTACAATGGAGGTACATGATTATGCATTTTGGCCATCACTATGTGACTGTTTACAGATGAATTTTTGGTACCATTGCTAAGAGGTGTATTTTACAACCATCTTTGGACATAAAATATTTTAGAAGTTATATGACAGTTTAAAGTCTGTGGATTTTTAGTTTCAAAAAATGCTGTTTTGAGAAAAAGATTTGTTTTATTGTTTTATTTCAAGCCATCATATTCAGGTCTCAAAATGGCCCAAAGAAAATTGTAAATTTACACCATTTCTGCAGTTCAAAATCTCTGAAAAATACACAAAACAAACATCAGTAGATCCACAGATAATTTGCACAACTTTAGAGCTATTGCTAAAATAGCTGAAATTTTGAATACAATTTTAGAACAAGGATACTTCCCAAAAGCATGGAAAATTGCAGAGATTATTGTATTACCTGAACCTGGAAAAGCTCATGATAATGCATCATCCTACCATCCTTACTCTTTACTCCCAAATTCTCAGTAAGCTTTTCGAAGGATGTTATTTAAAAAGATTGGTACCATTATTAGAAGAAAATGAAGTTCAGAGGTCTTGAATTTATCAATTATTGGATTCATTATCAAAACTTTTTTGCCTTTACTGTAAATCCATCTTTATTATCACACCTTCTGAAAGAATTTTAACGGTGACGCTGGAAATTCTCACCTGGACGCCGCACTTGACCGATTTTGGCAAAATATTTCTAACTTCTGTTGCGACTCTAGTCATGAACGCTGTCGTTTCAGGTGTCAAACTCTTTGCCTTCAGGTACGGAATGTCGTGCATGTTTTCGATAAGAACACCATCCTGCAAAAGGAGGAAATGATAAGAGTTTGTAGAATACATCACAACACTGTACTAAGATTCACGGCAATTTTACATTTTCAAGTTTAGTTTTCCTGCCTCAAAATAGAGTGTGATGAGTAGTTTGTTGTGTACCAAATTTCTGTAAGTACCTGTTTTATTTGGTTCCACTGTCAACAAGCGCCCAGAATTATAATTGGAGCCGCATTCTAAATGTAACGTTTTCTCTTAACAAAATGGGCTTCATTTTTAGACCTTACTTACCACTTGTTCATTTTTATAGATTAATGCCTCCTTCTTTGCAACCTCAATAATGTCGGTGATGGAACCTGAGAAATTGGGAGTGCCTGGAAAAAAGAGGAAAAAATTAGTTTGTTTTACTTATGTACAATTTGTAAGTATTATTAATTTACATGTTTTCATCTTAATAACAATTTACTTTCGAAATTTGTGAAGTACATACTCCCAGCCTTTCATACTATCTGCACTGAGGACAACTACGGATTGATGGCTAAACCAAGTAACTCATTTGCAATATTTCAAAATTTCTGTGCATTTTTGCAGTAGGTATTTGCCACAAGCAAAACAAATAGCCAACAAAAAAAACCCACAAATTTTACGAAATGTGGATAAGAGTCTCATTACTTATATTGCTTAAATTTTGATGCGAAATGGTCAAACAGATATTCCTCGACAGATCAGCCTGTCTCATATCTGCATCGCGTTGGCTGAATGGGAAAAGTATGTCTCCCAATTGCAGTATTAAAAAATCTCCAATTATGTTGTATTAATTAAGGAAACCTGCTAAAATGTTTCCTTGCAATTTTATGTGACTTCTTTAGAATGAGTGAAAAAAATTAACGTGGGTACCTAACATTGCAGAGGAGAGACGGATAGTGTGGATAGTTATTCTCTGCAATAATAAACCTTGACAATGATAAATCGACTTGCCATTTGGGATACTTACGCATTTTTCGGCTTTAGCCATCGATTGCTTTTTGTTACGTCGGTTTTGTATGCATGAAATCAAGTGAGTTCTGCATGCTCAGGCAGAAAAATAGGTATGTAAACATCTCTGTTTTTTCATCTCATAAGTAGGAAAAATAATATGACTTGACAAGATTATCCTAGATGCATCTAGGCTAATCTTGTCGAGTGATATCTTATAGATGCAATAATGCACAATTACAAGAAATTGGAAAATAGTAGTCAGTGCTTAAGCGTTACATTACTCGACTTATGATGACAAAGTAATCGTGCTCTTGGGCTCACCTGGTAATGGTAGAACGTGGATCATTCCAATAACAGAACATTTCCTGAAGCAATTTCTGAACTTTAACATTGTATAGAGCAAAGTTTTTATGCCAGCGCTTAAATTGCAGAACCGCCAAAAATCAAATTTCTAGCAGGTTTGCCCTGGACTGACAACAAAGCGCAAACCAAAAATGCAATCATGAAATTATTGGCAGGTGAAAATCACTAACAATCCGTGTTTTTTATTTCAATCATGAAGAGAAGTTGAGAGATTTTTAAACACTTTAGATAAGACACTAATCAGAGAATTTAACGTTGCTTTGAGATTTCAAACTGACCTCCTCGGAAATTTTTGATTTGAACATTACGGTAACCCTGCTTTCCCAATTTTGACTTTTTGAGGTTAGAAGTGCTGTTTCGTGTCAATAAACAAACAAATAAGATGGATTTTAGGATAATAAGCAATTTCCTTCTTGTTTCAGCGTTAATTGTGTCCAATTTACCTAAGAATGACTGCAAGATTCATGAACTCAAAGTCAAAGTAAGTTACCGTGCTCATACCTTTACCTTTGGTCAGTAGTTTTACTCCGGCGCTGGCAATGATCCTGTTACTCATTGGATTACAAACCTTCACAGTCTGTTGAAAGGCATTGAACAGACGAGACGTATTTAAATTCTGTCTTTTAAAAGATGTATTATCCCCGAGCAAATGAATTGTTCAAGTTCAGCGATGTGGAGATTGGGTTGGGGTCAATTTTATGCTCAAGCTCCCACGCCGATTGAGAACTGCGCGTTGAAGAGTTGAGATGGGGTCTCAGGGCCGCGGGCTAATTATCAAAATTGATAGACATAGCGATGTACAAAGAAGACAAGAGGGAAATGATGCAATCCTATGGGTTGATGCGGGTGGTTGCAATGGACACAAGAGGTACCTAAGCGATGGACAAACTCATGGCAACCTCAATAGACCCCACAGTTAGTGGATCATTTCCTTTCTTGCTCTATAGGGACCACCAATTTCAACCAATAGGATCGCTCCATACTCCCCAAGTCTTCTTTGTGTACTGCTTTGTCTTTCCGTTAAAAGTGATCAGTTTGTCAATATAAAAGTGGTAGAGGAGGCTAAATACCTAGGATTAATCTTTGATACTACCTCAAGTCGGAGTAAACATGTGTCATACCTTGTCCTTAAATTAAGGAAAGTCCTTTTCTCTCTGGTAAACCTTAGAAGACTTATTCCCACGGATGCACTCAGGGAAGTTGAATTTGCCTTATTCTAGTCTCTTTTGGGGAACGGCGTTCAGGTTTATGGGAGAGTGTCTGCAGCTGTTTTAGAGCTTCCTCTTTGCTTGTAGAGGCAGGCCCAGTGTTCTTAGATGAAATTCAGGGAACCCTTTGATAAAGAGCTGGAGTTTTTTACCGAAATGCTGAGAACTTTTTGAAAATGCTGGAGATTTTCAAAAAAATGCCGGAGATTCTAAAAAAACACCCTTCCTTTAGGAAATACCTGTGAGAATAGATGCTTTTGCTGACTTACTAGCTTCTAATTGTAAAAATCTATTGATTAAGTAACAAAAAAAATGCTGGTATCAATCACGGAGAAAAAAAAGGAGGTGTGCATTTCGGACATCTTTGATTTTTTTTATGACGTAGCTCTGTACGGACGACTTTTATCATTGATTTTCTTGGAAATGGTGTAATTTATGGAAGAAAATCAAATTTCAAAAGATTTTCAAAAAATCTTCGGCAGTCTGCGGCATCTCCGGCTTTTTCGAAAAATCTCGGACAAAATTTTATCTTCAGAATCTCTGGCATTTTAGAGAAGTTTCCGGAATTTCGTTAAAAAACTTCGGTTGTTTTTCAATCGGAGCTAGAAATTCATCTGCCAACACTGTTAGAGAAAGAAAAGGAGGTGTTTCCACCTTGCAGATTGTTACCTCAGCAAACAACATTCTTGTGTTTACACTATCCTTCGGGGATATTAAAGCCAGAAAATTCCAAAAGAGTAATCAATGTCCATTATGTCTTCCATTCTTCCAAATATTCCTCCGTCCTGTCCTGTTGTTTGGGGCACATTTTTATGGTTTTATTTTGTCCGTATGTTTATCAACACAAGTAGCTTATTGCTCTTTGTTTCTTTTGCAGAATGATGACCGATCGTACATATCTGTGAGTACCTTTGGATTTTTCAAAGGAGGAGGCCTAGATGTCAAACTACGACAGTTTCATCCTGAACCATTAAATTCAAATGATGTTGTAAGTGACTATTAAGTGTATCCCATTCTTAATCCAATTGACCACTAGATATTGCAAAATGAACTAAATTTTGCCATACTTGCCTTGCTGTACTGCCTTGTTAAAAAGAAAAATTGTATTAACATTTGAATATTGACAAATTTTCCCTGAAAATATTAATTTTTGTTGAAAATTATGGATATTTTCATTTGAAATCTTTAGGCACTTTCAATACAGTTCTGAGTAAAAGTCTACAAAATTTGAAAGAAAAATATTTTAAAGTTTTCCAGAAAATTCATGTTTTATTGGAGGAAGGACCCCCGCACACTCCTTACGGTAAAGTGTGCCCTGTTCGATTTACAAATTTTCAATTGCATTAAACTCGTCTATGGATGCTGATCTAAAGTCATAAAAGTCAAACTTCAGGGGGTGGATTGTGCAGAAACAGTGCACCATAGAAACTTGGCGCAATGACGACTTCTGATCAACATCGATAGACAAGTTTAATACAATACAAAAATTGGAAATCGAACAGGGCACACTTTCCCATAAGGAGAGTGCAGAGTTCTTTGACAAAGTCTGAAGGGTCATACAGCGTTTTTCCTTAGCACAGCAGAAAAAGGATCTACTGTTTCTCGCTCATTTTAGAAAAAACATATGTGCTATCAGCTATATGTTATATAGACAGGTGCAGATTGCAAAATTAAATTTTGATTTTCATAAGGGGTCAAATGGAAAAAGTCCTGATTTTCTACACTATTTGGTAACTATGAAAGGTTGTCAGGCTATGCCATAAATTTTGGATATTTATTTACATGGGGTCAAATGTGACGTGTCCTGTTAGCCTCCGCCCATTAAATTTCATGTGACATTATGTAACATACCTCAGTAGTCCTAAACTATTGCATGTAGATTTTTTTAGTAATTTGTGTAAGAATTATATTTATGTTTATTTATGTTGACTTTTTGTAGTATGGATTTAGCATCGATCGCACCATGAGCGACGCTGTGAATCCGTACCTGGACACTCACCAAGAGAAGTGTTTGCTGAAAGATACGAATTACTTTATGGCCTCCAATCTTGCCGTCGTTTATCTCGAGATGAATCTTAAGACAAAGACGTAAGTAAAATAAAGTTTTGTCGGTTTTTTGCAGGGGTGCAGAAACTTCTCGACCCTCATGACTGGTGGAACGGAAGTGGGAATGAGGAGGTTTTAAAAACGAATTAAAAAAATAACGAGGCTTTGGAAGGAGGCAACAAAAGTTTTTAGACCAGCTCAGGACACTTTTATCTTTGGTCCAGAAGTCTAGAATAAGTTCTAAAGTTGGCCTTTAAAGCCTGAAAATTTGTTTAAAAACTTGCACATGAAGTCTTTTTCCAGACAAAAGAACGTACCTACATTCTATTGCTGCAAAATGTGCTTTCACTAGGAAACTGTTGAGTGTTTTTAGATGTAAACTGCACTGATTTTTTCTCTGATAACTTACAAAAATTAGTAGAATTTTGAACACATTTTGCACAGTCATATTCTTGTCGGAAATGGAATTGTTTTTGTAAATTTTGCTACCTCAGAATGGAGTTACACTCTTTTGTCTGGAGACTAACAGTAAGTAATCTGGGTCTGGAAAATCTGAACAAAATTATGATTTTTTTGGGGGGAAATTTGCTTTTAAAGTCTGGGAAAATGTCTAAAAATTTGTATAAGTGGGTCAGATCTGAAAAATCCGCAAAAAATTAGGTGTTTAACATTAAGTCGAGAAGCAAAAAAAAAGTCTAGCAGTTTGTTAAAGGCACAGAGAAAAATGCTCCAAATTTTTAATTAAGTGGCTCTGATTTGGACATTCTGTACGAAGGTGGAATTAAAATGTCGGTGCGTTTCAGAAAATCAGTCAGAATCTTAGCCTTGAAGAAGGGACTATAGGGTACTGAAACGCATCAGTGCTTACTTTAATTTATTTTGTGACTTCGATTCTCTTAATTTTTTGCTTCTCTCCCATCTTTATAATCGCTCAATACAAATTAGTATCTTGTCCATCGCAGAAATTTTGCTTTATAAACTGGGTTAGGTCTGGCTTTTTTTTCACATCAAAATTCTGCGGGTGCTCAGTGTTCAGTTTGATTGTCGTCCTATAAAGATTTTGTAAATTTTTTCGGCAGGTTGATTGTAAAATGTAACAAAAATATGGAGTCTTTGTACATCTTCCCAAATAAAGAAGCTGTGACGCGCTATGCAGTGCCAACGCAACCTGCTAAACAGGATGACGATCCGTTTCCGCATGAAGATAGCTCAGAATGGAAAGCAGGAGATTCGGATGATCTAGCTGAAGGTAGGCTTGTACGTCTCAATATATTTAAAGTCTAGTCGGATAGATTGGGGTTTTACGTACTGAGAGTTTGTTTTAATTACATGAAATACAGTACTAGTGTCCCAAGTGCTACCTACATCGAAAGTTTTGAAGAGACACACATGTTGTAGGTGAAACTCTGGAACCGCATGTTTCGTTTACGGTGTTTAAAAATCTCTGCTCTTGTTTTTTTAAAGTAGATCAAATGAACATTAATCTTTGAATTTCTTATCAGAATTTTCTCCGCACAGAGAAGGAAACTTATGGAAGTCTCTACGAATTGGCGTTAAATAGTTTTCCAATTAATAAAGTATGACAGGAAGTCTGCATCTTTGCAAACCAAGATATGTGGTTTGAAAGTTTCACCATCAGTATGTGCAATGCCTTAGGACTCGTTTTCAAAACGACTTGTGGACTAAAAAATGAAAAACTGAGTTATTTACGATTTGGTATTGCTTACGCAGTAGGCATAAATGCAATTAGTAGACCAAATGCAAGCAAAAAAAACGGACTTTTAATGCGTAAAGAAAGCAATTGAAAATTCTATTCACTCCTCTGAAAACTTAAGCACCAAGTGCGACCCATGTGGTCGTCTGTTCATTAGAACTTTGACTGCGGAATTTAACTGGACCTTATTTTGCAATAAGTACTACAATTTCTGGGTCGGTTTTGAAACAATGTATGCAATATTAGTTTAAAAAGGCATAATATCTTAAGCAAATCCACTTAGAACGTGTCCTTTCCCATACCTTCAACTTCAGGTTTAAAACTTGAAATGTTAACTGATTTTGTTTACAACAAAATTCAGGTTTTCTGCAATGATCCTATTCGATGCAAAGCATTCAGAGTCAAGCAGTAGCATGACATAACCAATTTTCTATCACACTAGCTGTTGATCCAAAACAATGGATTAAAGCTAAACGTATGAGGAAAAAGACATCCCTGAAAAATTTATTCTTGTGGTCTCGCCATTTTGGCGAAACAATGACTGGAAACTCTAATAATGTTTCATTGTTGTTCAGTGAGTACCAAATTGAAAAACAGTATCTTTGAAAACATCATCAGCCACTATCATCATAATTTCAAGTTCAAACAGTGTAAACGAAGTTTTCCATGCATTTTATGGTGTAATCAGTACAAATACTTGGGGGAGGGCGGCAAATGTCGAAATTTTGCCGTTAAGCCTCAAAAAGACTCTAGCGCCAATTGGTTTTTTTCTTCTTGTACTGTGTGAATTATAAGACTATTTCTGAAAGTACCACAATCTGATTTCAAATTACAATCTTCTTTTACAAGAATTTTTATGAGCTCTTAGGTTTAGAACAGGCCCTTAAATCAGTTTTTCTCAAATTCTCATTTCTAATGCTCAAGGCTTTTTGAGAAGGACTGATTCATTTGTCCTACTGGACAAAATCCCCTTTTCTTTGGCTGATTGTAAACACTTGCTTCTCGGAAAACAGGAAAAAAATAACTCGAAATAACTTATTGAAAGACTTTTATTCTTCATTTTAGCAACATTATTCGTTAGTCGATTTATAAATGATACATTCATCCCAGGCCTTAGACCTAGGCCTTCTAGGACTGAAACAAATACAAAAAGAAAAACCTGCAAGTACATTATAATTGTGGTAACAAATCATTGACTATCTGTGTCTGGAATATTGAGGAGCGCTATGTAGGGCCTTGTATCCTAAACTATCGAAAAAATCCCATTTCTCGGCACTAGTTTTTCCCTCTAAAAGCTGAGGAAAAACTGGACGGATTGAAGCGGAATTAGCCCATTTATATTTCACATTGCTTAATTTTCTTTCATGTTTTATATATTTTACCAGAGAATGAAGCGACTTAATTTTAAAATGTCTGTGATTTTACCCTGAAACCAGAAGAACATACTCACAAAATTTCAAGTTTCAGTTTTGCTTACTTTCTGTTCAAAAAATGAAACATCAGAGAAATTTGAGCAACATCTCATGTAGTAAGGCTCATTCTTTACCGTTCAGTTTAAACAAACAAAGTGGAGAAATTCAAGAAAATTCAAATTTTTGCTTAGTATTTTTCCTCCGTGAGGCAGAAACACTCCTCTGCGCGTGAACAAATTTTACCTCTCTGAGTTATCCATCAGCCACTCACAATAGTTATACACATCAGTTAAGGCAGACTTTGCATGGTTATTCTTCAAACATTTCCGAAGAACATAGTACAATTAAATATGCAATAGGCTACAAAACGTTGTTTCTTAAATATGCAACAAATGAAATTATTCTGCTTCACAAGCTTTGTAACAATCAAATATTCGGAGACTGCATTTTAAAATGAGCTTGATTATTCCGAGATTTTGAACCTCAGAATTTCAAGTAAGTATTCTTAAAATTTACAGATATAAATTTAAAAATTGGCGTTTGATTGTCCTCAGTTACAATTAATTGTCTGTAAAAAAGTGATCACAATGACTCAGACAGTTAAATACAAAAAAGCTGTGGTTTGAAAGTATCTTGTATCGGTTGTCTATTAGGTCTATTGGTACGTCTAAAGAAATTTAACGTCTAGTGAAGAGAACGGTCAAATCGACCGAAAAATTATTTGTTTTTGGAATTTTTGGCTTTTGTTTTGAAAGGAAAAAAATATTTGCCAAAAGAAACTAATGAGAAAAAAAATCTGATTGTCGTGCTGATTCATCCGTGTTTATGTTAAACTACGTTTTAAAAAACTCTACGTTAACGTTCAAGAAAATTTGGAAAAATTTCCTCCCTAAAGTTTTGTGTTTTGAAGATTTTAGTGAGTCTCTAACTTTCAACCGAGTAAAATCTAATCTCTACACCTTTCTGAAAACTATATAACGACGAATATGATACGCAAAGGAAATTGAACATAGATTAAAGGTTAACAACTAATTTTGACAGAAATATGCTTGCCCGCCTTGTAGTGAAATGAAAACTGTGTGTTGAAAGTGAAATGTCAAGGTAAAAAATGTGTGAATGAAGTATGAAGAATTAGACGTCATTAAGCGAAACAGGTCTATCTGCAGTAGGGGTTTTGTAAAAAAGCAGTAGGGGTTTGGAGTACTATCTTTAGCTCGTTTCTTAAAATTTCTTTTTTTGATAGATCCGTACTGCTTATCAACATTCTACCACTCTTCATTCATTCATTCCTCCTTTTAACTCTTTTTCTTCTCTACTTATCATTGTAGGCACAATATTTATTGCTTGCTTTATTTACTTTCATTCATTATACAAAAAAATAAATTATCCTCTAGTTCAGTTCTAAATGTAAAAAAATAATCCAATTTTACTCGAAACTTCAGACAAGTGTCACTTAAAATATGTTCCTCCTCAGATCCGAGAGGGAACTTTTACACAAGAAAAAAAAGTAAAACTAATCCACAAATAAAAGAAAACTGAGTCTGACAAATCGATTGGCTGAAATTAATTGTCTAAATCCGAACCTACACTAAACTTTTCTGTGCGCATTGTTACTTTATTCCTTTAATCAAAATATAACCACAAGTCTATTATGAGTTGAATGAAATATTTTGGAAACAGAAGAATTTCTCCACACCCAGGAGTCCAGGTCGAAATAAATGCAGCTTCGATTTTAGCACTCTTTAGTTTTGAAGCGTTTTGAACACCAAAATTTTAAGATTCAATACCGTCGTGCCAGAGAATAACGCCCTACGAAAATTCATCGACCGTTGCCAAATTTCCTGCGATAAAATACTCCTGTTGCCTTGAATTTTTCAGGTAAAAATGAAATCTCCAAGAAAAAAACTCACAACTCTCCCCCAATGAAATCTGATTTTTTTAAAAAAAAATATTTTTAATTGGTTTATGTATTTAATTAATTTAATTAATAATTCAAAACTCGTTTTTTTATCGGAGGAAATCTGGGAACGCATGAAAGCTCGTAGAACGTTCCTCTTCAGCAAGGCAGAGTATTAATTGAACTTTATTTTGCAATTAGGAACTATAATTTCTGGCACATCTGTAAAAACATGTATGTATAAATAGGGAAACAAATTAAGGCATACGGTTTTTCTAACCCGAGCCAGAAATTGAAGTTCCGAATTGCAAAATGTAGTCCAATCGAGGTAAGATGAAGTAAAACAGTTATCTACTATACAGGCAGTTAATTTCCGTCTCTTTGAGAAGTATTTCTTCTTTTGATTGACCAACGACTAAATTAGAATTTGATGGCCAAGGCTCTCTCTATTTTAAAAATGATATTTAACCGCACCCAGACGCACACACTGGAAAAAAAAAAAAAAAAAAACACATTGGATCTAGAGTCTGGACTCTTGAAAATATTGACAAGAAAAAATACTCTTGATTCAATCGGATTTTTGCTTGAATCAAAACGAAATCCGCTTAAATTAAGAGGCTTGGTTCTTGATTTAAGCTAGATTCTGATTGAATCAAGAGTAATTTTTCTTGTCGCTGTTTTCAAGAGTCTGGACTCTAGATCCAATGTGTTTTTTTTTTCCAGTGCACCTAAATTTTCATACTTATCAAAATAGATCTAGGCAGTTTTGAACACAGTTGTTTTGAACACAATAATTGCGATTTCCTATTTATACCGAAGCACCGAACCGAAGAAAAGACAGGAGGAGGCTCCATTTTCGATGCGAGATCGGTTATACAATCTGTAAGGTGGGCAACTTCTTGCTGGTCCCGTTCAGGGATATCGTGCTCAGCACCTCCGACGCGCGCTTCGAGGTCTTGCTAATCTTCGGGGGCGCCTCCTTCTTCTTGACCCTCCGACTGGAGATGCTGTTCATCTGACTGTACGGGCGCAGCTTGGAGCTCTTACTCGAGAGCGGGAGCGCTATATCAGGGAACAAGTACTGGTGCAAGAAGTAATTATAATTATGCGTCATCGGGATGACGCTGCTCAAATTCGAGTTCCCCGAGATGGGGATACCTGTCGTCTGATCCAGGTACATGGAGTATCTCTTCCAGGTGTCCGCCGACGGGAAGATCCGATTGAACCCGCCGCGACGCTCGTACTGCGCCCTGACGTTGCGGATGAGTCGCGATTCGTCCGGGCTCAAAGCGGTGGCACTAGCCGTGCTCTTCTTCATCCGCGGCAGCGCCAAAGAGTCCTCCAACTTCTCCCTCCGTGAGACGAAGGCACTGTAAGGACGATACTTCGTCGCCGGGCGGCTAACCATCGGGTCGACCGCCGGGAGACCCACAAGGGTCAGCAGATCCGCCAGCATGGCCGACTTGATCTTGGTATCGAGCGGGGAGTCACACCCCAAAGAAGGCGACAGATTGACCTCCAGGAGCCAGGGCTTCAGATCGGAATCGACGAGGATATCGAAACCGTAGAGCTCGAAGCAGCAATTCGAGTGCGGGACGAAGAGCTTGCAAGCGGCCACGATGGGGTGAGCGGTGGCCAGGATGGACTTGATGACGATGTCCTCGATCTGCAGCATCAAGGACTCGGTGTCCACGTTGGAGGATCGTAGCAAACGGAGCAGGGCGCTCAAAGTCCACTTGCTCCCCACATCCTCGGCATCGGGATCGTCGGTGCGGATGTAATCCGAGTGGTGTTTGTTGATGCTCGAGTTGCACAGGTGCATGCACGAGTTCCAGAGGTTCTTCCTGCCGACGGTGTACTTGACCGTGGCGAAGCGGACAAAGCCCTCCTCGTACATGTAGATCATGAGAGGGTCGTAAGAGGTGACGGCCACGTAGATCCGCAAGTCGCACTTGCGGCCGTTTATGAGTAGAGGGTTCTCTATGTACTTGGCGACGACGACGGGTTCTTCGAGCGGGACGTCCTCCGGCGAGTTGACGATGTGGATGCCGCGACCGCGGGACGAGGCGACGGGTTTGATGATCCAGGGCCCGCGGTGGCGGTAGTGGGAGGTGGTGAGGTCGCGGAAGCCCTCAGGCATGACGAAGGTCAAGGGTAAGAAGTTGAAGTGCTTGAGACCTTTGACGTGCTGCATCTTCTCGATGTTCTTGTAGAGGCGGTCCTTCCGGGTGAGTTCGTAGGAGCGAGGGAAGTGGTTGACGCGCTGGTGGACGGTCATGGCGCGGAGGATCTGGGGCTTGAGGTGGACGCCGGTCCAGAGGAGGTTGAACTCGGAGATCTCCTGGGCGACCTCCTGGAGGCCGTGCGAGTGGAGGAGGGCGATGAGGAGCTTGGTCTCGGCCTGCTGGGTCTTGAAGGTCATGTGGAGGATGTTGGCGGGGGTCTCGGGGGGCGGCTTGGAGAGGGCGCTCCGGCGGAACTTGAGGACCGTGTTCCGGGAGGTGCCGGCCGTCCACTCCTCGAACACCTGCGACTTGCTCGACGCCTCGATCGATTGCGAGATCCCGTCCGTCAGCGGGCACGGGTAGTAGTAGCAGTTTTCCATGTTCAGGGCCCTGGAACAGAGAAGAAAGAACGGTTATCGCAGGGTGTCTGCAAGTCCGGAATTTTCGGAATGTCCGGAAATGGTACTGATTTTTTAAGGCGGTCTGGAAGTACTGAAAAAGTGCGGGAATTCCGCAAGAAGGTCCGGAATTTGTTTCATTTGTTGTCTTTTTTGTCGCAATTTGAGCGAGAAATTCAAATTTTTGAAATTTTTCGGATTTCATCAATTTGGAAATTCCGCAAGAAGGTCCGGAATTTTTTTCATTTGATGTCTTTTTTGTTTCAATTTGAGCGAAAAATTCAAATTTTTGAAAATTTTCGGATTTCATCAATTGGAGATATTGGAAAAAATACACTGAAAAGAAAAAACACATTGGATCTAGAGTCCAGACTCTTGAAAATATTGACAAGAAAAAGTATTCTTGATTCAATCAGATTTTTGCTTAAATCAAGAACCAAGCCTCTTAATTTGAGCGGATTTCCTTTTGATTGAGGCAAAAATCTGATTGAATCAAGAGTATTTTTTCTTGTCAATGTTTCCAAGAATCTGGACTCTAGATCCAATGTGTTTTTTTTTTCCAGTGTGATTTTTTAAGGGCGGCCCGGAAGTACTGAAAAAGTGCGGGAATTCCGCAAGAAGGTCCGGAATTTTGGGCGCTTCTGGGTACCAGATGCGCCCTTTCCAACCGTTCGACTCCCCCGATGTAACATGTACTATACTACATGCCCTTTTGCCTTATGGGTAATGACGCCATTCTGGTACACCCGGGAAAATTGGATTTTTTTCTGCATCTGGTATTCGTAAAAGTTTTCGTGAAATGTTTTGCTTTTAAGCATAACAATCTCGCACGGACGTATTACCTGGTTAAAGTATTTTAGGGCCTCCTTATGCTTTAAATACTTACATCCGAGGCAGTACTTTCAGATCGATTTGAAAATATTACGAACAGTCACGTGATCTCTTCATTTTAGTGACGTATTACTGTGCTACTTTGTGATTGGTTCATTTTCTTGGCGCAGCATCGACACGTCAGCTGTTTGCGGCATTGAGCGGAAGGTTTAAGGGTTTAAGGCAACGTTTAAGGTTATGTCATGGACCAAGAGAATGAATAAGGACCCCCAACTCCAGTTAGCGGAGATATTAGCGCTGTCTGGCGTTCACGCCGCGGCCGTGAATATGGGTCCAGCCAGCGCCGATGTCACCGCCGGCCGGCTGGTCCCTCTCTTCCCCGCGACCCGCGCTTCCCCTCCCCACTGCTGAACTCCTCTTCACGCGGCCCCGCTCCCCCGCGACCTGCGCACCCTACCTCGCGGCGTCGCGACGCCGCTGTCCGCTAGATCGCGTTGACGCACCAGCTTTAGAGGTTCCGCCGCTCTTTCCTAGAGTACCTGTATAGCGAGAGTATGGACAGATCGCTTCATGGAGGGCTTAGGGCCCAAAAGTGCAGCCACCCTTCTAACCAACTTCTAACGCACAAAATTTCACTGCCAGTCTGTAGATTCCAATTCTAACGAAGATGGCTAAGAAAGTATATAAATGAGCGTTCTTCCACAAAAATTAGTAAATTTATGCAAGAACTAAGTCAAATATGTGCTTTATAAACGATGGTTCGTAACAGTTGTATTAATAAATCGCTCTGGATAATTGAAATTCATAGGTTGGCTGCATTTCTGGGCCCTACCTTTATTCGCGGAGGCATCGGTGAAGGCCTGATGGATTTTCGGAGTTTCACATCTGTCTATACTCTCGCTATACAGATACTCTACTCTTTCCCGTCGTCTGATTTACAGTGCATCCTTTATGTTTCCATTCACCACCAACTTAAATTCATCACAAAGTGCTTGTGGAAAGTTTCAGATCTTCGCGGTCGATCTGAAGTTTTGAAGGGTTTTGCGGTTAAAGAATCCCACTTTAAATTCCATCTTCGTCAGTCTTCGGGTACATAAGTTGGTAGTAATATGCTTTGTCAAAGAAGCGCCCTCCAACGCTTGGGCGTTGGAACTGCTTGTTTTTCCATTTGTTGTCTTTATTGTCGCTATTTGAGCAAGAAATTCAAATTTTTGAAATTTTTCGGATTTCATCAATTGGAGGTACTGAAAAAGTACTGAGGTATTTTTTCTGTCGAGGAGGCCTTGGATTTATAAGGAATGTACTGAAAAAGTACTGATTTTTGGCCAGCGTGTTTAAGTAGGCACCCTGTATTCCTCCTTGTACTCCCGTCGTAGCCAAGAGAGCAGTAAGTGCAAAAATCAAGTCAAGAGAAAACGGTCTCACAAGCGTCTCATCGGATTTCATTGAAAGAAGCCTCCGTTCTTTGTCAAATTGCTGCTACCTAATCATCTGAAGGACTCTTAGAAATCCTTTGGATGATTAAAAATCCACAGATTTTCTTTCAATTACATAAAAGGGTGTTTTTCATTTTCATGCTAGGCTAGTGTCAGGCAAGATAGCTGTAAGTGCTGTCTGCATGCTTTCGTCGTTGCGTATTGGACACGCAATGCAAAAAAAGTTGCAACGTATATACATACACACACACAAAAAAAAAAAAAAATTATTGCAATAACTGTCAAACGAGTGGAGCCCCTTCAATTAGTGAATAGGCAACAACTGCAACACACACAACATCCCGATCCTAGCAATAATATTACTATGTGATTACAATTTATTGTAACCTGCACTACTTGCGTTGTTGCTAAACGTTGCGTGGGTCAGTTACCGAAGAAAATTCGTTATAAATGTATCTCAATAATTGCGACGCCTCAAAATTTCTACCGGTGCTTAATTATCATAGAAAAAGGAGGGAACGATATTGTTTATAATTGAATCAGTGAGTTCGAAAACACACCAACTCGGAAGAAAAATTGTTCAGGAAACACCTAAAACTGCGCAGCGGGCGAAGAATCTAGTTTAAGAAAAAACCTTTTTGGTGCCAAAGGACAAGTACTTAGTTGTTTGATGACAGAATTAAGCGTTTTAAAAATTTCCGAGTTTGTGGGTTTTCGTTCTCACCGACTTTCAGATACTGATTTTTCACAGTCTGCCCAGAAAAATGTATATTTTTCGACCTGAATAACGCTTGAATATTTGTATAACTTGTTGGTACAAGGTATATTGAACCGAAAAAAGAAAACCGCAAAATCGGATGGTCACCCGTTTCCCTTGAAATGGCCAACAATTGGTATTTCCAATGAAATACTTCGATTTTCCCTTTTCCCGTCGCTGTTTCGAGCATTTCCGATTGCAATTTCGAAATTTCCTGCGTGCAGATGCTTCTATCCATAAGTGTTACTTAACCGTATAAAAGTGAAAATCGAAAAAACCCGAGTTGGTGTGTTTTCGAACTCACTGATTCAATTATTGTCAATGATTGTTCAATTCTCATCAGAGTCTCTGTTGACGGACTCAGAAAAAGTGAGTCGGAGAAATGGTCAGGAAAAAGTCAAGGAAAGTCCTGCCACTCCCATCCCCTCATTCTGGAGACATGCTCATCAAGGAAATACAGAGAAAATCCAGGTGGAAGGCTAAACTGATTCAAAGAAAACACATGGGGGAAAATGAGAAGAAATGCAATGAAAATTTAGGGAAAATGAATCACGCTGATTCAAGAAAAATATCAGGGATGCAAATAAAACCAGAAAAGACTTTTGGAAAAATCTAAGGAAAATGAAAAGAAAGCCCCAGGAATATTCAACACTGGAAAAAAAAAAACAGATTGGATCTTGAGTCCAGACTCTTGAAAACATTGACAAGAAAAAATACTCTTGATTCAATCGGATTTTTGCTTGAATCAAAACAAAATCCGCTTTAATTAAGAGGCTTGGTTCTTGATATAAGCTAGATTCTGATTGAATCAAGAGTACTTTTTCTTGTCGATGTTTTTAAGAGTGTGGACTCTAGATTTAATGTGTTTTTTTGCCAGTGAAATAAAACACAATGCAGATTCAGGAGAAACAGATATTTCAAGGGAAGAGCAAGAAAAAGCCAAGGAAAATACTAGACACAGTCAAGCAAAACGCAAGGGGAGTTGAAAGAAGACCCAGGAAAACTCAAGGAAAACACAGCAAGAATCAGGGGAAATAATATTTAAATTCACGGGAAATAGAAATAGCAGGGGCAAAACAGATACAGTTCCTGGGAAACGCCCCAGAGACTCGAAGGAAGCCCAGGGAAAAATAGAGAAAACACAGGGAAAATTAAGAGAAAACTTAAAGAAAACGCAGGGAAAATTCAGGGTGGACTCATTAAAAATTTCATGAAAACCCTACAGAAATCCCGTGAATTCTTCATTATTTCCAACTTACGTATGAATATCAAAAACCGCTCGCTAAAAACTACTCTCCCCTCTTTGGAGTATCAACACAGCCACAGGAACAACATTTACGTTAAGGGTTAAAATAACGCAGTTTTTTCAAGCAATGCAAAAGTGGACTTTATAGATTCACATTTGTTGTTGACGTAACGAGCAGTCATTCGAATAGCGTTTTTCGACTGGAGCAATCGCTATCGATTCTCAGGTCTGGCCTCCGTCATACAGATCAACGTGTTTCATAGTAGTCAGATAGTGCATTTTTCCTCATTAAGACTCATTTAAAATATCCACATTTTGTCAAATAACTGGCAACAATGACGTATTTTGAAGCTCTGGAGGTCTACAGTGTGACCCAACTGTCAAGTTTAGTGTAACAAGTCCCCAGAAAAACCTTGAATGTAAGTGCCACTTGTTAGGGTAATGAATTACCACGCGGAAGGAGGGTGGTCAGGCCGCTTCACGGCCCAAATCCCGAAGGCACTTCGCGCCATCAAAGGACCACCTCGCGGCTGTCCACAAAAAGAAAGAAAGAAATAAATAAATAAAGAAACCTCAGACAACAAAATAAAGGGAGAAAAGTAGGAGGAGGAGAGAGTAATGGTGAAAAAGAAAGAAAAGAAACCGATTGCTAATACATGGTTAAATTATCGCTCCTGCATCGAGGTGTTATGAATGTTGCGTACTTACTGATTGAAGGGGCTCTTCCTGTTGAAATTTATGTCAATAAAATTGTAATAGGTTGCAATTTTTTGCAACTCGAAAATTGCCTGCCTCTCTCCCACATGGAACTCATTTTATTAATCGTTTAAATTCGACATCATCGCTCAAGTAACGTAAAACTATTGCTATTTAATGATCATGGGGGAAAAAAAAAAAATTCAATTTTGTTGCCTGAAATTGTAAAATTATTTCAATATTTTCGTTGCACCACCCTGCTACTGCAGCCACCCAGTATCTGGTGTTTAAGTCACCCTGCAGACTATGTCTCTGAGGAGGACGCCTCTGGAGAGAGGAAAAATCATGACGGAAAATAATATTTTTTTAGTTGACACAATACTCTCATTCATTTTAAGGCATCAGAGTTGGGTCACCCTGTATTTCCGAAATGTTCCAAATTCTTATCAGTGCTTTTTCGTTCGTGAGTGCCTGAGTGGTTTCTGATCGTCAAGATTGGTGTTGGTCGGCATCGGCAACGGTTATTATCGTCGTCCTTGTAGCCTTCCAGCGTTGGTTGAATAAACGGTGGTATTTTTGTGTCAGTAATGTCTCCGTTTCCCATTTCGTACATCGTCGCCGAATCAGCCGTAAAAGTAAAAATAATATCATATAATTATCACGGTTCGTCACGCCGCGAAAATTCCTTGATTTACCGTCAATTTTGTCCAATTTTTGGAATGTTGCCCGAAAGTCCTTGCCTTAAGACAGACTTTAGGTGGAAAACACCACATTCATTCCTAAAATTTTCGTCAGAAAAGCCTCAAAATGCGTCCAAATAGAGTTGAAATTTCAAAACTTTTCCAGCTTTGTTGAATGTAACAATTCGAAGGTATTTTGCGTTCAAGTAAAAAAAAAAAAAAGCTTAATTTTCTGCATAAATTCATGAAAAATTTACGTACAGAAGCCTCGAAATGCGTCCAAATAGAGTTGAAATTTCAAAAAATTTCAGGATCTTTTTTAATGCATATAATTCAAAAGTCTTTTTTGCTGAAAGTTCAAAATGGAATCGTAATTTCCTGCTGACATTGATGGAAAATCTGCGTCACGGAAGCCACAAAATGCGTCTAATTAGATTACTTTCTAAAATTTTCGGGGGGAGGACCCCCGGCCCCCCGGAAACAATATCCTGGTTACGTGCCTGCGGGCCGATTATTGAAATTGATAGACAAAGCTGTGGACAAAGAAGACAAAAGATATACGGAGGGATCCTATTGGTGGAAGCGGGTGATTGCAATGGTCAAAGGTGGTAGGTAATAGACTAACTAACGGCAACCCACGAGAGACCCGATAGTAAGTCCATCATTTTCTCCTTTAGTCTATCGGAACCACCCATTTCAACCAATGGGATCGCTTCATTTACGTTATGTCTTCTTTGTCTATCGCTTTGTCTATAGATTTCAACAATCAGCCCGCCGACAAGTTGGGCAACGCCGGTGTCGGGGCGTGCTTTGCGATGTATCGATTGGTCTGCCCCTTGAACCAATAGAAGAGGATCGATAGCCGGGGTGTCGGGAACGAACACCTCAATAATCGATTCTACACCATAGCTTCAAACGGGAAATATCGATAAATCGATCAACCATGCCTCGCCACTCACGCTACACGCTACTCCTCGTGCTTTTCCACAATAATTTACTCTTGTTTTGTTCGACTGAGGTACTTAAAATTCCGCGGAAAGCGAATGCATTCCGCGATCGTTTGCTCCAAAGCGCTAATTTCACTCTCGCAGAGTCCGATTCGTCCACTCTTTGCTCCTCTCATTCGCTTTCTTCCTCGCGGCCCAGATTCGCCAACTCCGTTTTCGTGCGCTCTCGTAACCGCAAATTATACGTCTCGCCCGAAGAAAGACGTAAACGCCCAACGGATGCCTTGGAACTTACGTCTTTTTTGCGATTAGCCGTTCGCTCGCTTCCAGTGTCTTTTCGAGTAATGAGCTCAGAGCGCCTCTCAATTACTTCGATTACCAGAAACGTGAAGCCTTTCATTATACCTCTTCTATTTTACATCCGGACGGATTCAATGATGAAAGATGTTTTTTGGTAATTAAATAAATAAAAAAGGAGCTATGATCCACGCGACTCCTATACATGTAGTTCCTTTTATTTTAGTTCGTCTTGGACTTGTGTTCTTTTCAGCGCGGATACAATTATCTCGACAATTTGTTTCACTTATTGCCTTCTAAAAAGCTGTTGCATTCAACAGGTCTGTTTTGTCATTGAACTCTATCGAAACCGCGTAAGACTATAGACTGAGGATTGGTATTAATTTAATATTAATACACTGGCAAAAAAGTTGCTTGGATCTAGAGTCCAAGCTCTTAAAAACATTGAGAAGAAAAAATACTCTTGATTCAATCGGACTTTTTGCTTGAATCCAAAGGAAATTTGCCTAAATCAAGAGGCTTGGCTCTTAGATTCAAGAAAAATCTGATGGAATCAAGAGTAGTTTTTCTTGTCGATATTATTAAGGTGATTCCTCCCATGAAGTTAACAAACATCGATATATCGAACGAATTTTGCTAAATTACGAGCTTTGCTTTTCTTTCTTTGAAACAACAGAGAAGTAACAGTGTAGAAGCATACTTCAGCAGTCTATTGGCAAAAAACCTCTTCCGAAAACCGTAAATTAAAGCCAAATGAGACTGAATGCAAAATATCGCATTCGACCAATACTAATTGAATGCGATATTTTCCGTTTAGTCTCATTTGGCTTTAATTCACGGGTTTTGGAAGAGACTTTTCGCCAATAGACTGCTGAAGTATGCTTCTACACTGTTACTTCTCTGTTGTTTCAAAGAAAGAAAAAGCAAAGATCGTAATTTAGCAAAATTCGTTCGATATATCGATGTTTGTTTACTTCCTGGGAGGAATCACCGTAAGAGTCTGGACTTTTGATCCAAGCGACTTTTTTTCCAGTGTATGCGAGTTTGAGTAAGGAATCAAGGTGTTATATGTTTTCTTTTATTTTATTTAAAAAAAAATTGTTTGTACAAAGCTGGAGCTTTTCGACTTTTGGCCATCATCGGAGCGTCAGCTACAAGCTTCAGCTTTATAAACAATATTTTTCAAAATAAAATAAAAGTGAACATAACACCTTGTCTCCTTACTCAAACTCGCATGTATTAAAAATGGTGTTACTCATGAACGATTTCATAAATGATATTAATTGACAAAGCGGTGAGAAAAATAGATGCTAGGAAAACCGAGCGGTCTTATTGGTTGGAATGGGTAGTTGTTGTAGACTAAGGGGATGATGATCGACTAACCGTATGTATATTATATACTAGTATGTACCAGTAAGTAATAGACTAACTAACAGGAACCCACAAGATTCCCTACGGTTAGTCCATCATTCATCGACAAGGTTGCCACAGAATGTAGAAAACGAAATTCCCTGACAATTCCACGATTTCCCTGAGAATTGAAGATGTGATGGATGGTTAAGGAGGCATAAATGAAAATAGTTCTCAGGCAAACTTTGTTGTTCGAAACCTCCCATTCTAGAAAGCAAGTGAAGGTGATTCAACAAATTTTCCCCGACAAATTTCGTCATTTTCCCTGTTATTTCCCGGTTTTCACTAACTTTAAAATTCCCTGACATTTTCCCGTTTTCCCATACTTTTTAAAATTCCCTGACATTTCCCGGTTTTCCCTGCACTGGAAAAAAAACACATTGGATCTAGAGTCCAGATTCTTGAAAACATCGACAAGAAAAAGGACTCTTTGATTCAATCAGATTTAAGCTTAAATCAAAAGGAAATCCGCTCAAATTAAGAGGTTTGGTTCGTGATTTAAGCTTAAATCTGATTGAATCAAGAGTATTTTTTCTTGTCGATGTTTTTAAGAGTCTAGACTCTAGATCCAATGTGTTTTTTTTCCAGTGTGACTTTATAAAATTCCCTGACATTTCCCGGTTTTCCCAGACTGTGGCAACCCTGGATCCCTTTAATCCATAAGAACCACTCGTGTGAACCAATAGGATGACCCCATACTCCCCACGTCTTCTTTGCCTATGGCTTTGTCCATCAATTTCATGAGCCCGGTGAAAGGGAATTTTATGAGAGTTACCTGGGAATCCTTTGCGGGCGAGTTCATGGAGCTTTCCCTCCTCCTTTTATGAATATTAATCTGCGGCATGAATGAAACGGCGCATCCGTTCCGATGGCGAGGAAGCACGTGAGAGCGGAAAATAGGCGGCAGCCTTTGCCTTTGAGCCGTGCAAAATCCCAATTCACCTCGTTCCTCGTTCCTCCTCCTCGGCGGAAATCAATCGTCGGCGACTAATATCTCAGCCGCGATAAATGGGTCAAGGTCAACGGGGCGAGGTCGCACTCAGAGCCCCCGGGGGAAAGCAACACCGCCGGAAAACTGGACCGATTCGGGGAAAACGGGGAAAAGTCGGTGGAAACTGGGAAAACTAGGAAAATAGGATACTAGTCGCGGGAAACTGGGAAAAGAAGGGAAAGCAGGGCAGTGTCGCGGGAACTTGGACCGAATCGGGGAAATTTGGGAAAAGTTGGTGGAAACTGGGAAAACTAGGAAAAAAGGGTACTAGTCGCGGAAAACTGGGAAGAAAAGGGGAAGCATGGCAGTGTCGTGGGCAACTTGGACCGAATCGGGGAAATTTGGGAAAAGTTGGTGGAAACTGGGATAACAGGATACTAGTCGCAGAAAACTGGGAAAAGAAGGGAAAGCAGGGACATGTCTCGGGGAACTTGGACCGAATCAGGGAAATTTGGGAAAAGTTGGTGAAAATTGAGAAAACTAGGAAAACAGGGTACTAGTCGCGGGAAACTGGGAAGAGAAGGGGAGCAGGGCAGTGTCGCGGGGAACTTGGAATAGTCAAAATAATGCGAATGTCAAAGAAAACAAACGGAGAAAACCAGCGATAGTTGGAAAAAACTAGAAACAGCCAGGAGGACGTAGGGAAAGTCAAGGCGTAGAAAGGAATAACCGAAGAAACGGAAGAACTCTCAGGAAACTGAAAGTAGTTGGCGCGGTAAAGGTTAGGGATAAAGGGAAATCAAAAGAAGTGTCGGAGGAACCTAGACATACGAGGGTCATCCAGAAAGTGAGAATCCCTACACAAATGCTCTACATGGTACAATTGTAGGAAGAACTGGCACTTTCTAGAAACATTAAGATGAATGTCGGAGAGAAAACCAGGGAGCTTAAGGGAGCTTTTGAAAGAGATAAGAAGAGTCTCGGAGTTGTGGTAAAAATTAGAGAATTTGTGGAAATGGCAGATGGAACGAGGGTAAGTAAGGAAAACCAGGCAGTGATTATAGCATTATGGGAATATTTGGGAGACTCGAGGGAAATCTGAAGGAAAAGTTAGGAAAAATTGAATAGTAAGTAATTATCAGGGGAAATCAAGAAATTTTGAGAGCAATAGGCACCTGAGAAAAGTTCGGGAAGAAATCAGTGAAAGTTGGGAAACTTAGGAGAAATTGAAAGTCGGGGAGAATCCAGGAAAAGCTAAGGAAGATGGTTATGAGTCAAGAAAACAAGAGACGCACCAGGAGAAACCAGGAAAATTCGGTATAATTAAGGGACATCGAAATGAAGCGGGGAAAAGGAGGGAAAACGAGGAAAGGTCGGGAAAATTCATGAAAAACCGAAGATGGAGGGATCTAACCGGGTGAAAATCCTCGGAAACCGCGACCGAAAATCCGAAACAAAGGGTGTGTTTACCTGCGGGCGTGCGGCGTTTCCAACTGTGCCGAGCCGGACTTGGCGAGTAGTCCGTCGCCGTCCCTAACCTTATATTTGTTCCCCCGTCGCCTTGGCAACCGCGGAGTCCCTCAAGCCCCGTTGCCGTCCCGCCCCGGTTGATTATCGGCCACTCTTGGTCGACTATCGAAACCTTATCGAATGGCCTCCATCGATATAGCCCCATCTCAGCAGTGCTATCTATCGATCCAGGTCCTTCGATAATGCAGCACCTCGCTAGAGTCCCTTTATGAAGACAGTTAAAGCGTCCACCCCACCATCAAACTAGGGCCTCAAAGAGGCTCATCGATGGAACTGTTGACTGTTGCCTTTCAAAGGTTAGCCCTGGATAGACGATCAAATTCCCGAACCAATTCCGATCAAAGTAGCATCAAAGTGTCGGGAGTCATCAGTCTTAAACTCATTAATTTGCTTAATTTTAAAATGAAAACTTGGCAGAAATGTTTCCTGTGGCAGGAAATGATGAATGGTGGCACTCCGTTCTGATCTTACTCTGAACAAAAAAGTGCGGCCCGTCAAAATTTGATGGTAGATGGTGACCACCGGTCATCAGCATGTCTACTTTGATCGGAATTGGTTCGGAATTTGATCGTCTATCCAGGGCTATTGTCGGCCCGACGATCTTTGAAGGCAACCGATGTGTTTGAGGTACATCACAGATCAGATCTTGAAATTTTCATGGAATTCCGTGCAGAAATGGCCGAGAAATAGAGGAATTGGCGCCAGTTTGAGAGCCCCAGTTTGTAAGTGGGCTGGACGCTGAAGACAACGCGGCTCATGGATGTCACTAGAGTCCCTTTACAGAGAGAGTTGAGACAACGCGGCTCGTGGATTTCACAAACGGGAATAAAGATTACACAAATCGGACGTTTTTTTGTAATCTTTGATGAGCCCACTCCCAAATAATTTCTGTCTCCGTTCCCAATCTCGTTTTATCTGTTCCTTCCCGTACCTCCGATTCCCCGGCCCATTCCGGTTTATAATCTTTGCAATTGGTGAAACTGTACTCTTTATTCCCGTTTGTGACACTGCGGAGGCCTAAAATACGGGAACCAACCAGAAATGGATTCGAATTGCCTTTTCTCTCGGTATAAAGGAACTCCAGATGTCTTCAATGGGAATTAAGATTACACAAACTGAACGTTTTTCGTAATCTTTGATCAACTCATTCCCGAATTCATGTCTCTGTTCCCTCTCTCATTCTGTTTGTTCCTTGCCGTACCTCCAATTCCCCGGTCCATTTCAGTTTATAATCTTTGCAATTGGTGAAACTGTAATCTTCGTTCCCGTTATTTGTAACACTGCAGGCCTGAAATACGGGAACCAATCAGAAATGGATCCGAATTGTCTTTACTCTCGGTATCAAGGGACTCTACATCATAAAAACGTTAATACCTCGATTAGGAGTTGATTTCAGTAATTTTCGGCCTGCGAACCGTGTTCCTTGTGGAATTTTGTTCGCGAATCATGTATCAGAATGCTTAAATTCGCACCTTGTCTACTAGTAAATTCCCCGTTCCCCGTACGAAGGAACGTAACCCCATTCCGAAGTTGCCAAATTGACTCCAACAATCGATCCATTTTACAAAAATGGACCGAGTTTATCAGGAAGGAGTCAACCCAAATTTTCGAAAAAATAGAGTTCGGAATGTTTTTGAATTCCAATATCCGTATAATTTCTCCTGCCAAAAAGTGAACGTCGAAAAACAGAAAATAGTTTGTGAAACGAGGGGTTAAAGTTTACTATCTCACTGGAAAAAAACACATTGGATCTAGAGTCCAGACTATTAAAAACATCGACAAGAAAAAATACTCTTGATTCAATCGGATTTTTGCTTGAATCAAGAACCAAACCTCTTAATTTGAGCGGATTTCCTTTTGATTTAAGCAAAAATCTGATTGAATCAAGAGTATTTGTTCTTGTCAATGTTTTCAAGAGTCTGGACTCTAGATCCAATGTGTTTATTTTTCCAGTGCTACATTGGACTTCCTGCCGGAATAAAACATTAAACCTCTTTTTCTCAGTTCAACCTAATGTGGGTTGGTTCCTTTCTGATGATCGGTCCAAATGTACCTGAGCAATTTTCATCCTAATTTGTCTGATATTTGCACGAAATCTGAGGAAAAATCACATTAATTTTAAGTTAGAAATGCCGAATACTCGCTTGGTCAATATGCAAATTGCGAGGGGAGATTCGGCAAACGTTGAAATGGAGTTACGCTCTTTCGCGCGGGAAACGTCGAATCGCAACATTTTTCTATCCTCCCGAATTTTTCCGACCCTTGCAACCCCGCCCAGTTGTAGAGTCCCTTTATACTGAGAGTCAAGACAACACCCCCCATGGAGTCACAAACGGGAATAAAGATTACAGAAATTGAACGTTTTTCGTAATCTTTGATCGGCTCATTCTCAAATTCCTCTCTCCGTTTCCTTCTCTCATTCCGTTTGTTCCTTGCCGAACCCATAATTCCCTGGTCATTCCAGATTATAATCTTTGCAATCGGCAAAAATGTAATCTTTATTCCCGTTTGTGACACTATGAAGGCCTAAAATACGGTAACCAATCAGAAATGGATTCACATTGTCTTGACTCTCAGTATAAAGGGACTCTACCCAGTTGGAGATCTGCAGAGCGCATTTTTGGTCCCTCGGGCCGGATAGACCCGTTTCAACCCCGATGAAAACCCCCGCCGAGGTTCGCGGTTCTCACTCAACACGGCATGCATGACGTCATGCGAGTTGCACCCCCAGACGCGGATGGAAGCACCGCACTGGACAATTATCGATTCCTCGTTCGGTAGCGTCATTCACCGACCGAGTAGACAACCTAATACACGCTTGTTTTCAAGTGAAGATAAAACAAACGCGGCCGTGAAGGGGGAAGGATATGTCGCACCGGCACGAAATGCGGTTCCCCCAAAATGCAACCCCCCCGCGCCTCCACTCCCCCGCCTCACTTTTCTGTCACACCAGGGTGCTCTAGCGAGCCCCTTACACACCCTTTCGCTCCTGCTGAAGAAAAACGCCGTATTAGCCATCGACTGGTGCCAAACCGAAAGAGGATAAAATAACACTAGAAAAAAAAACACATTGTATCTAGAGTCCAGACTCTTAAAAACATCGACAAGAAAAAATACTCTTGATTCAATCGGATTTCTGCTTAGATCAAGAACCAAGCCTTTTAATTTGAGCGGCTTTCCTTTTGATTTAAGCTTAGATCTGATTGAATCAAGAGGCCTTTCTCTTGTCAATGTTTTCAAGAGTCTGGACTCTAGATCCGATGTGTTTTTTTTCCAGTGAAGGGGAAAAGGAAAATAAATTAACAATGGACTGATATAGTGACTACGTCATTCGATATGATATCTAACTCTTGGCTCAAAACAAAACAAACTAACATAAAAGCTCATGTACGAATTTTCATGAGTTGATTTTAGTTCATTAAAATTTAGTCATTGAACGGTCATAAATCGGTGAAAGACTCATTAAACACTAGAAATCTCGATTGTAAGAAACGTTTGGACGCATAGCGCAAAAGGCGCGAATCAGAAACAAGGTTTTGAGTTTGTTTACATTTGAACCAAGGATTCGATACTATGTCGAATGACGTAGCCACTAAATACATTTCCCAATTAAATGGCAATAGCTGATGTGGCTTGGTTCCTTTCTGCTTAACGCGGTCCAAATATTGACCTCCAATGAGAAAAATATCGTTGAATTAGTGAATTCAGCCAGAGTGGGCCCAAAAATGGCCATAATCGATATCCCTACTCTGATTAGAAAAAAGATCAGAAAGTTAGAGAAAGAACGGAAGAAAAAACAACGAAGGAAATAGAAGAGGAAAAATGGCAAAGAAAATAAAAAGACAAATATTGAAAAAGAAAAAGCTTAAATCAGAAAGATTGAAGAATGGAGATTCCATGAACTTGAGCGGTTTTCGCTCAGTGCGGCAGAGCACACTCACATGGTTCTTCGGGCCGGAGACAGATACATAACCGCGTGATCCAATGGGATTCCAATGGTTATGCGAGGTTTTTGGCCCAGCGCACGTAGAATATTTGCGTGACTCGAGCCCTTGCCGTTGTACGTTTGTTCCTCGCTCGGCGACAAGAATAAAAGCTCGCCTTTTCACGGTTTACAACTCCGTCGCCAAATTGACTTCCTTTATTCGATCATTGGGACTTGATTTCGTAACAAGGCACCAATATTTCTGGCTCATCCATAAAATCAAATATTCACGTAGGAACAATTAAAACGGGGAGAAGGAGGAGAGGGAAAAGACAGGGTCGGGACTGGCTCGCATCTGAGGGCGTAGACCCTTGGCTGGTTAAATGGGCGTAATGTGATACTTTCTGGTAGGGCATCCTCTACGTGGAGAGGGGTCCAGAAAATTTTGGCAAAGCAGCACAAAAGTTTACGCTTTTTTCAGGTTCAAAGTTTATTAAGCGTACAGAGTAAAAATTGCAAAATTGAACGTATTGAAGTAACCGACCGACTTCTGAAATTAAAGAATATATTAAAAATTAAAGCCTCTAGACGCATCCAAGCACCATTATTTCCAAAAGACTCGAGCCAGTGCTGCGGTTTACAGGAGCTTAAGGCGAGGGTCTGCAAATCTACCATAAAAAAGAATCAGACAAGAACCTGAACAAAGAAGAGAGAACGAGTATCAACGCAGCCGAAGATAGGAAAGACGCACTCGGGCCTCTTTTAACTTTTCTTCCGAATCGTAGCGACACCTAATTGACAGCATATAACCGAGCATTGAGAGCTCACGCTTCGTGTCATCGCGCCTTCAATTTTTCAGATGCAGCACGGACGTCCATCAAGTACGAATAGTTGTATCTCTGCGCCGTCGTAAACGCGCATCCTTTCCCTCGCTTTATTTCCATGCTTCAAACTAGTAGCATAGAGGAGAGCATTTTGAGTTATCTTTTTGAGCATCTTGTGTTAGTTTTGAATCATATCGATTCTTGGAGTGGCCAGGTGCCCTGACAAGAATCGGTTATTTAATATAATAGGTATGGAGGGAATCCGGTGTTGCCAAATTGCTGGATCCGCTTCTGGAAGGAAGAATACCGCGTATCTGAAAACTGACAATTTTGCAGAGCAGAGAAGAAACGTCGCCATTTTTGTAATTTTGTGGTTAGATTTGCAATTTTTTAAATGCATTACAGCATCTTCACAGTGCTCCCTCGCAGAAAGGTCCAGTTCCGCTGGTCGCAGAATCGTGTGTGGTTGCTTTATTCTTATGTAGATCAGCTAAAAATAATAAGATCTGTCCTAACTGCAACTTTCTTCGTTCAGTATTAACCGCGATATCGCGCTTTGAAAAATTCGGTTTATCTACTGCCCTCGCGAAACCCTTGGTTTCTTCAACCAAAGTTTTACGGTGAGTAACCGGTGCGAATGTGTGTCCCTTGCCTCTCCCTAACCGATGAAACCAAGGTGGAAGAAACCAATGGTGTCACTACCGCGGTGGATGACGTCATAAACCAGATGTTTCAATACACGGTTAATATTGAACGTAGAGACTTGCTGTTTGGACTGCTCTTATTATTTATCGCTGGTCTACTAGAATCCAGCATCAAAACACGATTCTTTGACTAGCGCAACTACCCCATTACAAAAAACTAAAACCATCAACTTGCGTATTTAATATATTGGAGAATGTCGCCAACTCATTTTCGCCAAAATTGGACGTATTTCTGTCAAACGGAACTATGTGCATAAAGACATGAGCCCTGAGACCCCATAGATCATATGCATAGCAGGGCTCACGTCATAATGCACATAGTTCCGTTTGGTAGACGGATAGGACGTATACTTTTAAAAGAGAAGTTGACGATTTTGAAAACTGTGTAATTGTGCTGGTTCCGTTTTGCTATATGCGATCCAAATGCTACTTTGAATGCCTCCTTATCTGCGCTCTTGTCCTTGACATTGCCCATGAGTCATGACCACAACTAGCATCCAGTATTGTTGTCACGACTTATCGTCTGCCTCCGTGGCGCAATCGGCTAGCGCGTTCGGCTGTTAACCGAAAGGTTGGTGGTTCGAGCCCACCCGGGGGCGTTAATTTTTCCACGTCGTCATAGTCATACTCGTGGCGTCCAGGACCGGGAAAAACCGCGAGTCACTCGCGATGGTCAAGTCAAGGGGGGGGGGGGGGGGAGTGTCAGGGGGTCGTCTGGATCCTGTGATGCAAAATGCATGAGATTTCGCTTCCTATGAAATTTTAAATATTTTTCAGGGGCTGCGTATTTGTATTAAGTATGGAACCCGCAACAATTCTTCGAGGACTCTATGAGAAACTTCGAAATTTCACCAACCATATTTTTCTTCAAAATTCCAAAACTAAAATTTTTCTATACCTGTGTATTTTCATGGCTCACTAAGTCCATTAAAAAGCTTTAAAATATCTATTTCATACCATATTGTATACCATATTTTTCTTCAAAATTCCAAAACTAAAATTTTCCTGGATCTATGTGTTTTCTTGGCTCACAGAGTCCATTGAAAAAGCTTTAAAGTATCTATTTTACGGCATTTCATTGTATAAAGTTTCATGCAGTTGTATGAGTTTGGACCCTCTGGGAAACTTCAGAATTTTTTCTACCGCAAATCACCCCCACCCCCTCTTCCAGGAAGAAAGTTTTTACCGTAGACCTCCGGTTTATCAACATGTCAAGGAAATGCAAATTATTTTAAAGACATCTCTGAAAGTAAGACACTCACTTACCTAAAAAGACCTTGAATAATTTGGTTTTTCAGAGAAAACATGGGAGAACCACGAAACGTTTGGGTATAGTATTAAAATGTCAGATAAGACGTAGAGAAACCAGGAGAGTTTCTGGAATTCTTGCAATGGCAGAAAAAACTTAGAAAACCAGGTTGGATTTAAAATTTTCGACTGAAACTGCAGATTAAACGTTAATTTCCTCACATCATCAATTATACGAATGGGATGCTTCTTGTAGGAACTTTTACGAGAAAACAATCAAATCAAAAATCCTCAATGGAATCAAAACCTCTACGTTCCGTAGTAACATCATCGATATGAGCTTTAAGGGTTTCCTTATTTTGTCCGACTCCGCTAATAGACTCGCTCCCCTAAGCGCCGCTCGTGATGCGGTGAGTGACTGAAGTCTAAACGCCTTCAATTCCGTGCGTATGCAGCACGGACATCCATGGAGCCCGAATAGTTGCATCCAGGCGTTATGATGAATGTCGTTTAGTATCCGTCGCATACGACACCAATTGAAACTTCGCTTCGTTTCGTATATCTTAACTTAATTCCAGCGTTACCTAATCTGCCGATGACGTAAAACTTTACTGATTTTCATCGCAACATTGTCAATTTTCCGAGAAATGCATCATTTAAATGAATCACAATGTTGCCGGCTCTCGAATTTATGAAGATTTTATATATATCAGGGCATGATATGTAGAGCTTCCTTTAACCCACTCCAATGACTCGTTCTATGTTTGGGATTTTTTTTTTATATTTTATTCGTTTTTTCTTCGTTCGCGAAAACTAATTTTTACCGCTTACGTGTGAAATTTTCTAAGATTAATCTTGATGAATCGCATGGAATTTGGAACAAAACTGATGACCATTTTTCTTTCGACGGGAAATCTGTAACATCGCTAGACCTAATGCATGTATACTTTTTCGTGGGTGCACTGGCGAAACTTAAGCACATTAAAGTCTGGTCAATATACACGGAGAAAAAAAACTCGTGCGTGGGACCCGAAGTTTAGGTCATATGGATCTCTGAAGTTTTCAGATTGAGCATCTGAACACTTTAGGTCTAGCTGCCGAAGTTCGGATCATACATCTGAAACTTCAGTTCTTACATCTGAAGTACTTCAGATGTAAGAACCGAAGTACTTCGGATGTGAGAACCGAAGTACTTCGGTGTGAGAACCGAAGTACTTCAGATGTAAAAACTGAAGTTTCAGATGTATGATCCGAACTTCGGCAGCTAGACCTAAAGTGTTCAGATGCTCAATCTGAAAACTTCAGAGATCCATATGACCTAAACTTCGGATCCCAAGCACGAGTTTTTTTTCTCCGTGTATCAGTGAAAATTATAGAATGCGAGTCCTATCTCCTCATGAAGTGTTGGTTGTGTCTAGTAGTTTTAATCTTGCCTCCTTGGTTGTTTTCTGTGAGTAAACAAGAGTTAGATAAGCTTTCAGTCGATGATCTCTAATAAAAAACAGAAGTATGAAAAGTTTGATACGATTTTTTTCCGTATGGATTTAACGCTTCAAAACAAGCTCTTCCAAACTGAGAAGGTGTCGTTCTACCCTTAGTTGCCGTGGTTTGCCGATTATCAATCGTTTCTTACTGGTTTCCAGTTGTGCTTTCCTCTGTTATTCTTTTCTAAAATCAGTAGCTTGGCGTGCTTTGCGATTTATCGATATTCCCACATTTGAAGCTGTGATAAAGAATCGATTATTAAGGTGTTCGCTACGAACACCCTGTTTATCGATACTTTTCTATAGGTTTAAATGACCGATCAATCGATATACCGCAAAGCACGCCACGCCACTGTCTAAAAATGCACCCTCAAATGGACCGCGCTAAGCAGAGCGGGACCAGGACTAACAATAAGTCACGTCAGCTATTGCTAAATTCATTTGGGCAATTTGATATTTCTTGGAAACCGTAGTGCGGATTTTTGTGCAAATTTCAGTGATTTTTCTGCATAGTAGGGAGCAAATCCCTTAAAATTTCTAGAGGAATCCACACAACTGTTTTCATGTAAAAAAATAAATTGCCAAGTTTTTGGCAAAAGCTGTTGTGGCTTGGTTCCTTTTACCTAAACGCGGTCCAAATAGCGAATCCCAAATGTGGAAATGTAAATGCCATGACGAATAAATTAATTTTATTCTTACTTATACTTAATTCTTTTTTTATATAATGTACATGAACGAAGGACGAAAGCGACATTTTAGAAGCTGTTCTGCTTAAAGGCAATTTTGGGTCCGATAGGGCTTTTTTGCGGTTACCTTCTCGATTAAATAAATTAATTTAACTTCTAATTATTCAATCTCATATATACCACAGGGTTGCCACAGTCAGGGAAAACCGGAAACGTCAGGGAATTTAAAAAGTCAGGAGAAACCGGGAAATGCCAGGGAAAATGACGAAAATGACGGAATTGTCAGGGAAAATTTGCTAAATCACTTTCATTTGCTTCTTGGAATGGGTTTGAGATTTCCAACAACAATGCCTGAAAACTATTTTCCTTCTTAACCATCTGTTACATCTTCAATTGTCAGGGAATTTCACCGAAATGTGTCAGGGAAATCAGGGAAATGTCAGCGAATTTCATTTCCTAAATTCCGTGGCAACCCTGATACCATATTTACCATATTATTCAATCATACTTACTTTTCTGCTCTTCGTTTGTATGCTAACTTCGTCATTCATGCGATTTGTATTGACCGCTCGATAAGAACAATTGAAGTCGTTGGTAGATAACGCTCCTTTTTTTCGTTTTTCAGTTTATGCTCAATGCTTCTCGAGAGCTGCGCATTTTATCCTCAGGTCGATCACCTCTTCTTTTCACTTTTTTTCTCCTCGAGTAAAGCTGGAAATTACCCGTCGCACGCGTCAAAGTCGAGGCCCTGCCTACTTTTTTTCGAAAATTCTGCAGAAATCCGGCACTTTCGAAATCGGTGGATTTCCAAGGAACAATTTTAATCGTCGGATTTCAAACGCAGACACTTCTTATACTCGAACATTCTGTGCTTTTTTCATTTTGAACCTGTCTCTCGCTTAAAAAACGAACGTTTGCCTCAAGAGAGCTTGATTTTTTTGTCGCATCGTAAATTGTTCTTCAAAGTTGGGTTTTTTCCGTGCTTAAGGACTTCGGAAATGAAGTGGCAGGTTTTAAATACCGTCGCTTTCCTCCGCCGAATGTTCACCAACGATTACGTTATCATCGCGGGAAGAATCTTCGTGAACAGGTTTCTTAATGTATGAACATGTTTCACGTTTTGTTCGTTCATTCATCAATCTTTCGTTTTTAAAATGGTTCTCATCACAAAACAACACAGTGTCTTTCCTTCCGTTGATGCGAAATCCCGCGCGATGAGGATGGATTCATCTATTGAAAACTTCAAAATAAACACGCGAATTCCACTTCCAGTTTCCACCATTGCACAGTTTTCCGATTCTGTCCTCGCGATGAAAACTCGCGCAAATTAGGCGTCGCACAGAACTTACAAAATATCTACAGCAAATTTAGGAACGCGATAAGTTTAAATTTGATATGCCACCTATCGCGCCACTAAGCACATTAACTCTCGGGGAAAAAAATTAAAATCGAATGCCAGGCACTATCGGGCGCGGAAATTTTCAAGAGAATGATATATCATTCCTAGCAAGCACAAAGATTTTCGGAAAAAAAATTTTCCACGCCAAAAATATTTTTTTTTAAAAAACAAAAAATGGGGAAATTTTTATCGGGGCTCCGATTAACATCACACGGAATGGTGCAAATTTTTGAAGCAGCAACTGTTGAGACAGCAGTAGAGAAAAAAGAGATTAGGGATCCTGTATCTATCTATCTCTTTTTTTCAAGGGTTACCACCCTCTGGGACTCTACTCTGAGCTGCTTCCAGCAAACAGCCACCTCAACTTGAAAATAGGCGTGCTCAGATAATGTCACATATATTTACATAATTTTTAGAATTTAAATTGACATTTCAAAGCCACTGAAGTACTGTCAATAGTCTTGTCGACGAGTCACTACATCATATTTTCATTATATATTTTAGTATTTATTTCGGATTCTGATGGACCCAACCCCAACGTGGGATTTTTGGCGGGAAAATTTGAAACCTGGTAGATTTCGGGCTGGCACCGGTACATGTAAGCGAGTATAATTTCCGGAATTAAAATCAATATTTTCAAGCCACTTGAGTATCGTTTATTTGAGGAGTCACTGTATCAAAGTTCCACTGTATACATTTTTTTAGTATTTATTTGAGTTTTGAGCGTCGTCCGGAGTCGACTGCGTGATTTTTGGCGGGAAAATTTGAAACCCGATAGATCTGGACGGGGACATGGAAGCGAGTATAATTTCCGGAATTAGAGTCAATATTTTCAAGCCACTTGAGTATCGTCTATTCGAGGAGTCACTGTATTAAAGTTCCACTGTATACATTTTAGTATTTATTTCTGATTCTGATGGACCCAACCCCAAAGTCGGATTTTTGGCGGGAAAATTTGAAACCCGATAGATTTCGAGCGGGGACATGGAAGCGAGTATAATTTCCGGATTTAATATCAATATTTTTAAGCTACTTTAGTCTATAGTGTTTTGAGGAGTCACTGTATTAAAGTTCCACTGTATACATTTGAGTATTTATTTGAGTTTTGAGCGTGCGGAGCCGAGGGTGGGATTTCCGGCGGGAAAATTCGAAACTCGGGGTCTCCGGGCGGGAAGATGGGTGCGAGCGGGTCGGGGCGAGCGGGACGACTGGAGTATATCGGACGAGCGGGTGCGTCGCGGCGCTACTCGCGCGGAAGGCGGTCTCGGCTTCGGGTTGGGGGCCTCGGGTCGAGTCGCGTCGCGGCGCGGGTTGCGGCAATCCCCGCTCTCCGAGTCGTCGAGACGCCAAGTCCAACTCCGAGTCGGAGATCGGACAGAGAAAGTCCGGGCGCCACCGCACCGCCGCACAGTGGAGCGAGTCAGTAGGAGAGGTCGGACACAATTTGGAAACTTTAAACGCTTAAAACTCCGTTTATACAACACATTAAGGTTTTAAACGTGGTTCCATTGGTTTTCTCGTGAAATTTACTTTCAGAAACACTACTTAAAATGTAAAATGTGACAAAATAAACGTCAAAATTTGCAATTTGAGTTAAAAATTTCATGTCCGACTTCTCTGATTGACTCGATCCACTGTGCGCCACCGCCGCACCATTTCAAGCTCGACTCCACTCGCTGCCGCCGCACTATGGTCCACAGACTGGATTTAACGGAACTTTATTCGAAAATGCACTGCACCACCATAAAAGGTGTTGGATCTTATGATTTTTGGGTCGCTGATTTCATTTTACATCTTAGTTAAACAAAATATTAACGTCCTGACCGAGAAACTTAACTTCAAATGTAATTTCTGGCGCTTTTAAGATTGAAGATTTTTTCCACCCTATTTTGACATGTATAAAAATAATAACAAAAATGTCTCTCGGTCGAGATTAGGTTATTCTTGTGTATTTTTAGGCGGTAAATCCGAATATGACCTCCGTTTTTGTCCATTACCCTTCAATTTTCGGAAAAACCGATTTTACCCGGAAAAGCTCGTTCTCCAAGGAAAATTGAATTTTCCGGGATAATGAGGGGTGATAGGAAAAATCTAAGGCCATATTCGGGTTTAGCAAGTTAGAATGCATAAGAATCGATGTATCGCACATCGAAATCATTTTTAAAATGTATTTTTAACACACTTAGAGTCTGGAAAAGGTTTTACCCAAAAGGCTCGGGAAAATCGGCATTATCGGAGAACTGGAGGGTGATAAAAAACCTAGGTCATATTCGGATTTAGCAGCTTAATATACATAACAGAATCTCTTTACCGCGGGTCCAGTATAATTTATCAACATGAATTGCAATTATGGCAAAAATACGTCAAATTTGCTCATTTTCCCGGGAAAAAAGTCGCTTTTTCGGAAAAATGAGAGGTTATAAGAAAAAACCAAGGTCATTTTCGGACTCAGTAGATCAAAATATATCGGAATACTTTCATTTCGTACCGATAAAAAATTTAACTGTCGCAAAAACGCCAAAAATGCATGGAATATTCCACATTTTTATGCACGGAGGTGCACTCCGAAAAAAATTCATTTCGACCATTAGGCGACAAAAGGCGACATTTAAATTGGCCTCATTTTAAACTTAAGGATATGTAGAACAAGATTTTTCAATCCGCAAAGCATTAACTAGAATTAAAAAAAAGTTGGAGCTTTCTAAAAATTACGAATTTCACTGATTTCTATCATTTTTTGGCGTATGTTTGCAGCGTTAAAAAGCATACAAATTTCAGTTCAAAATTTATGAAACTGGGTGAAAAGGAAGTCACTTGCCACTAGGTGGAACCTTGTTGCCCAAAAATTTACATAGATGATGCGTAACTCGGTAAAATAAACACCTTGTAACGCACCACCGAATGCGGCCCACAATCAGCTAATGAAGACCTGTCGCGCGCTCTGTTGTTAGGGACCGTCACAATCTTATAAATCATTATTAGTCGATGAAAACTTAGGTGACGATCCATGGGAGTATGTATGATAAAACTGTAGTGCCAAACTTTAATTTTTCCCACCTTCAAAATTTGACTAAAGTTCCGTTAAATAGGGTCTGTGGACCATAGTGCGCCGCCGCACCACAGTGGTCCGAGTCAATTAGAGAGGTCGGACATAAAATTTTTGACTAAAACTGTAAATTTTTTTTGTTTTTTCGTCACATTTTAAATTTTAAGGAATGCTTTTAAAAGTTAATTTCACGAGATAACCATTGGAGCAATTTTTAGAACCTCGAAGTTTCGTATAAACGGAGTTAAAAGCGTTTAAAGTTTTCGAATTTTGTCCGACCTCTCCTATTGACTCGATCCATTGTGCGCCGGAGCAAAGCACCAAAAAAAGCAGCGAGCGTGTAGCGCCATTTGGCGCCACCGCTACGCCATGTCACTCCGCACTCTTGCCGTACCTCGTGGGAACGGAGAATTTGCAGGTGTCCGATATTTGATGAATTCCGTGTTTTTAATGGACGCTACCAAGTGAGCTAAACATATGGGTACCCTTGGTTCATAAAGTGAACAATTATTGGAGAAGATATGAAAAAATGATCTAAGCTGCTAAAGTATGTGCGTTTAAGTGGGAAATGCTGGGAAAGGCCGTTTTTAGGCCCGCTCTGAATTTTCTCATCTCCAAGATGTTCTGCTCTTTAAAGGTCAACATTCTACGGAATGCGTTAAGATTTGGTCAATTTTGGTTTCTTTTTCGGGTCTACTCTTGGCTTAAACAGGGCTGTAAGAACCAATAGAGAATTTGCAGGTGCCTGAAATTTGACGAATTTCGTGTTTAAGTGGAAACTACAGAGTGAACTGAACACGAGGATACCCTTGGTTCATGAATTGAACAATTATTGGAGGAGATATGACAAAATGATTTAATCTGCTAAAATACGTGCGTTAAAGTGGGAAATGCCGCCAGATGACGTCCTTAGGCGGCGCATTTTCTCACTTTTAAATCTATATCCATACCGTTTCCCATATCAGAAAAAAAATTTAAAAAATACTGTGAAATCAGCTCTTTAGGCACTTTCAGATGAAGCAATAAAAAATGTGCGTGCAAATTCTCCATCGGGGACGACATACTTCAGCCAACCCGAACTAATAATCCAATCGTGAGAACAGTCGAACCCCGGGCATCCGCGGTAGTTGGAACTTGAGGTACCGCGGATATTCAATAACCACGGATATCCGTGGATAACCACGGAACTCGCAAATAATCCGAACTGCGATGAACTGCAGACCCACCGGGATAAGTTATTTGAAAGACCCCGCAATGAGCCCAGTAGAACTCTGGTTATCCGCGGTAATTGGAACCAGAGGCACCGCGAATAATCAAAAACCGCGGAAAATCCGAACTTATGAACCGCAGACCAACTGGGACAAGACATTTGAGAAACCTCGCGGTTATCAGCGGTAATTGAAAGCACCGCGGATAACCCGAACGTGCGAACCGCGGACCGATCGAGAGGAGATATCTGAGAGATTCCGCGCTAACGATCTAAGCAAAGTAGGACCCCGGTTATCCGCGGTAATTGTAACCAGAGGCACTGCGGATAATCCAAACTTGCCAACTACAGATCAACAGTGACAAGATAAGCATAGAAGAGCCCGGGTTATCCGCGGTAATTAGAACCGGAGGTACCGCGGATATTCCAAACTTGCGCTGAGCGACTGAGACAAAATATTTTGTAGGTCCCGCACTTGCAATCAAAGTAAAGTTGAACCCCAGCTATCCGCGATATTTGTAAGCTGAGGCACCGCGGATTGCACGAACCGCGGACCGAAAAAAGTACCGCATGAGTCTTTTTTTGCAAATATTACAGCAAATGGGCGTAGGAAGGAGGGTCAGGGCCGGAGAGCCGGAGTCTTGCCCCCAGCATCCAAATGCATGCAGATAACGTTAAAATAAAGTTCAAAAATTGTTTAAGGAAGACTTCCCGGGCCTCCCCTTGAACTGGGGGTATTCCAAAGCCCCCAGGCAACCCCCCCTCCCGTTGTAAAGAAACCAGTCTCTTGCAAAATAATCTGTCTACGCTGGGGGAAAAAAAAACACACAACCCCCCCTCCCGTTGTAAAGAAACCAGTCTCTTGCAAAATAATCTGTCTACGCTGGGGAAAAAAAAAAAAAAAACACACATTGGATCTAGCGTCCAGACTCTTAAAAACATCGACAAGAAAAAGTACTCTTGATTCTATTAGAATCTAGCTTAAATCAAGAACCAAGCCTCTTAATTTAAGCGGATTCCCTTTTGATTTAAGCTTAAATCTGCTTGAATCAAGAGTCCTTTTTCTTGTCAATGTTTTCGAGAGTCTGGACTCTAGATCCAATGTGTTTTTTTTCCAGTGTATGACTATGTTTAAGTGCAGAATGAATACTTCTCCATTGCGGTGAATCAGAATCTCAACTCCTGATTTATATTTCTGAGAGAAAACTATGGGCTCATGCTCCGAAATGTTTATTTTAGACCATTGAGTAAATATTTCAACGTATCACATAAATTTGCTCTGATCCTAATGAGTGGAGATCCCAAGACATTGCAGATGAAGCCCACAATGGCCCTTTCTGTATTCATCGCTTCATGTAACAACAAAAATTCTGATAGTTACAGTAAACTTGATTGATTTTTTTTGTCTGTTTTTTTTCCAGGTGAGTCAGAATTTTCTTCTACATCACAAATACGCCGGTCCGTAAGTTGTCTCATTTTTCATTTTAAAATAAAGTATTCCAAGTTTTCTAAAATTTGATTACTATTTCATCAGTTATGCAAAGTTTCGCGACACACAGAGTTTTGGAATTCGGCAGTCTCAACTCTCATAACGGCATTTCTGCGGGTATCCAAAATTCCAAAAAGGTTTTTCTCAAAACAACGTCTTTTCAATCAAGGTAATCTTTTCTCAGGATCTAGTAGATGGATTTTCAAATGCAATATTTGTTTCCTAATTTTTTTCTCTATAGCTACAGACGAGATGGTTTTCGCCGAGTGCTCTTCAAGAAACAATATCAGTTTCAAGGGCCCTGTAAGTGGATTTTCTTAAAACAATTTTTCAAAAACTTAACACAAATTTCATTTTTTTAAAATTTTCAAACCTTCCTCTGATCTGAAGCCGAAAGAAAGTCTGAGGGATTAAATTATAAGGAAAAAAAAAAAGGTTTTGGAAATCCATCTAGCTATCTAAAAGCTGATGTGGCTTGGTTCCTTCCTGCGAACTAATTGATTGCCGATTTAAAAACGTAAGGTCCAGTTACACGATCAAATTGAGCCATCAAATTGGGTCTCTTATTGGTCGCATTTAGAATGCGACCGATGAGAGGCCCAATTTGATGACTCAATTTGATCTTGTAACTGGACCTTTAGTTTGAGACGGGAGTATTTTGCCGTGCTAAGGAAGAACGCCGTATGAGCCATCAGGCGTTGCCAGATTATTTTTTATCAAACAAGAATTTCCTCCCGGTAAACCATTGAATACTTTCCTTCCAATTTTTCAGATAATTTTGTTCGCCATTTCGCCTAAAGTTCCTGAAAATTTCTCGGAAAAATATTCATAATTTTCCTCAAAAATGAACGTTTTATCCGTGGAAATTTGGTAACTCTGGAATGTTCATACGGCGTTCTTCCTTAGCACGGCAGTATTTTAGGTGGCGCCGGCGCCAGGTGGCAACATGGACACGGGCGGCGGCGGCGGCGAGCGCACCTGTGATGTTGGATGACGGCGGCGCCGCGCGCGCCAGAGCGGGCGCCTCCTGGTCTCGAGTCAAACAGTAGGTCAATATGGATGTCAAGTCGCCCTCGTCATCGATTCAGCCCCCCCTCCCCCCATCCTTCCACTAATCGCATCTTTCGGTTTTCCTATCCTTCTCTTCTCCTTCGACTCCTCTCTTTCGGTTCCTCTCTTTCCGCACTTGTCATCGGGACCGCGGCGAATTTTGGCTTCCGTCCAGGAAAATCAGGAAAATCTAGAAAATGGAGCTCATGCGTGTGTGAGGGATTTGCCATTTAAGTAATTTTTTTCTTTTTTTCTTCTTTTTTTACCTTCTATTTATCTATTTCTCCTATCATAACAGTATTAAGAAAATGTACATTAGCTTGACTTGTTGACTAATTTATCGTTAACTGGTGGACAAAGGGTCCTAACTTATGAACTATTTCGACTGCATTCTGCAATTTGGAACTAAAAATTCTGGCTCATTTGAAAAAACACTTATGTGCATAGGGAAACTAATGGCACCTACGTTGTTTTTAAACCGGATCAGAATTTATAGTTCCACATTGCAAAATGCAGTCCATTTAATGGGGCATTAGATAGCCTTTTCTTAGAGGTACTTTTTCTCACGTAAAATTTCGCAAGAAACACGATGGTGCCACTGGTTTTCTCCGGAATCAACTCTAAAGCTCAAAAAAAGCCAGTTCGTGAGGGGAACTACGAATTTTTCAGAGAAGACTCTCCGGATGGAAATTTCTCATGGGGGGGGGGGGTGTTCGAAAATCATAAATTCTTTAAAATCACGAAATATGACGTTTTTGGGCAAAAGATTCCTGTCGTTTGGTGGGGGGGGGGGGGGAGGGGCAGGCCTCCTCTCCCCATTCCGACTACACTGGAAAAAAAAACCCATCGGATCTAGAGTCCAGACCCTTAAAAACATCGAAAAAAAGTACTCTTGATTCAATCAGAATCTAGCTTAAATCAAGAACCAAGCCTCTTAATTTAAGCGGCTTTCGTTTTGATTCAAGCAAAAACCTGATTGAATCAAGACTATTTTTTCTTGTCAATGTTTTCAAGAGTCTGGACTCTAGATCCAATGTGTTTTTTTTCCAGTGTACGAGTGACCGCATCTCCGTGGAGCACGTCAGCACGGACGATAACTTTTTAATGTTTCGCTACGTAACGTGTGTTCCATTCATTTCAGTGGCGTGGCGTGAATTTCGATATATCGATTGTTGTGCCATTTAAACTTATGGAAAAGGATCGATAAATAGGGTGTTCGCAGCGAACACCTTAATAGTCGATTCTACCATAGGTTTAAATGGCATAACAATCGATATATCGCAATTCACGCCACGCCACTGATTCATTTCCCTCCCGTGCGGAAAGCGAGGACGCAATTTGCCCGTTTGCCCTAGTTATGATCGGAATCAGGTACAAATCAGTTCCTCCGACTGATTCCGGCCTGCGTGGTCGTAGCCGCGATAGGTGCGTAGCGTAGCCATTAGTTTCGAAGCTTATGATTCGCGTGGGAAACTAACCACAGGATACCAGCACCACCAGCGGCGGCGTTGAAACTTGGCGTAACACAGGCTGTCCCAGGGTTAACGGACAATACTTTAAGGTGATTTGATGGACGCCATATTTTGTGTCAGAACGGCATGCGATATATCGCATCAATTGGCTCCATTTTTTTGCTACTCGTCATTTTTCTCCAATTTTGAGATCGCAATTCTGTTGTCAGGAGACTAAAGCACTCACTTGCCAATTTTAACAAAGAAATTCAACGTAATTAAGGCGTGGTTTTTCTTAGAGAGAAAACATCGCATTCGAGTGCAGATTCGATATCAGTATCGAATGCGATGTTTTCTCTCTGAATAAACCACGCCTTTATTACATTGAATTCGTTTGTAAAAATTGGTAAGTGAGTGCTTTAGTTTCCTGACAACAGAATTGCGATCTCAAAATTTGAGACAAATTATTAGTAGCTGAAAGAATAGAGCCAATCGATGCGATATATTGCACGTCGTTCTGACACAAAATATGGCGTCCACCGAATCACCTTAAGCTGCGATTCTTCTGACCGAAGCTTGCGATGGTGTCCAGACCGAGAAAACCCGGAAAATCCGGAATTCATCAGGGAATGACAATTTTCAGGGAAAATTAGGGAATCTGTTGGAGAAGCCGGGAATCTCCTCTCGTAACACTTTGAGACTAGTCTCTCCCTTCGACTTCATTCAAAATTACTCAATGTTATCTTTTTACTTTACTTACAGACATTTGCCGAACATTTCTTAAAATAATACTGAGTTTGTTTGTGTACTAAAGCAAAGTGTGGTTAGGAAATTTTAAGTACCTATTGTTATTGGGATTTTTGCTATTGCCCCTGAGCCGTCACTAATCGACCTCTCGAATGAAATTTTTGAATCTTCAAATCATCAGAATAATGAAGCATTTTTCATTGACATAAACATCAGGAGCGCTTTTGTAACCAAAAATTGGATTGTGCGCCTGAGAATCTGCTGGAAGATGAACTAATTTCGATATTCGTGTTAGTGGCGAGGCGTGAATAATCGATTATCAACCAGCGGGATCGCCCCATTTTCTTCTTATTCTTTGTCTATCGCTTTGTCTATCAATTTCAATAAGCAGCCCGCCCAGTATAAGTGCTTTAGTAGATGAGCCATGAATAGTAGCCTTTATTGCAAACTGCGTATAGTTCGAATATTTCAGACACATTCCAGAACTCCGTCGGAAGTAGTTTCATAGCGATGACAGCTTCGGATTCCAGCTTATTCCCCGTGAAGAGTGAGAGGCGAAATTATTTTTGCGATCATCTCGTGCACCGCCATGCTAAGGAAGGACGCCGTATGAACATTCGAATGTTGCCAAATTTCCTCTCAGAAAAGATTTAATTTTGGAGAAAATTATGAATTTTTGTCCTTGCAATTTTTAGACTTTTAAGATGAAATTACGAACAAAATCCTCTGTAAAATTGGAAGAGAAATGTCAACAAATTTCCGCAAAAATCCATGATTTGTCGAAGGAGGTTTGGCAACGGCTAAAAGCTCATACGCCGTTTTTCCTTGGCACGGCAGTGTAAACAAACGAACGGGAATACTTGATCGGAAGAATGTTTAGACAAAACTAAAACTAAACTGAGCATGAATCTAACGCGGTGATTTTTCTCGCAGTCCGACAGTATCACTCAGATCGTTACAGTATCACTCAGATCGTTCCAACACATTCTCAGAGTCTCTTCGGGTGATTATTGACAATTTTACGAAGCACGGATTATTCATTCGATAAAATTTTTCAGTCGGACGCAGGCACGTAGCTAGGATTGTTTCGAGGGGGGCTTGGTCGGGTGAGCGAGGCCCTCCTCCTCCCCGACTAAGGGGGGAGTTTGGGGGTATGGACCAGCACATACCGCTATGCTGCCGTGCAATGCGAAAACGCCATAAACGCCATCTTACATTTTGGAAACATTGTATCATTGCGGAAAAACTCGTGTGCAATGTTTTTACAGAATTTTCTCGCAAATACTATCAAGAACCTAAACTGAAAATTTGTGGTGCGTGGGTTAAAACAATTTTTATTTTATTATGTGTTAAGTTCCGAAAAACGAGGGAAAATCTCGATGGATTTACGGCGTTCTTGTTTAGCACGGTGGTATGTATCTCGAGGTTCATCCGAGCATGCACTTACTGCTCTCTTCGCTATCATGGCACACTGGAAAAAAAACACATTGGATATAGAGTCCGGACTCTAGGAAACATTGACAAGAAAAAATACTCTTGATTCAATCGGATTTTTGCTTGAATCAAAAGGAAATCCGCTTAAATTAAGAGGCTTGGTTCTTGATTTAAGCTAGATTCTGAGTGAATCAAGAGTACTTTTTCTTGTCGATGTTTTCAAGAGTCTGGACTCTAGATCCAATGTGTTTTTTTTTCAGTGCAGTATGGCTGACCCCCTCCTGCGAAGAGGAGCATTTTAAAGGGGCCTGCGTCACGTATGTACTGCACCTACAGGCGCAAATATCCCGAATCCGGGCGTTGGTAACACGGCAGCCGGCTGTTAAGTCGTTTTCGAGGGCGACCAGCGGGAAACACGCCCGGTGGCGTAACAAGTGAATCGGCGGCGGTTGAAACGTCCCAAGTCCCCAGTCCCTTTGAGCCCTCACGCGGGATCATGCTCACCAACTGAAGGGCTCGCCCGGGCAGAAAATGAAGTCGGGTCTCGTCGTCGGCCGAGCCACCCTCAAAGCGAAGAGAGCAGTAAGTCCACGCTGGGATGAACCTCGAGACACATAAAAGCATGTGTTAACCGTGGCTCATACACAAATGGACTTACTGCTCTCTTCGCTATCACGGTAGCGTCCAAGTTACATCTCTCTCGGTGCCACTAGAGACTTACATGCGATAACTTGCTACCAGCGGGTCGACAATCGAGATCGACCTGATCCTGATCGGTAAATCTCTATCTTAGCAATGCTTTTTATCGATCAAGGTCGTTCGATATCGATGTATCGATTCGACGATAGAGCAGCAGTTCCGCCCGCGGGATCATAGGTTAAGGATTTTATGGGACAGTTACCCCGCTACCGTGACAATACGTGAGAACCCCCGTGTTTCCAACCCCCTCCCCCTCCCCCACGGAGAGAACATGTATATTTGCACCACAGCGGAGCCCTCTCTATAGCCTCCGTCTCATGGATAATATGGGTAAGCTAGGTTTCTACTAGTCTGGAAGTAGTGCTGACTTTTGGGGGGCCGTCCAGAAGTACTGAAAAAGTGCGGAAATTCCGCAAAGGTCCGGAATTTTTTTTCTAAAGCCCTGTGTCCACTCGTCAAAATGGCGTCAAGATGGAAGCTCAAAGTGAACCGATGAATACGATCTGTTCGCGATTGTGGATCAGAAAAGAGTTGCGCCGCTCTATTTTGAGATGCAACACTCATCAGTCGCATCAAGTTCCGACTTTGAGCCATTTATCGTTGAAATCGATTCACTTTGAGCTTCCATTTTGACGAGTGGAGACAGCGCTTAGTACCACGCGTGTTTTTTGAAAAGCCTGGAAACTATGTCCCCTCCTGCGCGTTGATTCTTAGAGTAGTATATGTATTTGCCTGTGTAATAGCGCAACTGAGCAGTCAGTTAATCTTCAAGCCGACAATGAAAGTTTGTGGCTGCGTCAATTTAGTTGCAATAAGAGTGACGATTTTAAATTTTCGAAATTTTTCGGATTTTGTCGAATGGAGGTCCTAAAAAGTACTGAATTTTTCTGTTGAGGGTTTACTGAATATTTTAGAAATATATGGAAAAAGTACTGTAAAAGTACTGTTTTTTGACCTATGCCTGTTTTAGGAAACACGATGCAGGAGAGAGGCAAGGGAAAAGAAGAGAAGGAGGAGAAGAAGTCGAAAGAAGAGAGAGATGATGAAGAAACGAGAAGGATAGGAGTAGGCTTGGCTGAGGATGGCAAAAAGTTTAAAAAGCCGGAAATGGAGCCATTGCATGTGTGAGGGATTTGCCACTTAAGCACTTTTTCTTACGTAAAAAAAATACTACGAGGGTGTGCGGATTTACTCAAAAAATCCATCTCTAAGCTCAGAGCGAAGTTTAGTTGAGATATCCGAAATCGAAGTGGTATCGTAACGTTTAGTATCGTGCGCTCCCAAACTGGGATTTGGGCGTTACTCAAGGCCGCCAAATCGAAACGTTTCGAAATTCACTTCGCTATCGACTCCAAGAGCGTATGTCATCCGCAATTGAACTGCTGTATCTAACTACTAATCGCAAGATAGTGACTTACAGATGGTTGAAAATCGTGTAAAACATCAGGGAAATACATTTCTCAGCTAGAATTTAGCAGGATTTTCCGTGTTTTTTCTTGTAAATATCAGTTGCATCGGATCCAAAGTTAACCGATGTTAGTGTTATCTCTCATTTGCTGACTGGGTCGTTCGTTAAGCCTTCACATTATGCCACTTTTTCGCGAAGAAATTTACGTATTTCTGCCAAACATAAGTATGTGCGGGAGGGGAACACGGGGTGTGCTTGTTAGTTCTCGGGCGGTAATAATGAATAGGACAGTGCACTGGAAAAAAAGGTGTTTGGCTCAAGTATGATAATTTTTGAATTTGCCGCCAAGAATTTTTTTTTTCTTGGTTTAAGCTCAATTTTTCTTAATACAAGAAAAATAATGATTGGGTTAAGCAAATAAGTAGTTATATTAAGCAACAAAATCTTGATCTAAGAAGAAATACTTCTTGGCGGCAAATTTAAGATTCTTTTTTTTTCAGTGTGCTACATTTCCCGGAATAAATTCCGAAATTCGGAACTTTCTGAATCCCCGGAGTTTTCAGCTATTTCCGGAATTTCCTCGGAATTTGCAGTTTTTCGCCAGTTTGACCATTTATTCGATCAAAGATAGGGACTTTTTGATCAAATTTGACGATCTTGGGAACTATATCTGGACGTATTTAGAGTCCCTTTATACTGAGAGTCAAGACAATGCGAATCCATTTCTGATTGGTCAACCGGATTTTAGGCCTTCACAGTGTCACAAACGGGAATAAAGATTACATTTTCACCAATTGCAAAGATTATAATCTGGAATGGACCGAGGAATTTCGGGTTCGACAAGGAACAAACGGAATGAGAGAAGGAACGGAGAAAGGAATCTAAGAATGAGCCGATCAAAGATTACGAAAAACGTTCAATTTGTGTAATCTTTATTCCCGTTTGTGACTCCATGAGGGGTGTTGTCTTGACTCTCAGTATAAAGGGACTCTAGACGTATTTATTTCGGAGTTTTTCCCAGGAATTTTTTAAAAAGTCGGAATTTTTCTCGGAACTTTGGCAAATTGGAACATGTTTCCGGAAATCGGAATTATTTCGGAATCTTTTGTTAAAATAAAATGGCAGCTCTAGAATGGGAATCATAAAGCGCAAGTGGCGTTGGCGACGTTTTTCGCCAAAGATGGCGGACTAGGTCACAGAGAGAGCCGGCGTCATCAAAGTCTAATATTCACAGCCCGAGATCTTATCTTCGCTCCACATTTTCCGGGGCACCGCCCCCCTATTTTCATATTCACGGATTCACGCTAAAACAACCTAAGTCGCACGCAAATCCCACGCGCATAGTTCGTTTTCGCCTGGATACGTCCATATCGACGGGGGAGGGGGGGTATGGTCATGAAAATTTAGATTTCTCAAGCAACAAATAATAGCGTTTTACGAGGGCATTTGCCCATCAAAGGAGCACGAACTTTCCCGCGCGCGACCCTTTTCCCTCTGAAATTAGCACGCGGCGGTGTTTTTACTTTTATCGATTTCGTCGCCCGTCAACGAGATTAAGGGCAAGCGGAGACCGGCTCTAGGTCATGAATCAATATTTGGAAAATATTCCCGTGGGCTTTCCAGTCAGTGTTCGAAACTCACAGGCGGCAAAGCGCTAAATGCGCCTAAAAAATCGGTCATGGCGCCTAAAAAATGAAGGCTCTGCGTCAACGTGGCCCCTAAACAGTGTCCCCCCCCCCAAAAAAAAAGAAAAATCCGAATTTTTCTGTTTGGTGATTTTTTCGAAAGTTACAAGTTACAGCTACTAGTTCTGTAACTTAAGCATCTTGCGTCTAACTTTTCACGAAATGCGCCGTAATATATAGGCAGAAAGTCAATTTGGCACCTAAAAAACGTTGCCACGTTGGGGTGGAGTCCCTTCGAAAAGAGGAGTTCAGAAAATTTTGGTAAAGCAGCACACGTTTACGCTTTTTTTAAGGTGCAAAGTTTATTAATGGTACAGAGTAAAAATAACAAAATTGAACGTGTTGAAGTAACCGACAGACTTCTGAAATTAAAGAAACAACAACAAATTAAAGCCCCTGGCCCTGGACGCATCCAAGCACCATTATTTCCAAAAGAACCGAGCCAGTGCTACGGTTTACACGAGCTTAAGACGTGGGTCTGCAAATCCATCCTAAAAAAGAATCTGACAAGAACCTGAAAAAAGAAGAAAGAAGGAGTATCAACACAGCCGGAGACAGGAAATACGTCATCGGGCCTCTTTTTCAACTTTTTTCTCGAATCTGAGCGACACCTCATTGACAGCATATAGCAGAGCATTGAGACCTCACGCTTCACGTCATCGCGCCTTCCATTTTTCAGACGCAGCACGGATGTCCATCAAGTACGAATAGTCGTATCTCTGCGCCGTCGTAAGGGCGCATCCTTTCCCCCGCTTTATTTCGATATTGCGTTTGTTGTACGTTACTTACACATCGTTCATCCGTTGTAACCCCCTGCAGGACGCTCTATTTTTGCTTTGTTTTCTTTGCCGATCGCTGTTTCTATCAATTGCAAAAATCGACCAACTGCATAGGGGAACTAATGGCACATACGTCGTTTCCGCAATCATCGCCCGTGAGGAGTCCGGGCAATCGAGCGCTGTTGTAGGTCAAGATTCAAGATCCACGGTTAATTTTGATGAACCGAATTGGACGTATTCATGCAGAAAGGAAATCTGTGCAAACGGATAAATTGCAAAAAGACGTATGTTACATAGGAATCGCGTGCTTCGTAGTTCCTTTTGATGTAATTCCTCTGCACTTGGGTCCTTTTTGCATGAACGCAGCCGAGTGAGTGACGGATACGCTAACGAACTTCAAACTTCAGGCACCTCGTCACAACTTTAGAGGTCTCGACTTTCAGAAGAGTTCTTTTCGCTGCGCGCTGTTGCCGGATTCTGTTGAAAATCAACTTTTCCCCCACAAAATCGATGTAGAGTTGAGATTTCCCGTCATTTTCAGGGTTGCATGCAGAGATGGAAAATTTCATGAAATTTATTCGAGTGAAATTTCATAAAATTTATTGAAATTTCACGAAATTTCATGAAATTTATTGAAATTTTTGGGGATACATTCCGGATGCTGAGAAACGCCTAGAAACAGTGATTCTAAATTTTGAAATTTTTCACCCCGAGCATAAAACATTCGCGCGTTGCACATGTTTTCGTTAAGTTTAGAGGTTAGGTTGGGGTTTTTCTCTCTAAACTCCTCTTTTTGCCCCCTCTTTGTGTCTGGCACCTTCAGTAGAGTAGCATAATACCGCAGCATCAACAGAAAGACGATCTAAAACGCTTTCAGACCTCCAAAGGTTCAATCAATAATTCTAAAAAAATTAATAAATTTCAACTTTTGTGAAATTTATTCGAGCCTTATGAAATTTCATGAAATTTCATTTCCATCTCTGGTTGCATACAGAGATATGCCAAAAAAAAAGTATCCGACCTTGATTAGCTTTTGAGCGTTGTCGGATAGCGGAAAACGCCGAAAAACTTGTTCTGTATTTTTGTGGGAGACTAAAAATGCAAACGTGCGGAAAAGATGCCCCCTTTTAGAAAATTGAACACGTGTTTCGACGCTTTACGATATTCGTATCCGTTAAAAAGATATTTAAGGTGCACGGAGAAAACAATTTCGTGCGTGGGACTCGAAGTTTAGGTCATATGGATCTCCGAAGTTTTCGGATTGAGCATCTGAACACTTTAGGTCTAGCTGTCGAGGTTCGGATCACACATCTGAAACTTCAGTCCTTACATCTGAAGTACTTTGGTTTTCACATCCGAAAAACTTCGGTTCTCACATCTGAAGTACTTCAGTTGTAAGAACTGAAGTTTCAGATGTGTGATCCGAACCTCGACAGCTAGACCTAAAGTGTTCAGATGCTCAATCCGAAAACTTCGGAGATCCATATGACCTAAACTTCGGGTCCCACGCACCGAGGTTTTTTTTCTCCGTGTGGATACTTTTCTATGGCAGACCCTGAGTATTTAAAGACCTTGCACTAAGTACCTTAGCAATTTCATGGGGTGCGGCAAAAGTTAAGTTCGGAGGTCACCGTTACTTCTCTCCTATGATGATTGATGACCAACTTGGTGAGTGTATAAAATTCGCCTGATGATGACCGATGAATGTCTGGATAAGCATTTTGCCACGTAGGCGAGTTTTAAGCAAAGTGGGTCAGGGTTGCTGAACATACGGACCATGACAAGGTGCTAAGCCGAGCATCATGATTTATGTTTTCTCATGAAACTTTCACGTAGATCATAATTTGTACAACGACAGTTACTAAAAAAATTTGAAATTTTTCTATTTGCAACCCTGTTTTTCCTCTCGTGGCGCGCGCCGGAAAAGAAATTAAAATCGGGTGCTTTAAAGTTCGTCAATCGGTTTACTTTCACGAGTGCTTCGGAAACTGCAGGATGCACTTTCATCGCCTTCCTCCACGGAAGTGTGGATTTTGACGGGGAGAAAGGAAATATTTAAACTCTTAGTTTTTAACTTACCTCCCTCTTGGCGTGTGAAAAGCACACTTTCAACTTTCTCCTCGTAGAAAATACCTAAGTAGCATTTATCAACGGAAAAATCTCGATATTTTCAAATGAAATTGCGATTTTTTACGATTTTTTGGCGATAAAATGGCTAGGATCATCAACATCACAACGCAATGGGGGTACGTGTGGTCGCGCTTTAGCCATCAAAATTCGTGCTCTGAGCAAATGGATTCTATTCTGCTCGCGATTTTGTTAGTTCAAGTGATTAAATACTCGTCATAAAGGATAGGTTAAAAAAAAAAGCTTGATGTCAGAAATACGATAGTAGGTATGTAAGGCACGATATCAAGGACGACATCTACCGATGGGTTCACAACGTCGTTCATCGGTTCTATCAAAGTTCAAACGGAGTGATAAACTTGTGCGGTTTTCGAATAGATAACTATTCGCGCTCCGAAGTATGTTTGTTGCCTATGCTGCGAGCTTGAAGGGGAACCTCAAGTTGACGAAGTCTGCCAATACTCCTGTGAAGGGGAAACGCCGTATGAACCTTCAGGCGTTGCCAGATTTCTTTCGGTAAATCACGAATTTTCGGAAAAATTTGTAAATTTAAGAGGCGCAGCAGACTGAGCAGCATTGGTCGGCGTCTCCGCTCCCATCTGTTGGCGAAAAAAAAATTCAAAATTCCATTCCCTGGGTTTTCCCTGCTTTCCCCGGCAGTAGAAACCCTGCGGACCGATTATTGAGACTGATGGACAAAGCGATAGACAAAGAAGACATAGGGAGTATAAAGCGATCCTATCGGTTGACATGGTTGGTTCTTATAGACTAAGGAAGAAAATGATGGACTAACTGTCGGGTCTTTGGTGGGTTGCCGTTAGTTAGTCCATTACCTACCTCCTATGTCCATTGC